>NC_139219.1:233367288-234567288 GCF_055691185.1 Crinia signifera | reverse complement strand
ACCTGAGTCTGTGGCGCCTCCCAGCTCCATACACCTCATATGGTATAAATAGCCGGACGGGGGGCAGTCAGATCAGCTGGCTGACCCTGTCCCTACCCAGGCTGTTCCTGCGCCGCTGATTATATGATGTCTCATTGAAAAACGTAACTATGCTTTTGCCTGTGACATGTACTTGTCATTTGATTCAGCAGTACATGTACCAACTGTCTGTATGTATTTCTTTTCCTGTATACCTGTAGGCTCCTTGATAAAGGTCCATGTTGGGACCGAAACGTCGGGGCTTGTATACTCTGATTACCGTACGCTGTGTTGACCCAGCTGGAATTAAATACTTTTTCGTTTTATCACATGGCTGATGTGTGATTTAAGGAGAGTGCTCTGCTTCCATACCCTCTGGTGTGGAAACCTATATTTATATATATATATATATATATATATATGGGTTTGAAAATTTACAGGTGGGAGCTGATTGGCTGGCTGTTTATCACTCTCCATTGTATCACTTTTTGAAACTTTATACATCTGGCCCTAAATGAGAAGATGCTCCCCTAACATAAGTATTCAGGGAGCGGTAGCTATAGGCCAGGGGGTGGGGGGGAGTAATTAGGTTTAGGCACTAAGGGGGGACTTAGGCTTAGGTTGCTTGAGGATGGGGGGTGGTTAGGGTTAGGCCCCGGGGAGCAAGGGTTAGGCACTTAGAAGAGGGGTTATGGTTAGGCTGTTCATCAAGGGGTTAGAGTTAGGCTGCAGGGAGGGAGGGTTAGGGGGTGAGCAGGGGAAAGGTAAATATACCTACAGTACTTGAACCTAATCAGGATTTCTTTCTATATTTTAAGGTTATTTTTGTATATTCTGGGCTTATTGCTCATAAGGTTAATTACATACTAAAAAACGTTTTGCTTAAAACTAGTCAGGGTATTGTGCACAGGTCAGCTGAGACCCCTTTCAGGCTGGCTGCACAACCAGACTTATTGCCTGGTTGGTGACATCACTGCCAATGGGTAAAGAGCCAGCGTGTGGAGGATGGAACCCATGTTCAACCACACTCGCTACCTGAGTTAAAATGCTTTCACACTGCACAATATCCTGGGCTGCTGAGCATTCGTGTGCAATAGCGCAGGATATTTCTGCCAGTGTGAAAGGCTATTATTAGTAGAGATGTGCAGGCTCTGATTTACTCTGATTTACTCTGATTTCAAAGCAGGATCTTATTGGCTATCAACTGTCAACAATTGTCATGTGATTTGGGATAGCCAAGAAGATCCTGCTTTGAAATCAAAGTAAATCAGAGTAAATCAGAGCCTGCACATCTCTAATTATTAGAGCTAACGTTTGTTAACAGAGTTTATTTAGTAGGATAATATTGGTTTCAAGGCCATAATACTACTGAGTTGCTAGCAGCAATGGCCAACTTGCTCACCCAGCGATGACATCATTGCTGTGGTTCCTGCAATCAGCATATGGGGCCATTGGCGATTAGAGTACACACAGCTAGATATGCCGATATATCTGCAAGACATATTGGCATGAGCTGTGCTGAATGACAGAATTCACAGACATTTCAAGTGTACACACCTACCAATGTATTTATTGCTGGAATGAATGATAAATCGTTTAAGTGTGTACAGAGGTTAAAAATCTTTAAGAGCTTTATAAGGGTTTTAGCTTACGGTTCATGTAAATAGTGTTATAGCAATGTATAGTTTGTTGTAATCTAGGTATGATTTATTTCTTACATTTGCCAATTTCTTTTTCATTCAAATTTTATTCAAATGTTTTTGTTGGTTTGCAAACAAATAAAGAACTGAGCCAAACAAAAGCTAATATATACAAATGCAGCCTGTGCACAATTTAGAATGGAACAACAGAATTTTTGATTTAAATAGGTAACGGTTAGGACTGTTTTCTGCTGTTTAATTCAGAGGAAAAACATTAACACTTTTTTGTTGTTTTGTTGTTATATGAGAAGGAAATTGTATGGTCGCTCCGCTGTACAGGAAAAAACAATATTTGGATAGCGTAAACTAGCTTGCACAGGTGTGCTTACCAGATTTGTGTATCTTGCCACAGATGAAAAGGAAAGACAAAACCTTTGCATTGAATGCCGCACAGACAAGAATGTGATAGAACTGTATGGGTGTAACTAGGGGATCTAAGAGGGATCTTAGATTCAATCATCCAACGCCCACACACCCCCTAAGGGTGACATTTAGTGAGTATAAACCCCTTTTCAAGATCTGCAATTACTAATAATATCTACATTATATACAATGGTAATCTGAAACATGATAATATTCTGTGCCTTTGAAGTGTGTTTGAGATCATGTGTCTGCTCTCTGACCTGGGATTTTTAATACCTGCCCCTAAGCATGAACATTAGATTGTAAGCTTTAATGACCAAGAGTATAATGAGCTCTGTAAATATGTACATAATGTAGCTACATAAAAGTAATACTATTAGTATAAACCAGGAAATCTTATATTCTAAACCAAGCAATGGTTCAGCATAGATTCCTTTTCATTGATGTCTAATTTGAATGTCTACATAGCACTACTATAGAATTGTCATCTATAATCCCATTGGTTGCTATTGGTTACAGCCAAATGAGCACATATTAGGCATCGGCCCCTGGGCCCTGAACCTTTTAGGGGCCCCATGACAACCGATCAAAATTATATTGATTTGTTCTTGTAAGAAAATTACAATCAAGCTTTCTTATATTGTTTCCAAAACATTGAAAATATAAATAAACTCAAATAAACTAAAACTTTATATTATAAATACCGTATTACTGTAATGTACACAATAACAACTTAATGTATATAAACCATAGAAGATAGATTCACATTGCGGTTTCCAGATCGTAGACTGTTGGTTGGTAATAGGAAAATGTTTAGGATATAATTTGTGAAGGGAGCCGAGACATTGGTAAAAATCTTAAATCTGACACTGTATGCTTCCAGTTACCCAACATCCGACACTGTATGCCTCTAGCTAGCTTTCACTAGAGTCTGAGCATTTGGTGTTGTGCCACACCTGCTGACACATAAAACGTTTCATTTTTTTTGTGTAGTTTTATATATATAGTTTATATATATAGTACTTAGTTTGGGATCACAGCTGTATGCATCACACCACCACAATCACTATACGTGAATTGGCAGTGATCTAAAGCAATTGACCTTCAGCTATTATATGAGCCTATACCCTATCCCCTGAATTGCTCTAAATAATTACATTGGAGATTGACTACAGCTAACATATGGTTGAATTATTATCCACTTGCCCCTGATGAAGTCATGTGAATGACAAAACGCGTTGGGCCTTCTGCATTATCCAAAAGATACGTGTCGTCAAATTGCTTTAAAGGACGCCACACTGATATACTGTGAAAATTGTATATGTGATTCCTATACACTTCTGGTTTGCCAAAAATGGCGATTTTTTAATGTGATTTTAAAACAGTTTTATGTATTCAAATTATATATATATATATATATATATATATCTAGGGTTTTGAACCGGCACTCAATTTATGTAACAACTGCCCTGGGTGCCTGCAGTGGGATGCAGATATAGAAGAAGAATCTGAGTCACTCCAAGGGGCTTGGTACAAAAGATGTAACTGATTTAATTCAGTATTCGATGAGCATATGCATGCAAAGTCGACGTTTCAATTCATATGCCGCCGAGCGGGGTAGTTCACATCAGCGTATGCTGTCTTGAAGAAAATTCCAGTTTGAGAATTGAAACGTCGACTTTGCATGCATATGCTCATCGAATACTGAATTAAATCAGTTACATCTTTTGTACCAAGCCCCTTGGAGTGACTCAGATTCTTCTTCTATATATATATATATATATATATATATATATATATATATATATATATATATATATATATATATATATATATATATATATATATATAGTAGACCTTTTTCCTGCTATCCATAAATTCATGTATATTGAATTCAAACTGCTTTACTGCTTTCACATCGCAACCCCAGTTCCGACCCGAGATTTTGAACTCTGGTCCAACCCAGTTCAGACTTTTCTACAATGCACTTTCAACCCAGGTTGACCATTCTCACACTGGACTCAGATCACCCATGTAAACATTAAGGATGTCATTTCAAAAATACTTTTTCTGTCCATTGAAATGTTGGGTTTCACTTTGGTGCTTTCACACTGCACCATGACCCGGGTTGACACGGAAATACCCTGGGTTATCTGGGCTATGTGAAAGAGGTATAAATTGCTGAATTTACCAACCACAATTACAATCTCTAGACTTCACTATACAATAAATTCCCTGGCAATAGCTTCAGCAAACATTAGTGACCACTTCACTAGCACATAACTAAGATGGTGCCTATCAGAACCCCTATCCTGCATGTGTTTAATGGTGCATACCTGCTAAACATCATGGGCTAAATGTAACAGGGTGTAATTTTAGAAGAGGTTTGTCAAAAACTTTAAAAAAATCGCACCTTTTGCCGTGACCAAAAAAAATCACACATCAAAGATCGCATCCAGATGGTTTCCCATTGATGAAAACATACAAAATCACACATGTACTAGGTTGCAATTTTTAAAATCACACACCCAACATGCCCAAAAAATGGCCCAAAAATAGACCTGTTGTAAAAATACGGGTGAACCATACCCATTTGTCCCCAGTATTTGACCCTGCTGCTGGTTTTTCAAAAACACGGGGAAAACTCCTGTCATTGGGTTTATGTCCGGACATAATTATCATTATAATCTTGCGCCGAACAACTTATTTTACTTTATTCATTATAAATGTATATACCTTCAACAGCGCCGGGACTTACAAATAGTGGTAGAGCCTCAAAACTTTCCACTGTCTGTACCCCCCCCCCCCCCCTTTTTTTTTGCAAAATAAATTTGACCTAAAGTTTGAATCTGTATTATGTATCTAACTCTTATGTGAAATGATCATTGCTATGTTTTGGGGCAGACAGAAATCATCCAGTATACAGTATGTTGTGGAGACATCCGATGGGCATATTAGAGACTATACTAGACCATGGTTTCTGCTCTGTTCACTTGGAAATTCACAATTGGATCTGATTACTGCACTTGGTTTTGATATGTCTGATCTATTTCACTTGTCCAGGGGTACAATGTGGATCCAAAAGGTTATCCTACCTCCACAGGAGTCTGGGAGATTTCCCAATATTCCATAAGCATTCTGTACATCTCATAAATTAAGCATCTATAATAAAATAAACAGTGAGATCAACTTTAGAATTACACTGTATACACTGCATTGCCTTTATCAAACAAAAGGGGATAAATTGTATACAGTATAGAACTAGAGAATAATCCAAAAGTCCCTATGCACTAGGCTGAGGTATCCCTGCTGAGATGGCTAGACCTGGTGGCTAGATCGCATGTGATACATCGCATGCAGCCATTTTGCATAGGATGTATTGCATATGAACTCATTCAACCGGCCCAGGATATGATGTATCGCAGCAGTGACAATCTCCATATCCGATCCAATGCTGACTGGACTGTGCATGCAGGGAATTGTTCTAGAGTACATTTCCTTATCCTCCTAAAGGTAGAGAAGTTGTACTACAATACAATGGACACTGCTCTCCAACACAAGATGTAGACATTACCTAATCTTTATACCAGTGTTTCTTCTGTGGTGGGTGAACCTTATTAGTATAAATCACAAGTTTACTCCAAACACCATTAAAGTGGGCATGCTTGATTACTTCTTGAGTTATTGAGGATAATTTTCATATTTGGAAATACAGAAATGATCACTTTATAGTGTATTAGAGCAGATCAAACTTTTTGCATTTAGCTATATGCTTGGTGTGGTTGCTTCAAAATTTTTACTAAATAATATTTAATGACATATTTGTATCATAAATAGATTAACGTACAGTTCATAGTTGTCAAATGCCATTTAAAATACATGAACCAAAATCCAATGAACACAAAAGCAACCCTTTACAGCATTTGGTATACCTAAACATAAGATAAAGCATTACTTATATCTTTACACTTATATAATAGCTTCAGATAGGAAGAAAAAAAACAGTTAGGGTGACATTCTATGCTTTGCGCTAAATGCGCATGTTTTATTCGCGCACCACATCGCCGCAAATCGCATTTTTCTAAATCGCACTTTTCAGTCACAATTCGATTATTTAATGTGATGCGCATTTGAGGCTGAAAGTGCGAAGAGGTGCGATTTTTAGTAACAAAAAAGTGTGATTTAAAGTAACAAAAAAATGTGAGTTGTTCCGCCGGTCATGTGCGAGTTTTGGACCAACCGGAGTGCGATTTACAAAACTGTCTCCGCATGACTAAGAACCCCCAAACCTATTGGCCCACCTATGTCCCCTCCATTATGCATCACACCCCCTATATAAAGGGGCATTGGCGCCATTTCACTCTTTGATAGGAAGTAAGGAGCATGGAGAGGAGCAGTGGAAGCGTGAGTTCAGGAAGAGGTGTTGGTGGCAGAGTGATGAGTGGCAGAGGGAGCAGTGGCAGAGCAAGCAGTGGCAGAGGGAGCAGTGGGAGAGGAAGCAGTGGCAGAGGGAGCAGTGGCAGAGGAAGCAGTGGCAGAGGGAGCAGTGGCAGAGGGAGCAGTGGCAGAGGGAGCAGTGGCAGAGGGAGCAGGCAGCAGCCAGTCAAGTGTGAGAGGCAGCAGTGTGGCAGGCAGCATGGCCACAGCAAGGCCAGCCTCAGCCCAGACCCTGGCCGTCCAGCCCCAGCAGGAGGAGGTGGAGGATCCGCTGGCATCCCCATCCTACAGCCAAGCCCTAGACCATACCCCACACCAGCTGCAGGAGGGCCACATGTCAGAGGTGGAGGAAGATGCTGGTGAGGAGGAGGAAGACACTGGCATGGAGGAGGAGGAGGACGACATGGCTGGTGGTGAAAATGAGGAGGAGGAGGTGGTAGCTGGTCGCACCAAAAGTGGCCGCATGGTCAGGTTTTCCTATGAAGAAAATGTGGCACTTGTCCGGGCTATCATGCCAGTGTTCGAGCGTCTGCTTGGCAAAAGTAATTACAAGACCACTGCCCAGCGCAAGCGGGCTATATGGAAGGACATCACCCAGGCGGTGAACGCTGTCAGTAATCACAAGCGGCTGGTCCGCAATGTGAAAAAGCGCTTTAATGATATAAAACGCCAGTTAAAGCATAAAATGGCCCTGGAGATGGAGGAGGCCACCAGGACTGGAGGAGGAAGCCCCACCACTGTCAGCTACAATGCTTATGAGGTGAAGCTGAAGCGCATCATCCCCCCTGAGGTCCTGCCTGGCATGCATGTGGCGGATTCCGACAGGCCACAAACGCCACCGCGAGCTGGTAAGTGTGACCCCATGCAAACTTTAACATACATGCCAATGTATTATACCTGTAATGTGCACTTGTATTGTTATGCTTTGTAAAGTGCTGCTGTGGAACTACATAGCCCAGCAAGGTCATGTACAAGAAAATGGCTGCTCCTATTTTGAAATTGCTGATAATGCTGGGCCTTGTAGTTCCACAACTAATCTGATTGATTAACAGTGTACCATTCTTTGCAGCAGACTAACATGTATGTGTACAAAAACCCTGTGGTGTACTGGTGGTTTAGCTGCCATGCCAACATACCACCGATTATCCCATAGTTGTCATGTGTACACTAGTTTACTACTAAGTTTTAAATTAAATATTTGACTTAAAACCAAAAAAAGGTGGTCCAGATATAATGCAGTCCTTTTCCATTGGGTATTGTCCATTATTGTCATTTCAATGCATGTTTTCTGAAAATGCTTATCCATTGCAAGGTCCATAATGCCTGGCCATCTTTCCTTGTACAGATTGTCCGTCCCGAAGTGCTGCGGCATCCAAGAGAAGAAGGCCCGTTGCTGCGGAATCTGCGGAAGCAGGTAAATGACTAAACAACACCCCATTACACATACAGTACACACACCCATGTCACATCAACAATATCTCACACTACATTCTGCTCCTGCTGCTACATGGCAACGGAAATGAGTGTAATCTGATCTAGGCATGTGACATATTATTAATGTCAATGTTGCATGTTGTATCGGGGTACATGTGTAATTGCATAACACCCCTAGGTATGGGCGTCAGCCATCTATAGCCCTATGTAAAAAAGTGTAGAAAACAGTGTGGCCTATATATGCATCAATACTTACCTCTTCATCTGTATCCACAGGTGCTATACAACTAGGAAGCAACACAACAGATTCTTCAATAGTGGTGCTAGACGAAATGGACATCATTCTTGATCCGGTCGACACCTTTGCGGCAGAGGAAGAAATGCAGACCTCGTCCCAGAGTGATCTTCCCCCAAGTGGGGTGTCTCCCAACCCACCCCCAACCACCCAGCAACCCCATACACCAGCTACAGCTTCCCAAGTAGCTAACTCCTTGGTTAATTTCAAGGACAAACAGCTAGAATTCATGGCCTCCCAAAGCCTCCAAATTGGTAATATAAAGGGGTACATGCGTGACACCTTCCTTCAGTTACGCAAAATTGCACGTAGTGTACGGGTAGGTGTAGGCACTCAAGTGCGCATTGCCAACAGTATTGACACCCGTTTTGCAGAACTAACTGCTGCAATAAGGGAGCAGAATAGCCATATTGGGAGCCTGGCCCAAAGTCTCACAGCACTAACCCAAACATGCACAGCGCAGACCAATGCCCTACTAGCTATGCAGGCCCAAATACAGCAGCAGCAGGAAGGCATTGTGGGAGGTGGCACTACCTCAACCCTCAGCAGTGTATCCAGCACCCCAATAAGTGTCTCCCCCACTTCCCCACCCCGTCGTAGTGTGTGGACCCGTGGTGGGCATAGTGCCGGCTCTAGAAGTGGTGTAGGGCTGCCTGATGCTGGCCGAAGGTAGCTGCTACATCAGTGTTTATACTTATTAAAATGCCAAAGATCTTTGTACATGGCCCCACAGTTGGTATTTTGCACATGTAAAAATGCAGAATGCTTTACACCAAAAAAAGTAAAAGTTGCTAACCGCATACCATTGTTTCTGTGTCTTTTTCTCAATATAAATTAATGTGTGAATTCTAACATATTGTAATGGTATATGACTATGGGATTGCAGTAAAGTCGTGTGGTATAACTCCTTGGCTGCCAAAGGTTGTGGATCTACATTTTCCAGCAGGCTCTGACACTCATGGTTTGGACTGTAATGGTTGTAGTGTGTCTGGGCATGCTGGCACATGTAGTTCCACAACACCAGTGAGCCATGTTTCACTGCAAACTTCATTCATACATGTACCAAGAGTACTTACAAGGTAGATATCAGCAAGGGATAGGTCAGCACCACCATGTGCATCCGTTGTGGACTGGTGTTGGGTTAAATGTGTGTGGAAACAGATGGTATTGGTCAATAATTTGTTAATGAGGACACTTACAACACTGGTACATTTTGGAGTACAGGCCACATGTGCTTACCAGATAAGTTACGCCTGCTGATGTATGTCAAGTAACAGTTGAGTCAAATGCTTGGACAAAGTGGCCTGTGATACCACCAAGGCCCATGAGGTCACAGACTGAGTGGAGGCTGTGGACAAATAGGAGAGGGCACACATTAATTAGTGCTGGCCAGACACTACATAGTTGGCACCCACAAAATGGGACAAATCATATCTCACCTGCTCATATAACTCCTACAGGGTAATGGGGTTCAGCGTAACCATCCCCACAACCTGTTGATCCGACAGGTAGTCCAGGTACAGGTGAGCACCATACATACGTGGGGTACCCAGTAGTGGGGGGGCTACCAGCATCTTTTGCCCACCTTCCTCCCTCCTGCGTTGCTCCTCCAAATGGGACACATCACAGATAAGCAACTTTAAAATAGTCATAAAAATCTACATGATTTAAACCCTCACAGGCAGCGGTGTAGCTAGGTGCCATGGTGCCCGGAGCAAGGGCATATTTCGCGCCCCCCCCCCCCTCCTCCCGGTAATGAATTGGGGGCGTGGCTAACATGTGTTGGCATGTTATATTTGAAATATATAAGACACTGTAACGGAATCTGCTGCGCTATATAAGACGCTGTAACGGAATCTGCTGCGCTATATAAGACGCTGTAACGGGATCTGCTGCGCTATATAAGACGCTGTAACGGAATCTGCTGCGCTATATAAGACACTGTAACGGAATCTGCTGCGCTATATAAGACGCTGTAATGGAATCTGCTGCGCTATATAAGACACTGTAACGGAATCTGCTGCGCTATAAAAGACGCTGTAACGGAATCTGCTGCGCTATATAAGACACTGTAACGGAATCTGCTGCGCTATATAAGACACTGTAACGGAATCTGCTGCGCTATATAAGACGCTGTAACGGAATCTGCTGCGCTATATAAGACTCTGTAACGGAATCTGCAGCGCTATATAAGACCCTGTAACGGACTCTGCTGCGCTATATAAGAAACTGTAACGGAATCTACTGCGCTATATAAGACACTGTAACGGAATCTGCTGCGCTATATAAGACACTGTAACGGAATCTGCTGCGCTATATAAGACACTGTAACGGACTCTGCTGCACTATATAAGACACTGTAACGGAATCTGCTGCGCTAAATAAGACACTGTAACGGAATCTGCTGCGCTATATAAGACACTGTAACGGAATCTGCTGCGCTATATAAGACCCTGTAACGGAATCTGCTGCGCTATATAAGGCACTGTAACGGAATCTGCTGCTCTATATAAGACTGTAACGGAATCTGCTGCGCTATATAAGAAACTAACGGAATCTGCTGCGCTATATAAAACACTGTAACGGAATCTGCTGCGCTATATAAAACACTGTAACGGAATCTGCTGCGCTATATAAAACACTGTAACGGAATCTGCTGCACTATATAAAACACTGTAACGGAATCTGCTGCACTATATAAAACACTGTAACGGAATCTGCTGCGCTATATAAGACACTAACGGAATCTGCGGCGCTATATAAGACCCTGTAACGGAATCTGCTGCGCTATGTAAGACGCTATAACGGAATCGCGTTGTGCAACATGGATAGAGCCAGGGTTCGCATTGTGGCACACAGATTGGGCCGGAGTTTGGGTGAGGCGATGACTTGGAGAGGATGTGGGGAAACAAGGATGGAGGGGATGTGGGAGCAGAGGAAGAGGGGATGCTGGGACGGGGGGCAGTGGGGACAGAGATGGCGGGGATGTGGAGACAGAAGTGGGGGATGCAGGGACAGTGGCGGAGCTCTGCAGGAGGCTGCCTTTCCAGTGGGGTGTTGGTGCAGCATGGCTTTTCTGGATGTTGAACCCATCCACCCCCCCACTGCTGTTTTTTTCTCTTTGCAGACACCTGTGGGGAGACCTTTGTTGCAGAGACCCCCTGCCACCCCCTTGTTTGCTAGGGAAGGATTTTGACATGTAAATCCCTTTCCCTAGTGTGTACTCATATAGTGCTCACCTTGCCTTTAAGAAATCTCTGCGGCTTGTTTGGAGCTGGGCACCAGGGGCAGGCAGCTGTTTTGTTGTCTCCCCAGGGTCTTTTGGAGTCTCTGGGGCAGCATCGGAGGGAGCTCCCATCAGCGGGCCACGGGAGGAGGAGAGGGGCAGGCAGAGGGCTTCTCACAGTGCGGAGGAGCGGTGCCTGGGGCCCCGGGGAGCGGCGCGGGAGGTGTCGGGCTGGTTGCTGTGCCGGCTGGTTGCAGACGCTGCGGGTTGTTCCCCGCGCACGGTCACCCACCAGCCTGCTGCTCGCGGCAGTGGAGGGGCCGCCGGGTCCATTATTAGTGCTGGTAGATTGTTGTGTGCTGCGTGCGTTCTGCCAAGCGGCGCCGGCGGCGTGTAGGGAAAGGGGGAGGAGTCAGGGATGCGAGGGCTTCCTCCGCGTCCCTAACTAATAGCTATTTGGACAGCTGCAGCGGTGCCGCTTCGGATCTACGCCACTGACGCTGACGCTAAGTGACAGGACCAGCAGCTAGGAGCAGCCGCTGGCACACGTTAGTGTAGTATGAGATACTTGTAGGGGATTATTTGCGGAGGGGGGGCAGGCCGGCGGCGCCATTCCACCAATCGGCGCCTGGAGCATGAGCTCCGGTGGCTCCGCCCTCCCTACGCCTCTGCTCACAGGTGTCCTTACTGATGTTGGGGTTAATGTAGGGGGGTTTGTGAGTGATAATGAAGGCACCTGTGTTGAAATTAACCATGTGTGCACTTGACCAAAATGAGTTCTGTGCAAATGCGCCAAACAGAACCAGGTCTGAAATAAGTGCGATAAATAGACACCTAAAAAGTGCGAATTGCAGATGCGCATAGCATTAAATAAGCGTGTTGTATACTTTTGCAGTGGAAAACATCTGGATGCGCTAAAAGTGCGAATTAATCTCGCACTTTTGGTCCGCATACCTTTACGCACACAATGGGGGACATTTACCAAAATGGATTCGTAGACTTTCTCGGCTCCTGATTGGCCTGCTAGGCGGCCAATAGAATTCAGTCTGAGGAGAGGCGCCGAATATGAAACTTCTCAGCATCTCTCCTCAGCGCGATGCAGAGACAGCGGCGACAGCGGGGACCGGCGACAGCTTCAACATTACCTGGATTACGTCGGATCAAGAGAAGACTTCTTCAGCGCAGGACCAGGTGAGTAGGATTTCCTTCCACAGCTCCAACATGGATTTCTTCGGACCCGGACACCGCCATGGACCTGGAGGACGTCACGGACCATCGACATGGACCTGGAGGACGACGCAGACAGCCGACATGGACCTGGAGGACGACACAGGACATCAGGACCAGGGCTACCTACGGGATCAAGAAAGGTAAGTATCAGTATGTATGTAATGTGTGTATTAACCCCTTCACGACATTTGACGTATATATACGTCATGGCCGGGAAGTACTTCCCGACACATGACGTATATATACGTCATGACTTTAAACTGTCACTGCGTCTCGAGACGCAGTGACAGAGGGACGATGTCTGCTGTCCCTGACAGCAGACATGTCCCTGCATGCCCAGGGGGGGCTGCGATGTCGCCCCCCCGTCGGCGATCGCTGTGATTGGCTGTTCAGTGTGAACAGCCATTCACAGCGTTTTCCTGTGTTACCAGCGAATCAGACGCTTGGTAACACAGGTGTCAATCACCGCCGGGCGTCAGGGGGCATGAGGGGGTCATCGGTGACGATGACACCTCACCCCACCCTCACCCCACCTGCCCCCAAGGCTGTGATTGGTCCGTGGGACCCACGGACCAATCACAGCCAAGGCGCGACATTTAAACTAACGGTGACTGCGCTGCAGACGCCATTCCGGTCTGGAATAGCGTGCAGAGCGGTCACCGTGCCTATCTGCCGTGATACTGACCTGATCCTTGCTAATACTTACCTGATCCTTGCAAATACCTTACCTGATCACTTGATCACTGCTTGTAGCGTGCTGGACGCTTCCTGGATCTGACTTCCTGAGACTTCCTGCTGCTGCTGCAGTGTGATAGAGAGATAGAGAGATAGAGAGAGAGAGAGATAGAGAGAGATAGAGAGATAGTGACAGAGAGAGCTATATTTTGTGTCTGCTACCCCCCCTTTTTGGGGGTGCAGGGGTTTTTTATATATAAATAACTGTCATTGCTGCTGCTGCAGTGTCATAGAGTGATAGATAGTGATAGATAGTGATAGATAGTGAGAGATAGAGAGATTTGTGTCTGCTACCCCCCCTTTTTGGGGGTGCAGGTTTTTTTTTTATATATATAACTGTCAGTGCTGCTGCTGCAGTGTCATAGAGTGATAGATAGTGATAGATAGTGAGAGATAGAGAGATAGAGAGAGATAGTGACAGAGAGTGATAGAGAGTGTATATTTTGTGTCTGCTACCCCCCCCCTTTTTGGGGGTGCAGGGTTTTTTTTATACATATAACTGTCAGTGCTGCTGCTGCAGTGTGATAGATAGTGATAGATAGTGATAGATAGTGATAGATAGTGAGAGATAGAGAGAGATAGTGACAGAGAGTGATAGAGAGTGTATATTTTGTGTCTGCTACCCCCGCCTTTTGTGCTGATCACTATATCTGAGGTGATCAGCAACTTTTTGGGGGCGCAGAGGTTTTTTTTTTTATATATACCTGTCAGTTGCTGCCAGTTGCACCAAAGGTTGTGCACCTGCTGCCCCTCACTGGTAATCAGTGTCGCATCACTGATCACCTTTTTTTTTTTTTTTGTGGGTGCTGTGTGGTCTTTTTTTAATTTTTTTTTTACACACATTGTGATTTTGTGGGTGTCCTGTGGCCACTGTGCGCTGATCAGTGACGTACATCACTGATCAGCTTTTTCGGCACAGGGTTGATCTATTTTTTTTTTTTTGATCAAATTCCTGTTGCCTTTGAGCGCTGTTCAGTGACGGACGTTACTGACCAACATCTGTGCTCAATTTTTGGCGCAGGACCTTTTTTTTTGTTTTTTTAACCCCTTCAATTTTTTTTTTTTTTAACCCCTTCAATTTTTTTTTTTTGTATAAAGTATTTTTTTTTTCAGCACTACATACACACTACACACTACATACCCCCCGGGTTGAAATAAAGTTTGTACCCCCCCCCTACACTATACACGTGTTGAAACATTTCACTACCAGTAACACAAAAATAAAAATGTCATCCCAAATGTCATCCCAAATGTCATCCCAGTCATCCAGAAGAATGTATTCAGTGGAGGAGGCATATGCCATGCTTGCTTCTGATTCTGACACAGCCAGTGAGGCAAGCGGGGAATTTGAAGGATTCGTCTTAAGCTCCTCTTCCTCCTCTGGTGATGAGGGACCCCCTCAAAGACGCCCCCGTAGAGCAGCTGAGACCCCCCCCCCCCAATAATTGATCTCGTATGGACCCCACAACCAGACAATTTTGAGCCCCAGGTTCCTGAGTTTTTGGCCATGCCAGGAATCCAATTTGATTCCACAGGTCTCAGAGAAATTGACTTTTTCAAATTATTTTTCTCTGATGATTTTATAAATTTAGTGGTGGACCAAACTAATTTATATGCCCAGCAGTTTATTGCTCAAAACCCCACGTCATCATTTGCTAGGTGGACCCCTGTAGATGCAGTAGAGATGATGACGTTTTGGGGTCTGGTGTTACATATGGGCATAGTAAAAAAGCCACAAATTAGGCAATATTGGAGTACAGATGTTCTGTACAGCACCCCATTTTACCGTATGGCCATGACTCGGACTCGTTTTGAGGCAATCCATAATTTTATACATTACACCGATAATGCACAGTGCCCACCCAGAGATGATCCCACCTTTGACAGGCTATTCAAAGTCAGGCCGGTCATTGATCATTTCAGTGCCAAATTTGCAGAGCTATACATCCCTGATAAATGTATTAGCATCGACGAGTCCCTTATACATTTTAAAGGAAGGGTAAAATTCCGCCAGTACCTTCCCAGTAAGAGGGCAAGGTATGGCATAAAAATGTATAAGCTGTGTGAAAGCACCACAGGGTACACCCACAAGTTTAGGGTATATGAAGGGAAGGATTCAAGAATTGAACCGCCAGAATGCCCCCCCTCCCTCGTAGGTGTTAGTGGAAAAATTGTCTGGGATTTAATGCACCCCTTCCTGGATAAGGGTTATCACCTCTATGTGGATAACTTTTACACCAGCATCCCCCTGTTTAAGGCCCTTGGTTCAAGAGGTACAGCAGCTTGCGGTACTGTGCGTAAGAACCAAAGAGGCCTCCCAAAAACGCACATTGCCCAAGTAATGAGAAGGGGTGAAAGCAGGGGAATATGCACCGAAAATATGTTGTTGGTCAAATATAAGGACAAGAGGGATGTCCTTATACTGACAACAATTCATGGAGACAGTACCACCTCCATCCCTGTACGAGGTACCAGTACCCACACCTCAAAACCAAATTGTATCCTAGATTACAATAAGTACATGGGCGGAGTGGATCTTTCAGATCAGGTACTGAAGCCGTACAGTGCCCTGCGGAAAACAAATATCTGGTACAAGAAGCTGGCCGTGTATATCATCCAGATGGCACTGTATAACGCTTACGTGCTATTCCGTTCTACCGGCCAGAGGGGGACATTTATGCACTTTCAAGAGGAAGTCATAAAGGGCCTAATATTTGGGAACCAGCAGGCAGAGGGCCCCAGTACTTCTAGTACTGGCCCCCGTATTGTACCAGGGCAGCATTTTCCCAACGAAATCCCCTCCACTGCAAGAAAGGGCAGGACACAAAAAAGGTGCAAAGTTTGCTATAAAAAGGGAATAAGAAAGGAAACTATTTTCCACTGTGAAACTTGCCCCGACAAACCCGGCCTATGTATAAAGGAGTGTTTCAAAATATACCACACATCTATGGATTATTAGGTTCATCATTTCACCGTGCTTCGGGGGTCTTGCTAATGCCACATAGCACCCACCATTCATTCCACCAGAATCTGAGCTGCAAAATCCAAAAATCACTCCTTCCCTTCTGAGTCCTGCCATGCACCCAACTGGTATTTTTTGGTCACATGTGAGGCATTGCCGTACTCTGGAGAAATGGGGGCACAGATTTTGGGGTGCTTTGTCTCCTTCATTCCTTGTGAAAATGAAAAATTTTGAGCCAGAACTGCATTTTTGTGTAAAAAAATGTAATTTTTCATTTTCACTGCCCAGTTGTATCAAAATTGGTGAAACCCCTGGGGGTTTGAAATGTACACTATACCCCTAGATGAATTCCCTGAGGGGTGTAGTTTGCAAAATGGGGTCACTTGTGGGGGGGTTCCACTGTATTGGTAATGCAACATAGCACCCACCATTCATTCCACCAAAATCTGTGCTCCAAAATCCAAAAATCACTCCTTCCCTTCTGAGTCCTGCCATGCACCCAACTGGTATTTTTTGGTCACATGTGAGGCATTGCCGTACTCTGGAGAAATGGGGGCACAGATTTTGGGGTGCTTTGTCTCCTTCATTCCTTGTGAAAATGAAAAATTTTGAGCCAGAACTGCATTTTTGTGTAAAAAAATGTAATTTTTCATTTTCACAGCCCAGTTGTACCAAAATTGGTGAAACCCCTGGGGGTTTGAAATGTACACTATACCCCTAGATGAATTCCCTGAGGAGTGTAGTTTGCAAAATGGGGTCACTTGTGGGGGGGTTCCACTGTATTGGTAATGCAACATAGCACCCACCATTCATTCCACCAAAATCTGTGCTCCAAAATCCAAAAATCACTCCTTCCCTTCTGAGTCCTGCCATGCACCCAACTGGTATTTTTTGGTCACATGTGAGGCATTGCCGTACTCTGGAGAAATGGGGGCACAGATTTTGGGGTGCTTTGTCTCCTTCATTCCTTGTGAAAATGAAAAATTTTGAGCCAGAAGTACATTTTTGTGTAAAAAAATGTAATTTTTCATTTTCACAGCCCAGTTGTACCAAAATTGGTGAAACCCCTGGGGGTTTGAAATGTACACTATACCCCTAGATGAATTCCCTGAGGGGTGTACTTTGCAAAATGGGGTGACTTGTGGGGGGGTTCCACTGTATTGGTGCTTTGGGAGTCTTGCTAATGCAACATGGCACCCACCATTCATTCCACCAAAATCTGTGCTGCCAAATCCAAAAATCACTCCTTCCCTTCTGAGTCCTGCCATGCGCCCAACTGGTATTTTTTGGTCACATGTGAGGCATTGCCGTACTCGGGAGAAATTGGGGCACAGATTTTGGGGTGCTTTGTCTCCTTCATTCCTTGTGAAAATGAAAAATTTTGAGCCAGAACTGCATTTTTGTGTAAAAAAATGTAATTTTTCATTTTCACTGCCCAGTTGTATCAAAATTGGTGAAACCCCTGGGGGTTTGAAATGTACACTATACCCCTAGATGAATTCCCTGAGGGGTGTACTTTGCAAAATGGGGTGACTTGTGGGGGGGTTCCACTGTATTGGTGCTTTGGGAGTCTTGCTAATGCAACATGGCACCCACCATTCATTCCACCAAAATCTGTGCTGCCAAATCCAAAAATCACTCCTTCCCTTCTGAGTCCTGCCATGCGCCCAACTGGTATTTTTTGGTCACATGTGAGGCATTGCCGTACTCAGGAGAAATTGGGGCACAGATTTTGGGCTGCTTTGTCTCCTTCATTCCTTGTGAAAATGAAAAATTTTGAGCCAGAACTGCATTTTTGTGTAAAAAAATGTAATTTTTCATTTTCACTGCCCAGTTGTATCAAAATTGGTG
Organism: Crinia signifera; assembly: GCF_055691185.1. Classification (NCBI taxonomy): domain Eukaryota; kingdom Metazoa; phylum Chordata; class Amphibia; order Anura; family Myobatrachidae; genus Crinia; species Crinia signifera. The sequence goes on along the minus strand of NC_139219.1, from coordinate 234,549,037 downwards.
AAACCCCTGGGGGTTTGAAATGTACACTATACCCCTAGATGAATTCCCTGAGGGGTGTACTTTGCAAAATGGGGTTACTTGTGGGGGGGTTCCACTGTATTGGTGCTTTGGGAGTCTTGCTAATGCAACATGGCACCCACCATTCATTCCACCAAAATCTGTGCTGCCAAATCCAAAAATCACTCCTTCCCTTCTGAGTCCTGCCATGCGCCCAACTGGTATTTTTTGGTCACATGTGAGGCATTGCCGTACTCGGGAGAAATTGGGGCACAGATTTTGGGGTGCTTTGTCTCCTTCATTCCTTGTGAAAATGAAAAATTTTGAGCCAGAACTGCATTTTTGTGTAAAAAAAATGTAATTTTTCATTTTCACTGCCCAGTTGTATCAAAATTGGTGAAACCCCTGGGGGTTTGAAATGTACACTATACCCCTAGATGAATTCCCTGAGGGGTGTACTTTGCAAAATGGGGTGACTTGTGGGGGGGTTCCACTGTATTGGTGCTTTGGGAGTCTTGCTAATGCAACATGGCACCCACCATTCATTCCACCAAAATCTGTGCTGCCAAATCCAAAAATCACTCCTTCCCTTCTGAGTCCTGCCATGCGCCCAACTGGTATTTTTTGGTCACATGTGAGGCATTGCCGTACTCGGGAGAAATTGGGGCACAGATTTTGGGGTGCTTTGTCTCCTTTATTCCTTGTGAAAATGAAAAATTTTGAGCCAGAACTGCATTTTTGTGTAAAAAAATGTAATTTTTCATTTTCACTGCCCAGTTGTATCAAAATTGGTGAAACCCCTGGGGGTTTGAAATGTACACTATACCCCTAGATGAATTCCCTGAGGGGTGTACTTTGCAAAATGGGGTGACTTGTGGGGGGGTTCCACTGTATTGGTGCTTTGTGAGTCTTGCTAATGCAACATGGCACCCACCATTCATTCCACCAAAATCTGTGCTGCCAAATCCAAAAATCACTCCTTCCCTTCTGAGTCCTGCCATGCGCCCAACTGGTATTTTTTGGTCACATGTGAGGCATTGCCGTACTCGGGAGAAATTGGGGCACAGATTTTGGGGTGCTTTGTCTCCTTCATTCCTTGTGAAAATGAAAAATTTTGAGCCAGAACTGCATTTTTGTGTAAAAAAATGTAATTTTTCATTTTCACTGCCCAGTTGTATCAAAATTGGTGAAACCCCTGGGGGTTTGAAATGTACACTATACCCCTAGATGAATTCCCTGAGGGGTGTACTTTGCAAAATGGGGTGACTTGTGGGGGGGTTCCACTGTATTGGTGCTTTGGGAGTCTTGCTAATGCAACATGGCACCCACCATTCATTCCACCAAAATCTGTGCTGCCAAATCCAAAAATCACTCCTTCCCTTCTGAGTCCTGCCATGCGCCCAACTGGTATTTTTTGGTCACATGTGAGGCATTGCCGTACTCAGGAGAAATTGGGGCACAGATTTTGGGCTGCTTTGTCTCCTTCATTCCTTGTGAAAATGAAAAATTTTGAGCCAGAACTGCATTTTTGTGTAAAAAAATGTAATTTTTCATTTTCACTGCCCAGTTGTATCAAAATTGGTGAAACCCCTGGGGGTTTGAAATGTACACTATACCCCTAGATGAATTCCCTGAGGGGTGTACTTTGCAAAATGGGGTGACTTGTGGGGGGGTTCCACTGTATTGGTGCTTTGGGAGTCTTGCTAATGCAACATGGCACCCACCATTCATTCCACCAAAATCTGTGCTGCCAAATCCAAAAATCACTCCTTCCCTTCTGAGTCCTGCCATGCGCCCAACTGGTATTTTTTGGTCACATGTGAGGCATTGCCGTACTCGGGAGAAATTGGGGCACAGATTTTGGGGTGCTTTGTCTCCTTCATTCCTTGTGAAAATGAAAAATTTTGAGCCAGAACTGCATTTTTGTGTAAAAAAATGTAATTTTTCATTTTCACTGCCCAGTTGTATCAAAATTGGTGAAACCCCTGGGGGTTTGAAATGTACACTATACCCCTAGATGAATTCCCTGAGGGGTGTACTTTGCAAAATGGGGTGACTTGTGGGGGGGTTCCACTGTATTGGTGCTTTGGGAGTCTTGCTAATGCAACATGGCACCCACCATTCATTCCACCAAAATCTGTGCTGCCAAATCCAAAAATCACTCCTTCCCTTCTGAGTCCTGCCATGCGCCCAACTGGTATTTTTTGGTCACATGTGAGGCATTGCCGTACTCGGGAGAAATTGGGGCACAGATTTTGGGGTGCTTTGTCTCCTTCATTCCTTGTGAAAATGAAAAATTTTGAGCCAGAACTGCATTTTTGTGTAAAAAAATGTAATTTTTCATTTTCACTGCCCAGTTGTATCAAAATTGGTGAAACCCCTGGGGGTTTGAAATGTACACTATACCCCTAGATGAATTCCCTGAGGGGTGTACTTTGCAAAATGGGGTGACTTGTGGGGGGGTTCCACTGTATTGGTGCTTTGTGAGTCTTGCTAATGCAACATGGCACCCACCATTCATTCCACCAAAATCTGTGCTGCCAAATCCAAAAATCACTCCTTCCCTTCTGAGTCCTGCCATGCGCCCAACTGGTATTTTGTGGTCACATGTGAGGCATTGCCGTACTCGGGAGAAATTGGGGCACAGATTTTGGGGTGCTTTGTCTCCTTCATTCCTTGTGAAAATGAAAAATTTTGAGCCAGAACTGCATTTTTGTGTAAAAAAATGTAATTTTTCATTTTCACTGCCCAGTTGTATCAAAATTGGTGAAACCCCTGGGGGTTTGAAATGTACACTATACCCCTAGATGAATTCCCTGAGGGGTGTACTTTGCAAAATGGGGTGACTTGTGGGGGGGTTCCACTGTATTGGTGCTTTGGGAGTCTTGCTAATGCAACATGGCACCCACCATTCATTCCACCAAAATCTGTGCTGCCAAATCCAAAAATCACTCCTTCCCTTCTGAGTCCTGCCATGCGCCCAACTGGTATTTTTTGGTCACATGTGAGGCATTGCCGTACTCGGGAGAAATTGGGGCACAGATTTTGGGGTGCTTTGTCTCTTTCATTCCTTGTGAAAATGAAAAATTTTGAGCCAGAACTGCATTTTTGTGTAAAAAAATGTAATTTTTCATTTTCACTGCCCAGTTGTACCAAAATTGGTGAAACCCCTGGGGGTTTGAAATGTACACTATACCCCTAGATGAATTCCCTGAGGGGTGTACTTTGCAAAATGGGGTGACTTGTGGGGGGGTTCCACTGTATTGGTGCAACATAGCACCCACCATTCATTCCACCAAAATCTGTGCTGCAAAATCCAAAAATCACTCCTTCCCTTCTGAGTCCTGCCATGCGCCCAACTGGTATTTTTTGGTCACATGTGAGGCATTGCCGTACTCGGGAGAAATTGGGGCACAGATTTTGGGGTGCTTTGTCTCCTTCATTCCTTGTGAAAATGAAAAATTTTGAGCCAGAACTGCATGTTTGTGTAAAAAAATGTAATTTTCCATTTTCACATCCCAGTTGTACCAAAATTGGTGAAACCCCTGGGGGTTTGAAATGTACACTATACCCCTAGATGAATTCCCTGAGGGGTGTAGATTGCAAAATGGGGTGACTTGTGGGGGAGGTTCCTAACTTTTAGCACTTATGGTGCCTAGAAACCTACATGGTGCCTAAAAAAAAATCTCATAAAAAGGAGGCTCCAAAATCAAGTAGGTGCTCCTTCTATTTTGAAGCCTGTGGTTTGGTCAACGTGCACACTAGGGCCACATATAGGATATTTTTGAAAACAAAAGAATTGGGGGAATCAATTTTTAGTCACATTTCTCTAGTAAAATCTACTGTATTCGTTAGAAAAATGTATTAAAATTGAAACTCTGCAAAAAAAAAGAAATTTTGAAATTTCACCTACACTTTGTTTTAATTCCTGTGAAACACCTAAAGGGTTAACAAACTTCCAAAATGCTGTTTTGAATACTGTGAGGGGTGCAGTTTTTGAAATGGCATCATTTATGGGGGTGTCTCACATAAAAGTCCCTCAAAGTCACATCAGAACTGAACTGGTCCCTAAAAAAATCAGTGTTTGAAATTTTCTTGAAAATTTGAGAATTTGCTAGTCATATCTGAAGCCTCCTAGTGTCCAAAAAAATGAAAAGGAGGTTGAAATAATGATTGCAACATAAAGTAGACATATGGTCTTTGTTAGTTATTAACTATTTTGAGTGGTATGATTATTTGTCTCACAAGCAGAAAATGTGACATTTTGCATATTGCTAAATTTTCCATTTTTTCACGATATTTTGGTATTTTTCACAAAAAAACACAGACTGTATCGACCAAAATTTACCACTAACTTGAAGTACAATGTGTCACGAGAAAACAATCTCAAAATCACTGGGATAAGTAAAAGCAAAAAAAAGGGTACTCTTTACCTAGAACGGCGCCCATCGGGGTGATCGCGGGATCGCGGGCAGTACATAAACGGCCGCGACGCGATGCCCGCGATCACCGCGATTTTCCCATAGGGAACAATGTTAAAAAGTCAGATTGATCGCGATTTTGCATTCAATGCCTCAATGCCCGCGATTTTACCATAGGAATCAATGTTAAATGGGCTACAGAGCCCAAATAGGCTCAATTAACCCTTAAATGTCACCCCAATTTTTTTACGCCACCCCACGATCCACGCGAACCCGAAGCGTGGCGAGCGCAGCGAGCCCGCGAGGGGCGGCGGTACGCGTCCTCCGACCTTTTCATGCCCTACTATCCACGTCGGCGTGGAGTTGAGAATAGAATAGTGTGGCGAGCGCAGCGAGCCACCGAGCCCGAAGCGTGGCGAGCGCAGCGAGCCCCGCGAGGGGACGCGGATACCTTCACAGTTATACGCGTCCCCTCGCGGACTTCACAGGTGTCCGTGGCGACGCCGACACCTGTGAAGCCCGCGAAGGGACGCGTTTACCTGTGAAGGTATCCGCGTCCCCTCGCGGGGCTCGCCACGCTTCGGGCTCGGTGGCTCGCTGCGCTCGCCACACTATTCTATTCTCAACTCCACGCCGACGTGGATAGTAGGGCATGAAAAGGTCGGAGGACGCGTACCGCTGCCCCTCGCGGGCTCGCTGCGCTCGCCACGCTTCGGGTTGGCGTGGATCGTGGGGTGGCGTAAAAAAATTGGGGTGACATTTAAGGGTTAATTGGGTCTATTTGGGCTCTGTAGCCCATTTAACATTGATTCCTATGGGAAAATCGCGGGCATTGAGGCATTTAACATTAAAATCGCGATCAATTAGGCTTTTTAACATTGTTCCCTATGGGAAAATCGCGGTGATCGCGGGTACACGATTTTGATGTACCCGCGATTTACCCGCGATGCCCGCGATGCCCGCGATTTTTTACCCCCGACGCCCGCGATTCTGATCGCGGGCGCCGTTCTAGGTAAAGAGTACCAAAAAAAGTTATCCCCACTTAAGTGAGACATGTCAGATTTGAAAAAAGGGCTCTGTCATGAAGGCACAAACTGGCTCTGTCATGAAGGGGTTAAACTTTTATTTAAAATGGGTGTCAGTGTGTTTTATTTAACTATTTTTTTTACTGTGGCACTACAAGACCCAGCGGGCCCTTTAATGCCCAGCAGGCTGGGACTTGTGGTTCTCCAAGTCCCAGCTTGCTGGCACTTGTAGTGCCACAGTAAAAAACAATAGTTTGTTCTATTTTTTACACCGCTATCAGCTCGATGCCCACCGCCCAGGGGCATCGAGGACAGCACCAGGCTTCAGCCTGGTCAGGTAAGTCCTGGAGGGGGGGACCCCTTTATTGGGGGGGTCCCCACTCCCCCAGGGCCCCTGGCCAGGCTGACTGGTCGGTAGGGTTAATGCTTTGGCCGGGGGGACTTGCATAAAAAGTCTCCCCCCGGCTGTGGCATTACCCTGCTGACTGGTTTTGCTTGGGGCTGGTTCTTAAAATACGGGGGACCCCTACTCATTTTGTCCCCCGTATTTTGGGAACCAGCCCCAGAGCAGGAGCCTGGGGCTGGTTGTTAAAAATCAGGGAACCCCTATTTGTCGGGTTCCCTGATTTTTAATTACCGGCTCCAGGCTCTGTCAGCCTGGTGCTGGTTTCGGCTGTGGGGGGGACCCCACGCCGTTTTTTTTTTTATTATTATTTATTTATTTAATTTTTTTTTACACCTTGCAGCCTGCACGGATCTGACTGATCCGTGCAGACTGCCTACAAATAATTCGTATTAGCAGCCGTATATACGGCTGCTAATACGAATTCCTACGACATCGGAGGGTTACAAAGCAGTCGTATATGACTGCTTTGTAAATCCCCCTCCGGAACACGACTTTGCATACGACTGAAACAGTCGTATGCAGTCGTAGGGAAAATACTAATACGAAAAACTAGGTTTTTCATATTAGTAAATTTCCCCCAATATGCGATTTCAGTCCCTTAGCGCATCACATTAAATTTGCGATTTTTATGAAAAATGCGATATCGCCATTTTGTGGTCTAAATAACGCCAAAAAATGGAAATCACATCCCATAGAATGTCACCCTTAGTATTTTCCACATTTGCATTATATAGACAATTATGGTTTGTATGCTAATAGTTACATTTCAATTTTTTTTTTTTTTTACAAAAACTATGTTAAATAAGTGCTTAAATGCTTCATATTTGGAACTCTTGTGTAAATTCACTTGCAGAAGTTAAGGCCCCCATACACTAGCCGATTTTGGTCAGATTTCAGCCAGATCAGTCGGATCTGGCCGAAATCGGACCAAAATCGGCTAGTTTTGATGTCCCCTCAGATCCGATGCGCGGTCCCGTGCGCATCGGATCTGCGTCGGGTGGTCGGACCTGCTGCACGTCCGACCACCCGACTTGGGACCTAGTGGGGCGGTGGAGGGAGCAGGGGGGGCTGGGGACGCTGCGGGGGACACGTCTGTGTCCCCCGCTGCTGGGGACAGCGTCTGTGCGGCGAGAAGGTAGAGGGAGCAGGGGGGGCTGGAGACGCTGCGGGGGACACAGGCTGCATAGAGCCGGGCAGGGGGAGCCGGCCGGGAGCTGTCAGTAATGAATAAAAAAAAAAGCCCATACAATGAATGGGCGGCCTGTGATTGGCTGAGCGCTCTCTCAGCCAGTCAGCAATTGGCTGAGAGAGCGCTCAGCAGCCAATCACAGGCTGCCCATTCATTGTATGGGCTTTTTTTTTATTCATTACTGACAGCTCCCGGCCGGCTCCCCCTGCCCGGCTCTATGCAGCCTGTGTCCCCCGCAGCGTCTCCAGCCCCCCCTGCTCCCTCTACCTTCTCGCCGCACAGACGCTGTCCCCAGCAGCGGGGGACACAGACGTGTCCCCCGCAGCGTCTCCAGCCCCCCCTGCTCCCTCTACCTTCTCGCCGCACAGACGCTGTCCCCCGCAGCGTCCCCAGCAGCGGGGGACACAGATGTGTCCCCCGCAGCGTCCCCAGCCCCCCTGCTCCCACCAGCTCTCACCTCTTAGCCCCCCCCCCCCCCTGCTCCCCGGGTTTTTTACATGTGATAAATCGAGACGATTGGGAGCAGCCGGGGAAGCTCAGGGGGAAGTCGGGGGCGACTTGTCCTAAGGACAAGTCGCCCTAGTGTATGGGGGCCTTTAGATCTCACCAGTGGCAGCTCCTGCTATAGGGCTGCAGGGCTGCAGCCCCTCCAGTTAAAATCACAATGCCAGAGACACAGAAAGGCAGCATCAGAGCTCGAGGTGCTTCCCCCCGCAGGCATCCCCCCACACACACCTCCAGAGCTCTGGTGCTGGCTGTCTTTGTCTCTGGCATTGTGATTTTAACTGGAGGGGCTGCAGCCCTGCAGCCCTATAGCATGAGCCTATGACATGCTGGTAACCTCCTCTCACCAGGCTCCATGAAGCAGCAGGGCAGACACAGCAACAGCCCAACCCTGTGGGGAGGAGTTCAGCATGTAGTACATTTCTATTGGAAGCTGCTACTGCTCATCATACACAGAGCTGGAAACTCCTCCACCTCATGGGCTGCCAGTACATGGAGCGATGACAGCAATAGCTTCCAACAGGAAGCCATTCTGTGCAAATAACCAGAGCTACAGTGCTTCCATGGGCTGCTGCCTGTGCAGCCCAGAAACAATTCCTCTGCAGTGAGCATGCCTGAACTTCAGTGAGTCACTCATGTGATGCAGCTGAAGGAAGGTATGCATTGCACCAGAGAGGTGCATGGAAGTTTATTTTATTTTAATAATATTTGTTTGTAGATCTTTATTAAGAGTATGATTTTGTGTACTTTAATTATTATTAAAGTTATTAAAAGTGTGTATTTTGCTCTGTACCTGTGTTTGTGTGCATATGAGTACATCAATTATTTACAGTAAATGCACACGAACACTAGTATAGCGCAAACCAAACTAATAACCTGCAAATAATGAATGACTGTTTGCAATGAGCAGTACCCAGGAAATTGCAGCCCCCTATAAGTCTAAAGGCAAGAGCCGCCACTGGATCTCACCAAGTTTCATTAGAACAAGTTCAATGTGTATACACAACTGTTCAAGCTGTTACTGATTCATTGGATATCTGATAAATCTGTTTGATTACTTGGCAGCTAGTCCTAGTGTAGCAAGGAATGCACTCTGCGTAATCATTTGGAAAATAACATTGGTCTCACATGATGAAAAAAAACAGACCCAACATTTAGTGCTGTACACAAATGATTCTGTGTTTAAGCTTTAAAGAAATTATCAGAAGTATAATGAAATGTATACAGATTTTAATTTGGTTTATGCATGTTGGGATAAGAGGGAGTAACTCTGTTTACCCTTGCCTAAAAAGTACTGCCAGTCATTATCTAGAACTGTTATCTGAGATAGAAGTACACAAGGAAGTTTCCTTTGCTAATGGTTGAACTGGTCTTGAGATAAAACCTTAACTGAATACCTATAGCCCTAATTAATCAACTATTAAAGCAGAAGTTGATAACGATTGGCTTACTTAAAGTTTGAATTACCTGTAATCAGAGATAACGGGTATGTCAGTTTGGAAAAGATTTGTTGAAGAAGAACAAAAATGTAATTATGTACCATTCCAATTTTTAAGCACAATAAAAAAGGTAATTGCATTGAAAACACAAGGGTTCTTTTAAACTAGGATTATCGCAGAATTTTCATACACGAATACATTATACTTTGAAGACACTAAATTGTAAGGGTTGTTTGACTCACTAGACTAGAGGCTACAAATCATTGGGGTGTAATCAATCCCATCCAAATCGGTACTTTTCGCCTGTTTTAACGGTGAATTCGATTTGCCTTATTCAATCCCTGTGTCAATTTTTCAACTAGGTGAAAAATGCAGCATCAGAGAAAAAGGAGCAAATTGTCAAAATTGCCAAAAATTCACATGGTTTTGGCGAATTCCCCTGTTTTTACGCCCGTTTTCACCATGCCGATTCGCCCCCCAAAATAATTGAAATGGCATGGGTGAAAATCTACAAAAAAAATGGGTGAAAATGCCCGTGAATGAATACTGAAAGGTGAATCTTCGCTTGGCAAAAAATTGGTCCGGGATTGACTCCTATATCTTAATATGCATACTATACACACAGAATCATTTTAGGGTTGCAAGTGATATAGGGGCCTATTTATTAATGAAGTAATCATTTGAAAACATATGCATTAGGAATTGTGGCTATTTATCAGGAATTGTGGCTATTTTCTATAAATATAATAGTTAATCTATTTTTGTTTGCATAAGCGGTCCTCAAAGCATTCTTGAGGGACTGCTAAAAAGGTTAATTTACCAATCTCTTTAAAGCTAAGCTGGAGCAGTCACCTAGTATCTTTAAAACGAACAGTTACCCGTGCTTACTTCAGATGGCGTCAGCTATTGTATAATACCTTTTTCTTCAATTTTTCACTAGAGAGAGAAATTGGTTCCTCTCCCTGATAGCTTATACTTATAAAGGTGTGGTACAATGGGTACACATGCATAGTAGTCAAGCAGGATCCACACCCGGTGGCATAAGCTATCAATTTTCGCTCTTGACTGGAACAGACTCTTATCAGAGCCAAAAGGTATTGCATATCACTGGAATAGGTAGATAAGCAATCACATTGTTTAGGGCTAAATTTCAAAGGGTCATTAGAAGACCCCGCTACACCTGATTTGTTAGATTGCAGCAAAATCAATCATTGTTATTTGTACAGCATATAGGCATAGGGTGAAATCATTCATAGTGTGCGGTGGCTCAAAAGCGGGAACTGGGCATAGTATGGGTGATCAGGTTTTCATTTTGGTGGTGTAATTTGTCCGTAATTTTCAACTGGAAAGGTTATTAGTTATGTAATATGTGAATTGTGTAAGTGCTCTAGAGTCAACCTGGATTAGCTCATTGGACTAGCACTTTATCTCTTTGGTTTGGAGGAGAAGATGTTGCCTTATTCCAAAATTCTTCCCAACAAGAAAAAAAGCATATACAGTAAGCTTTACTATGTCCAAGTCTAAGATGCTATATTTCTATTTATTATGGGTTAACTGGAGATTCCAAAATCTAGTATATGATGTTCAAATTTCTCCCCACTGATTTTAAAGAATATAATACTCTGTTAAAGACAGTTGTAACTAGGGTTGCCACCTCACTCATCATCAATTCCTGAAGCCCCCCCCCCCTTATATTAATGCGCCGCTCCCGGAAAAAGTGGACGGGACCTTATGATATGGGTGTGGCCTATTCAGAAAAGTGAGCATGGCCTCTATAATACAGACATGTGGTACAATCAGATATTTCTGAAAATACATAGTCTAATTTTTAACATTTCCACACACAACCCCTGCAGGCATGCGCAACCATGCAGTCAATCTTTATGATAAATGGAATCATTGGCATGCAGTACAAGCAGCATGCCCCAAGAACTCCTTGGGCCCTGGTGCTCTGAACCAGCAAATTAGTTCCGTACTCCCCTGCAAGCATATTTTTGTATGTTATTTGTTAAGATAACCTTGATTTTGGATTGCATCAAAATGGATAAAAACAGCAAAAATCATGCAATTTAAACCTATTTTTGCTCCTACTATTAACCTTAATAAAATTAATTTTACGTTATTTCCATTTAATTTTGCCCACATCACAGCTTACAATATAGTTCACTAGTTTTTGACAAAGGCTGACTGGCTAAATGATGCAACAGAACAGCGGCACAAACACACAGCAGTTGCTTTTAAAAGAATATAGGACATATATGACACATTACAGCACAGCAATGGCAGACATGATTGCAGTTTAATAAACTATATGATCCCACAGAAAGAATGTTTTGAAAAGAAGAGGTCCCAGGGCAGTACAGAGAAATGGAGGTGGAGTATTTAGTGGCAGGCAGGTAAAGCATTGATTGATTGATTGACTGACTGATTGTTTGATATTGGCTAATATAATTAATTGATAAATTCATTTAGCAAATTAAATACATTTTAGCATCTGTTTTTGCAGCAACTTAGAAGAGATAATGCCACAAAGAATATCTTAAAGCCAAGGATTCCTGACAAGGGTTGAAAGAGAAGCCAATAAATTGAATAGTATAGCATCACAGGGAAGCAAACTGCAAATTAACTTAAACACTATTAGGAGACTGATATTTGCTAACCATATCAACACCTCCTCCCTCCTTCCTGATTCCACCATTGTATTATTTTTAAGAGGTGCAGCAGAGAGTCTGAGTATGAGGAATAATACCATGTTTTTTTCTTCCAACTCTAGTCCACAAATGGTGCAAGAGGTAGTATATTAAAAAGGACATGCACAGTTTAACAAATCAAGCACTGTAATGATAGTCGGTCACTTTTGTGGCTGAAGTGCTTTGTTTGTGTTTGAGAGCCCATAAACTAAGCTACAAATGGGCCAATGATGTTGTTGTTGTTGATGTTATTCATTCTCACATTTTTAACATGTCAGACTCACTATCATCAGAACAAACTTGCCACTGGAATACACCCTCACAGAAGAAGTTTATGTTTGTTGTATTTGGCAGCTCAAGTCTTCCTCATAGGATTTGTAATTCACTTTGTAATTCAATTTAATGAACAGCAGTTTAATTAAAAGCAGTTTTTCCACCATTTTTGGAGGACTACCTCTAATCATTCATGAGCAGGTTGATGATAATGAGTGTGTTTGCTGTGTAGATTGCATGTGTTGGTACAAACCAATGGTAGCTGATACCGGACTTCTTATTACAATTTTCAAGATGTTCTCAGATTTTGAGAAATAACTTGTATAAACTTGCTGCTAATGATGAAAGAGGATGAATGTGCCTACAGATGGAGCAGCTCCCGTTGAAGCTGCTCCTGGCGATAGAATCGCCATCCGCCAGCCTGCACCAACCAATGGAAGGGGGCATGCACACACGAGATGCTTGCACACCCCTTTTTCAACAGAGTCCTCCGCCGCCCTCTGCAGCTCCACCGATGCCCCCCAGCTGCCCCCAGCTCCCCCTAAGCTTGACCATCTCCCTGAAGTGGAGATGAGCAGGGAAAGTGCTCCCCGATGGCATGTTGATGTGAGACGCTTGCGCATTCCCAGTTGGAGCACCTCTCTGCCGGCAAACGCCAGCTAAGGGAATCTAGCGATTCCCTGCGCTGGCTTAGAGGCGCTCCATCTGTACATGGTTACGTCTTTATCACTACTAACTTTGGTAGTAGTACAGATTCCTTGACAAATGTCAAGATTTGGGTAAAAATGAGTCCACAAAAAAGGCATACTAAAAATATCCTTCTGCTTCTTATGATTATTGTAGAGACAGGTTTGCTCCTTTATGGAGCTGGGGGTATGTCTTCACTCTATAAACAATTTCGATGTATATGATCTACAGATCGGATAATCATATATCTATTCCCGGGCCTTGTACATAAAAGTGCCCTTGGTCCCCCAGTGTATTAGCAGGGGTAAATAAGAGTATTAGCAATAATAAACACACTTTGAGTACAAAAAGTACAAGAACTTTTATTGTCAGAGGTATTTACACAATAAAAACATTTTTTCTCCATACATTGAAGATCTGCTCAATTAAGAAAATTGACATTTTTCAGCTTAAGATCTTTTTAGGATCACTGTTTCCATCACTAAAAACACCATCTGTGTGTGTATATGTTTGTACGTGTGATTTTAACCTCTTTAAAATTCACTGTGGCTTCCCATCATGTCATATAATGGGAATTTTTAAAATTTGACCTATTAAAAGCTAAATTTTATGTGATTATTTTTTGCTCTAGTGTGTCCCCTAAACACCAGTCCTTTCTCTTCTTGCTCATCGCTCTTATGATTATTGGCAAGAACAGCTACCAGTAGTAGCTGACTTACTTTGACACAATGAACATCCTCCTCCTGAATTAAATTGAATAGTTGTCCAACACATTCATCATCAACACGCACTAGGTACACATAAAATCCCTCTCATCCAGTTACACTTACACAGTAGCATCATCAACTTATTTACTCGCCACATTTGCAGGTAGTGCACAAATGGTGGAAGGCTTCTCTTTGAGTATAGTGTCAGAAAATTCAGACTCAAACAGACTTAACGTGGACACCTCTAGATTCTTCTCAGAAAATTGTGAAGTTTCTAAACCTACAGTTTGCTCTTCAGCCTCATTAATTTGTCCATTTTAAAGGTGACACATTTAGGTGTTGAATGTCAAGATACAGAAGATATCTGACTGTGTTTGGCCCTTGCTTTTGCAAATTCTGCAATAGACATTTTGTTGTATGAAACAGCAGTAGCAGGGCCATCCCTTGAAAGAAAGGCCATGGTCTGAGCCTTTCCTTGTCTCTGCATGTGGTTTATGGTATGTTGGCAATTTTAAATTTTTCCAGCAGTAAATTGTCCTCTCATATTAGACTGAGGTAATGTTTTCTTAAACATTAAGATATGCTGTTTTGATGTATCATGCAATTTTGTACACCTTATTTCTCCTCAACCACTTTTAGTAGAATTTGAAAAAGTACTACAACTTACAGCAGCCAGAACACTAGTTTTGTGTTAATCCTACTCTGTTTTGGTTCGGATTTGGATTTCTTAAAAAAAAAAGATATTTGTCTCACTCCAAGGCTTAATATATCATCCCTTTTATAAACATGGGAGACCATCCTTGTTGACCAATGCAATGCACATGGCAGTATAGAAAAATCACCCAAAACAAGATCACATGGTGGCCTCAATTATCCGGACTTTTTCATGGCACCCCTCGGCCAACAGCTCATTGATGAAATCAGAAAAAAATATTAAATTCGGTAAATTGCATTTATAACTCATCCTTAGGGTCAGTAATGTGGTAGTTGACATGATTCACTTCTGTTTGTCCACAATATGCCTATTACATTAGTCACAAGTAATTTGAATGGGTCATGGACCTCTAATACAGGGCACCCCTGCAAGTCCCCCAAGCCACTCCAGGGTGCCACAGCACACAGTTTGGTACAATAGCATTCAGCATTGAGAAATGAGTTTAATGTTATATTTCCACTTCGGCCATTTTATAAGACTTTTTATAAGACTTTTATAAGACTTTTATATAAATACATAGAGAATCTTGAATTGTCCCAACCCCTGGAAATCCATTTATCTGACAGGTTGGCTTACAAGTGCAGACAGTACAGCAGCTAGCGCTAGAGCATTATATTGGAAAGACGGAAATGTTGTTTGGATAGGAGCCATTTTTAATAGTTCAGCCTTCAAACAAAGATTTTGTGATCACAGCCAAATCCACCTAAAATAATTATTACAGCACAAATTAGTTACTGATACACCATAATTACTTGTAGTTTTACCAATTATTCATTACAGCATTACAAGATTTAATTATAAATTATAATTAGACTCCACAGTCTGTATTCACACATATAAAAGTTAGTTTAGTGTTTACACCCTGTGATTTTTCTTTTAATTACAATGAATATTTATATTCACACAAAAGGTTTAAGGGGCTGATGCTGGCACAGAGCAAGCGATATCTAATTATCCGTGAGCCAGGTACGTTGCTGGCAGCGTCTTTATCTTCATCAAGGACTGGAACAATTCACCAACAAAATGCTCTTCAACAAATCATAAAAATTAATTACAGAGAAAATGTGCACTGATTGGTAAAGGTGTTTTTGCTTTTCGAATGATTATGTTTTAACGTTCAGTTTTTTCACCGATTACTGAATATGCACATTATTATGTCACAATCTCATACCAATTTCTAGAGGAAACCACTGCTTATTAAAAATCATTTATTTGTGTAAGAATAATACAGTATGTCAAAAAATTACTGTGTAGAGTATCTTTTATACGCTGATAGTAGTTAGTTATGCCAGTCTAAAGCTGGGTACAAATTAGATGACATTTTAAATAATATGGCCGATTAAATTGGGTTCGGAATGACAGATTATTTAAATTGGATAGTGTGTATGCTCTATAATGATGCCAATGCTCATTCCCGCAGGTCGTTGGTTGCTTCTTCTGTTCTTTTGAACATGCAGGAAAATATGTATGGACAGCATACTCCTGGATGCGGCCCTTGACGATATGTTTTGTAAGACTGCACAGTACGTATGTATGCACTATATTGTTTATCCTGGAGTTCTAGAGAATTCATTGACAACATTACAGGTTGTCTATTGTGTATGTCTATCAGTGGTTGACTCATACCCCTTGCACACCCGAAGCAAATTACCTGGTTAAAGCTTTTCACCCCAGGAATTTGCTGAAAAACCCAAGTTTTTCTTTGATGTGAAAGGGTCAACATGGGTCTTAAATCCCAGCACTCCACTCTTGACCCTCAGTGACGCCGGATTTAAGACCCATATCGACACCACAGAAAGATCCAGGGTTTTCACCAAATTCCTACGTTGAAAAGTTTTAACCCGGTAATTTGCGGGTGGTGTGAATTGGGGTCAGGCTGCACCCAGCAAAATGACCCGGCACTCAATAAGTCTGGCACTCAAAAATTCCGGGAAATTGCCGGGTGGCCAGTGTAAAAGGGTTACTAGTTACTTAAACGGACAACTGAACAGAAATGGAAGCTGTATAGTATCTTACTAGCTGACCCGCCAGGCGTTGCCCGGGAAAACCTTGGGTTTTTTTTATTTCCAAAATTGCTGAAAAATTTCATCTTACAGTATGCTGTGCCAAAGACCTAACATTGTAATTTGTTAAAGATTCCACCATAATGTTAGAATGTGTTTGCATTAATACTCAATGATGGCAATGAAATCAGGTGTGGTGTTGTTGTTTGAAACACAACGCTTCTGAGTTGATAACTTGTATGTGTTGATGAATTCCATATCCACTCCTAAGATTTAGCACCTATGACATACCCTCCAACATCTGAGGGTCAGAAATCGATACAAAATCAGAAAGGGGTGTGGCCACGGGAAAGGGGGCATGACCACACCTCAATTTCTATACTTTCAATGGTACAGTTTCTAGGGTGTGTATTTACATTCGCTGAGTGCGTGGAGACCAGGGTGGGCATTACTTACCGTGCCATAATAAATAAAAAATTCACCGCTCCCTGCCACTGCCGCTCCCCTCACCGATCCTGCCTGCAGCAGTCTCTGAGGTCTGGAGATTTGTAAAGCACATGCACCAGCCGTCTCTACCAAACAGTGGGGCAGCCCCTGAGTGTGGGAGCAGGTCCACGGGCCTGGCCACATGACGTCATGACACGAGGCATGCTACCTAGACTGCAATGCACCACTGGGAATGGGTGCAATGGGCCAAATTCTTCGCTACACCCACCAGGCCAAATCACCGATCCAGCCATCGCAATCATCAATGGGTGTATTGATAAGGTTTGAAGTGTAAGAAGTTGAAGAATAACACTGAGATAAAGATTTGCCATGTTAAAGTGTACAATTTACTCAATAAATCGTGAAAATAAATATAACTGTACATAGAAGTACAATCAAGAAATTAAAGTAGGATTAAAAATAAGTTCTGATTCAAAATGATAATTGTTTGGATGGGGTGGGTTACGAAACAAATCTTTAGGTGGGGGGTATGGATATTGTGGGCATAATTGGTGTTTGGTACACCTACAGGTGGTCCTCAATTGATGGGATTTTCACTACAGTGTCACCATAGAGGGATTCCCAATTGGGGTCCAGGTGGTCTTTTAGGGACCCTTACAATCCCGTAGGTCTCTTATCCTTGAGCCTATGGTCTCCCTTAATGATAGTCAATCACTGAGGCCGTAGGCTCCAGGAGAAGAGACCAACGGGATTGTAAAGGGGTCCCTAAAAGACCACCTGAACCCCAATTGAAATCCCCTTACGGTGACACTGTAGTGAACATTCCTCATCAACTGGGGACCCCCTGTAGGTGTACCAAATACCAATATCCATTCCCCCCTCCACCTATAGATTTTTTTCGCAACCCAACCCCATCCAAACAATTATCATTTTGAATCCGAATTTACTTTTTAATCCTACTTTCATTTCTTGATTGTACTTCTATGTACACATATATTTTCCACGATATATTGAGTAAATTGTACACTTTAACGTGACAAATCTTCATCTCAGTCTTATTCTTCAACTTCTTACACTCATAACATTCAAACAAATACATGCAGCGCTCATGCCCATCGACCAAACATTATCTATGAACCAAAAGGGTCTGGTAAACCCTTAAGGCAGAGCAGTGCGTAACATCTAACTGACTAACAGGGTGAGTGCAGTGTACCCACGTTGTATTGATCAACGGGTGCATTGGCCAGGACAAAATTTCCCAGTGCAATGGCCGGGGAGCGCAGTGACAGGCTGGAGGACATTAGGTACAGACTGTTAAATAAATGGCAAATTATTTTTTATGTGTTCTGTGTTTGTGTGTGTTGTACTGTTTTTGTGTGTGTGTTGTAGTGTATGTGGTTGTGTGTGTTGTGTTGTATGTATCTGTCCAATGCGTAAGTATGTGAGGTGTGCTATGTATATACAGTATGTGTATGTATGTGTTGTGTCATTGTGTATCTGTGCAATGTTTAAGTGTGTGTTTTGTGTGTGTTGTACTGTTTTTTTTGGGTGTGTGTGTGGTGAATGTGGGTGTGTGTTGTGCTGTTAGAGGTATGTTATGTGTGTGTTGTGTGTATCTGTGCAATGTGTAAGTGCGTAAGGTGTGCTACGTATAAATGTGTGTGTTTGTAGTGTGCTATTTGTATCTGTGCAATGTTTAAGTGTGTGTGTGCTGTGTGTTGTACTGTTTTTGGGTGTGTGTTGTAGTGAATGTGGGTGCGTGTTGTACTATGAGTGGTGTGTTATGTGTGTGTTGTGTTGTATGTATCTGCCGAATATGTAAGTTGGTGAGGTGCGCTATGTATATATGAGTGTGTAGTGTGTGTAGTGTAGTGTACTGTGCATATCCTGGCAATGTTTAAATGTGTGTGTTCTGTGTGTTTCTGTATCTGCACAATGTTGAAGTGTGTGTGTTCTGTGTGTTTGTTGTACTGTTTTTGGGAGTGTGTTGTAGTGTATATGGGTTTGTGTTGTACTGCATGTGGTGTGTTATGTGTGTGTTTTGTTGTGTGTATCTGTCCAATGTGTACGTGTGTGAGGTGCGTTATGTATAAATGTGTGTGTTGTGTGCTATGTGTGCGTATGTGATGTACTGTGTGTGTGTGCGTGTACAATGTGTACGTGTGTGTGTTATGTGT
Organism: Crinia signifera; assembly: GCF_055691185.1. Taxonomy (NCBI): domain Eukaryota; kingdom Metazoa; phylum Chordata; class Amphibia; order Anura; family Myobatrachidae; genus Crinia; species Crinia signifera. Next base: position 234,530,357 of record NC_139219.1, on the reverse strand, counting down.
GATCTATCTATATCCTCAATTATTCCTAATTGTTTAAAGCCTTCACCATAATGTTAGAATGTGTCATTCATACTCAATGAGAGCAATGAAATCAGGGGTGAAATGTAATGGGAGGCGATTTTTTTTTTTTTGCGTTTTTTTCCGCAAAATATGCCGTTTTCGGGCATTTCCCGAAAATCGCATATTTTATAGGGTGCGATTTGCGGCAAAAATCACATTTTTTAAAGGTGCGATTTTTAGTTAGACTAAAAATCGCATCCAGATGTTTTCCCATTAAAAAGTATAGCACTCGCATATTTAATGGGTTGCGATTTTTAGTAAAGGTTACTAAAAATCGCAAAAAAAATAGACCAGGTTCTGCCTGGCGATTTTATCAGAAACATGCACAGATCATTGAGATCTGTGCATGGTTCTGTTGTAAAAAAATAGTTAAAACAAAAAAAAAAGAAAAAAAAAACGGCATGCGTTCCGCCCTCCTAAGCATAACCAGCCCCGGGCTCAAAAAGCCGGTGCTGGTATCATAAAATCAGAGGGACAAACAAATAGGGGTTCCCTTGATTTAATGAAACCAGCACCAGGCTCAAGGTCCAGCGCTGGTTCCCAAAATACGGGGGACAAAATGACTAGGGGTCCCCCGTATTTTAAGAACCAGCACCAGACCCAACCAGCCAGCAGGGTAATGCCACAGCCGGGGGACACTTATTATATAAGGTCAATCAGGAGCCGAGAAAGTCAGCTCCTGATTGGCCGCTAGGCGGCCAATAGAATCATCTGGAGGAAAGGCGCGGAAGATGAAACATCTCTGCGCCTCTCCAGTCCGTGAGCGGGTACCAGCCAGGAGCAGCGCGTCTGCCGGAGAAGATGCCGGGGTCGTCGCCGGGGACCAGGTGAGTAGGATTTCCTTCCTTAGGTACCCCTTTTGGATTACTTCGGATCCTGGACCCCGGAGACATCAGCCCTGGAGCCCAGGACCCCGGACCAGCCCCGGAACCAGGACTAAGGCCCCGGAACCGGACTCTTCAGCCCTGGAGATGTGAAAAATAAATAAATAAAACACAATACAAGTAAAAATAGATACAGTATATCTGTATTAGGTAAATTGATTAAAATTAAAATAAAAAGGGGAATTATAGACTGTAGGTACAGAGCCTAATGGTAGACAGTCCTTAATAGGACTAGGGTTGGACGAATGCTGGGGGTGCTCCGCTGTTAGTAAGCCACACAACATGCTAAATGACTGTTGACTCTACACCATACCAATATATAAACAATAACTGCTTATTGGACTTTCAATTTACTAACAAATATTAACATAATCTGGATAACAGCATTTCTGTGAGACGCTTACTAACCAACCGGCTTTTAACCATTTGTGTAACTTACTAACAGCGGAGCACCCCCAGCATTCGTCCAACCCTAGTCCTATTAAGGACTGTCTACCATTAGGCTCTGTACCTACAGTCTATAATTCCCCTTTTTATTTTAATTTTAATCAATTTACCTAATACAGATATACTGTATCTATTTTTACTTGTATTGTGTTTTATTTATTTATTTTTCACATTTTTTTGTTTTTCTTATGTATTGTAATTTATGTATTACTTGATGCTATTTAATATATAAAATTTATACTGTATAAGCAGTGTGTCCGTGTCATTCACTCTCTGCACATTGGTCACCTGTTTGGAGTATATTCTTTAAATCTATACATATATTCAGCAGCGCAATACACACCATCCCCTTTTCCTACTTTTGTTTCATCGTGTTGAATATTTGTGGGTAAAGGCAAACCCACAGGTGTTGTTTGCAGCAGCTGTTATATACTTGATTGACATTTTCACACAGTTCTAATTCATTTGAATTTAAACTTAAAGCGCTGGGGTTCCTGCTAGCTGCGAGTTGGCTTATCACCAATCTCGCAGCCTGCAAGGAAAATTTTTTCTGTAAAAAGTCTTTCTTCAGCCCTGGAGCCCAGGACCCCGGACCAGCCCCAGAACCAGGACCAAGGCCCCGGAACCAGACTCTTCAGCCCTGGAGCCCCAGACCCCGGACCCAGGATCCAGTGACCGACCTACGGGCTCAAGGTAGGTAAGTATCAGTATGTGTGGGCTGTGGATGTATTAAACTTTTATTTTTCAGGGTGTCAGTGTGTTTTATTTAACTATTTTTTGTACTGTGGAACTACAAGTGCCAGCGGGCCCTTTAATGCCCCGCATGCTGGGACTTGTGGTTCTCCAAGTCCCAGCATGCGGGGTAGGCTTGCTGGGACTCATAGTTCTACAGTATAAGACAATAGTTTTTATTCTTTTTTTTACACTTTTCATCAGCTCGATGCCCACCGCCCAGGACTGGTAAGTCCTGGAGGGGGGGGGGACCCCTTCATTGGGGGGGTCCCCACTTCCCCAGGACCCCTGCCCATGCTGACCAGCCACGGGGATAATGCTTTGGCCGCGGGACCTTATATAATAAGTTTCCCCCGGCTGTGGCATTACCCTGCTGGCTGGTTGGGTCTGGTGCTGGTTCTTAAAATACGGGGGACCCCTAGTCATTTTGTCCCCCGTATTTTGGGAACCAGTGCTGGACCTTGAGCCTGGTGCTGGTTTCATTAAATCAAGGGAACCCCTATTTGTTTGTCCCTCTGATTTTATGATACCAGCACCGGCTTTTTGAGCCCGGGGCTGGTTATGCTTAGGAGGGGGACCGCACGCCGTTTTTTTTCTTTTTTTTTTTTCAACACACCGCACAGTACTGAAAATATGCCGATTTTCATGACTGAAAATCCCACATTTTCAGGACTTAAAAATCGTCCGAAATCGTACCATATCGCACTTTTTTGCCGCAAATTCGCATCTCATTACATATGCGAATTCACAGCAAAAAACGTGATTTTTAAAGGTGTGATTTGGTGCGATTTTTTTCTTACGAAAAAAATCGCACCCTACATTTCGCCCCAGGTGTGGAGTTGTTCCTTCGTCGATCTTTTTCCCAGATCGTCGATCTTTTTCCCAGATCGTCAATCTTTTTCCCAGATCATCAATGAAGGCAAATTAAAACTTGGTGTTATTTAAATTTCTAAGTGAAATTTCCCAAAAAAAAGGCTTCGAGGTGCACACCACCGGGCCCAGGGGTATCTTTTTGCTGAATTTGGTGGGTCTGAGGGGCAGGGTGTGTCCGCAATTCAACAGACACGCACACTTCAACTTATTATATAGATATAGTAATTTTAAGGATTAAGAGTATTGCTTATTTATACACCTTAGCAAATATAGTTAAGAGACTGTATAGTAGTAAAATGCATGGCCATAGCAATGTATAAAATAGAATGCAAAAGCTCTCAGATTACAGATTGAAGACTAATTAAACCAATGTCCTTGTGTTAGGTCACAGGACAAAAGTAAAGCATAGCCAACCAACAAGACTTACAATTGGGGGTTCAGAATTACACTGAACATGTGTGGAATCTTGGTGTTAACCCAGCGGCGTAACTAGATTTTCGGCGCCCCCCTGCCGGCAATGCAGGAGGCGCCCCCCGGTAAAAAAAAACGGAGCGGAGGGGAGCCGTGGTACGGCGGTGGGGAGGGGGGGTTGTGTTTCTGTGTGTATGTGTGTGTTTGTATGTATGTGTGACGTGTTTGTGTGTATGTGTGTGTGTGTTACCTCTGGCTGGCGTGGCCGGCTGGGCGCATCAGTCTGCGCCGGGTCCCGGGCGGCTCTCCCGTTACTGCTGCTAATGAAAAAGTGACACTTGGAAAATGGCTGCCCCCATACTGCAGACAAAAAACTGTCTGCGGTATGGGGGCAGCCATTTTCCAAGTGTCACCTTTTTGTATTAGAACAGCACTGCGGCTGCCGGGACTCGGGAGAGCTGGGACCCGGTGGTGCAAATAAAACCACCGGTCCGGCGGCAGAAGGCAACTATCATCCCGCAGTCCCCCCGGCGCCCACATACCCTCAGCGCCTCCCCGCAATCGCGGGGGCTGCGGGACGATAGTTACGCCACTGTGTTAACCTTCATAGTGGCTTGACATTTAAACAACAGGTATTAGCCACAACATCAGAAAGAACATTTGCTAAATCATGCAGACAAATCATAATCTATGCCTTTACAATCACTAAAGCAGGAAGAGGGGGTTTTGGGAGCCGCACTGGGTCCTACCCACCGAGTGTGAATTGGGTCGAAAGCGACCCCTCTCACCGCTCAGGTGGGGTGTGGCCTGGGTTGCCTATAACCAACTGTCTAAGACGTATTGTCCCTTGCGGGATAGAAGGTCTTTGTGTGTCGGTGGTGCTCCCTTGAGTCCGAAATGTAAGTACAAAGGGGAAGAGGGGAAAGTGGACTCTTTTTTGTGGGGCACTCTTTGTTAAATGATTTAGATTAAAATATAACTTTTAATAGTATTAGTTAATATAGTGTTTGTCCACCCTATATTAACTAATACTATTAAAAGTTATATTTTAATCTAAATCATTTAACAAAGAGTGCCCCACAAAAAAGAGTCCACTTTCCCCTCTTCCCCTTTGTACAATCACTAAAGCAACAAGCAGTGATACATTCCCAAACAGCCAATGATAAGGAGCTCTCTGGCAGCCAGTAGAATAGTCATATTTAATAACGGCAAATAATGTGGCTTCCCCAGGTGTATAAATAATTGCACAAACACAAACTTGCATAAACACCATATGGGTCCGATTCAGACCAGCTTGCTAGGCAGCGTATATATTCGCTGCCTAGCAAGCAGGTAAACACCATCTTACCTCCCCACCGAACGCATGCCCTCGCTCGCAAACCCTAACCATCGGCCAGGGAAACTAATTCGGACCTGACCGATCAGGCCTGAATCCCCCTCTATATTAGAATGGCAACATGGCATAAGTGGCCGAATAATGCAAATGTTCTTACCAGTGCCCTTGTTCTGGTTCACTCGCAAAGGCAAATTTCTTTCTTAAATGGATAAAACTATGTGCACTGCACGGGAGGGGGGGCAGATGTAACATGTGCAGAGAGAATTAGATTTGGGTGGGTTATTTTGTTTCTGTGCAGGGAAAATACTGGCTGCTTTATTTTTACACTGCAATATAGATCTCACTTTGGAATAAAACCCCACCCAAATCTAATTCTCTCTGCACACGCTACATCTCTGCTCCCCTGCAGTGCACATAGGGGGTTATTCTGATTCACTCAAAAAGGCACAATCACTCTGTAATGGCCAAAACCATGTGCACTGCAGGTGGGGCTGATGTGCAGAGAGTTAGATTTGGGTGTTTTATTGTTTCTGTGCAGGGTAAATACTGGCTGCTTTTTATTATATACAGTTGGGCAAAAAAGTATTTAGTCAGCCACCAATTGTGCAAGTTCTCCCACTTAAAAAGATGAGAGAGGCCTGTAATTTTCATCATAGGTATACCTCAACTATGAGAGACAAAATGAGGAAAAAAAATCCAGAAAATGACATTGTCTGATTTTTAAAGAATTTATTTGCAAATTATGGTGGAAAATAAGTATTTGGTCAAAAACAAACAAGCAAGATTTCTTGCTCTCACAGACCTGTAACTTCTTCTGTAAGAGGCTCCTCTGTCCTCCACTCATTACCTGTATTAATGACACCTGTTTGAACTCTTTATCTATATAAAAGACACCTGTCCAACACTTTAAACAGTCACACTCCAAACTCCACTATGGCCAAGAGCAAAGAGCTGTCAAAGGACACCAGAAACAAAATTGTAGACCTGCACCAGGCTGGGAAGACTGAATCTGCAATAGGTAAGCAGCTTGGTGTGAAGAAATCAACTGTGGGAGCAATTATTAGGAAATGGAAGGCATACAAGACCACTGATAGTCTCCCTCGATCTGGGGCTCCCCGCAAGATCTCACCCCGTGGGGTCAAAATGATCACAAGAACGGTGATCAAAAATCCCAGAACCACACGGGGGGACCTAGTGAATGACCTGCTGAGAGCTGGGACCAAAGTAACAAAGGCTACCATCAGTAACACACTACGCCGCCAGGGACTCAAATCCTGCAGTGCCAGACGTGTCCCCCTGCTAAAGGCAGTACATGTGCAGGCCCGTCTGAAGTTTGCTAGAGAGCATTTGGATGATCCAGAAGAGGATTGGGAGAATGTCATATGGTCAGATGAAACCAAAATAGAACTTTTTGGTAACAACTCTACTCGTCGTGTTTGGAGGAGAAAGAATGCTGAGTTGCATCCAAAGAACACCATACCTACTGTAAAGCATGGGGGTGGAAACATCATGCTTTGGGGCTGTTTTTCTGCAAAGGGACCAGGACGACTGCTCCGTGTAAAGGAAAGAATGAATGGGGCCATGTATCGTCAGATTTTGAGTGAAAACCTCCTTCCATCAGCAAGGGCATTGAAGATGAAACGTGGCTGGGTCTTTCAGCATGACAACGATCCCAAACACACTGCCCGGGTAACAAAGGAGTGGCTTCGTAAGAAGCATTTCAAGGTCCTGGAGTGGCCGAGCCAGTCTCCAGATCTCAACCCCATAGAAAATCTTTGGAGGGAGTTGAAAGTCCGTGTTGCCCAGCGACAGCCCCAAAACATCACTGCTCTAGAGGAGATCTGCATGGAAGAATGGGCCAAAATACCAGCAACAGTTTGTGAAAACCTTGTGAAGACTTACAGAAAACGTTTGACCTCTGTCATTGCCAACAAAGGGTATATAACAAAGTACTGAGATGAACTTTTGTTATTAACCAAATACTTATTTTCCACCATAATTTGCAAATAAATTCTTTAAAAATCAGACAATGTCATTTTCTGGATTTTTTTTCCTCATTTTGTCTCTCATAGTTGAGGTATACCTATGATGAAAATTACAGGCCTCTCTCATCTTTTTAAGTGGGAGAACTTGCACAATTGGTGGCTGACTAAATACTTTTTTGCCCCACTGTACTGCAATAATATAGATATCAGTTTGAATTACACCCCAAACCCAAATCTAACTCTCTCTGTACATGTTACATCTGCCCCACCTGCAGTGCACATGGTTTTGTCCATTAGAAAGTGATTGTGCCTTTCCGAATGAATCACAATAACCCCCATAGTTTTGTCCGTTTGAGAAGGAATTTGCTATTGCGAGTGAACCAGACTTAGGGCCAATATACAGTATGTTCTTATTTGCACTCAGTGCCTGTGTACTTTGTTTTGAAATTGTCAATCACTTCTTTAAAATTGACCCTTTTTATACATTTTCCTGTTTTTCCCTTTATATCCTTTTTATGTGATTATAAAAAAAAAATTAATTAAAACTAACATACAAAAATGTTTCCATTATAATCATCCTCTCAGAACACGTCTCAGAATCTGAATTAGCCTGCATGGCCTTGAAGGTCTGACAGTCTGTATGTAATGCGTAATTTTGTATTGAACTGGGTTCAAAACTCATACAAATGATACCATGGAAGCCAATTATTTACTTGATCACAGACAGAGCTTAGGTGATGTAAGGTTTTTATTTTTTTTATCATATTCTTTAACTAAAAGAGCTAAAGTTTTATCAGCAACCTGTAAATTTGGTGCATTGGGAAGGGAATTTAGATGAATACAGGGGGCCAAATGTAATAGGGTGAGAGTTTCAGAAAGGGAGAGATTTTGGGAGAGTTTCCCATGTTTTTTAAAGCAGCAATCAATTACATAGCAAAATCCACCTGGTTTTGCAGTGTAATTGATTGTTGCTTTAAAAAAAGGGGAAAACTCTCCCAAAATCTCTCCCTTTCTGAAACTCTCACCCTATTACATTTGGCCCAGTATGTCTGTATATTACCATCAATATGGGTCATATCCAGTAGTTCTGAATGATACATGTAATGAGATTATATTATAGATTGATTTTATAATTATTTATTTGCATTCCTAGCATGTAAGCTCCATAGTTGAACATATGCTTTTTAAAAGTGAGTCGTATGCATCTGCACCTTAGGCTGAATGGATATGTAACTGTGCATTTTGGCTTTTGCATTTAGCCAAAGTCATTGTGAAGTATATCAGTGTTGTGTGTAAACTGAATTATTTGCGAGGGCCATAAATAAGAATGTGCGACTAGTGCTGATGGATGGAGCACAGGGGGATTCAGTATTGAATCCCGGCGGTCGGGATCCCGGCGTTCAGAATCCCGACGCCGGAATCCCGACAGCCCGAAATGCCGACAAGGGGGGATGTGGATCGCCCCCCCTTGCGGGCTCGCTGCGCTCGCCACGCAGCGGGCCCGGTGCCTCGCTACGCTCGGCACACTAATTTATTCTCCCTCCAGGAGTGTCGTGGACACCCCAGGAGGGAAAATGTGTCGGCATTTCGGCGGTCGGGATTCCGGTGTCGGGATTCTGAACGCCGGGATCCCGACCGCCGGGATTTTAACTGCATCCCGCACAGGGCTCTGTGGCCAGTATCATCAAACACAGTCTTTGCTCCTGGGAATCGGTCAGTATCACAGTACCTCCCATAGGGCCTTATTCTAGTTCACTCTTTCTGACAAAATCCTTCTTAGATGGACAAAACCATGTGCACTGCAGGGGGGCAGATATAAAATGTGCAGAAAGAATTAGATTTGGGTGAGTAATTTTGTTTCTGTGCAGGGAAAATACTGACTGCATGATTTTACACTTCAATATAGATCTCACTTTGAAGTAAAACCCCACCCAAATCTAATTCTCTCTGCACAAGTTACATCTGCCCCACCTGCAGTGCACATGGTTTTGTCCATCTAAGAAGGATTTTGTCAGAAAGAGTGAACTAGAATAAGGCCCATAGTGTCCTTTGGATGCTACAGCTAGACACCCTGCCATGTGTACAGCTGGTTGAAGAATCTTCAATATGGGTCTTCCAGGTCTCTTGGTCCCGCCTCCTATGCGCAACATCATGACAGCATATGCAAAGGGTGAATGATGGCACAGGGCACTGTAAAGTCCTGTTACAGCACTGTTGTTTGCTATGCTGAATTGTGCACAAGCAGTGATCCATCTGTTCTTGCACCAGGTGATAATAACAATGACTTTTAAACAAGCACACATAGATATATGCAGCTCAGCATATAGGTGAATATTCACATTTAGGTCCATGCATGTGGTGCCCAGTGGCGTATTTACAATAGGTGCCCATTTTTTAAATACTTACCCTCTGGAGTCCAGCGACTGGGACATCAATGTAATGCATTCTGAAAGCTCTACGGTTCAGACTCCAAATTGCTACTGTTGTGGAAATCGCTGGAAGAATGTCTGCCCCGCCATTATTTTGGTGATCTGCGCATAGGCAGTAGGGTCTGAGTGGTCTTGTGCTCATACCCTACTACTCCTGCCAGAGAAAAGGTGTCCCAGCTGAAGAAAACAGAAAAAGGGGGGTGGTAGCAGCGCTAAAAAACTATTTGAAAGAGAAATTGGATGATCTTTACAAATATATTTTACTTAAATAAAAAACAAACATGTAAACACATAAATAAAATTTGCATATTCAATATACAGTAGATAAAAAAACGCCCACTTCAACACTATAGCAGAGGAGAGATTTAACGAGAGGAAGATATAGTTACCGTTCCAGACATGTAGGAACAGACTCTCCTATTGCTGCTATAATGTGGAAGTGGGTGTTTATTTATCTACTGTCTATTGAATATGCAAAGTTTATTTATGTGTTGCAATTGTAAGTTTTTCCCTAATGTGTTCACATGTTGAAACAAATCGTATGGTATATTTTAACTCCTGATTGTATGTTGTTAACCACAACAAAGATTCAAAAAGACAGGGCCTAGTGTGATCCCTGAGACATCCCTCTAATCACCATCTCAATATGCTTCCCTCTCCTCAGCCAGTTTTCTAAGCACATAGATAATAGTTTTAGCAGCAGTACCTCTGTTTATTAGAACGATGTCCAATGCTTAGTACAATCACATCAACTGCATTACCACAATCCGGCATAACTTATTTGCTTATAGAAAATGATCTCTCAACCTCTATGTTGGATATGTTATTGGTTTATTTTCAACAAAATATAATCGGTTTTATTTCTTAAAGATTTTACTAATCACCAATGATTCATTGGAATGTAATTTCTTAGTTGCTCTTTTCCTAAATATATTGGGAAAGCCTCTGTCTCCCGCCAAGTACTTATTTCATTATGTAAGAGTTCTTAAATGACATCCCAGCCATTATGTAGATCCCTACTTAGGGTCCGATTCAGACCTACTCGCTGGGCTGCGAGTGTTCAGAGCCCTGTAAACAGGTAGTAGCTGCAGTCCCACAGAACGGAAGCCCCCTGCCCTCCCGCTGCCCCATTGGCAGCCATAAACTCAGGGGAAAAATCATTCACCATTGAATGCTTTTTTATCCTGCTTTCAGCGCTGAGTGAGCCAGGACTCACACAACGCTGTGAAGGCTATGGGAAGAAGGATGCCACTGATGACATCAGCGGGCCTCCCTCCTAATGTCAGGGGATTGCCTGTGTCATCTGGAGAATGCCCAGAAAACTCCAATGACACACCCCCAAACGGCCACTCGCTGTCAATCAAATTGATGACCGTACACATGCATGGTCCTCTGATTATCGCTCAGGCTGCAAATTTGAAGCGCAGTGGGGTGAATCAACTTGAATGAGGGCCATAATTCCATGAAGTCTCCCTGGAGAACAGGAAGACTGAAGCGCACTCTTTCAACATATCTGATGGTATGCATGGTTATTAGGCAACAATACTGTATGTTACCTAGAATGGAGGGGAAGAATAACTGTAATGTTGGCTATTCTATATATTTTTATGTTGACAAGGCTGTAATCTCACATGCTTGAACAAGCTTGGCATGACTACATTATTCACGTCAGCATTCAACATGATGACATTGATGTAATGTTGACATGTTTAGTATGCCCACAAAACATCACTGAGTGATGGCCTAGTGGTGAGTTCCCTGGTACAGCGGATGTGGCGGCTCCAGTGGTGTCTTCCTGGTCCAGCAGTATCTTCCAATAGATCTTGCTGGAATTTTGTGGTAAGTATTGCTATCCCTATCCCCCCCCCCTCCATGCTAAGCCCTAATACTTCCTTCACACTAACCACTTCGGCAGATGTCAACATTTTCAATGTCAACATTTCAACAATGTCGACATTTTGAACATTATAAAATGTTGACACTGTGACTATGGGCCTGATGCATCGATGGAAGGTATCTGCTGTCTGAGTGACGCCAGTGTTCTGTCTCGGCATGCTGTTCGCTGAGAATGGGACGCGAACTCTGTGGCATGCCGGCAGGTTTAATGAGTGCGGCTCCATCTGCTAGTAACTAAATATGGCAAAAAATTCCTGTTTACACCACAACCAATAAAACCACATAGGTGTTATTGATAGTAATTAATAACTATGGGAACATTTGGCATAAATTACAAGCAGAGTTGTTCATATTTGACCAAATACAGTGTCGAAACCTGTAATTGAGGGTGTATGCAGATACATCAGCATGCTGTAGCTGTATCTGCATACCAAATTATGTTACAGTGTTTGGCAGGAAAACACTGCGGCATCACATTATGCATGTCAATACAGTAACAATTACACACAGAATATAGGCATGCTGTATATGATTTTAATCACATGCTGGTGTGTTCTATTCACATAACGGTGCCACTAAAGCTCGGTACACACATAAAGATTTATCTGTCCAAACTCCTCTGGTGGGAACAAAAATCTGAGAACGTATGGGAGCATATGACAATCAAGTATTTGTTCCCTAACACTGGAAAACAGACAATGGTCATTCAGACAAATTTTCATAAATCCATTTGATTTAACACATTTTTACGAAGAATAATTTTTGTCCATTTTTCATCATTTGGGAGCTAATGATTGGCATTTGCTCCAATACATTTCCAGATTTTTGTTTCCACCAGACAGATTGTTATTGAGGTGTGAACCCAGCTTTAGATGCATTTTACCAGTAAAAATGTTGACATTTATTTATTAACAGTTTCTTATATAGCGCACACAGATTCTGTGGCACTTTACAGAGCATAGTTATAATCAAAAACACATAACAAATTACAGTATAAGACAGTTTAGGACAAGTACATGGTTAATATGGATAGTTGCACCAGGGGACAGGACACTGAAGCAATTATCAGGGTGGCAGAGGTTTATATATTCTAAGAAAGGCACATAAGGAGAGAGGGCCCTGCTCGTGAGAGCTTACATTCTAAAGGGGAGGGTTAGACAGACTGGGGTGACACAGAAGGGAAAGAAGTGAGCTTAAACAGGTTAGGTTGAGAGATTGTCAGGTTTTATGCAGGAGGGTGGGAAGAGGTCAGCTTAGTCTTTAATATTTTAAGTCTTAAAAAGCGCTGGGTCATCCAAGAGTAGACAGCAGAGAGATAGTTGGAGATAAGAGTGAGGATATAGGGAGAGAGATCAGGAAAAGAGAGGTAGATTTTAGTATTATCAGCATAGAGGTGGAAGTGGAAGTTAAGTGAGCAAATAAGCTCACCCAGAGAGGACGTATAGAGATAGAGAAGAAGAGGACCAAGAATAAAATGTTGGGGGACACATATTATCAATGGAAGAGCAGGAGAAGTGAAGTCATTAGAGGTACAGCTGTGGGTACTTGTGGAGTATCACGGCTCCCACGATGGCCATCGCACGGGAAAAAATCACATCGCATTGCATCGCATGCGATTTGATCGCATGCGATTTGATCGCATGTGATCGCATGCGATTTTGAACAGAAAAGCATCCAAATGCATTGAAATTAGTATGAAACATGTTCAATGGCCCCTAAATGTCATTTTTGAGGCTGTACCACACCCACTATCAACGCGAACCCGAAGAGTGGCGAGCGCAGCGAGCCCGCGAGGGGTGGCGGTATGCGTCCTACAACCTTTTCATACCCCCACTATCCACGTCAGCGTGGAGTTGAGAATGGAAAACGTGGCGAGCGCAGCGAGCCACCGAGCCCGAAGCGCGGCGAGCGCAGCGAGCCCCGCGATGGGACACGGATACCTTCACAGGTATACGCGTCCCCTCGCGGGCTTCACAGGTGTCCGCGTCCTCACGCGGGGCTCGCCAAGCTTAGGGCTCGGTGGCTCGCTACGCTCGCCACACTTTCTATTCTCAACTCCACGCCGACGTGGATAGTGGGGGTATGAAAAGTTTGCAGGACGCGTACCGCCGCCCCTCGTGGGCTCGCTGCGCTCGCCACGCTTCGGGTTCGCGTTGATAGTGGGGGTGGTACAGCCTCAAAAATGACATTTGGGGGCCATTGTAATTCATAGTAATTTCAATGCATTTGGATGGTTTTCTGTTTAAAAACGCATGCGATGCGATCGCATGCGATTTTGTAAAAAAAACTGTAAAAAAACGGCAAAAATCGCATCCAATCGAATGCCATCGCATGCCACTATATATGGCATGCGATGGCATGCAATGGGAGCCGTGATAATCCACAAGTACCCAGCTGTGCATTTTCAAAACAGACAGTGCATATGCAAGCAGAAAGAGTAATATTCAAAGTTTTAGCAGTTAAGAGTTGCACTTATGTGACATGAACAGTACCTGACCTATTTTGATAGTTCAAATTATATTTTGAATTTCCTGGTTAGAAATAATAATAAAAAAAAAAAAGATTTATTTTGTTGCAAATGTGCTGTAATTGTGTACTCGTTATGAACTTACAACATTGCCAAATATAAATAACCCAAAACACAGCTCTAATTATGTCTGACTTTATAGAGATGTTTAGTGTATGACTTGATAACTCGGCTATTACATCCCAGCATGCAACTCTTATACTATACAATGCATTCTGGTTGGTATACAATGTATTGTGGTCAGAAACTTCCTGGCCTAAAAATGCCATAAGTAGTTGGATCCGATTTGCATTTGGAACACTAGAGAAGCACACCATTACATTGGTATTGCAGTGCATTGGTGAAACATTTGTTAAAGTACTTATGATTGGTGGATTTTGGTTGAGGGTGATTTATTGTTTTATTTATTTATGTGTTAATAATATTTAGAATATAATAGAAGCATTACCATTACATTGGCCGAGTTCCGGGAAACAGGGTATAAAATGCATAACATTACAATATAAACTGTAATAAAGCATGTACACGCTACATGAACACATTATAAAATGAACACATAATTATTGATGACACCTCTACACTAGTTGAAAGGTGCATAAGTTAGGTGTATATACACAGCAGTACAATATATATAGTGATAATATTATTTTCTTCACTTTTGCAATGATCTCATCCCCCATGCTTAAAGTGGTCCTTAACCCGTCTTCTACAGCCATCAGGTTTCAGGGGTTTGGGTCATAGGGTCAACACTATGAAGATTAACATACATTAAGCCGACCACTAAAGGTTAGCCATGTCAACTTATTTCATGTGTCGATGTAAGCCCTGTCGACCTTTAATGGTCAACCTAATGTAGGCTGACCGACCTTCATAGTGTCGAACTAGCGACCATTTCCAGGTTTAGGTTCCGTCTGATGTTTTTGTTATGTTTGTGTGTGCTTAGTACAGTATGTGCGTTTGTTGTTTTTCCCTTTGTATACTGTACCTTCTGTATTTACAATTACAGTAACTTATTGTACATTCTTTCTACCCAACTTTCTTTAGAAATATAATTTCCACTCTTTATATTTCGGTTCCACGTTATTCCTTAGTAAGCCGTCTCTAATAAGCTGCAAGGACAGATTAAAGAACATATTTATCTACTGCACTTTCAGTGATTAAACTTGGGCCATATGTTTTGCTACTGGAAGTCTCAGATAAATGCTTACCCATCCCAAACAACGATGGGAATCCTTCCGCAGTTTGTCTGCAATCATTTCAGCACAATATCAGCATTTACCAAGCTCTCTAATGAGTGTAAACGATTCCCTGCTTTGAGTCTGATTCTCAGCTAATCTCCAACAGATAAATCCTAAATTAAGAACTAGAATTGAAGTTGGTGTATCGTCTAATTAAACATATTAAAGACTGATGACTGAATATGTGATGCCATCTGTGCAAACTTAACAGTTCTGATTTGACAAACCCGTGAGAGGCTCCAGCGATAGAGGCAGAATGTCATTCAAGCTTATCCATGTGGCTTGGCTCCTTAGAAGGAATGCCAGTTTGTTGCTGGAGACGGTTAATCTGACGGAAGTAAAATCAGGTTTTGGCATAGATAAATGGCAAAATAGGGAGAACAATCTGCCAAACAAAATGATTGGAAGAAAACATATGACATGACCTCGCCAGACAACATCTTCACTTGACTCTGTCAATCTGAAGAAACACAACATATTCGTAGTTACGCTAGGTATCAGACCCATTGGTACTGCGGTCAAAGCTGAGATAAACTCCTAATCACCAATAGTCCATTCAGTCAACAGTCCCGGATCTGAAGTAGAACCACACACAGAAATATCTATTTTGCTTAAAAAAAAAAGAGATAAAGAAATCTGCGCCCACGATAAAGTCTGTACAGAAGATCATTATGTGAGCTGCGTGCTGTTATTCAGTTGAAGCATGACAGCTCTTTACCTGGAGGGCAAATTGTTCCTAATAGGCCACTTAGCCAGTCATCAGCAGTCATCACATATCTTGCAAATCTAGCTCAGTGCTGGGATAGACAACCTGCGACTCTCATGATATTGTCAATTGCTAAATCCCATGATTTGCCAACTGGCTGCCTGAGAATCATGGAGGTTGTAGTTCGACAACATGTAAAGATCCGGATTTTGTACTACCTACTCTCCAATGAGAGCAGATATTTCATTTAGAATAACAAGAGCACTAAAAGGGCACAAATAGCTACAAAACAAATTTGCCAGTGACAGATCTGGAGATCCTGCTGACCCCTGAGCCAAACAATAAAATATATGATTTCTTGATCATTTTATAAACATGCATTAACTCACACACAATTATGCTAATCCATTGTCATATAATATATAAATGTGTGAAAATTGGGACTATACACTGGAAAATAAGTATATGTAACTTGCACAACGCATCATACAGTATGTGCAGCTTTTTCTCGGTGCCTCCTAGGTGTAATGCTAGACTCAGTGGTTAGAGAAAATACCATGCACTGTACTCTTCAGTTGGCTTCAGGAATCCAAGTGGATTTGAATGATGCACAAACTTACATCTACTATATCTAGCAGACCGTTACTGTATATAGCATGCCAAGTGTTATGGACAGAACATGTCAAAGAGTAGACTGTCTATAGGGGTACTAAGCATGTCCATGTAAGAGTTAGGCTGCAGTTAGGCTTAAGGGGCTTGATTCAGATCCTGACACAAGTCGACTGCATGTTGTCAAGTACTGATGTGATGCTGGGCATGTGCAGTAGGGTCCTGCATTACTGGATACGCCACACCTGCACACTGTCAATGATTGACAGTTTGATGCCATTAGAGGGCGGGAAAGAGAGAGATGATAGCCGCAGTCTCTTTGATAGATCTGTGATGGCCGAATGGGTCACACAGCTGGCCAATGGTGTCACAGGTGATATCACTATTGCAAGCAGGAGGCATCTAGTTATGTCATACTCCTCCTGCTACATTATCATACTAGTGCATCTAGCAAGCAGCAGTGATGCCTTCTCCAAACACATCTACATCAGACACAAGGTGCGGTTAGGGATAGGTTGAAGGGGATACGGTCACTAACTCACCAAGCATTAGGTCGACCACTGTAGGTCGACATGAATGAAGGTCGGCATGGGTTAGGCCGACATGGGTTAGGTCATGTCGACCTACATGCATGTCGACATCCAGTGGTCGACCTAATGCTTGGAGACCTAATGTATGTCTATCAATGATCCCATTCCGGCTGAAGATAGGGCTATATTGTATAGTTGACATGCATATTGTACATGTTGAACATTGTCAATGTTGACATGTCAACATTGAGACCATGTCAGCATTCATAATGTCATCATTCATCCTGAATGTTGACATGGTGAATGTTGACTTTGTACACCTCACCTGCTGCAGAATGATGCTGTTTTTGAATACAATAAGTAGACTTAAAATGCAGCTTTACAAGTAATGGCAAAAACGTAATTTGATGACATTAGGTTTTATTTACTAACACTGTATTTAGGTGCAGCATTTGCACAAACTCATGAAAACCAGACACTAGAGTTCATCGTTTAACTTGCATTAGACAGATAAAAAGCAAGTTGCTGGTATGTTACAGTTTTGCAGTGCAAAGTTTGCGCCTACTAAATGCGTTGTTGTTAGTAAATGAGCAATATTGACCCGCTGGTTAATGTGTACCTTTTGCAAACACTACCAACTGGAACTTTTTCTGAATTTCTTCGAGGCTCACAAGGCTAAGTAAGCTAGCACTGGGGAACTATTATGTCCATGCCTGAAAATACTATAAAGAGACTGAAGTTAAATTAGCTGGGTACACTGGTGGAATGTGGAATAATTCGGGTATTGTATTGTGTATTACAGTATTTAAATTTAAGTTGATGAGGTTTTTAAAAAAACACCAAAAAAAACAAAAGTGGCATAAGGCAGGGAAGGATTTCTGTGTGTTCTGATGTACATAGCGTGATCCATAAATGATATCCCCTTCAAATAAATAAACGGGTGCCGGATGACACTCCAACAGTGGGGATTCCGACAGTCAGTATCCCAACGTCAGGATCACGACTGCCGGTGCTCCGACAGGGGGATCCCGACTCACAAGGGCTATTCTACCTCATGGGGGTCCACGACCCCCATAGAGGGAGAATAGAACCTGTGGCAAGCATAGCGAGCCACCGTGCCCACAGCGTAGCGAACGCAGCAAGGGGCTTCTTTCTTTCTTTCCCCCCTGTCGGAGCAGCGGCAGTCGGGATCCCAATGTCTGGATACTGACTGTCGGGATCCCCACTGTTGGGGCCCCATACCAAACCCAAATAAACTGAGACATGGCCAGAGTGGTAAGTAGACGTGGTTGCTTGTTATAGTTATTACAACAAGGACACAGATTATACAAATGTAAAGTGTCAAGACCTATGTTTTAATTTTTAGTTTTTTTTTATATTTTAGCTTCTGAACACACAACACAACTAAGACTGTTTTTCTTACATTACTATTTGTACTTTTCAAGATCACTGCAGAATTTTTTTTTTTTAAAGCCAGAAGAGTTTGCATGTGTCACTGTGAGAAAACCGGCCAGTTGTTGGCTACGTTCCCACAGAGAACTAAAGGTTAACCTAGATGCAGCGTGCACTTTCCAGTAGCACAAAATGTCTCTGAATCACTCCTTTATGTGACTCAGAAATACTCCCAGGAGATCTTAATAAACTGTCCATTGTGTGAATTACTGGTACACACCGATTCTCCTCTCAGCCCTGAGAGATGCAGGCACTAATAGATGGTCAGGGGATTTTGCCCTGATACAAACCAACCCTGAATTAAGCATGTCATTTTATTCTGTGGTGTGAACATTAATGAGGCTATAATCTTTTCTTGTCCATGTACTATGAATCAGAGAGCAATGGCTCATCTTACATTTGAGTCCATTGTTTTGATTAGATAATTTTCCTATGCCTTTTCATTTTTTTTTTTAAATTATAGTTTGAATTGGTCTTGAATAAAATCTCCAGTCATTTAATCATTTTGCTCTTATTATAATGTCTGCCTGGATGACAGAGAGAGATGAACAGAAAATGCACTTCTTGCCACTCCTCATTAAATGAATGTGAGGCTATATGATCTGCCCTGATTCACCACACAACATTACTCTTATATCAGTAATACCTCCGGCTTTACATTGTCACATGATAAGAGGATGTTCTAGGTGTGGTCTAGGGGTTTGAGTGCAACACCTACATTATCCGGCAATACACACCGGAGACATGAGATTTGTTCACACATTAATTCTTTAAGTGTTTAGGGATCTTGCAAAGTAATGGACAATATATTACAGACTGTTTCAACAAGCCTATATCATAAATGTGTCACCTCTGTGTGAGGGCCTAAAATACATGATTGTAATCCGACATCAATAATATTATGTATGTTATGCTGACATGAGATCAAACAGCAGAGATTGTATGTTGATACTTGTTACTGTTATATTTAATGGTTTGAACAACCTCCACAGAACTTACAGTACGCGATTATGTTTCAGCCAAATGCTATATGTGTGCATTTGTTATTTTTTTTTCTATTACTCTCTTTAACCACTTGCACATTGTTTGGCATCTTACTGACACATTATAGGGACCAATATGAGGATTACTCCATTTGAAATGGATGATGTCAATCAGCTTATTTTAGCCTATCTGTGGTGCCCAGGAGCCTACAGTCTAAAGGTGGCCATACACAAGCAGATTTATCTGCAGATCTGTCTGGTTGGAACAAAAACCTGGTTATGGAGGAGAGCCAAAGACAGTTGACCATTTGCTTGGAAATGCTGGAAAACTGACAAACTGTCACTCATCCATAACCATGTTTTTGTTCCATGGTTTTCTTTCTGGTAGTGCTGCGCTTTGCTCCTTGGGGTTTGTGTGGGTGAAAATGAATGGATGATTGCTGAGTGGTTTATGCAATGCGTTTTATTTAAACAAGGTGCAGGTTTATACAAGGTGCATACAATGTGAATACAAAGTATCGGTAGCCCTGTTACATAACGTGCAGTTTGTATTTATATAATAAAAAGGGGGGGTTTTAATACAATAATGCGTTATTGATGCGAGAGTGGCAGTGGTGACCGTTGTTTTAAGTCACCTGATGGTGGGACAGGTAGCGGCGTCCCGCTTGCCTGTTTCCTGGGTATCCTCGATATCCTTAAATCGGTGGTGGTAAGTGGCAAAAAATGTTTTTGTTCCAACCAGCCAGATCTGCAGATAAATCTTACTAGTGTATGGGCACTTTTACACTCAGGTCATAACATGTAAAGGAAAGTCATTCTCAGTATGTCTCAATGTTCTCAGTATGTTCAACCCTCACAGGCCTTCAAGTTAAGGTCATTTTGACCCTGAAAATTCTGACGCCCATTGGAATTGCCAGCACCTATAGTTAATAAATATTTTCAATGGTTCTAATATTCTTGTTTTTAGAGACATATTCTATGCCCGCCACTATCTGCCCATTTCCCTCTAAAAGCAGTCTACCTGTACAGCTCCACACATCACATTGCCAAAGCTGTATTAAGACATTAAGGGCAAATAACATGAGGGGCACCTATCAATAAAATGTTCAAAATAATATACGGACAATGTTAATAAAAATAAAGTGAGTAAATTCCCCCAGTTCACATTATGTCACACTCTACCCCCCTATTCACTTTAGACCACATTGCTTTCTTACTGCTGATGTAGCTATGCATGGGTGATCCCATGGCCATACTGTTTGGATGAAGGGGCTAAAAAGTCATAAACCCCACATTCACTATAGAGTAAGATAACACATGCCTCAGGTATTACAAGCTATTTCCAAAATAGAGGATATGTAATTTCATCAAACCAAGAGTGCAAAAAGTCAGATACCTGCAATATGTACTTACCTGGTAGAGTAACTTACCTAGGGTATACTGGTAAATCAACCGTATTCAGTATTATATTTAAATTTACAGTATTTTACACATGGTTACACTATATTTTTTATCATGGTATGAAAATGACAAGTTCAGTGCTTAAAAGAATACATGGTAGCTAGTCTTTTTTTTCAATTACTGAAATCCCTGAAAGCTCCGTACGAAGTGGCAAAGCTGCCATCGGGTGATATGGTGTGACTCAAAACACAATGTCAAAGCTTAATCACACAGAAAGAAAGCTTCTAAGAAATTATAACACCTTTACCTCGATACTGTGTTTTACATTTTATGAGGCATGAAAACATTTTCACACTAAATATACACTCAAGCTCAAGACTGTCTAAATATACAAAATAATGGAATGTCAGCCTCAAAACACAAAGTGTTGCGAAAACATCAGCCTTTTCTAAACATAGGCTCTACAAATATGCTTCATCATTTTAACAATAAAATATACAGCTGGGTTTAAAAATATCTCAATAAAATGTATTATTAAACTATTGTATAGTCATTAAAAGGTACATATTATTTCTAGAGGGTGATTTTTGGTGACGATCTCTTATTCTTCCCTCATACTTAACCAAGTCCTTAAATTATGTACCATTTTAAAGATTAGGTTCTCTGCTTCTGACGAAATGTTCATTTATAATTAAAGTTAAAATTAAAAGTTAAACTTAAAATTAAAGTTAAAATTTGACTTTTGGCACTACAAAATGGATGCATCGGTACGACACAGCTAAGATGATCAGTTCTTTCCCTGGATGCATCGATACGGCACAGCAAAGATGATCAGTTCTTTCCCTGGATGCGTCAATACGGCACAGCTCAAATGATCAGTTCTTTCCCTGGATGCATCGATATGGCACAGCTATGATGATCAGTTTTTTCCCTGGATGCATCGATACGGCACAGCTATGATGATCAGTTTTTCACGTCTACTCAAAATGGCTACAAATTAACCGGTTCTTCTTTCATCCTACTAAAAACCTCCAACCTCGCTATAAACTTAATCAAATTTTAATTGCATGCAAAATTTTCATACAGGCCACCTAGTTTTATCTTTACCAGTTTTTTCTAGGGCTAAATGTGCAAATGGAAGTTCCAGTCAATTGTTGAAGTGTATTTATTATAAGCAAACAAAATGCAAGTTCTAAAAATAATCTCACATTTATCACATGTATTTTGTGATCCTTGATTAGGCTGATAGAGTAATTGACTTGTTATTTGTCATTGCTTTGGAACATTGAACATTATCAAGCACAGAGGTTTCAGTTTTCTTACTTCTAGTGTTGCAAGATTACATTTAAACCGTGAAATTACAAGATGTTGTGTAGAACATACTGTATGTCATAATATCTTAGGCAGCGATGCATTCACTGTCCAGAATTCAGTAAATATTGGAACAAATGATAATGTTACAGAACACAATGGGGTTATACAGAGCTGAATGAAATGTGTCCAGATATGCTCAGATCTCACTGATCTGTGCATGCTTCTGTCAATCTCGTCAGTCAGAAGCTGGTCTATTTTGTTTTGTGTCCTTTTAATTATTTTTTAGGTGGGACTTTACAACTCTCACCCTATTACATATCGCAAGTTGTATGTGTACATTCATAGGTGCCGATTCTGTGGGCACTCAAGGGCCTGAGCATCCACGGAAATTGATGAGCACCCACGGGCCTGAGTCTCTGAGGCTGCAGAACCCACATCGCCTGACCTGCCACCTGGGAAACAGTATGCTGGGAAGAGTGTATTCTGTCCGCGGAGTACCTGCACTGTGGGGGCATTTATGTACCTGCACTGTGGGGGCATTTATGTATGTGGAACTCTGTTGCCGTAATTTGAATTTTGGAGACAATTGTGCTCCGTAATATAAATTGGTATCATTTTGTGGCCACACCCCTTCCCCATGAAGCCACTCCTCTACATTTTTGGCTTGAGCACCCACCAGCAAAAACATAAATCGCACCTATGTGTACATTGTCACTGCAAGGTTCAGAATTAAAGGAAACATGCATGATCCTATTACATTGTCCAAGATGTAAAAATGTGGAAGTTTAGGGCTGATAGCGCACATTTTACAAACTCGGACCGTATTATATTTACGCCCTGATGTTTAAGCTTTTTCATAGTATCACTTGGACTGCTTGCCATGCACAGCATTCTGCTTGTAAGCGCACACTAGTACAAATAGCTGTGTACAGAACCAGCATGCAGTCATTAATGCCAAGAGGAAAGTGGGTGGGTACTTTCCAGAAATGGTGTAGCCACTCCCCCTTCAGTACCCAGGTGGCTGCAGTGCTTTTAACATGACACTGGCAGAGCTTACAACCGGCTGCCAATGATGACAAAGGGCCTGACTCAGAATCGATCACTAATTAGAGAATTTTCAATCTGTTCCACTATCGAAAGACTGCGCAGCTTTCCCATTGTGCATGTGCGTATGCATATTGTGAATAAATATCCGTGCATATACTGTAGTAGTCACATAGAAGTTTGATTTACAGGAAGCCAGCGTTTAGGGCGGAAACATGGAATTTTCTAGGTGGATTTGTAGGGTGCCCAGGCATTTTTTGTGTGTGTCTCTGACATTAGTGATGACCACTTCCCGCCTAGTCCTTGAGCAGCTTAGTGGAAGCCCTAGACTTACTTAGATGGAAAAAAAACTGTACGATGATACGATTTTTGCAAATGGATTTGCAAATTCATCACTATTCGTGATGAAGCCACAATTTCACAAATTCTTTCTTTCTGGGCAACTGCTTTGCTCTAATTAGCAATCCATGCTGAATTAGGCCCATAGTTACATACCATTAAAGTAAATATATATTGTTGTGCCAATAGATCTTTATTTACTCCAAAGACGATTTCTATTATTAAATGTATTTATTTATTTACAGTTTCTTGTAAAGCGCAACGGAATCTGCTGCGCTATATAAGAAACTGTAAATCAATGTTTTTCAACCACTGTGCCGTGGCACACTAGCAGTGGCGTAACTATACCTCCGCAGCCCCCGCGGTGGCGGGGGGGCGCAGAGAAATTGGGGGCGCCGCCGGGGGGCTGCGGAGGTATAGTTACCTGTGGTCTTCGTCTCGCCCGGCTCTCTGCCGGGACCTGCCTGACGTCACGGTCCCGGCCGGCTCCTGCTGCAATGAAAACTGACTACTATAAAATGGCTGCCCCCATACTGCAGACAGTTTTCTGTCTGCAGGACAAGAAAAAAGGATATAGAAATATCCAAAAAAAGGCGCTGGTGTATGAGTGTGCTTGGCTAATAAAGCAGCAGTCTAAAGAAAGGGGGAGTCAGCCCCAATACAATAATAAACAAGAAAGGAAGTGGACGACTGCGCTAGGTGGATGTAAATAATCTAAACACAATGAATGGAAAAAGGTCAGGTGTATAATGAAAAAAAGTTGTACAATTTATTAAAATTAATCACATATAATAAAACACTAAAAATATGGTAAAAAGTGACACTGATAGTTATATTCACCCTTGGTCGGTCATATGAGTCCAATCCAGTTGGTAGATTTTTAGAATTTGTAATCCATTTGGAAAAATTGGATGGGTGGATCCACACCTGACAATTTCTTGTAGCAATAACACAAAGTGAGGGGCCAGTTCACTTTGTTAATAGACCGCAGAATTGATGAATTGGGAACACCGGTAATGTGGAGAATGGTGGAACCTCTGCATTCAGATCGGGCTTGATTAAGGGGGTGGCGTACCTCCAGATGTTATGGAGCCACAGATCGAAGTCCAGGGAACCAAGGTGTAACATCCACTATTGGTGCAAGCGGTGGTATTAATGAGAAAAGTTCTGCTGGGAGTAAAATTCTCCCGGTGGCAGGTGCTGGATCCAAGGTGTTGACACAGACCGTGGGTGTCGATTGCTGGGGTGGTATCAGGTCACAGTAGCTGCACCTACGCGTTTCGCTGCTCTGGGCAGCTTTTCAAGGTGACTTAATAGGGAGACTGGTGGGGTTTAAATACCCTATACAATGAATGTAATCATACACACCTGACCTTAATTGTTTGACATCTTATATCGATAATATTAATGAAAACATGAAAATCTGCATTGGGAGGAGACAGACCCATTACTATAAACCTCATAGGCAATGTTTACCATGAAAAGTTACCTTTGTTTCAGACAGAAATATCTCCGGTTTGTGGATCGTATCTGACGGAAGTATGCTGTTTAACCGAACTTCCGGTGCTTGGAACGCAAGCGACCGGAAGTAGTTAGGTTGTTATTGCTGTGCCCCGTTTTTTTGTGTGTATAGGGCATCATGGATGCGGCTCATACGTTCCGTCCATAGCGATATCCTAGGCGGAAGTGATTCGCTTATGAGACGCATAGTAAACGGAACCAATCTTTATATGGAACGCATATCGCTGTTCCTAATGTTCCTTTCAATTATCCTCAAATGACGGTCCATAAATGGAGATATCTCTGACCAGAGAGGACCAATATGTATACATACTGAATAAGTTTATTACAGTTATTTTTTATTATTATTTTACTAATAACACATATTTCTATTCTGGTATGTATCCGAACATGGTTACCATAGTAACCAAAGAAGGAGAAATTATGTTATCATAGACAGGAGCTATGTATCAAATTTATCTCATATACGGGTTCTGTTATATGATCCATATTGCAAACATAGACAGTGTTTCAAGATATAAGTTTATAAAGACATGCAAATATAGATACATATATATTTTTATACAGGGTTGTATATTCAGAATGGCAAAAATACAAAAAAATTCACAAAAAACACGAAGAAAGTAATGATAGACATATATATACAGGAGACACGTAATGAATAAAAAAATAAAAAAATAGAGGCTCAAATAATTGCATTCAGTTCAATGGCTTCATTTAGCCCGTCAGGATGCACTGATTGCATCCTAAACATCCAATAGACTTCCTGCTTACAGAGTTTCTTGAATCTGTCCCCCCCCCCTGATGGTATGTGGAATACGTTCTATGCCTACTATACTAATTTCTTTTGGATTACCTTGATGTTTTTCGGCGAAGTGTCGCGGGACACTGTGTGAGGGTATTTGTTTAAGGATGTTTCGCCTATGCTCACAAAATCTAATTTTAAGTTTCCTGGTGGTGCGGCCAATATATTTGAGCCCACATGGGCATGTCAACATATATATAATAAAATCAGAATTACAATTAATATGAGTTTTTATTGGGTATGTAGTTCCTTCATTATCAACTACTTGTGTAATGGGTTTATGAGGAATGTATGCACAGGTTATGCACCTTGTGCTTCCGCATCTGAAAAACCCTTTAGGGGAGGGATTAAGCCACGTATCAGTAGGGTCATTTTTTATTTTACATGATTCTTCTGTTTTTTTGATGAAACTTGGTGCTAAGGAGCTTTTAAGAGTTCTGTTTCTTTTGAAGACAAACCTAGGTTTTTCAGGTAATAGGTCAGAAAGGAGGGGATCTTGTTTGAGTATGTTATAGTTTTTACTTATTATTCTTTGGATTTTAGAGGAGTGGTTATTGTATGTGGATACAAAAGCCATCTGATATTTATTTTGTTGGTTACTGATAGCAGGAATTTTTTGGAGCTGACAAGGGAGGAGTTGTGATGATTTTTTCTCTAAAAGTTTGTTTCTGTCTAGGGATTTGACTTCCCTAAGTGCTTTTTCAAGTAATGTTTTGGGGTATCCTCTAGATTCGAAAGAGCTCATCATTTCTTCCGCCTGTTGGTCGAATAGATGGATATCCGAGCAATTTCTAAACAAACGGAGAAATTGGCCCTTTGGGATCCCCTTTTTCCAGGGCATATAATGCGCACTGGAAAAGTGTAGATATGCTGCTGAACCTACTTCCTTGATGTAGTTGGAAGTGGTAATCCTGCCGCCAGATGCTTCAAGGGCTATATCCAGGTAGGAAATGCAGTTCGGGTGAAGGGTGTGTGTAAATTGGAGATTGTAGGTGTTTTTATTAAGGTGATCAACGAAATTAAGTGCTGTTTGTGTGTCCCCATCCCAAATAATAAACAGATCGTCTATGTAACGGCCATAGAGGACCAGGTTCGCTGCGAAGTTGCTGTTCCAGATCAGTTCTTGTTCGACTTCGCCCATGTATAAATTTGCATAACTGGGTGCGAACCTGGTCCCCATGGCCGTCCCCATCACCTGTAAAAAGAAAGTGTTCTGAAATAAAAAATAATTGTGTTGGAGAATGTAAAGAATAGGAATAAGGATGAGGCAGCTGCCATAATTTTGGACCAGGGAGATGTTCCAGCTTTGAATGCACTCACTGAATTACTAGAAGAAATTGATTTGGAATCACCCAGAGAAACAAAAATCTTTGATGTCTCAAGAGAAAAATTCCACTTGAAATCTGAATTTTATCCTCTGAAATCGAAGGGCTCAAATATTGAGTCCTTCTATAAAGTAACACTGGATGATCTCAAAACAATGTGTAAATCAATTGATCCACTACATAGAACTTCCAAAATTTACACACACCCTTCACCCGAACTGCATTTCCTACCTGGATATAGCCCTTGAAGCATCTGGCGGCAGGATTACCACTTCCAACTACATCAAGGAAGTAGGTTCAGCAGCATATCTACACTTTTCCAGTGCGCATTATATGCCCTGGAAAAAGGGGATCCCAAAGGGCCAATTTCTCCGTTTGTTTAGAAATTGCTCGGATATCCATCTATTCGACCAACAGGCGGAAGAAATGATGAGCTCTTTCGAATCTAGAGGATACCCCAAAACATTACTTGAAAAAGCACTTAGGGAAGTCAAATCCCTAGACAGAAACAAACTTTTAGAGAAAAAATCATCACAACTCCTCCCTTGTCAGCTCCAAAAAATTCCTGCTATCAGTAACCAACAAAATAAATATCAGATGGCTTTTGTATCCACATACAATAACCACTCCTCTAAAATCCAAAGAATAATAAGTAAAAACTATAACATACTCAAACAAGATCCCCTCCTTTCTGACCTATTACCTGAAAAACCTAGGTTTGTCTTCAAAAGAAACAGAACTCTTAAAAGCTCCTTAGCACCAAGTTTCATCAAAAAAACAGAAGAATCATGTAAAATAAAAAATGACCCTACTGATACGTGGCTTAATCCCTCCCCTAAAGGGTTTTTCAGATGCGGAAGCACAAGGTGCATAACCTGTGCATACATTCCTCATAAACCCATTACACAAGTAGTTGATAATGAAGGAACTACATACCCAATAAAAACTCATATTAATTGTAATTCTGATTTTATTATATATATGTTGACATGCCCATGTGGGCTCAAATATATTGGCCGCACCACCAGGAAACTTAAAATTAGATTTTGTGAGCATAGGCGAAACATCCTTAAACAAATACCCTCACACAGTGTCCCGCGACACTTCGCCGAAAAACATCAAGGTAATCCAAAAGAAATTAGTATAGTAGGCATAGAACGTATTCCACATACCATCAGGGGGGGGGACAGATTCAAGAAACTCTGTAAGCAGGAAGTCTATTGGATGTTTAGGATGCAATCAGTGCATCCTGACGGGCTAAATGAAGCCATTGAACTGAATGCAATTATTTGAGCCTCTATTTTTTTATTTTTTTATTCATTACGTGTCTCCTGTATATATATGTCTATCATTACTTTCTTCGTGTTTTTTGTGAATTTTTTTGTATTTTTGCCATTCTGAATATACAACCCTGTATAAAAATATATATGTATCTATATTTGCATGTCTTTATAAACTTATATCTTGAAACACTGTCTATGTTTGCAATATGGATCATATAACAGAACCCGTATATGAGATAAATTTGATACATAGCTCCTGTCTATGATAACATAATTTCTCCTTCTTTGGTTACTATGGTAACCATGTTCGGATACATACCAGAATAGAAATATGTGTTATTAGTAAAATAATAATAAAAAATAACTGTAATAAACTTATTCAGTATGTATACATATTGGTCCTCTCTGGTCAGAGATATCTCCATTTATGGACCGTCATTTGAGGATAATTGAAAGGAACATTAGGAACAGCGATATGCGTTCCATATAAAGATTGGTTCCGTTTACTATGCGTCTCATAAGCGAATCACTTCCGCCTAGGATATCGCTATGGACGGAACGTATGAGCCGCATCCATGATGCCCTATACACACAAAAAAACGGGGCACAGCAATAACAACCTAACTACTTCCGGTCGCTTGCGTTCCAAGCACCGGAAGTTCGGTTAAACAGCATACTTCCGTCAGATACGATCCACAAACCGGAGATATTTCTGTCTGAAACAAAGGTAACTTTTCATGGTAAACATTGCCTATGAGGTTTATAGTAATGGGTCTGTCTCCTCCCAATGCAGATTTTCATGTTTTCATTAATATTATCGATATAGGATGTCAAACAATTAAGGTCAGGTGTGTATGATTACATTCATTGTATAGGGTATTTAAACCCCACCAGTCTCCCTATTAAGTCACCTTGAAAAAGCTGCCCAGAGCAGCGAAACGCGTAGGTGCAGCTACTGTGACCTGATACCACCCCAGCAATCGACACCCACGGTCTGTGTCAACACCTTGGATCCAGCACCTGCCACCGGGAGAATTTTACTCCCAGCAGAACTTTTCTCATTAATACCACCGCTTGCACCAATAGTGGATGTTACACCTTGGTTCCCTGGACTTCGATCTGTGGCTCCATAACATCTGGAGGTACGCCACCCCCTTAATCAAGCCCGATCTGAATGCAGAGGTTCCACCATTCTCCACATTACCGGTGTTCCCAATTCATCAATTCTGCGGTCTATTAACAAAGTGAACTGGCCCCTCACTTTGTGTTATTGCTACAAGAAATTGTCAGGTGTGGATCCACCCATCCAATTTTTCCAAATGGATTACAAATTCTAAAAATCTACCAACTGGATCGGACTCATATGACCGACCAAGGGTGAATATAACTATCAGTGTCACTTTTTACCATATTTTTAGTGTTTTATTATATGTGATTAATTTTAATAAATTGTACAACTTTTTTTCATTATACACCTGACCTTTTTCCATTCATTGTGTTTAGATTATTTACATCCACCTAGCGCAGTCGTCCACTTCCTTTCTAGTTTTCTGTCTGCAGTATGGGGGCAGCCATTTTCTAAGAGTCAGTTTTCATTGCAGCAGCAGGAGCCGGCCGGGACCGTGACGTCAGGCAGGTCCCGGCAGAGAGCCGGGCGAGACGCAGACTGCGGGGACAGGTAAGTGTAAGAAGGGGGGGTCAGGTTAGGTGGGGGGGTGGCGGGCGGCGGGGGGGGGGGGTGTTCGAGGGGGGCGCCGAAAAACCATCCGGCGGGGGGGCGCTAAAAACTTAGTTACGCCCCTGCACACTAGTGTGCCTTGAGCTGTTCTCAAGTGTGCCCCCAGATCTAGAGATGCCCAAACCAGTGTACAGCCACCACCAGTTCAACTATTATTTACTGGTCTCTTCTTTTCATGTAATGGGCCAATGTATTTTATGTGATCGTTTTTTATATGGGGGCCAATAGGTTTGTTTTTTTTTTCCTGTGGGGGCCAATGTGTTTTGCCCTGTGGGGATCTCATGGTGTGCCTTGGCAATTGTAAAATCTTATTTAGTGTGCCGCAAGGTAAAAAGGTTGAAAATCACTGCTGTAAATAAATAAATAAATATTCAATTGCAATTTACAATTGGAATCAACAGTAATAGGACAAACTGGGTAATCACACAGACAGACATAGAGGAAGGAAGGCCCTGCCCGCAAGCTTACAATCTATATTAAATTATTCCATCTTTTAAATTATCAGCAGAGAAATCAGCGTCAGTATATATAACCTAAGGAGCACGACTGCAGAGGTTATTTTAAAGACCAGGCTGTATGCCTTGCCAACTGGATGAAGTAACCCTTTAATTAACACATCACTAGTTAGTTGCACAGTGTAAATGTCAATCAGGTTGCAAACTACTATATTCTCCACAAAGTTTCATAAAATGAGCAGGTTGGCACTGCTGAGCAACCCCATGAACTAATGAAGTAAACATTTGCATCCAATGAGACATGGAAAGGGTCCAGGCTCTCTGAGTGTACACCTGCAGAAACCTATGATTCAACTCTGAGTCACTGTGCAAACGTTAGCATAGCAAAGCCAGAATCACTTCACAGAGCCCAGCTCAGCTAGTCCTTTCTTGTTCTGCCGAAATAATGACATTAATGATGCTTCCTGACACATCACCCAGCCTTTTCACAGGATTGTATATCTCTTTAAAGATAAAAATTAATTTATATACAATCAAGTCATATTTAAATTGCATTGATAGCATAAAACATAATAGCCTGCATTGAAAATAAGAAAATGATTATAAAGCATTGTGAAGTGTTCTGCAACGTTTAAACACTTGGGTACAGATGTACTAAGAAAGTAGATAGATCAGGGTTGCCTACCTGCCCCTCTCCTTCAGGGAGAAAATGCTCTGTACCTGGACTTCCCTGGTAATGTATGATTGCCAGCACCTGTGGTAAAACACCTTTCTTATCAATTACCTAGCTCCCCACAGGTGATGGCAATCATACATTACCAGGGAAGTCCAGGAACAGAGCATTTTCACCCTGAAGGAGAGGGTCAGGTAGGCAACCATGATATAGATATTGGGGTATATACTTGAGATAAGCAGTTTGGATTCCATGGAATCTGAACCGCTCTGAGCACAGCCCGGCTCTCCTTCCCTAAGCCGCTTTCACGAGTTTCCAGCTTTGTTCGGAAACCCGAACGCGGTAATCTTGCTCAAAGGCTCGGCGTCCCGAGAATTCGGCACCATTCCCTCACAAGCTGCGCATAGCTCTGCAGTGCAGGGGTCTGGGTGTATTGTCAGAGGAGTGCTGTGCGGTGCAGAGGGGTGTTGTGCAGTGTAGAGGGGCTTGTGCAGTGCAGAGGGTTTCAGGGGCAAACGCAGGCACATTATGGGGGGGGGTTTCCGAACCTATGTGTGTATATATATATATATATATATATATATATATATATAAAAAAGGGGGGGTTGTGTCCCTGTCCTGCCACACCAATCCACAATTGTAAAAATACAAAATTTATTTCATACAATAAAATGGTTTAAAATACATTTGTCATGAATGGTTTACAGAGATTGTTGGTGGATCGTAGTAATTCATAGTGATTCCGAACAAAGGTGTAGATTGATCATGCGAATTAACCCTACGCGTTTCGTCCACTAGGGACTTCCTCAGGGGTAGTACACCAAGATCTATGGAATCTTTATACCTTGGTATAGTGTAAATACATTGAAGTATACTCTTTAAAGGTTTTTTAAAAAGGTGTGGTCACCGTTGTGGGTCAGATGACCCTGTAGTGCTTCTACTGAAGCGAGCAGCAATATCAGAATAAAAGGCGAAAATGGCACACCTCTCCGACTGATGACAATTTCAGATATACAGTTGAGTCCGAATCGTCTATCCACCGTCTGGATCAGCAGGGAGAGAGATGAATCCCCCAAAGGATTCCCCCAAACAGCGAGGCTTGCATCTAAGTACCAGCTAATCAGCTCCTAACTGGCACATTACAGGCTGTGTTTTAAACATGACAAGAGCTAATTTATCTTGGTCCGCTTCACCACTCCATGGCTTAATACATAGGCTCTATAACTACTTTAACAAGTGCTAAAGGGGTTAAGTCTTGAAGTTTTATTGAGCCCTTTGATTTGAATCAGCTCCTTTCCAGGTTTTCCAGAAAATTCTTCACCATCACAGGATGACATCCGAGCCACCAGGAGGGTCATCACCGACTACTGTATCTTCACATGGAAAATTCCTTGGATGAAGCTGCAGATCTGGATTAAGCATTTTGAGGCCCTGGGGCATTTAAGAGAAGGGGACCCCCAGGGAAGGGGAAATATATATTGCATTGTGCATATCTCTAAACATGATCAAATCCATAAAGGGACAAATGCTCTTAGTATATGACTGGTGTAACCTGTGTTGAACTATTTAATTGATAAGAAAGATGTTTCATCACATGTGAACGCAATCAGATCTTAAGAAGGAATTCCAGTTATAGAGGATTTTGGCCCTCCTGGAATAGGTCATGTTTGGATGTATGGATTGTGTACATTAAATTTAAAGCAATATTGTATATTAGATTTAAATTAATAGTGCCCAGGACCCAGGCGGGGAGGAAGAAAAGCTGGGATTCCTGTGTCACTTGCAGCTCTCTCCAAACTCCTTTCTCTCCTTTGGTTGGGAAGCTCCAGCAGTAGCACATGAAAACTGATACTCCTGTGTCTCTGCCTGCACTGCATACTGTCCGGATCATATTCTGACTGGCTGGTTCTGCTGCTGCCTAAGAGGGACAGCTAGTGATGTTTATGTGCTCTGTCCTATGGGGCCCCCTGACTATGGGGAGGGGGGCCCGGTGTGCCCTGTGTCCCTCCTTAATCTGGCTATGTTGACCTGCCTGCAGTACATGACTGCTGAAGCATGTGCACTCGCTTAAAATTAAAACTAAACATTGTCAGAAATGCTTATATCAATTACATTGCTTTGTAAAGTTATTCTAGCATATATTGGGTAACCAATCAGAATCTACTTCTTATTTATTAAGCACCTTCTAGAAGATAGTAGACAGGATCTGATTGGTTGCACATAGCAACATCACCTGTGAAGTAGAATACACATCTTAGTAAATTTCCCCCATAGTGTTAATAGAGCACTCATTCTGGACATTATGGGGGAAATTTACCAAAATGGATTCGTAGAAAAAAGGTGTATTCGTAGGGAGAAATACACCTTTTTTTTACGAATTTGTATTTTCGGGATTTACAATCCCAAAAATACAACAATTCGTAGTCCTAAAGATGGAACATTCGTATTTGTAGTTACAAATACGAATGCCCTACACCATCGATAGGATACGACAGAAATCACCATTCAAAAGAATGGTGGTTTCTGATTTACTAAGCAGCCGTACTGATAATACGGCTGCTTAGTGGTGTAAAACACCCACGCAAATACGACAGGAAAATAGAACACCATTTTCCTGTTCTGTTTGCGTTTTAGCCTGCACGGATCAGTCAGATCCGTGCAGGCTTCAGTGTAAAAAAATAGAAAAATAAATAAATAAAAAAAAAACGGCGTGGGGTCCCCCCCACAACCATAACCAGCACCAGGCTGAAGGAGCCGGGGCCGGTAATTAAAAATCAGGGAACCCGACAAATAGGGGTTCCCCGATTTTTAACAACCAGCCCCAGGCTCCAGGTCCGGGGCTGGTTCCCAAAATACGGGGGACAAAATGACTAGGGGTCCCCCGTATTTCAAGAACCAGTCCCAGGCACAACCAGCCGGCAGGGTAATGCCACAGCCGGGGGGAGACTTTTTATACAAGTCCCCCCGGCCAAAGCATTAACCCTACCGACCAGTCAGCCTGGCCAGGGGCCCTGGGGGAGTGGGGACCCCCCCAATGAAGGGGTCCCCCCCCTCCAGGACTTACCTGACCAGGCTGAAGCCTGGTACTGTCCTCGATGCCCCTGGGCGGTGGGCATCGAGCTGATAAATGGTGTAAAAATAAGGTTAAACTATTGTTTTTTACTGTGGCACTACAAGTGCCAGCAAGCCTCCCCAGCAAGCTGGGACTTGGAGAACCACAAGTCCCAGCCTGCTGGGCATTAAAGGGCCCGCTGGCACTTGCAGTTCTACAGTTAAAAAAATAGTGCACAAAACACACTAACACACTTTTAAAATAAAACTTTATTACATACAAAGCCCACACATACTAATACTTACCTATCTTCTTTCCGTAGGTAGCCCTGATGTCCTGTGTCGGCGTCTTCTGGTCCTGTGTCGTCTTCTTCCTCCATGTCGACCGTCGCTGTCGCCGTCCGGATCCGACGAAATCCATTTGGGAAGCTGTGGAAGGAAACCATACTCACCTGTCCCAGCGCGACGTAGTCCAGGTAAGTGTCTTGGCAAAAAAACAAACCGACACCCCGAAACCAAGCGGACACGACGGAGACGCACGGTGTTTACATCGTGCGGCTCCGCCTCCCGAATGCCGCTATTGGCCGCCTTGCGGCCTAGCGGCTCCTGATTGGCCGCTAGGCCGCAAGGCGGCCAATAGCGGCATTCGGGAGGCGGAGCCGCACGATGTAAACACCGTGCGTCTCCGTCGTGTCCGCTTGGTTTCGGGGTGTCGGTTTGTTTTTTTGCCAAGACACTTACCTGGACTACGTCGCGCTGGGACAGGTGAGTATGGTTTCCTTCCACAGCTTCCCAAATGGATTTCGTCGGATCCGGACGGCGACAGCGACGGTCGACATGGAGGAAGAAGACGACACAGGACCAGAAGACGCCGACACAGGACATCAGGGCTACCTACTCAAAGAAGATAGGTAAGTATTAGTATGTGTGGGCTTTGTATGTAATAAAGTTTTATTTTAAAAGTGTGTCAGTGTGTTTTGTGCACTATTTTTTTAACTGTAGAACTACAAGTGCCAGCGGGCCCTTTAATGCCCAGCAGGCTGGGACTTGTGGTTCTCCAAGTCCCAGCTTGCTGGGGAGGCTTGCTGGCACTTGTAGTGCCACAGTAAAAAACAATAGTTTAACCTTATTTTTACACCATTTATCAGCTCGATGCCCACCGTCCAGGGGCATCGAGGACAGTACCAGGCTTCAGCCTGGTCAGGTAAGTCCTGGAGGGGGGGGACCCCTTCATTGGGGGGGTCCCCACTCCCCCAGGGCCCCTGGCCAGGCTGACTGGTCGGTAGGGTTAATGCTTTGGCCGGGGGGACTTGTATAAAAAGTCTCCCCCCGGCTGTGGCATTACCCTGCCGGCTGGTTGTGCCTGGGACTGGTTCTTGAAATACGGGGGACCCCTAGTCATTTTGTCCCCCGTATTTTGGGAACCAGCCCCGGACCTGGAGCCTGGGGCTGGTTGTTAAAAATCGGGGAACCCCTATTTGTCGGGTTCCCTGATTTTTAATTACCGGCCCCGGCTCCTTCAGCCTGGTGCTGGTTATGGTTGTGGGGGGGACCCCACGCCGTTTTTTTTTTATTTATTTATTTTTCTATTTTTTTTTTACACCTTGCAGCCTGCACGGATCTAACTGATCCGTGCAGACTGCTAGAAATAATTCGTATTAGCAGCCGTATATACGGCCGCTAATACGAATCATTACACCATCGGAGGGTTACAAAGCAGTCGTATCTGACTGCTTTGTAAATCCCCCTCCGGAACACGAGTTTGCATACGACTTAAACAGTCGTATGCAACCGTAGGGAAAATACGAATACGAAAAACTAGGTTTTTCATATTGGTAAATTTCCCCATATATTTGATACATATGCAGTAAACTGCAGGTAAGGGGCTTAACTCACTAGAACACATACAGAGGTTAAGGTCCAAACTTTTCAAGGGTCAAAATCAAGACTCCTTTACAAATATTTGTCCAAGGCCAGAATTGTGTTTGTTACCATTTTAGACCCGATTTTGTCATTTTAGACAATAATATTGCCCTAGCATAAAGTGGTGTAGCACATCAGAGCGTATGATGCCACAGACCAGTATGTGGTGAAAGAGTATAGGATTTATTAAGCCATAAAAAAAAAAGAGATAAATGCAAGGGTGATAAAGAGTGATGAGCTTCCAGCCAATCACCTATGAACAATCATGTTTGAAAAATGACAGGAGTTGATTGGCTGGACATTTATTTGCCCCATAATAATTGACTGTATATGGGATTATGTATTTTGTCTCTGCACCTTATTGCTGCTGTTGTGACATTTCCTTGGGTATGGATCATAAGGTCGACATGAGGAGGTCGACATGCATTAGGTTGACCACTGAAGTTCGACATGCATCAAGGTCGACCTTGGGGTTAAGTTGACAGGGTCATTAGGTCAACAAGTGCATTAGGTCAACATGGGCATGACCTTCAGACATGTTGACCTTCATGCATGTCGACCCTATCATTTGCCATACGGGGGGGGGGGGGGCTTGATGACGTCTACATCAGGCTCCGCCCCCGGAAGTGCTGCTGACAGTCTCCTCTCCAGGAGAAATCCCGGGATTTCTCCCGGAGAGGAAACTTTAAAAGAAAGCAACCCTGAGTAATACTAGAGTATGTGGGACATGCATAATTTGCTTCATTGTCAAAACAGCTTTACAGAAATCTTGTTCGTGTATAATTGATTGTGTTTTGGGATATTCACCTCCAGGTATATTGCGTGAACTTTTGGGGGTATGATGTTTACTATCCATTCATATCTATTTGTCTAGCACAGTGGTGGTGCAGTGTTAAACTACAGTATTAGCAGTGAACTATCCAGTCAGGTGCTCTAGCTGTCAATCACACCACTGTGCCCCAGGCTAAGGAAAGATCTGAGTGATATGAAGGATGGGAAAATGTGTGTGGAGCAGGAAGCATGACCATTTGTACGATGACTCTCTGATAATTAAACTTTGTCTACTGATGATAAGATCTGTGTCACAGATCACTTGTTTATTTATGCATCCTGAGAGCACACAGGGCTTACCAGCTGCAGGGGTATATGCTAAAGTCAACCACTCTCGTCATTATTATTTAATATTTCTAAATACTACAAGTGTCCCCTGCCAAGATGCAGAGGCTCTCGGGAATGTCTTGCGTTACATATTGAAGCATAGCCGTCTCAAGTGGAAGTGAAACTTAAGAAATAAGGTTAAAAAAAAAGGCAAGGTGATATAATTGGACGGTTCAGTAACAATGGGGTCGACTCAGGATCGCTCATGGTTATCTGAATTCGTCCACAGCCCCGATGGTCGTGGTTTGCGCATGTGTAAACCTTAGGATTCTTTACCTCTCACCGACGATAGGTTCGGACTCCCAGTAGGTAAGTAGGTTTTCTTGCTTTCTTTATTTTTCACAGGAGATCACAGACGGTTTACAACTTTTCTTTATTATTCACCAGAATTAGCTTCTTGTACATTTGAATACATAACATTTCATAGCAATCACTACATTAAAGAACAATGTATGGCAGTAGGTAAGTAATACAATACACCAATAGTTTTTTATTAAACTGGAACCGGCATTCAATTCCCCGGGTTCTCCTTCCTCAAGAGTCTCCGTTGATACACTCCTTCAACACCTTACCTTATCAACTGCCACTAATAAATATAATTATCACAAACTTTTAAGTGACAATAAACAGGGTTAATACACTTGAACATTTAAATTAACTTCTCTCAGGCTTTTTCGTTGCAGTGCACCTTACCTAAGCATGCAAAACTAATTGCCACCTTATTATTGCGCAATAATAATATTAACTCTATATATTCCTAACAACATACTAAATATAAGTCTCTCAAGCGCTTTTCTTTCTTTTAGGTGATCACCTCCTACACTAAGTCCCAAACGTCTATCTGCAATGAGGTCCCTGTGTTAGGCTGTAGTCTCTCTGGTAAGTAATTCAGTAGAAGGATGATAAGCTGGTTATGTTTCCCTGTACTGTAGGTACAAAGCTGCGGTAGTCACAGGAGGTCCTGTGGGGCGTCCCCTGGCTGGAGCCGGGTTTAGCCCAATGTATTCCTTCAGATCCTTATACAGCAGCTCCTAGTTCCTCACGATATATCCTGACTTAGGTTTCTACTCGCCACCAGCTATGACTAACACAATCTGTCCCGACCTAGTAAACCCAGTGGCAGAAGAGGGGTATCTCCTTGAACTGCTATGGCGCTTGGGTTGCCGTGGCTCCGGCGTCTAATTGCTGACTCTTTGTATATATCCCTGTAGTATTCGCTCAAACTGGCAACCTCAGGTTTTAAGGTGACTAGTATTCTCACTTTTCTCTATAGCTTCCCCAGGCCAAAGTAGCCGGGTTTGGCTAGTACCCTTCTCCGATTTTAACTGAATGTTGTTATAGTTTGGTAATACCGTGACCCTCTGGGTAGGTCTGCCTCAGGGATGTGTCCCCTGGCTGCTGAGCCGGGTTTAACACCCCTGATCCTGGTATTCACTAGGCGCTATAACTGCCACTGTCAGTGAGCTCCTGCCTCCACTGATGAAGTCTATTACACACCTCCTCTGGTATCGTTGACAGGCCTCTCCTGCGTCCCCGCCTCCACTGCCGCCCACGATGACGCGATCGGCGGACCTCCTCGCCGGGATCAAGCCACTGGCGGCTGCCGCTGACGTCGTACCTGACAGGCCTCTCCGGCGTCTCCGCCTTCACTACCGCCCACGATGACGCGGTCGGCGGACCTCCTCGCCGGGATCAAGTCGCTGGCTACTGCCGCTGCTGACGTCTCTCCACCGCGCCACTGAACACTCGCCTTATCAGGGAACACAGACTCCGGGATCACGCCTTCGGTAAGCCTCCTTGTCCCTCTCAGTCACGCTCTCCGTTGCCCCTATGCTGCGTAGCTCTGCACAGTCTTGACACCTCCAGAAAGAACTGCGCCACAGCCGTTACGGGGGGAACTTATATCAGCTCTTTCCTCGCGCTGAACAGAACGGCCCGCTCACCGCGCGAGCTGCATAACTTTATTAGGACACTTATTAGTGGTTAACTGGCACCCATTCTCGTACTCCCTTCAATCCGGGGCAATGGGTGAGGCCGCATTGGAAGTCCTATGGGGAATGTCCTCATAGACTAGTCCATTTCCCTCGGAGAGGGGTTGCAGTCCAATGTATTAATAATAAATGTCTTTTAGTATTTCTCTGTGAAAGCCTTTATTTTTACACATGTCCAGCTCACATTTACTTTGCTTCTATGAGGCACCCAACATATGTCCTTCTGTGCCTCTACCTACTATATACATGAACTCACGGGTATTACACATTCCCCCGCTGAGGTTTGCTGGTCCTCCAGCACACTTGTGCCCACCACTAGTCTTACAACCTTATTTACAAATCTCACATATACAGTCTATTATATACACACATATATACTGTATGCTTAATCACAGTACCGGCGTGGCAGAACCCCCTTGGTGGTCCGGCTGGACCTTCTCAATTCAACGGGTTCGTCGACTGTCTCATCCTCCGGTCCCCTCATTTGATCTGCTTCAGGTCCAGAAGACAAGACAGCGGACTCATTCAGGGGTGCAACAGCTTCTTTGCATGTATTTACATCAAATACTTCAACCACAGCCTTTGAACTAGCCCCGGGATAGGTTACGAGCAAGTTCCCATGGATAGGCCAGAACATTTTCAGCATTTCATGGAAGAATTGTTGGCTTTCATTTGCTTTGGGGGGCGCCGAACTTTCGCAGACTCCTGGCGAGCTTCTTGGTACATCGGCATCAAACTGGTAGCACTTCTTTAGTTGGTTTCGATGAACATTGCTAGCCGCAGTGTCGCCCACTCGGAGTACTCGATAGACGTCCACGTCAGCTTTTGAACTGTCTATGATTTGGTATGGAGTTTTCTCCCAGAAGGAGTCCAGCTTGCTGTTGCGTCGATTATTCCTCCTCCATACGAAGTCACCTGTCTTCAGCGGTTCGGCTTTGGCGGTCTCATTATAGTACTTGGTCTGTTGGTGTTGGGACTGTCTAGTCGACTGTTCCACGATTTTATAGGCAGCTTGTAACCTCTTCCGATGTTCCAGCACCCAATCACTCCTTGGCAGTTTTTCGGAATCAGATTCGCAAGGGACATCCAACTGAAGATCGGCAGGCAATTTTCCCTCTCGCCCGAAAAGTAGGTAGTATGGGGTGAACCCAGTGGTGCTATGTTCGGTGTTATTATAAATAAAGGTTATTTCCGGCAGCAGGGTGGGCCAATTCTTCCTTTCCACATCGGGTAGAGCCCTCAGGAGGCTAACTAAGGATCGGTTCATCCTCTCGCAGGCCCCATTTCCCTGCGGATGATAGGCCGTAGTGCGTACTTTTTTGCATCCGTATAGCCTGCATAGCTCCTGGAAGAGTCTGGACTCAAAGGCGGGTCCTTGGTCCGTCAGGATCCGTTGTGGGTAACCATAAGGCCGGACAAAGGCTCTCCAAACAATCTCTGCTGTAGTTTCAGCGGACAAGTTCTTTACGGGCAAGGCTACCGCATACTTAGTGAAATGATCGATAATTGTCACAGCATATTGGTAACCGCTTGGGCTAGGCTCCAGTTTAACGTGGTCAATTGAAACCAGTTCCAGTGGCTGACCACTGTGGATCGAATGAAGGGGGGCCTTCTGCATCCCCGAGGGTTGCTTCTTTATGGCACAGGTAGGACATTGCAGACACCATTCCCCTATGTCTTGTCTCATGCCGACCCAATAGAACCGTCGACGGATCATGGCTTCCAGTTTGTCAGTACCGAAATGCCCGGAACAATCGTGGTAAGCCCGAAGCAGATCACCCCTTTCCTGACGAGGTATGACAATTTGTAGTACGGGTAGATGGGTTTTTGCGTTTATGGTGGCACGGACGAGCAGTCCCTTTTGGTACCGGAGTTTATCACGTTGTCGCCACAACTTGGTTAGTTCAGGCTCGGCCTTCTGGCGTTCCTCTTTGCTCCAGCCCTGTGGAGAGGATAGCAGTGTCTGTAGTTCTCTTAGCACGGGACTATCGTGCTGAATTTGTTCCCACTTAGTCTCTGAACCGGGCGCATCACCAGGGGTTTGGTTTATAGAGCAAGTCAACTGTCGGCAAGGCCGTGGATCGCGACGACAGGTGAGTAAGGTGTAGAAGGCTGGCATTTCCAGATCCTCCCAGAGATCTTCCTCTTTTTCC
The DNA here is from genome assembly GCF_055691185.1 of Crinia signifera. Lineage (NCBI taxonomy): Eukaryota > Metazoa > Chordata > Amphibia > Anura > Myobatrachidae > Crinia > Crinia signifera. The sequence continues at coordinate 234,489,085 of NC_139219.1, read as the reverse complement.
GCTGGGCCCTGCCTCTCAGGAAGTCGGGACAAGGCATCGGCATTGCTGTTACTCCTCCCACTGCGGTATTTAATGGCAAAGTCATAATTAGCTAGCCGGGAACACCAGCGCTGCTCTAAGGCCCCAAGCTGTGCGGTGGACAAGTGGGCTACAGGATTATTGTCAGTGTAGGCCACAAATGGCGTTGAGGCGAGATAATGTTTGAATTTCTCGGTGACGGCCCACACTAGCGCCAACAGTTCTAATTTAAAAGCGCTATAATTAGCATCGTTTCTTTCGGTCTTTTTCAAGCTCCTACTCGCACAGGCAATGATTCGTTCTTGTCCATGCTGTCGTTGCGACAACACAGCCCCTAATCCCAAATAGCTGGCGTCGGTGTATAATTGAAAGGGCTGACTAAAGTCGGGATAGGCTAGCACCGGGGTCTCAGTCATGAGCTTCTTTAATGTTTCAAAGGCCGTTTGTTGACGCTCAGTCCACTGTATCGAGTTCTTGCCGCTAACTTTCTTACTGACTCCACGCAACAGTTCATGAATAGGGTTTACTACCTGGGCAAAGTTCTGGACGAATCTACGATAGTAGCCCACAAACCCCAGGAAACTGCGGACTTCCTTCACATTTGTGGGCACGGGCCAATTTTGAATGGCCTCAATTTTCTCCGGATCTGGGACAACTCCAGTAGCACTCACGACATGCCCTAAGTACTTTACGCTCTCCTTCAATAAATGGCACTTGGAGGGTTTAACTTTCAATCCGTAGGTGGCGAGACGTTTAAAGACTTCGTCGAGATGGGCCAAGTGTTCGTGATATGTCCCTGAGAAAACGATGATGTCGTCCAGATAAAGTAAGACCATATCGAAATTTCGGTACCCCAGGCAATGTTCCATTGCTCTCTGAAATGTCCCAGGGGCATTACATAAGCCGAAGGGCATCCTATCGAATTCGTATAGCCCCATGGGCGTAGTGAAAGCTGTCTTTTCTCTGTCGCCCTCTGCCATTTGTATTTGCCAGTAACCCGACGTAAGGTCCAATGTTGAGAAATAGGTGGCTGCCTTCAGGGCTGTAAGGGCCTCCTCAATACGGGGTAACGGGTAGGCGTCCTTATGTGTTATTTGATTTAGTTTGCGGTAATCCACACAGAATCTCAAATTCCCGTCCTTCTTTTTTACTATTACAATCGGCGCGGCCCAGGGACTATGACTCTCACGCACCACACCCGCGGCCTTCATCTCTTCCAGCAACTTCCGAACAGGCTGATACATAGTGGGCGCTATGGGACGATACCGTTCTTTGATGGGGGGAGCATCTCCGGTAGGGATGTGATGACGCACCGTCTCGACCTTCCCAAAGTCAGTCGCGTGCTGGCTGAACGTACTGGCATTCTCTTTCACAACCTTTAGGATGCCTTCCTTGAGTTCTACCGGGGTTCGTTCATCCCCAACGTGAATTTCGTCCCACCATTGTTGCTCTGTGGACTCGCCAGACGAGGTCTGCTCCGCTTGAATTATTCTCAGGGTCAATGAGTCATAGATGTCTTGAAATGTGACCCACGACAGCTTGGCCAGGACATAGTTTCGGTGTAGTCTCACCACATAGTCGTGCGGGTTTAGGATTCTGACGGGAACTCTGCCATCATGTACAGTCACTAAGGCCCGGGCCACAATCACATCGGTTCGGCTGGAGACATGACAGGGTTCTACAATGGCCTCGTAAGGTTTTCCGGCGGGTCCACATCTGGTCTTTCCCCAGACTATCGTTTCGGAGTTAGGCTGTAAAAGGATAGCCTTTCGATCGGTTGTCTTGATTCTCCCAACTCCTCCATCCAGATTTTGAAAGCACTGTTGAGCTTGCAGGACGCGGATGACCTTTTGTAGCGGTTGTTTTAGCCTTGGGGCCGCTTGCCGGACCTCAAAGGTCAAGGCTGCAATCAGGGCTTCAGGACAATGGGCTAGAATGTTCATGCCAATGATAATGGCGGGGACTGACACATCACTGACCTCTGTAATAATGAAACCCTGCTTGGCGAAGGTAGCCGGTCCCACTTGAAAGTCGAATTCACAATACCCTGTGCACTGGATATCGAGACCGTTGCCGGCTAGTAGTCTCATCCACGTCGGGGGAGGCGGAGAGGGTTGACTCGTACCCCAGTACTGTTGATAGACGTTGCGTTGAATAGTTGACACCTGGGAGCCAGTGTCCAATGTAGCAAAGAATTCGATTTCCCCGATCTTAACTGGTATGATGGGGCAAGGTCCAACATATTTTCCACACCAGCCGTCGGGTTCGTGACCTATTGGGGTGATGGCCCCCGAGGGTCGGTCTCGGTCCTCGGGGTTCTCAGGTTTAAAGGCTGCTCTTCACGACAGAATCGCTCGATATGCCCAGCCCGTCCACATCCTCGGCAGATAGGCCGGCCCTGAGAGTCAAACTGGTCGGAGGCTCTTCGCCCCTGTCCTTGGGCCCGATTTTGCCATTCGTTTCTGGGCCGGCGAGGTCCAGAGCGCCATCCCCCTTCTGGTCTTCCCGACTGCCCCTGATTCACCAGTCTTTGCAGATCCCTCCTCATGTTGGCCATTTCGGACGATAGCTCCTCCATCTGCCCCTTCCATGAGGATGGGAGGTCTGGGGCGGGTGCTTGAACATGTTGAATCACAGTAGGCAAATTCCTGGAGACTCCCACGGCCCCCATATACTCTCCTTCCCCCGCTGAGTCCTGTTCTTGGTATCCAGGCAATTCTGGGAACGACACCTCTGCCTCTGTCTTTTGTAACGATCCAAACAACTTAATTGCCGCCTCTTTGAAGTCCAAAAAGGAGACTCTGGTCTTTTGCAGTCTCAGTAATTTCAGTTGTGATTTGATGTTACCACAGTGGACTCCCTCAATGAGTCTGCTGATCAAGGTGTTCTCAACATCCACAATTTCCGTGCTACTAATCGCTTTGATATCTTGATAGGACTCCAATAGACTTAAAGCAAAGTCCCTCAAGGTCTCGTGAGGCCGCTGCTTCCTGGCATAGAATCTGGACTTTAATTCCGACAACGTAGTAACGTCGAAAGTAGTGCCTAACCTTTTGAAGATGTGTTCTACGGTTTCCTTTTCTGTATCTGGCCATGATAGTACTTCTCGTAAGGCCGATCCTTTTAGCTGACCAATCAGGATCTCTATTTGTTGCTCCACTGTCAGAGGATAAATTTTAAATGTCGACCGCATCTTCTTCTGGAAATCCGTAAACGTGGTGGTTTCCTTCCTTGGGTACTCTCCCGAAAACGTCGGCAACCAAGGGGTGCCAAAGTAATATGGCATGGTAATCACACTCCCACCCGTTACACCACTTTGACCGGGTAAAGGGCCAGGTGAGGAGCTGACCACGACTGACTGCTCCGGTTGTGCCTGACTTCCTGATGGCTTTTCATTATCTATCACTTCGTCCGCCATTTTCTTGATCGTATCCTGTTCAATGACGCCAAATGTAAACCTTAGGATTCTTTACCTCTCACCGACGATAGGTTCGGACTCCCAGTAGGTAAGTAGGTTTTCTTGCTTTCTTTATTTTTCACAGGAGATCACAGACGGTTTACAACTTTTCTTTATTATTCACCAGAATTAGCTTCTTGTACATTTGAATACATAACATTTCATAGCAATCACTACATTAAAGAACAATGTATGGCAGTAGGTAAGTAATACAATACACCAATAGTTTTTTATTAAACTGGAACCGGCATTCAATTCCCCGGGTTCTCCTTCCTCAAGAGTCTCCGTTGATACACTCCTTCAACACCTTACCTTATCAACTGCCACTAATAAATATAATTATCACAAACTTTTAAGTGACAATAAACAGGGTTAATACACTTGAACATTTAAATTAACTTCTCTCAGGCTTTTTCGTTGCAGTGCACCTTACCTAAGCATGCAAAACTAATTGCCACCTTATTATTGCGCAATAATAATATTAACTCTATATATTCCTAACAACATACTAAATATAAGTCTCTCAAGCGCTTTTCTTTCTTTTAGGTGATCACCTCCTACACTAAGTCCCAAACGTCTATCTGCAATGAGGTCCCTGTGTTAGGCTGTAGTCTCTCTGGTAAGTAATTCAGTAGAAGGATGATAAGCTGGTTATGTTTCCCTGTACTGTAGGTACAAAGCTGCGGTAGTCACAGGAGGTCCTGTGGGGCGTCCCCTGGCTGGAGCCGGGTTTAGCCCAATGTATTCCTTCAGATCCTTATACAGCAGCTCCTAGTTCCTCACGATATATCCTGACTTAGGTTTCTACTCGCCACCAGCTATGACTAACACAATCTGTCCCGACCTAGTAAACCCAGTGGCAGAAGAGGGGTATCTCCTTGAACTGCTATGGCGCTTGGGTTGCCGTGGCTCCGGCGTCTAATTGCTGACTCTTTGTATATATCCCTGTAGTATTCGCTCAAACTGGCAACCTCAGGTTTTAAGGTGACTAGTATTCTCACTTTTCTCTATAGCTTCCCCAGGCCAAAGTAGCCGGGTTTGGCTAGTACCCTTCTCCGATTTTAACTGAATGTTGTTATAGTTTGGTAATACCGTGACCCTCTGGGTAGGTCTGCCTCAGGGATGTGTCCCCTGGCTGCTGAGCCGGGTTTAACACCCCTGATCCTGGTATTCACTAGGCGCTATAACTGCCACTGTCAGTGAGCTCCTGCCTCCACTGATGAAGTCTATTACACACCTCCTCTGGTATCGTTGACAGGCCTCTCCTGCGTCCCCGCCTCCACTGCCGCCCACGATGACGCGATCGGCGGACCTCCTCGCCGGGATCAAGCCACTGGCGGCTGCCGCTGACGTCGTACCTGACAGGCCTCTCCGGCGTCTCCGCCTTCACTACCGCCCACGATGACGCGGTCGGCGGACCTCCTCGCCGGGATCAAGTCGCTGGCTACTGCCGCTGCTGACGTCTCTCCACCGCGCCACTGAACACTCGCCTTATCAGGGAACACAGACTCCGGGATCACGCCTTCGGTAAGCCTCCTTGTCCCTCTCAGTCACGCTCTCCGTTGCCCCTATGCTGCGTAGCTCTGCACAGTCTTGACACCTCCAGAAAGAACTGCGCCACAGCCGTTACGGGGGGAACTTATATCAGCTCTTTCCTCGCGCTGAACAGAACGGCCCGCTCACCGCGCGAGCTGCATAACTTTATTAGGACACTTATTAGTGGTTAACTGGCACCCATTCTCGTACTCCCTTCAATCCGGGGCAATGGGTGAGGCCGCATTGGAAGTCCTATGGGGAATGTCCTCATAGACTAGTCCATTTCCCTCGGAGAGGGGTTGCAGTCCAATGTATTAATAATAAATGTCTTTTAGTATTTCTCTGTGAAAGCCTTTATTTTTACACATGTCCAGCTCACATTTACTTTGCTTCTATGAGGCACCCAACATATGTCCTTCTGTGCCTCTACCTACTATATACATGAACTCACGGGTATTACACATGTGTGCAAACCCCAACAGCGAACGGCTTCAACGAGTTGCTCACTCGCCGGGCCATTCGCTGCCTGGATGGAGGACCGGTGGGAGAATGGGAACGACACAGGCCTGGACCAAGGTAACTCTCAGAAATTTATGGGTGTCCCCATAACAACACTGGGCATTCCCCTGGGAACGCGGGCAGGCCGATGCCTGCTGGGATTAGGCGGCTGACGACGCAGGATTTTGCCCATCCACCCCGTATTCGACCTAGTGCTCGTAAATAAAAGTCTGTTCAGACTGACTTTTATTTGCAAAGGCGGGAGAAATCATTCGATGGTTGGTGACCATCGAATGATTTCTCCTGCTAGCGACTGCATGGGATTTAGGTGCGGGTGGGCGGGCGTTTGGCCGGGCGGAGTTAAGCTGCTCGCTAAGCAGCGAATGGTACTGAATTTCCCCCAATATGAGATAAACCAGAGCGGTAGACTCTTTGGCTCCCAGCCGGATCTCAGCAGCTGCCTAATGGTATCACTGGCCCTGCTCTGATTGTATTTTATTCGCATCTCAGGGCCCTTTCAGTGTCCTCTTCCTGCTTCTCAGGCACAGGCATACAGAATGCGGGTATTGTTCTAAACATTGATAGGTGGATGACACTGGTCGTTTGCCAATCACAATGCAAGAAGAGATGGCGCTTGCAAAATCCTATTACCCCCACTGTGCTAAATAGGGCATGTATAAGTTATATTTTTCTTTTACTATTAAAACATATAACACCAGACACCACTAAGTTCAATACAACATTCAATACAAAGTATAATTAGAACTTTGTGGGCCCTATTGCAAAATATTGAAGGACCCCTCTGCTACTGCTCCCTGACAGACACCGCTCCGCAGCAAGTAGTAATGTTATGCCCAATAATAGTGCCCTACTTCATGTTCTCTACCATTGTAGTGCCCCAATTCATTTTATAAACCATCAGAATTCCCTAGTTGACATAGTGCAGCATTGCTGGACTGTCAGTACACATTGTGGCACATAGTATCCATAATTCGCATTATTACATACAGTGTTCTCTGTAAATATTATACCACTTTACAGTGCCCTCATGTTCATACTATGCCACATTAGAGTGCCTTCCAGTTCACACTGTCATGTTATAGTGCCCCAATTCATATTATGCCACACTATAGTGCCTAAATTCCTATCATGTAACATTACAGTACCCTCTACATTACAATGAGAATTTCAGATTATGACACATTACAGTGGCCTCCAGTTCATATGCCATATTACAGTACCCCTTTCCATTATAACATCTACTACACACTCATCTGAAAACTGAAATATCACACATTTCAGGCTGGGCAATGGATCAGACCCAATCGCTAAGCTGGTAAATTTGGGAAATCGGTATGCAACTTTACTAACCTAGGTCCATGCCCCCATAAGTGTCTTAGCCCCATAGAAAAGGATCCCTCCCCGTGTCCCCTTCCGCATGTGAGTCATAGGGTGCATGCACAGAAGGTTCCCAGGTCATAAAGCCAGAGGTTTTTCTATTGCAAAGGACTGCTCTCATTGAAAGAGCTGCCCTTTGCTATTTTAATTGCATTTCTAGATTCATACCAGCATTAATAAAGCCAGGATGTACACGATAAGTGGTGGGATGTATTGCATCCACAATACATTGTGTAGTGTATCCTACCCCCTGCACCACAGAGGCTACTGCTGAGCATATGTGGAGCCATCTTGAGACAGTGGAAGACAGTAATTAGCTCCAGTGAGACCCATGTTTATCTTTGTTGCTGTATATTCTCTGTTGCAGAATCCTGCATTGCTACATATTACCTACATATATTCACCGTCTGGCCAGGATCTGATTGACACCTTGCTTTGCTCTAATAGTGGTTATAACAGTAAGTACCTGCTTTATCTTCAACATACTAGAGCAGTGGTTCCCAACCTTTTTTCTCTCCCGTACCCCTTGATTAGGCTTTTCATTGATGAGTACCCCCTCCTCTCAATTTAAAATATAGACATTACTTATGAGTGGAGTGTAAGTGAGCGGTATCCTTATGCGTGTCCTTATATTAAGGAGTAGCGGACAGGAATCGTGCCCTTCTTTATCTGGCCGCTGGTTGTGTATTGTCTCCAGGGTTCCCACTAACACCTGTAGGATTAATGCCGCTGCTTCCTCCACCTGTGTCAGCGCTGGGCAGATGATTGCTGATGTCTGAGGGCAGCATGGGTAGCTCCCATTGGATTGCTGGTCAGGCAAAGGCACAATGAGACACTGATGACGCTGAAGACAGAACCATAAGTGACACAACATGGTTCTTCTCCATAGCAATGGGTCTTCTGTCATCAAAATATTTTTTTTCATATTCCGCCATTACCAATATTATTTTCAAGTACCCCCAACTGGTCTGCAGAGTACCCCCAGGGGTACTAGTACCCCAGGTTGGGAACCACTGTACTAGAGCTTCCCAAACTCTGCCATTACAGTCTAGGTTTTAAGGTTCTCAAGAAGTTGAAATCAAATTGACTGGGGTACTAATTAAGTCACTTATGCTTAAACATGGATATCCTTAAAACCTGGACTGTAATGCTGGAGTTTGGGAAACTCTGCAGCACACACTGTACAAAAGTAGTTACAGTCATGGTCAAAATTGTTGACACCCTTATGCTTGTTTATAATACCTCACAATTTCTGCAATACATACAGTAAGTTGGTTCCTTTTTGCCATTAAATTCTATGTTTTTATGTTTAAAATCAGATGATAAAAAGATATGTCATTAACAAAATAATGGCTATAAATATTTGGCAGTGAAAATAACTGCAAACAATCACTTCCTATTGCCATAGGTGAATGTTTTGCACCTCTCAGCAAGCAGCTTATCTAACAAGCAGGGGCCGGCTAACAACTTCCAGCCTGGGGAGAAAATTAAATCAGGTTTTCTTGGCTTTTCTACCAGAGCACTGCAATGGCAAAATGGGTGTGACATTGTGTGGTTAAGGATGAGATATAAATATGAAATGAAATATATGAAAAAAAAATCACAATATCTAAGAACTACAGTAAACTAGATCACCTACCACCCTATCTGATAAACAGAAACTATTCTGATAGGAGTTAAAATATAGGAAGCAATATACAATAACCACTTCACAGCATCTCCCTTAGCCCCTTCCACTTCCACAACTCACAGCCACCCTGCTCCTCACACATACACACACGCACACATATACATACATAATGTTTACTCTGTCATGTTTTGAAGGGCATCATTTTGAATGCATCTTGGAAACTGATGTACAGTTATATAAACATCAGTATTATAGCATTAATTAACTAATGTTAAATGATACTGTATGTACTGTAATATAATGACCTATTTCAGATTATGCCACATACATAGCTCAAAATGTACATGATGAACAATAGAGACCATGCTCACATTACGCCACACTGTAGTGGCTCTTATTGATGTAATGCCACACAGCAGTACCCACAAGCCATGTCATGACATACAGTAGTGCTCCTTATTTCCATTAAGTCATAGGTGTTATGCCACACATTGGTATCCCTTATTGACATTATGCTGCACAGCAATGCCTCTTATTCAATTTATGCTACATAGTACTGCATTTTTAATGTTATACCACCGTGTTACTTACATTACACCAAAGAAGTGTCCCTTATTATATATTTTAGTGTGTTTAATATAAACACATTCCTGCTACCTTTTGGAGAGCATGATGCAATACATATATAGCTCTGTATTCCTAGTAAGTATATCTCCTTACTTAAGGAGACAACAGGAGATGCCCCAGAGATCAGCAGGAACACTGGCTTCACAGTGATGGTAAGAAATGGTTAGTACACAATAAATATACATTACATAACATGAAAGTGTGATTCATAGGTTGCAGAAAACATGCAAAATAAAAACTGAACAAGCCACAACTACTAAATTTTAATTGTTGTTAAGTACACAATAATAAATATATGTCTACAAACCGAGATGTTTCACGTGCCCCTTCAGCTACTCGCACCTCCTCCTTAACTGCAAGCAACAGAGCACATTGAGGATACCCGATGATTTGTGCTGAGTCACACCATCATAGCCCCAACCCATGCTATATAATGCCTATTTTCTCAGCACTGTATAACGGGGGGATGGAGTCACCATGATGCAATTGTGCTACCAAGCCCCCGCGGACAGCTCACTTGCCTGCTGACCTAAAAGAGGGGGCAGTAAACTAGGTAAATATAAGAAACACTTGGCCCATCTAGTATGCCAATGTACATGTGCACACATGCTGTGGTTCATTTTGTTAAGAACCAAGCCTAGGGGAGAGATAATGTAGAGTGAGATAAAATATCCAACCAGCTCCTGTCGTTTTTTTTCAAACACAGCCTGTAACATGGCAGTTATGAGCTGATTGGCTGGTACTTTATCTCTCTCCTGTTTTGGATATTTGGATTGTGGGAGGAAGCCGGAGTACCCAGAGGATACCCACCCAAATTCATAGGGATTTAGATGCATTCAGACATTCAGATGTAACCACTAGTCCTCATTATCATTATTCTATTATTCTATATTATATAACTTGCACAGATACTTGCAATTCATCCACTTGCACATATGTGTCTGCATGGTACTCTGCACGGGACACAATTTGGGTGAACACTCCCTTAGTACTCATCTGTATGCTTCCGCCCGCCCCTGTCTAAGACCAGGTCACGTATGGATTCCCAAGTACTAAATGCATCCCAATCAGGAGGTGTACAAAGATTTTGTATATATGCTTTTGTGGGAAAAAGGTAGCGCAATGCATTACATCCATCACTGAATGAGCCCATAAGCTGCCATGTTAAACATTTAGTTGCACAGCAAACATTGAAATACATGTCAACTTAAAGCAGAGGCTGGCTGGCACACACTCATTTAAAAAAATGAATGGCGCTGTCAGTGAGGCGCCGCCTAGCAGTGTGCGGGTGGTGCTGCTCTTCAGAGGGGACACACCATGCCATGCCAGGGAAATAGGTGCAGAATCTTCATTTTCACATATTACTAACAAGGCTCTCAAGCAAACCTGCGATGCAACGATGGACTGTTGACAGGGAACAATACTAAGCTTTCTGTCTTTAGTGCAGGTGGATTCTTGAATTTTAATATTTCCGTTTCGCACTCAATGCAACTTAATGCTTGCCTCTTAACATATGCACGTCCGGCTGGAGACAGAGATATACGTATATACATCTTTCAAACAAGTGTTTTTAACTTGATATGCAAGTCTCTGCTAAACAGCTGAACAGAAATCAAGAGGTACGGCGGTGCTATCTCATTGCCAAAGTGATCAGATTTCTGGTTTGATTTCCCTACATCTGTTTGGGAGGTAATTCCACCTTTCCACCTTCACAATCGAGGGTGGGCCTGAAGGGTAAAGGTTTCAGATTCTTAGGTGTGGTGCACAGAGTACTGCTCTTACATACCTGGGGATCCGTTTTATTTTTAGATTGTTTGTTTTTTAAAGGTTGTGGTCACCGTGCAGTGAAGTGAAAAGGTTTTAACATATATACCACCACAATAAATTAAGCTCCATCCATTTGAAAGATTTATTGCACATTCTACTTATAATGTCATTTGCGGGTGTGATTGGCCTCTGCGTTCTGCTTTGTTTTGGACACATATTTGTTTTTTCTTTTCAGATACACAGTGCTGTATGAGATAAATACTTATACATGCTTATTTGTCTACATAAAACCACAACAAGCAAATCAATTGTTTTTAATGCATCTTTTTTATTGATATATTTGTAATGAGCAATGACTTAGGAATTATTTTTCTAATGTTGGTTAGTCTTCAGGACAAAATACATAAAAAGCGGTTAATAAAGAGATGGGCTATTTATTTAATATGTTAAAGAACACAAATGATATCGAAGAGCTTCTAGTTTACGTTAATATAATAATAAAGGTCTCCATACTGTGCTACAATTGGTGATGTTTTATATTGTATTTCCAGTACATTTTTGGTTTTATTTAACAACTAGTTAACAGCCCATCCAAAAGAACATAACAGTAATATCAGCGCCAGAAGCTGTACACCCCCGATCATACAACAATTGAAATGTTCAGCTGGATGTCATCTAGTGGCCGCAGGTGCTCACAACACTTGAAATCCCCCTATAGAGACTAGGAGCAGTGTTAGCCTTTATATAGGACAAAGGTTGTCAAAGTCGGACCTCAGGACCCCACACAGTGCATGATTTGCAGGTCTCCACACAGAATCAAGTGAAATAATTAGCGCCACCTGTGGATCTTTTAAAATGTGTCAGTCAGTAATGAGTGCACTTGTCGGGCGACCTGGAAAACGTGAACTGTGTGGGGTCCTGAGGACCGAGTTTGAGAACCACTGATATAGGATAATAGATTCTAATAAGCAATCTTGGGTATGGTTGAGATAGATATTTGCATAGCAGTTCCCTAAGTTTGTACATAAGAATTTTCACAAGTTACAAGTACATATATGAGTGTGTACCAACAAATACATTGCATTACATATGCGGAAAACCCTTTGTTTATCTGATTTATTAAACAGGTGATATTCAAACTCCATTTTTTTACTTTAAAATCCCTTTCTGCTACAAAGATACCATATAGTCTTTTTCCCTCCTGCCAGGATATTCTCAAGCATGTAAGTGAGAACTGTTTGTCCTAAAGAGGTTGAAGCCTAAAATTCTTTGCGCTACCTCTCTATTAAATAAGCTCCGATAAGCTCCCATTTGATTTCCTTTGATAGACCTTGATCCCAGCTTTACTTAATCAAAGAACTAATCTTCTCTAATTTAATTTTAATCTTGCACTCTCTACATTGTCCCGCTGAGACTTTACTTTCTCAGCACGTTGTTAGGATGCTACCGAAGGTTTACACAATATCTACAGAACTAGTTTTTCATTGACAAGTGTTGCCATCTACTTGTGGACACTGCTGGTTAACTGAGGAAGCCAACCTGCAGCAGAGGAAAATGCAGGTGCATAATTGGGGTCTTGATCTTTTACACAATATTGGGGATCCATTACATGCTGTGTTTGCATGGAAGACCTAGGTTTCTCAATGGGGGATACATGATACATTGGAAGCAAGATAATGCATTTTTCCCGAACTGCTCCAAAGACTTCTGTCAGCAACTGCCTATTTGTGTGTATTAATTGATGCACATGGCTTAATAAGTGAAGTTTTGTTTGGATTATGGGTTTTCAAGGACCTTTTAAGAAACAAATATGTGCCTGTTAATGCACACAATAGTAAGGTCTACATTCACTACACTCCATTAAGCTACTTACCATGATGTTCGCACTGTTTTAGGACATTAATCCGGACACCAGAAAAAGAGCAACGTGCCGGTTTGCTATGTTATACCACAGAGCTGGATTGTGCCAGCTTAAATGACCAGCCCTTCATATTATTAATGGGATAGCCACCTTAAAAGTAGCATTTCCCTTTTTAAACTTTATTATACATAAGGAACCTATGTAAGAAATGTGCTTTGCCACTAAGATGTATTTTGTACCACAGAACTCCTTATGGCATTCCAGCTACTGCAAATAAGACTGGAAAGTTGCTATCTGGGACATTGCAAAGCACCCGAGTGTTCATAATAATTCTGTCATTCAGATCATTGTACAGATGGAGAACATCACTGCTGACTGCAAAGGGACTGAACATTGTATAAGTAATACATTACTCACGTTCCCACACACACTGGGCCAGATGCACCAAGCTTCAAAAAGTGATAACATGGAGAGTCATAAAAAAAAACCCCAGCCAATCAGCCCATAACTGTCATTTTCAAACCCAGCATGTGGTGTGGCAGTTAGGAGCTGATTGGCGGTCACTCTTCACTTTATCACTTTTGGCCCAATAAGAGGAGAAAGTGGAGTTAATTGTATAAAGGACTGACACCCCTGCTCTTCTACATTGCCATCTCCCTCCTACCTTCCAGTCACCAACTTCAAGACACTTTTGAGAGTGTGGGCAAGATGCCCTAAGCCTTGAAAAGTGAAAAAAATGGAGAGCGAAAAGCCACCAGCCAATCAACTCATACACAGCCAGTGAGAGTTAGGAGCTGATTGGTTGGTGGCTTACAACTCCAATTTATCACTTTTCAACCTGATAAAGTACCAGTCACATTATAACTTCACCGGGCTTCATAAATCTGCCCCTGAGTCTCTTTCCTTACCACAACTATGTGCGCATGGGCACAGGATGCACGCACAGCAAAATGCACAGAAGAATAATTGCTGAGCTGCATCCGACAGCGACATTGTGTGCCATTCAGAATCAGGTCTATTATGAGACAATAGGATCACCTCAACAGATTGCAAAATTGCAAATTGCAATTGCACTGTACCCCAAAGCTTTTATTTACAGTAGAGGTTCAGTGCATCCTGTACAAAGGGCTGCCACCTCCTACAGTTGCAGTGTGGCAGCAGTAAACGTTTGGCCCTGTAAATGATGGGATTCATAACTCTAGCTTTGGTAAATAAATCTAATAAATTGTCTAAAATGTGTCAGATTTCAGAGATGATCCTACAAACATCATATACAGTACGTCTGCTAAAAACACGCAAAACAAAAACAGCACGAAACACGCTGGAAACAAACATTGCTGCAGATCACTCTGTAAAAATGGATTTCATTAGGCCTTCATTCAGCGTGAACTTGATGGAGAATGTAAGAATAACGCTGATAGTGTCCTCCTTTTCAATTTGTTGGGCTGCTCCTTTTTATGGTTTAATTTGTTGAAAATGTAAAATTACAGTAATTGTCCTCAAATAACTGACATTATTTGACATTACAACAACAGGGGAGTGGAACCAAATGACAAATGCACAAAAGACTTTTGTTATCTTTATTTGTCTGCCTGAATAAATCTCAACAAGTTTTACAAAGATTTAACCCTTGGGCAGCCGGGGGGGAACAGGAGATTGTTGGCATAAGTGATTCTGCTGGAGGCAGTTTTAGTAGTTGAGGGGTTAATGTCAGCGCACAGGAGCATGACACTAACCTTCAATCTAGTGTCAGGATTCACGTCACCCACCTGAATTCATTGTTTATCACAGTCACAGGCAGAGAAAATGTTTCTTTCAATCCAACGGATGACAAATTGTTCAAAAGGTAAGTGGTTAACCCATTGAGTGCCAATGTTGCTGTGAGAGATCCTCAAAATATCCGCTAAAAATGCCAGCGTTGCTCTCAGAGACGGTTCTTTTTTTTTTTGGGTGCAATATTCAACTAGACTTCAATCAATTGACGTGGCTGTATTTGTATTTATCTTATGCTAAATGTATCTATCGCTGTGAGAGGTGCTGGCGTTTTTAGCAGATATTTGGAGGATCTCGCACTGCAAAGGGTTAATTTAACAGATTATTTTTCCAACATTGCTTTATAAAATGTATATAACTAAATACGTGTTTTTATATATACTTATAGTGAGTGCTAGGCTGATATAGCCAAGGCTGGTCAGATTCTAAGTGATCAGTTCAAAGTGATATTACAATAGTTATATGAAAGCTGGAGTTATACAGGAGTTAAACAGAAGGGAAACATAAGAAGAACAATGGATACTAACCTGTCAGCCGACTCTTCTGCTCTGGACTGCATTCATCTACCTACTTGCTCTGTATACCCTTCTGACTATGTCATCCACACGCACGTCTGGACCACCTTGCTCCACTATTGCTACAAAGATCATCTGCTGCTCCCTGAAACATGTGAAATCTAATTTTTATTGACCTTACCACTGTCTTAATACTGCCTTTTATGCCACTGTAGTATTCTCTTACATTTTATTCCTGTTACCCCGCACCGCATGCTACACCACTACTATGCACAGCCTGCCAGCAGCAACCTACACTGTGTGCCCCATGTCCGTGTAGCTCAATTCAGTATATCTAGCATATATCTGGCTGTGTAATCACCATGTGGCGCCTCTGAATGGCTGCTTGTGTGCTGCATAGCTCAGTAATTATATGTTCCCATGTCCGTGTCCCCCATTAGAGTACATCTAGTATATATATATATATATATATATATATAGCGTGGGTGTAGCCAGGTGTAATCCAGGTAACAGACAGACCGCGGCACTCAATGGGTTTTTCAAAAATGGGTTTAGTGGTACTCCAACGTTTCGGGGACTAGCCCCTTTGTCAAGGTGTAAGAACACCTTGACAAAGGGGCTAGTCCCCGAAACGTTGGAGTACCACTAAACCCATTTTTGAAAAACCCATTGAGTGCCGCTGTCTGTCTGTTACCTGGATTACACCTGGCTACACCCACGCTGCATATTGGATCCTGAGGGCACCTGGGAATTTGTTAGTGAGAGCAGGAGTGCCAAGCCGCAAACTCGAGTCTATATATATATATATATATATATATATATATATCTCAGGGTTGCCTACCCTCCCGGTATGTTCGGGAGGGTCCTGAAAATCGGGTCACCCTCTCGGCCCCCCCGGAAAGGTGGGCAACCCTCCCGGATTATGGGGGACCCCGCTCCCGCCCTGATTGCGGCTTCCCCCACCCCAGCCGCAGCATTTAATTTACCTTTTCTGACGATCTCCGGAGAGGGGGCGGGGCCAGCTGCACAGCTCAGTAATTACATGTTCCCCATGCAACTATTGCATAGCTGTATGTGTGATGTATATCTGTACTGCCATTGTTGCTCGTTCTGACCACCCTTTGTATTACAGTATGTGCATTATTTTTAATGTCTGTAAAGCGCCTTGAGTCCTGTTGGAGAAAGTGCGCTACAGTATATAAATAAAACGTACTTACTTACTTACTCATTACGGTACAAGAAAAGTTAAAAACAAAGAAATTAGTCAATAAATATGAGTTATTTAGTAACAAGCTGTAAAGATCAGTTATCTGCAACCCATTAGAACCAACAGAAGCATTACCAGGAATGCAGAGGGTTCATACGGGTGGAGCAGGTGGGCTTGCTGGTGCACAGTCATGTCCTTCTAAGGTCCTCAGTCCGCTGGCCTTTAGTTTGGCTGATGAGTCTTTGGAGCTGCGAGTCATTAATGGGTCACCTTCTTAAACCAGAATATTAAATCAGCCCTAGATATTACTTCTCCATCCCTGGGACTTGTAATGACTGACTTTAGAATATTGTATCACTGTCAATGTTTTTGTAGGTACATGAATAGAACTTTTGAATTTAGCCAACAACAAATCAGCTCATATAATAGACAGACAGGTTAATGTGACATGCTATGATCTGTGTAGACTTTGTTTAATTGATGTTTCTAAAAAGGGTTTACTTTTTATTAAATAGCGTCCCCCCCCCCCAAAAGAGGCATTGTGGAGTCCCCCATTACGGCAGGAGGACACCAAAGTGTGGTGTCTTTCTGCCATAATGGCAGCCATCCCCAAACTGGCCAGGAATCCCAATGAATTCTTATAGAGAAAAGTGGTTTGGATACCTCTACTTCCCGGCCAGCGCTCCAAACAGTATACAGGGGGTTATTTTGGTTCACTGTTTCTGACAATGAGACTGGCCGACACATCGCTACCACACGGTAAGCTACTACTATCATCTTTATAACACACTATTTCCATATCCTGAACTCCTGCCGTTATCTTTGGAGGTACACGCATCCTCCCCAGAGTTTCGATGTGGAGGAATCCAGGTTATCGCTACACCACCATCAGCCCATAAGACATCAGGCAATGCCACATCGTGGGACAGGTTACTATACCATCACCCACGGTTGGAAATTCCCCTCTCCTATCACCACCATCATCATCCATCAACATCCAGCCTACAGTTATTGCTCCCAGTATATACATCATCCCAACACCCAGCCTACAGTTATCGCTCCCGGTCCACACACCATCACAACACACAGCCTACAGTTATTGCTCCCAGTTTCCCAATAGTAAACTGTTTCCAAATCACACCAACCCCAGAGCGCCAACACTCCCAACTCCTTTTATTTCTACACTGCAATATACTGTAGATCTCACTTTTAAGTAAAACCCCACCCAAATCTAACTCTCTCTGCACAAGTTACATTTGCCCCACCTCCAGTGCACATGGTTTTGTCCATCTAAGAAGGGATTTGACAGAAAGAGTGAACCAAAATAACCCTCATAGTGTGAAAGCATGACTCTTATTGCTAACAGATCTTTGCCAGGACAGGATCTTAGTGAATTGGTAAACATGCTTAAAAATATTAATTTTCACATTGAAAATTCGGGTGAAAAAAAATGTATCACATCTGCATTAAAATACATACTGTGATAAATATGCACCTCAGTAGCATAGCTGTTATTTGTCATGTTTAAATTCAGTTTTATGACATTGATATCATATGGTCCTTCTTTCATCTACTATTAAGAGCTTTGGGCTGTATAGCGAGCAGTTACAGCAATGCGGTGTGCAGCAGTAAAGGGTTAATGCTACCCAGTATTAGGAGATCTGGACTTCAATGTAAGCATTGCAGTAACAAAACAAAAACGCCAGTGTGTATCAAGGGTTAATGTTGCTCCTCTGTTAGGAGCCAGGACTGCCATCACAAATTTTGGGGCCCAGGACTGGCAATATTGTCAGGGCCACCCTCCCTCTCCCTCCCTATCTGTGAGGGGGGATGGCGGCAGTTGACCAGAGGTTAGGGCCCGGTGGCAGCAGGTGGCTATGTAATGAAGATGCAGGGGGTGCTGCTGGAATAGAGCAGCCTGGGCCAGGCCCTACCCCTTTGGCA
Organism: Crinia signifera; assembly: GCF_055691185.1. Lineage (NCBI taxonomy): Eukaryota > Metazoa > Chordata > Amphibia > Anura > Myobatrachidae > Crinia > Crinia signifera. The sequence goes on along the minus strand of NC_139219.1, from coordinate 234,470,854 downwards.
AAGAGGCTGGGCCTGTTACAGTTGTCCCCATAGCACCCCCCTGATGGCAGCCCTCTTGACATGAGTGGGCTTTCAGCCAATGTGAAAGCACATCCTTGTCACTGAAGCCGATGTCATTGTGCAGTGGTGGAACTCCGGGAGATGGGGTACCTATTGGGCACCAAGCTGTGAAGGGGGCTCCTTCCCGCTGCTATGTACCAGCCCCTGATCCGTGGTCTGGACCAACGATCAGTTGTCTACAAGCTGCAATGCTGCCCTTTTCCCTCTTCTCCCCTGTCTTCTCCTTCACTTACCACAATACTACGAGGTACCGGAAGTGACATGACGGCCCAAGCTACAAATGACAAGACGGCAATGCACCTATCATCCAATGATGCCGAAGGAACGGTGTCACGTCACTTCCTGTACTCGTTAGAGACTTCAACTAAGTGATTTGTGGCTCTGATACTATAAATATTGTAAAGTGACAGTGTATATTACCCGCAGTAGGGCTTTGGGAACAGACCTTCCACAAACTAAGACGCAATATGTAGACGCGTCAGCATGGTTACTGTAAATCTTATAAGAGGAGAGTGAAGCCGGAACGTCATTTCTGGTTTCGGAAAAAACAAACAAATAGGCTGATCTATATAAATATAAGCGATCCAATGAATATTCTCTAAGATTCTATGTTAACAACACAGCTCTAACTTATGCTGTTTACCATTAGGGAAAATGATGTGCATCTAGGACACGTCTAGCCTGATAATAAAAATAATGACAGCTCTAACACGGAAGTAATTAGACCATTAGAGGTCATATCAAGTTTCCTTTTTCTTTTTCTCTCTATTTATTCACCGTTTTAAAACTTTTTGTTTATATTAATAATGAATTTGAGTATTATAAATGAATACAGTCTCCGAGCAACTAATAAAATGTGTGTTTAATGTATTTAGAAGTGCATGCATCAATTACCTATGCAAATTGTCTATACAGGAAGTAAGGTATATAAGTGAGCTTCCTGCTAGTGAATATACACCTTGAAAAAGCTGTGAGCCAACACAGCGAAACGCGTTGGTGTTTTGCTGGACACTACTTGGAGAGAGACCCAAACAAACCCTATAATAAAGTGCTGACAACCTGCTTTACTTCCATCTGATCCTGTCCTAAAGAATGCCCCTCTGAATCCGTGTTGAGCCTAAAAGTATCCTGATTGCCAAATCCAACTGGAAGGACATCCCGGGCTGGCTATACACCATCATCTTTTGCCAACGGGCACACCTCCTAGGCAGCTACCAGGACATACCACCACAATGCCACAACATCACACAGACGCTCATTGGACTTTTATGGACACAAACCTTTGGATCAGTGTAGGTCTCATCAACACTATACGGGTGACTATACCTATACCCCAGCTCTCCCAATAGGTCCATTGCTATTTTTATAATTTTATAATCATATTTGTGATTTTCTTATGTTTAATGTATATGTGTATGTAATTATAATATTATTAAGTGTTTTATTGCATTGATGCAAGCACTTGTAATTCATATTTCTTTTGAGCGCTGATTCTCCCCCCTGTCCTTCGCTTACCTTGCCTGCCATCTCCTACACCACTGTTACCGTGCTGCCAGCCGTCCGACACAGAGATTTATTCCCATATTACAAATGCACCCTCCACTGCCGGGAGATTTCAGGGGTCTTGTTTTGTAGGGAGGGCATTTTTGACAGAGAGCTGCGCTGGCTGGCAGGAACAGCTGTGTAATCGCTGTGCTAACAGGCAGCCCACCAGGTGTCTTCTCCAGGGGGGCACTATAGGTCAGGAGGGCCTGCCTACTATTAGCATATTAGAGATGAGTGCTACAGCAACTGGTTGGGGGGGGGGCACACTGACATACAATATATTATAAACAATGGGTGGCTGCTACAATGGGGAGAAGGGGGGCGGTGAGCACACTGACGAACTGAGATTTTTTTCTCCCCCCCCCCCCCCAACAAAAAAACGCTCTCTGACGCCACTGCCGATGCGGGATCTGGGCCCGCTGATATGCTGCGGGTGCAGGGGGGGGGTGCGGAAGCCTGGCCTGGTGCCTCACCAGCCACTGACCTCACCACTGCAATTTACCCCTTTGTCTTTACATCACAAAGTAGTTTTGCTTTCTAAAAAAAATATAATTAGACATGATTTATTGATGTGATAGTTTTAATATATATGTTCCACATCACTTATTGTGATTGATAAACTATTAGCACTAGAGATTTTGCAGCTGACTTCTTTGATTGTCAATAACTAGTTCTTGTATCACAGAATTCTTGTTGCTCTCACTATATGAAGCATAGTGTGACACATCTGAGACAGGATGTACTATTAGGAAAATGCAGTAAAAACCGTGATTTGGGGGGGTTTACCGTATTTCCATTATGTACTATGACCCGATGTCTCCCATGCAGAGAGTAACATCACCAAAAGCTGGAGTTACCCTATAGATGCCTCTGGGCTTCTCTTCCCATCGTTGCTGTAGATTCATCCAACCAGATCTCTCCCAGCATCCTCCGGGGCCACTACATCACTCACAGTGGAACTCCTGGGCAACTTTTATTGAGCCAGATGTACTTTTAGAAGAATGCGGTAAAGAAAACCTGACAAATTGGAGAGCAGTGTGTTCTGAGCGCTATGGGTTAGTGTGTATGTGCTGTGTGCAAATGGCTGCCCTCTAGGAGGGGGTTGCCGCCCCCAAAAAAAGAGGGTTTACAAAAAGAAAGAGATACCAGTGGGCGCCTCTTGCACACAAATAACAATTTATTAGATATATGTATCATACAAACATAAGTTACGTTACTTAAATTAATGGACACAAAATATACACAAAAAAAAGGAATTTAAAAAAGATAATATAATTGAAAAAGCTGCCGTAGCGCGGCAAAACGCGTCTTGAACAGGAGCCCTGCTGCCGCCATTTGAACCAGCGGACCTGGAGGAAATCCTCAAGTATTGAGCTCCACGCCATTCACCTTACCTCGGTCCCCGGTAACTCCTTACAGGCGCAGCAGTGGTGTGTTGCTGAAGACGCCACACAGCCACCTAACCATCTGCGGCACACAGTTGTCGTGTCTCTAGGAGAACGCACAAGACTTTCATCTCCAAACAGCCTCTGCCCGCGTCAGTGTCTAGCGGCTCGTACTTGGCTGTCTGGCCGGTACAGCTGCTTCGCTACCATCTGGCACAGTACGTAGGGCACCTGGCGTTTTCACCTTCCCTCACTGGGATTCGTTGCAGATCATCTGCCGACATATAAGATCTGTGGCTGTCGTCTTCATCGACACAAAAGTGTCGACCGCATTGGCGCATTAATTCTCTTTTCTGCTATTACAAAGCTGCTTGAAACAGTAGTTTGCAGGAATCTATGACCTGCAAACTTTCTTTGTTCTAGGGAATAGGATTGCCACCTAGCAACAGCTGGTGGGTTGTAGTGCAAGCCTCCCGACGATCGCTGGAGAAGGAGAAGTGAAAAGAAATTTCACTTACCTTCTCCACAGCCGGGGGAGCGGGCTGATGCCGCCGGAGCCTGTAGGCGCGCGCGCGCGTGACGCGCGCGCGCACGTAGTAAAACGGCTCTGGGGCTACTGCGCATGCGCGCATATCAATAGGGCGCATGCAAATGAACTCTGTGATGCGCTCACGCTGGGCACGTGAGCGCACAGAGTATAGCAGCTACCAGCCCGCCCCCTGCTCAGATTTTACAGAAGCTTACGGATGGCAATCCTTAGAACATGAATTAGAATATAACACCACATAGTACTTGTACCGAATCAGAGACAAGAGACTGAATGATGCTGAATGAACGTGTTTAATAACTGCTGCTCGACAACAAGAGCGCAATGAATTATCTAGCCCATAGGGTAACTGGACAACCAACGGGAATGCTATAAGGTACGACGATCAGAATTGGAAACTTCAAGCGGTGCTTCGACGAAGCAAAACAGATTTCTTGGGTTCATTTCTGTTGCTTAGCTGGCTGCGCCTGCTGTTTGCTCTGATTCTTTGGAGCGCCTGTAACCAAAGGAGAAAGGAAACAGTTAGCATCGCAGCAAGAGAAACCACCAGACCTAGCAAGGCAACGGGCGGGTAGGGTGGGTCGCTGTTGCTAGGTGGCAATCCTATTCCCTAGAACAAAGAAAGTTTGCAGGTCATAGATTCCTGCAAACTACTGTTTGTTCGTCGGGAGGCTTGCCACCTAGCAACAGCTGGTGGGTAGACTACCACATACCTGGTGGTTGCTCTAAGGAACTCCACCTTTTGGTGATCAGATGGTCTCCAATAGTGCCTTACAAAGGTACGCGTGGAGGACCATCTAGCCGCCTGCATAATACACTGTAATGGCAAACCCTTGGCTGCCGCAGAGGTAACTGCTGCTCCGCGGAGGGAGTGCCCTTTGAATTGTGAAGTGTCTATACCCGCATCCCGCATGACCGACACAATCCAACCCCGGATTGTTCCCGGTCTGGCTGGGCGAAAGGGTTTACGACACGTAATGAACAGTTGGGAAAGTTCACCTCTTATCGGTGCTGTCAGGGCTAAATATGCTGACAAACAATCTACCAGACATAGAGCGGGGTCAGACTGATCTCTAACTAGGTCAAACTCTACTAAGGGCCTGAGGATAGAACTTGTCTTCGTGTGCCCTTTGAGGATGATGTGAAAACCCGCTGGGGTTGCGGTCATCCATGGGTCGGAAATGTCTATTAACGATAATTCGGCACCTCTTGCCGCAAAAGCTAAAGCCATCAGGGAAGCCAGTTTCCTCGATAGGCTAAGGGCTTCGGATGCAGAAGGGATGGTGGCTAAGTGATTGAGAAAAGGTTCAATGTCCCAGGTGGTTGAGTAACGTGGTCGTGATGGTCTAGATAGGAAGATACCCTTGAGTAAGCGTAAGTATAATCTATTTTCTGAAAACCCTGGGATTAGAAGGGTGAGCGCGGAACCATACGAACGTATGGTGGCCGAGGCTGAGCCTGTATCATATTTATGTGATAGGAAATCAATTGCTGAATTCACTGGTGCTGAGGGACGAGCATTGGGTCTGGTGTTTTGCCAGGAAATAAACTCTTTAATTATGGCGCTGTATCTAGCTTTGGTTCTGGGTCTCAGTGAAGCATTGATTAGTGCGGTTGATGATGCTGAGAGATCTGAGTGTGCTAACAACCTAGCAATGTCGCCATCCACATGCATTGTGGCAGTTTCTGTAGTAAGTCCTGGGTACCCTGAAAACATTCTCCCGAGATCTCTAAGGGGATCTTGGGGCCCTTCCGTAGTTGGCTGATTAGGGGGAACCAAATTCTGGATGGCCAGATCGGGTATACCAGTATTATCTGGGGTACCCTGTCCGACTTGATCTTGTGTAGTACCCTCAACAGCAAGGCTGGTGGTGGGAAGGCGTATGGGAGGACTAGGTCCGTCCAGGGGAATGACATGGCATCTGTCTGGAATGCCGCCTGGGACCATATCCTGGACACAAAAGTCGGAACCTGATTGTTGTATGGTGTCGCAAATAGGTCTATTCCTGGCTGCCCAAAGGCTGTCACGATCTTGCGAAAGATCTCTGGCCTTAGAGTTGCTCTGTCTAATGTTAGACGAGTTCTGGAGAGAGAGTCTGCCAACTCGTTTAACTCTCCGGGAACATATATTGCGGATAAATGGATGGATCTCTGGACCGCCCACTCCCAGATGTCTATCGCCTCCTGGCAGAGAGGCAAGGACCGTGTGCCGCCCATCTTGTTTATATAAGATACTGCGGTCTTGTTGTCCAGACGGACTTGAATGGGAATATGATGAGCCTGCGGGGGAACTAGGGCCGCTAAGGCTAGTCTGGCTGCTCTTAGCTCCAGGAGGTTGATATGGGCTTATGAGTCCTGCCTGGACCACCTGCCCCTCACGGCCTTGTCGCGAGTAAAGGCTCCCCACCCCGTGAGTGACGCGTCTGAGGTTATGATGATAACCGGTGTAGGGTCCTGCAGGGGTCTGGGGGGAGGAATGGGTAGCGCTGTCCACCTCTGTATCTCCTCGCGAACTATCGGTGTGAGCCTGATCCTGTGTGACCAGGTAAGGCCTATCCTGATAAGGAATCCTAGACGGTTCTGAGAGTGTCTGCAAATAAGAGGTGCATGAAGGAACCCGGGACCTAGAGCTCTCATTTTGCCTATGATCTTTGCGAGGTCTCTCAGGCTGAGCCGACGCTTTATAATGTGGGAGACAAAGGCTTGGATGTCTGTCCATTTCTCTGCCGGCACTGCGATAGAGAAAGAACGGGAATCTATTACGAATCCCAGGAATGTAATTGATTGGCAAGGTGTTAAAACTGACTTGGGGTAATTTATTGAGAAGCCTAGGCTGAGCAGGAGTGATATTATAGTGTCTCTCTGGGAGAGTAGTGTCTCCTGCTCTGAGTGTACGACTAGGAGGTCGTCCAAATAAATTATGCATCGGACTTGTTTCTGGCGAAGGTGTGTTACCACCGCCTTCATGAGTCGCGTGAAGGTGTAAGGGGCATTGGACAAACCAAAAACCATGACGGTCCATTGGTAAAGGGAGCCGTTCCAGAGGAACCTCAGGAACCTTCTGTGATTGGGATGTACGTGTACAGTGTGAAAGGCCTCCTTGAGGTCTATTTTTATGAAATAATCGTTCTGTGTCAAAAGGAAGGGTACTTCTGTTAGACCCTCCATTCTGAACGTGCGATGTCTTATGTACTGGTTCAGAGATTTGACGTTCAGAACCGGTCTGTAGGAGCCGTCCTGTTTCCTTACGGGAAAGAGGTGACTTGTCCAGCCTGTTTTGGACGTGTCCGCCAATTCTATCCTTCCCTGAGACAAGGCTGTGACTAAAACCTTGTCTAAGAGAGGACTGGCGTTTGTTGTGCATGGGATTCTCTGGCGAGGAAATCTCAGCAGCGGAAGGGACAAACCCTGTTTTATAATTTTTAACAACCACCTGTCTGTTGTAATTTCTCTCCACAGGTGTATGGCCTGTGAGAGGCCAAGGTGCGGCTGTGCTTCTGGTACACTCACCGTTTCCTCTGTCTCTCCTGGGGAAGGAGGATGAAGGAGCCGCATTTCTGGAATTCCGGGACCTAGAGTAGCCTCCTCTGTGGCCTCGGGTGGAGCCTCTATATTCTCGGTAGTCTCGGGTCGCACTGCTGGCCATGGCAGAACGACCCTCCTGACGAAAGGGCCGTTTGGAGGACTGGTGGCTTTTTAGATCCGCAAATGACTTGCGTGCCTTATACCGGATCTTGACTTCATCTATGAAATCAGGGCCGAATAAATCGGAGTCAGTCAGGTTAGGGACCTCCGCTGGTTTGGGCGCTAGGTCGGCTAGCCCTGCTCTGGACAGCCAACGGGACCTGCGGGTGTTGGATATGAACTCAAAGGTCTGCCCAACCATAAGGGTGGCTCTGCTTATTGCCTTCAGGAGTGCTGCCTTTGATGCCACTAGCGAATCTAAGGAGCTGCTCGCGGTGCCCTCTTTCTCCGCCTTGTTCAGTACGAACAGCAGGGGGCCCGCAGCGTCGGAAACCTTCAATTGGATTTTCCTGAGCAGCTTATCAATTGAGTCGCTCTGGGTCTTATCACCAATAAGTGAAGATAATGCTGGGTCAATATCAGGGGCGAACAGGGCGGGTATATCTGGGATCCCTGTATGGTTACGCAGAACCATCTCATCCTCTTTAACGAGGGATGTCCTGAAGGCTAACTGTGCAAAGTTATGGACTTCGGACTTTTCCTGTAAGGCCCAGTGGGAGGAATACATTTTATTTGGGGGTGAGACTCCTGCTAGTGCCACCCTGGCCATCTGCAGGTCACTGTATTCGCCTCTCTTAGAGGACGCAGAGGTTCTAGTCACCTCCTCAGACTCCCAGTCTACTGAGGCCTGGCTGCGTACATCTTGTAAGTCAGTTGGACTTAAGGGGCGATGCTTACTTGCCCCCTTACGTAAGCCCTGAGACCTCTTATACTTTTCTGAGGCTCGGGGAGTATGCCCGTGGGCAGGAGACTGCGGTTTATTGCGTACCGCTGAGGTATTCCTACTTCGGGCAATACCTGGGAATGAGACGATTAGTCCTGAACAGGCGTCTCTTTTAGAGCTTTTGCTCACATGTCTCCTCTTACTTGTGCTTTTCCTCCCCTGTAGCGATGCTGAGCTGGAGGGGGAGTCGCTGTCCTGAGGTGTACTGTCTGCCTCAGAGCTGTCCCTGGTGTCTGCAGACCTGACAGGGTTAAACAGCTTCCTTCTCTTGAAAATAATGTCCTCAGAAGAGGAAGTGTCACTAGGCAGCCTCTTTCTGTGTTTGAGGCTCCTAGCGCTGGCTGAAGGGGACACAGGGAGAGTGTCTGTAGCAGAGACAGACACAGTGTCCTCCATCTTCAGCGCTGAGGTAAAATCTGAGCAGGGGGCGGGCTGGTAGCTGCTATACTCTGTGCGCTCACGTGCCCAGCGTGAGCGCGTCACAGAGTTCATTTGCATGCGCCCTATTGATATGCGCGCATGCGCAGTAGCCCCAGAGCCGTTTTACTACGTGCGCGCGCACGCACGCGTCACGCGCGCGCGCGCGCCTACAGGCTCCGGCGGCATCAGCCCGCTCCCCCGGCTGTGGAGAAGGTAAGTGAAATTTCTTTTCACTTCTCCTTCTCCAGCGATCGTCGGGAGGCTTGCACTACAACCCACCAGCTGTTGCTAGGTGGCAAGCCTCCCGACGAACAAAAACTCTTGTTGTGGATTACAAATACCCTGGTGGGTTACTACACAGCTTTTTATCATCTCCACAAAGCGCTGGTATTTTACCCCTCAACTGGGACACTAGTACCTAGCTTCATATGCGCATATGAAAGGAAGCAAATCTACCAGGACTTGGTAACTATATACCGCACCTTATCAGCTGCTATTATTGCACATGTTTTTTAATCTTTTTATGCTTATTTTTCTGTTTTTATTTTTATTTTATTTTTTTATTTTTATTTTTATTTTATATTATCTTTTTTAAATTCCTTTTTTTTGTGTATATTTTGTGTCCATTAATTTAAGTAACGTAACTTATGTTTGTATGATACATATATCTAATAAATTGTTATTTGTGTGCAAGAGGCGCCCACTGGTATCTCTTTCTTTTGGTAAAGAAAACCTGTTTACATGATTTGAATGCATTTCTGTATGTATAATGATCTGGCAGACGATTTTCTGATGCAGATGGTAGCACCAGCAAAAGCTGGCATTAACCTATAGAAGTCAATGGGCATCTCTTCATATCTGTACTGTAGAGGCATCCAATCGAATCCCTCCCAATATTCCCTGCAGCCCCCTGCATCACTCTGAGCATGTGGTCACAAACTCGGCAGTCCAGGGACCAGCAGCCATCACAAAGGGCAGCTCTCATTAAGAAAGCTGCCCGTCACAATACTAATCAAATATGTAACATATGTGATAAGTATTGACATGAGGGGTGGCAGCAGGGTTGCTGACAGGGGGATGCCAGGGGTACAGCTGTCCTGGGCCCCGGCCTCTGGAGGGGCCCGGGCAGCTGCTCACAGTGGCACGGCACCCCCCGCACAATGCCACCCGGTGCCAGCGGCAGGCACGCACAATACAGAGTGCAGCCTGCAGAGCACCGAGCCTAGGATACAGAGGGGCTCGGCGCTCTGCAGGCTGCACTGTGCAGTGAGTGCTCCGTCCGTCCGAGTCCGTATCTCAAGATGTTGGTTCATCCCACCCTTTGACTGAGATAATAAAGGCAATAACCCATCAAGAAGCCATAGAGGTGACATATATTCATTATATTAATATATTTTTATTTTGAGTGATACCTCCTTCATAGGGTTAACAAATATGTATTCATTTTGTGTTTATTTTTGCTCTCCAGTTTCCTACATATGCTTAAAAATCCACTTTTTGGGGGGTTGATTTTTACAGTCCTCTCTAGTAATACAAGCAATTCCATATTTATAAACGCCTTGTTTTATGCATCACATAAGGAAGAGATTTACCTTTCTTGCAGGAGTACTGTTCCTCTGCAGCTGTTTCAGATCAGTGTCAGCATGTAGGCACTTGGTAAAGAAGTTTGTTTGTTTTTTAAAAAAATCCCCTTCCAAGGAAGCATAACTTCTCCAATTAGTACAGGTGAAATAGATTTGTAATCATGCACACCTGCTTAATAACTGTCTTTATCAAACAAATGTTGGCAAAGCTATGCCTCTATATTAGTTCATGCCAATTACTAAAGGTTTAGCTGACTGAGTCTTACTTATAAAGCTCAAATTGGCAAATGTGTAATTTAAAGTCCTCTTTGGGGGTGGTGTGTCCCTCAATCTGCAGAAACGCACCTGGATTTCTTTTAAAACCAATAGATTTACGGAACAAGATGGTGTGCTTTAAAACAAAACTGTCCACTGTGTGATGGATACAGTTGGGTTGATGCATTTCGTTATGTACAATGATATTATGGAATTGAGATAAAGAGGTCCATGGGAACATTAACAGGGGCATTTCTTCTTGTACACAGCCAAGAACGCGATTGTTGCATAAGCTGTGGTCTGGAAGAGAACAGGTCTCTTCCTATAATTATGAATGGATGATTTTTTTTTACTTTTCAGTTATACTTTGGCAGAGAATCAAATTGTTATGAGCACTTTTTTACAATTTAAAACAATGCTTCAAATATACCAAAAGCACATATTTTTACCTTACTCTCTTAATTAATTAAATTCATAAATCATGGTAAGCCAATTACTATGATTGGAGACATGTCTAAAAAGTCTAGGTGAAATAAACAAGGAAGATGATCCTTAATAAGGAACACTAATTGGTTAAATATCGTCTTCCCACCATCATTACTTTCCAGAGCATTTGCCAAACTGAAAATGTAGAATCTTACTTATTTTACAGACCAATAAGAGGTGGTGCACCTTGGAATGACTATTGTATGTGGAAACGTAGGTGCATTTAGGGCCTGCACTTTTGTAGTTTTCCTTAGGACACTAAACTATTTTCAACAAACTAACATTCAAGCAGGGCTGGTTTAATAATGGAATTGCAAGCCACTGGGCGGTATTCAATGTGAATACCGGCGACGTGCAGCGAATCCTGTTTAGGATTCGCTGCACATTCGCCACGTTCCGGAGCCTCGCCGGCTCCGGTATTCAACGAGTCAGGGGCTCGCTGCCCCTGACTGGCGAATTTGAGCTCCTGCGGCAGACGCCGCAGGGAGCCTGAGGACGGTGGCAGGCAGGGAGATGGAAGTCTCCCTGCCTGCCCCAGAACGTTTGTGGGGGGGAGGTGGGCTCCCCGGGTGCCAGGCAGCACAGGCTGCCCCCCCGGGGGTGCCAGCAGGGGACCGGGTATATTCACTACACCCGATCATGAATATGTAATGATCGGGTGAAGTGAATATATGAATATCTAATGAGCGGTTTGGCTCCGGCCCCCTGCTGGCTGGTCTGTGTAAAAAAAAAAAAAATTAAAAAAAAAAAAAATTTAATATATATTCATGTGCTTACAGCACATGAATAAAAATAGCATGCCCCTCCTCAGAATAAAATTCCTGATTTTTTTACACCAATTGTAAAAAACAAAACACTTTATTTTAAAAGTTCACCTTCCACTTCACCATAAAAAGATAGCGATTGCTACTCGGTGAATCATGGCGAAAAAAACCTTGAAATGTATTCGCCATCTGGTCATTGAATAGGGTGATTCACCGTTTTAGTCAGAAATTCGCCTTACAGCACAAAATCGCCATAAAAACCTGGCGAATCAGCCTCATTGAATACCGCCCAATGCCTACTCTTTCAAATATTCTCATAAGCAGGATCAGCCAAGACAATAAGGGCAATCTCATTGTACCACCCAAAGGCTGTTTTTCTTTTTAATTATTATTAATCAAGCAGAGGTTTGCGCTTTGGAGGGGAATGTGTTTTGTCATGGCCATCTGTATCTTGGTAAAGTCTCCCGTATTGCCCCCAGTCTCCCCCCCCCACCCACCGCCCCCTTTGTGGGGATCAAAGTAAGTGAATCACGTCATTGTAGCCCCGCCCCCCATTGTGCAATGCCTGTATTCCTGGCATTTGTGCTGGCCATGCCCCCAAACATAGATCTTTCCATACGCTCCACCTCCATACGGCCTCTTTTTTTACACCCCTGGCGGCTCTCCACTGCTCTGAGCTGGCTGCCCTCTCCCAGAGACAGTCCTCCAGATCTGCTCAGCCTCATATTAAGGTAAGCATGTCTCTCCCATACACATTAACTCATCACTATCCTCCATAAGTCAAGACCATTGCATATCATACATGTGTTACATGTGTGTAAATGTCCAGATACAGTAGTTCAGAAATAATTCTGGATCCTTGCAGAATAAATATCTGTAATAAAAGTAAAAAAATAAATATTTCTATGTTTTGACTGATGTGAGCGCTAACTCCATTCCTTTGTGTTTCTACCAGCCAGTAAACACTTCAATAACTAGTTATTTGGCTGATGTTTTCTACTAATGGCAACAAGAGTGTGATGTCTTTGCTATGGTTTATGGAAAGGGGACAATAGAGAAGGCCCCGAGTGCCCTCCCCTGAATGTTGTTGCGTGCTATTAAGCCGATAGGATCAGTAAACTTCCTAAAGCCTGCAGGATGAATTGAGTTTTTCAAAGACTTATTTGGGAAAACAAGGGAAGTAAATGTTCAGAGTCTTAACAACCTCTTGCCATGCCTTAGAAAAAAATACTTAACAAGGGATTACTCTCCTGTTGCATTCATATTTAAAGAAAGAAGTTTAAGTGACAGTGTTTTTCCTGAAATACTTGGTTGTTCATGTCAGTAATGAAGTGCTGTATCAGGACCAGTGGGGCGGAACAGTCTGAGGATCTATAACAAATAACATTCACATCACATGGAACAACAACATTTACAGATATAAAGAAAATCACCAGTGGAATCATCGCATTGTTCCCAAGTGAAAAGAAAACTGTTTTACCATTTAATTATTTTAATAAATTTAGAAATATTTTTATGGTATTTGATGAACACTTGTTCAGTTACATAAATGATCCAAAAAATGTATTTACTGCTAACAAAATAATAGCTCTTTATTTCCACACTGGTCTAACCGATAACTTCACAAAACAAGTTGAATTTGTCATTGTCTTGTTTTTTTCTTTATTGTTGTTTGGGGGATAAATTTGTTTGTTGCTATAATTGCAAGTGTCAGTTTAATCAGCTGTGTGTTGTGGTCAGTATATACAGTAATATAGCAGGTGTTCAGATGGTAACAATGTAAGCAGTGTCTACCCATCTTGGCACTCTCCCGACCATAATGAAAATTATGGTAAAAATAACAGAAATGCAGAAAATCATATCACATTTGAGGCGGGATATATTAAAATACATCGCAGCCCTTCGCCGCCTGCCCACCGCGATGCCAGCGCATATGTACTAACATATGCGGCTGACACCGCGGTGCGGTGACGGAGGCCCCCGCGATACCTGTACTGTGGTCTGCGGGGGGTCTCCGTCATCTCCCTGCCGCCTGCTTCCCCCCTTACGCCGGGGACAGCTAAGCAGGCTGTCCCCAGCACCTCCACCTCCCCCCTGCAGCCGGAAGGACGTCCGGCTGCATTACTAGGGGGAGGAAGGGCTTACCTTCCGGGTCCAGGAGGACCTGGACCAGTTAAGCTAGAGGGAGAGGGGGGTCGTCGGGTTTGCGCTTGTGTTTTCATACATAGGAAAATGCAGGTTACTTGTGTAGTTTCACGGTGCCATGCTGGCGCCGTGAAACTACGCAAGAACCAAATGCAGTAATGGGGGTTTTACTTCATTTCCCCCGTAGTACATCCCGCCCTTGGTTACCCATCAACAAACATTACTCCAAGAGCAATGTGTCAAATATTTTGAGTAGTCACAAAGGACAGTGGGTAGCTGTTTAGCTGAATGATATGAAGTACTCGTTATGACAATGCTAAGACCTCTTTCTGCAATGTTCCCCAAGAGGGGTCCGATCATAACCCAGAAGACTTATCATTGATAAGAACAGCTCTTTTTAGAAGAGCGGTCCTTTAATCTCAGTTCAAGGGGTATGAGGTCATTATGTTGACAGTCAATAGGTTGACCACTATTTGTCAAAAGGCAATAGGTCGACACATGAAAATGGTGGACATGTTCTAGGTCGACATTGACAAAAGGTTGTCATGACAATGGTCAACAAAAAAAAGTTGACTGGTACTTGCTTATTATCACAAGAAAAATCGCATCGCATCGCATGCGATATGATCGCATGCGATGCGATTCGACGCAATGTTTCCCGATTTCTAATTGTCCTCCAACCTTTTCATACCCCCACTATCCACGTCGGCATGGAGTTGATTTTAGAAAGTGTGGCGAATGCAGCGAGCCACTGAGCCCGAAGCGTGGCGAGCGCAGCGTGCCCCGCGAGGGGACGCGTATACCTGTGAAGTAATGCACGTCCCCTCATGGGGCTCGCTGCGCTCGCCACGCTTCGGGCTCGGTGGCTCGCTATGCTCGCCACACTTTAGAAAATCAACTCCACGCCGACGTGGATAGTGGGGGCATGAAAAGGTCGGAGGACGCGTACTGCCGCCCCTCGTGGGTTCGCTGCGCTCGCCACGCTTCGGGTTGGCATTGATAGTGGGTGGCCGTTAACAATGTTGGGGCATTTTACATATTTATTACCCATCAGGGTGGGTATACAATTAAAAATCGGGTCTGAGGGTGCCATTTAACATGGGACTTAATGGGAAATCGCATCGCATCGCATTGCATGCCATTGTAATGGCATGCGATGTGACCCGATTTTAAAATTGTATACTCAGCCCGGGAAAAGGCTGAAATTGGGTCCATCGCATGCCATCGCATACCTTAATTAGTGGTATGCGATGCGATGGGCGCCGTGATAATACACAAGTACCAACCGACTTTTTCATTTTCCATCCCACTCGTCATAGAAGGAGAATATAATAGTGTGCTGGGCGCAGCGAGGCACCGTGCCCAAAGTTTGGCAAGCACACAGAGTGCTATGGGCTGTACGGAAATGGCGAGTCAGATCACTTAGAAAATAGGCAAAAATTGCTATGTGTGTAGACCCCATTAGTTCTTAAACATCTGTTTATATAAAACATTATAACAATCAAACCCTTCAGTATATCAGCACACTATAAAACTAACAGTGACTAGCTACTACAGGCAACTATCTGTTCCGCCTGTATCTCTTTTCTAGGCATGCTGCTGCATTGTTTGGGAACGCTCAATGCATTACCATCTTTGATAAAGCTCATCTTCCAGCTGATCACACACAGCCATGTACAGTGCGGATAAGCAGGTGTTAAAGATTTGCCAGAGTTCTGTGTGTTCTCTGAAGTTTGATATCTTTTTTTCCTCTTAAGGGAGAGTGCACCTGGAGGTACAAACATCTGTTTTATGCAATCACCTGGGGCAATGTGGTGACTTCAGGGATAGTCTTGTGATCATTTTAACATGTTTTTAACTAGATATCAGGTAAGCAACTGAAAAATGTAATATTTTTTTCTAAGCGACAAGTAGAGCTCGCACTCTCCACTTATATGACAATAAAACATGGAGGGGGCATAAGTATCAAGCTTGGCGATAGATAAAGTGGAGAGAGATAAAGAACCAGACAATCCACTAGTCTCAGTTTGCAAGCAGTGGGGCCGATGTATTAAGCCTGGAGAAGAGATAAACTGGAGATAAAATGGAGATACAGTGGAAGGAGATAATGATCCAGCCAATCAACTCCTAAAGGGGTGTACACACGGAGAGATTTTGGCTAATGGACAATTTTGACTATACAATTTTGGGTGAGATTTGGCTAGATGCACTGGAGATTTTGACTAAGCGATTTTGTCTAAGCAATGACAGTCTATGATCTAGTCAAAATTGTCTTGCCTGCACAGTCAATCTATGCTAAGCAATCTCTGCTAGACAATATTGACTAAGCAGGAGAAAAATATGGAGATTTTGGCTAACCTTCTAGGAGACTTTGACTATCTAGTCAAAATCTCCTGTTAAAAGTTCTCTGTGTGTACACCCCTTAACTGTCATATTTCAAACATAGCTGATTGGCTGGTGCATAATTTCCTTCCACTTTATCTCAGCTTTATCTCCAGTTTATCTCTTCTCCATGCTTAGCACATCTGCCGCAGTAATGTTTGAAAAATGACAGGAGCTGATAGGTTGGTACTTTATCTCTATCCACATTATCTCCAAGCCTTGATACATAAGCCAAGAATGATCCCAATCATTCTGGGCCCACCAGGGTCAGGAGGTGGGCGTGTTGGGGTGGATCACTGGTGTTTTGTGGGAGTGCGTGCAAAAATGGTGGGCATGCCCAATGAACCGCTGGGAGTGCTCGGTAAAACGCAGGCACATACCCTCCAACTGTACCGATTTTGCCGGTACAGTACCGGTTTTAACAGTCTGTACCGGCAAAATCAGGTTGTACCGAATGTACCGTTTTTTTGTAACTCACTGTCACTGTGTGCGCCGAGAAAAATCATTACTCCTCCACTCCTGGCTGTCAGAGTTCCTGTGCTTGCTGCCCTGCACCGGCTCTTCCCTCTCCCCCTCCTTTCCCATGAGTGCATTGTGGGCATGGCGTCATGATGTCACGCGCCAGCACCGCACCCTGCGCACTCAGGGGAAGGATGTCTCTGTGCCCTCACTGTCTGCGCATGTGAGGGAGAGAGGGGAGCGGTGGCCATCCCCGGCGCGCATGAGGGATGATCTCCAGGAGGACATCTACAGATCGTCGTCCGGAGCCTGCCACACTTTGAATGTAACAGCAAAGCACATCAGAGATCTCATCCACAGTGCAGCAAGTAGGTGGCTCAGCCAGGCTGCACTAAATAATCACTCCAGCTGTGTCTTCTATCCAGCATCTTGTCGCACCTGTTAAACTTTGCCTGCAGCTCATGTCACATGGTGGCTTGGTGGGCTTCCAAAATATTAAATAAGCATACAGTATTTAATATACTTCTTTATTAAATAAGTATATTAAATATACTTATTTAATATGCCAGCAGCCCACCAAGCCACTGTGTGACATGTGCTGCATGATACGTGTAGTAGTTGGTGCACAGTACACATTCGGAAAGAGGGTGTGGTTACACCCTTTTTGCCCATAGTCACACCCCTATGCTCATGGCCATGCCCCCTACCTGAATGTGTACCGATTTCTTATATGCAAATGTTGGAGGGTATGCAGACGTGCTTATGCCTGCTAGGTCTGGGTGTATGACATCAGTGCCCCCTGGAAGCCCCTGTTTTCCTCACAGCCGCAGAGTAAGTTCTGGGCTACTCAGCGTTTGTGAGTGGCAGGCAGAGGAGGAATAATCATTAGATGGTAAGTAAACATTGAATGATTTCTCCTCTGAGCAGTCGCTTGCGAACAGAGGTGTACCTGTACAAAGCCATTTGCAGCTCTACAAATACCCTCATGAGGCGGGATATCTCAGATTAGAGGGACAGAGGATACCTGCCCAGCGAACAGGTCTGAATCAGGCCCAAAGACTCAGCTCATTAACCCCTATCCATCCCTTTTCAGTACATACAGTAGCAGTCACTCTACCTATATGGCTGCCATATAATGCAGAGAACATCACAGTGACCACCATACAATACACAGAGCATTGACATGGCCACATTTGCAGAGAACATTACAGCTACTGCCATATAATGCAGAGAACATCACAGTGACCACCATACAATACACAGAGCATTGACATGGCCACATTTGCAGAGAACATTACAGATACTGCCATATAATGCAGAGAACATCACAGTGGCCACCAAATAATACTAAAAGCAATGTCTGACATATAATGCAGAGGAATGTGACCACCATAGTGCACAAAGTATTTTGCTTGCCTTGAAATATAATTTATTCATCAATAATTAACACTTCCTCAAGAATTCCACTATAAGTACTTCAGCATCATTGTGACAACCTCATTTAAAGTATGGCTCCTGGGAGGAAGTAACTGTTGCTGGCCTGCCCTCCCTGACTGCTCTCAATAAGGGCCGCTGCTTTGGGGCCCTGGCTGGTGCTCTCCTTCCTCTGTCACATGGGTCACATGCCCCACCTGCCTTCCCTTCACTGCATCCCTGCATATATAGAAAATAAATATATTAATTATAGTAGTAGGGACTGGTAAATAACTTCAAGAAAACATCATCTGCATAACCCAGCATTTCAGATTATTAACTCAAGGATAAACATCATGTTCAAAAATATACTTTATATAAGAGTGCTTCACCTCACTGTCCAAACTGGTAGCGGATCAGGCCCAGAGGAGACGCGATGACATCAAAATAATGTGTGCAAGCTTCGGTCCCATGTGGGCATGTTAATGATCTATTAGGTTGCTATCACCATGGTGACATTCTACAGTACTATCATATAACTCCTAATTTAGAGATTGAAATACTCCTAGAAAATTGCTTACATTTAAAATGACTATTGAAAGTTTGGTTCAGTTGCCATGGATGGTTTTGATTAAGGGTGGAATGCCTTGGTCCTCATGGGCTGACACTTGTCTTATTTGGTACATTATGCTCACTGGCCAAGTTTTTATACTCTGACCTTTCCAATTTTCACACCCTAACATATTGCCAGAAGATTTATTAGTTGTCCATCAACCTTTTCCTCTATGGTGTTTAGTCCATTAGCAGCTGATAATGCTTTGGTGGCGTTAAGTTTTGATTTGGCACCATTGTTGTGAGTACAGGCATCTACCTCTTTGGAAGCTGTTTCTGGATCCCAACTGGCATGATGTTGGGTCTATTTTGCAAATGCAGACTCAGTTGTCCACTCTAACTGTCCAGCTTTTGCAAGCTTCGGACATATTATTTGGTCTTGTTTTTGCTCCATCATCTAGACTATCACAGTGCCAGTATTTCTTTATGGCTGAGTTATGTCTCACTTCCTTCTTTTGCAGGTTAGTTGAGTGTTGCCTTATCTCATGTTGATCAAGGACTAATGCCTGAGGATCATGTGACTTTTTGCGCTAAGCTCTAAAGTGGGCTTCACAACAACACAGCAAAAGAGGGGCATAGGGGAAGACTATTCTCACAATTGGCACATGGGGATGTACATGTATTCTGCATTTTATTTGCCCACTGTTTCTTATGAGCTTCTGAAATGTTTGCATGTGACATGATTCATGTAATTTTATGTTCTACCAAAGGATCCCTTGGGTGTTGCTATTGTAGATTTTGGATTTAAATATGTAGAGGTTTGGCTGGAAAACATCTATATACAGTTGGAGCCCCTGTCAACTTTGTTCCTTAGGTCATGGCTCACCATGGCTAGCCATGGCTATCCTATTGTTCTCAGCAGCAATACGATACATAGAACAATACAGTAGGGGATTAGCATAGTAATTCTATTACTCACTTAGTCCAATTAACAGGCTAAATGAGGAGGGCTCCATCTGTAAGTACCCTTGTCCTAGAAATATTTATAATTTTCCCATTTTTGTTCTGGGAAAGTCGCTACACTTTGTTAAGCACCATTTAAAGCCACAGTGTTATTTTCATATATCTCTATCAATATCCTGCAAAGGATTGCACTTGGCTGGTGAACAGAGCATATTTCAGTCAGCCAGTTGAGGTAAGAGGCGATGAGTAAATCCCTGTCCTCGGTTTACCCATTCAGAGGTCTGTGCCATACTGTATGTCTTGTCCCACAACTTGAAATTCATTTTTGATATGCAACATATTGTGCCTGAGAGGATCACGATGGAGGTGAGCTTGGGACCTTAAGAAGGCTTCAGGTTAATGTAGATTGAGACAAGACAACATCTTTCTTACCCTCTTGGAAGTTAATGATGCAATAGCAGATTAATTTTGCCACATTGCTTACCAGTCCTTTGGCAGTGCCCTAGACCTTATTGTTTCTTTTAGTCCAGCTGTGCTGCTGGCCAATGTTAAGTATGCCGTACTCCTGTTCCTTACATCTGGAGTCTATTCATTTAATTAGTTTCATAGACAAACATTTGCCTATGTGATGCCCTTGTCAATTTTGTGAGCACAGAAAGTTGGGTTAATTCACTACCTTATTGATTTTTCTCTGCATTTTGCCTGCAGCTTATTCATGTTGTGCTAATCAGATGTTTGTTGTGGAACTTGATATTCAAATTGCACATGATAGTATGGAGGTCCTGTTTACTCTTTTATTGGGTATCAAAACACTATCAATACGATGGTGAGTGTTAAGGTGTGAATGGTCATTGAAGTGAATTAGCAGAATTTTGCATGTAGGGTCATACCCAGGGGAGGCTCCAGAGGCGGGGCTGCAGCACAATTCAAAATTCAAATAGGAGAGCTACACCAACTGCCATTTCAAACTGACTCACTTGAGTGGGTGTGACTGCCCTATTTGAATTTTGGACTGTGCTGCAGCCCCTCATCTGGAACCACCACTGGTCAAATATATGGGAAGTATTTTTAGTAGAAAATTAGAGAGGTCCACAGGGCAGTGGTACAATCTCAGCATTTTATATACCCATGTGTATATACAACTTGATCTTCATATTTGGTCTGTTTTTATTTCTAGCTTTGATTGTGTATTTCAGTATTTGTGGTATCACATGGTTTACATACAGATATAGCCACTTTCTTCTTGGCCTTTAATAGGATTAATTGAGAAAGAACAGTCACACTAATCCCCTGTTAATCCCCTTGCTGTATTGTTCTCTCTATTGTATTGCAGCTGAGAACAATAGATGAAAGGTAGTATTTTCTGTGCCTAGGTGCAGAAACTTAGTCAAGATGAGCCTGGCTCTATCTGTATACTGGTTGAGAATCCCTTATCCAAAATGCTCAGGACCAGAAGAATTTTGGTTAGCCGATTATTTTGTATTTCATAATATTTTTATATTTCAATGATTTATCTTGTGGTATCTTGCATTTATGTTGTACAAGCACATCAAACACATGAAATACACACAAATATATTTTATTTGTGCATAAAACAAGGTTTCAAAATAGCATGCCCTCAGTAATGCTGTTACAGATATCCCCAGTAGCGCTTTTAGCAAGAATTTTTTTATTTCTTCGGAATAATTTGGAAAAGGGATATTTGGATAAGGGATACCTAACCTGTAGTATGCGCCATCAACAGGCGCATCAATTCATATGAAATAGTGAATGCCGATCATGTATGTAATATGAACGTGTGTATGCACAGATGATGATACCTTTCATTTGGTCATGTGTGGTATGCTGATATCAACACAATCCGTCCCAATGTCCACCTCATCTGACTAGATAACTCACAGGAAATGGGTAGGGTTGAAACTGAGGTGGAGCCAAATATGATTTGCATGAAGAATTATTTCAATTCAAGCTGGAATTCACTCATAACCTGGCATTCAAAATTTCTTAATCAAAATTGTAGTACATACAAGTCGAAAACCCAGGATTTGTGAAAGTAACAGAATTTCAAGGTCTTCTGTCATTTACTCTTAATAGGTTGTCAATCTATTAAATCACCTCTAAGTAAAAGTACTTAAATATTTTTTTCCGAAAACATTTGATCAAAAAAATTGTATGAACTAAATATAAATGGATCCTGTCACACAATTTAACTATCGCTAATATTTTACTTAGAAATTATTCCAGTCCTTTACACTTGAAGGGACATCAGCATCGTCTGACATCTTCACTACTTGGCTTATTTCTACCTATTTCCTAGGTATACCGTACTCCTCGCAGTCATTAACGAATTACACTAATTGCAATTGCGCTACCCTTGTAGATGCTTGATGTATTAATAAATCAGCTAGTAATGATTACAACACTTAGGAGCGTTCTTGACTGAATCACATTTGCTAATGATTTGTTTTATCTAGTGTCACAACGCAACAAAAATATATATTTTTCCGGTTCCAGAAGAAGCACAAGAAGCAGGGGGGGTGGGGGGGAGGACTTGAACACAGGAAAGGAGCGAGATTTGGTGAAACTAAGAAGCTTTAATTAATTTTAAATTGTGCATTTCAGTGTGTCAACAGCTCAGTTCATTGGAGTGGAAAGGGAGTTAGAACCTGGCAACAAAGTTAAGCTGGGCACTCCTGAGCAAGCTCATATCCAAATCTGACATCAGTGCATTGGTATGTTGAAAAACAGCAGCATCAGTTCTCAGTGAAAAAAAAAAACTCAGTGGGTCCAGCAGACTGCTCCAATAAAGGATTCCGTAGCTATGCTTACAAGTGCAGCGCTGCTTAACTCCTTCTCTGCCAGCTGAGGGACACTCTCAGGAAACAAAGTGCATTACTCACCCGAATTCATTTTTCACACTAATTCCATTGTAAGATAGCTACAAAGGAAATCTTCTTAGTCCAATAATATATATATGCATCTAGCTTGACTGTCAGGAAAAAAAGTTAAGAAGACTGGAATTAGATAAAAGAACTCAATAGACAAACACGCAAACAATTAGTTTGATGATTCCGTTTGGCTGACTGTTGACCTGCATAATAGATGGATTATTTAATATGTTTGAAATGCAAACAACAAAATGGAGAATTACCTCACAAAGGGCACGCTGTTCTTGGCAGAGATGCTGGGCAATGCTAAGCAAACAAGTATAAATAAAATACTTGTTGTTCTCAGCTGCAATAGATGAGAATCCACTTAACAATACTGTATTCTAAAGAGACACCATTGTGAAGCATTGTTAGGTGATACCTGATGGTCATCTTTGCTTAGTTCGCTCAATGTGGATGTGCAGTGCTTAAAGATAGGAAACCTGAGAGTCCAAAGCTTTCATTTGTAGTTCATCACCAGGTGTGGACAAAAAAGCTTGCCTAATCTCACATAAGGCACATGGAAGGAAAAAAAAAACTTTCTGTTGTCAATTCATAAAGCAAAAGGTAATATAAGGGTCCGTGCAATGAAAAAACTTTGCATCGTATGAAGTAAAAAATGTATTTTATTATAGTACTAATGTGTGAAAAGTCAGCATCAATTGTACAATCCTAAAGTGTAAAGGGGCATACACACGTAGCAATTTTGTGCTATTTTCTAAGCAATCTGACTAGATTGCTTAGAAAGTAAGCACAGATCTCTCCGTGTGTATGCCCGAGAGATTAGTCAGTGCATGCAGTCAAAATCTAGTCAAATTGCTTAGCAAGTGACTGCAAATCTGTGTGTACAGAATGAGAGATACTGATTGCAATCTCTAATTCTGAACCTCTACCCGGCCTTTTTTTGCTTAAGAAAAATTGCTTAGCAAAATCACTTAGCACAAATGTATGTGTATGTGCTCTACATGGGAGATCTGGACACCAGGAATTCCCCTACCCTAAATAGCTTAGCAAAATTGCTTAGCACGCATCTCTACGTGTGTATGCCCCTTAAGATACAAACAATTCAAAATAAAATATTAAATATGACTCAATAAAATATGTTTATAACCAATAATCAGAAATAATTGTTTGGAAAATATAAAAAGTATATCATTAAACTCTATGTTGCTGGAACATTAAACTTCTGACCCAATCAATGGAAAAAAAATGACAATGAACATTTTTTTTTAAGGTTGCCAGTAAAACCTTCTACAATATATTCTGTGTAAAACAGTCACATCAGTAATTTGTATCAGGTATAGTTTGATGCATAAAGAGCAACATTTACAGTAAAACCATAGGAGGTTCCTGCTCTTAGTGCAAAATACTCGGGTACTGTACCTATTACTCTTTATCGTTTCTTATAACTTAAAATGGAGCAACCTTTAATAACCTTTGAAAATTGTCACAATTTTTCAATTGTTCTATTGGATTAAAATAATTTGCAGAATAATGGGTCAGATGTATTAAGCCTTAACAAGAGATAAATGCAAGGGTGATAAGGAGAGATAAACGTCCAGCCAATCAGCTCCTTACTGACTTTTTTCAAACACAGCCTGTAACATGGCAGTTGGCAGGTGATTGGCTGGACATCTGCCCCACTGTTAGCAATGTGCTAATGAGAAGTATCACTAAGCAGGGTATACAACATTAATATTAACAGGGTATACAACATTAACATTTGCCTCAATTGTGTACAATATAAAAAATAAATAGTATGGAAGAATATCAGAAGGCAGGACGACCTCAATGGCAAGTTCAAATGCTTTCATACAGGCTGAGATTTTGCATAGAATAACATTTATGTGTCTGGAGCAGGTACAAGAATGAGATACAAAGTAGCAGAAGATTCAATTGAAAGTTGAGTTGGAACACCACTGTTATTCTTATTTACTTATTACTTTCTCCGTCTACTTTATGACACATAAATGCAGTATTTCTCAGAACCTTTTAACAAAGACTTGGAGCAAGATTAAACACATCAAAATCATTTTGATTTCTGTAAGGAACAAATACATTAGGTCTGCTACATTTATTCAGGGATGTTCTAGATAAGTCTTGCAGAGATAAAACAGGATAATATGTACACAATTTAGTACCCGCATTTTATTTCCTAGTTAAGAATGATACTTTTATTTTCAAGTGCAATAAATGGGTTATGCTATACCCTCAAATGACAGTGTTTTAATGAAGAATTCTTCATAGGTATATGTGTACAAGCCTTTGCTTCATAGAGAGTCATTTATTAGTTTCACCATGGGAGGAACTTGTTTATAAAGATCGAACAAACGAACATCAAATGACAGCAAGTGGTTGTTTAAATATTCAAATCAAGCAATGCTAAAACCAGCATTAAAATTTAAAATGTAATGCAAAAGTATCATAATCAATAAATAACTTTAGTTTTGACCACCAGGTGGTGGGATAGTGTCCTTTTATTGAAACAATGCATATGTTTTTTTTCTATTGTATGTAGGTTATATTAAGTCAGAATTATTATTTGTGTGTATAAATTTACTAAAACTTCCAAAAAATGAAAACAGGTGATGTTGCCCATAACAACCAATCAAATTCTGTCTATCATTTCCCTACAGTATAGACAGAATTTGATTGGTTGCTATGCGCAACATCAACTCTTCAATTTTAGAAGCTTTAGTAAGGGCCTTATTTTGGTTCATTCTTTCTGACAAAATCCTTCTTAGATGGACAAAACCATGTGCACTGCAGGGGGGCAGATGTAACATGTGCAGAGAGAATTAGATTTGGGTGAGTAATTTTGTTTCCGTGCAGGGAAAATACTGACTGCTTTATTTTTACACTGCAATATAGATCTCACTTTGAAGTAAAACCCCACCCAAATCTAATTCTCTCTGCACAAGTAACACCTGCCCCACCTGCAGTGCACATGGTTTTGTCAATCTAAGAAGGATTTTGTCAGAAAGAATGAACCAAAATAAGGCCCTTAGTGTACATATGAACTATTAATTATTATTATGTATGTTTTATTTTTCTTCTCGGTTTCTATTTGCCTTAATATATCTAAAAAGTAACTGATAAGAGAAGCAGTACACACTTTTATTGAGATGAGTTAATTACATTATAAAACATTTTCAATTGATAATTATTTTAATTATTTATTAAAAACAGCATTTAATGTACAATTAACCCTATAGTCACAGGAGGCTGCTGGGACCCCAGGTTGCTGCTGCACAGTTTCTTTACTGAAGACTCATCTCAGTCATGGCAAAATGAGCATATATGTTCACTATAACAAATAGCGGTATCTGTAGTAGGCCTTGGAGAGAGATACAGTAGCCAGTACCAGTTCCTAACTGCTCTGTTACCAGTTGAGTTTAAAAAAGACCATTAGGAGCTGATTGGTGGGTATTTTATCTCTCTCCATAATACAGGAATTTTCCAAAACAACAGTATTTGGATTTTTTTTATTATTAACATAATGAATAAAGATAGTGTATCAGTCGTGTTAATACACTGCTGTAATAACATGTCTTAAATAGATTATGGAATTAGCATAGTCTAGTATGAATAAAATATACTCTGGTGCCGTTTCCTAAAGAAACCACTATTTAAGTGTGTTTGCATATTTGATAGCATTTACATTGTATTATGCTGTTTAGTCGTGTCATACCATAAATGCATCAGTTATCAGTGAAAAAAACTCAGTGGGTCCAATGAACTCTGCAAATAAAGGATTTCTTATCTATGCGTACAAGTGCTGTGCCAGGGGCTTCTTAACCCCTTCTCTGCCAGTTGGGGAAAACTCTCAGGGAGCAAAGGGCATCACTCGCCCCAATTCATTTTACACACCGCTTCCATTGTAAATATCCAACAGGACCAAGTTTTAACTTTGTTTGCATGTTTTAGAGCACTTCTATTGCAGTCCTACATATATGCTATTTAGTCACCTCATACTAGAAATGAATGCCTTTGTGCATAGCATCTACAATGTGGAAAAATGTAATAGCTGCATCGGAGTTATGTGGGGATAATAATAATGAGGATAATGATGATGATAAATATTAAAACGATGCCTTGCCTGTGAAGGGAAAATCAAATTTGCTTTCTGTGAAGAGAATTTGTGTTTATCAGTAGAGGTTCCTGAGGTCTTTGTTTTCAGGCCTTGATGTGTGACTACAATCCACAGGCTGCCCTTCACCCCTGGCCTTCTTTTGCCAGAATTTTGCCCACCCATATTGACACCACAGGAGAAAGGGTTTCAGAGGAGGGAGAATCAAAAGCAGGGGGAAGAGACAAAAAGTGCTTTTCAGGGTCTGGTGTGTGGGAATCAAATGAGAGGCCTAGCTCAAATCTGGTCTCCAGGCAACCTTAGTGATATGCTGAGGGGGAATATCATTAAAACCGAAAACTAAGCTCTCTCTCTGAATTAGTAAACCTGACCACAGGAGGATGACGCACTAGAACTTCCTCACACCTCAAACTCGGTTACTGCACGTAGGGGGAGGGCAGCAGCTGATTTGTTGAA
Source organism: Crinia signifera (assembly GCF_055691185.1). Classification (NCBI taxonomy): domain Eukaryota; kingdom Metazoa; phylum Chordata; class Amphibia; order Anura; family Myobatrachidae; genus Crinia; species Crinia signifera. The sequence continues at coordinate 234,443,954 of NC_139219.1, read as the reverse complement.
TTTTCTGGGATAAAGACAAAGGCTGTCCAGGCATGAAGTTGGTGGTGAAATATGGTAACTGCCACTGTTGCAGCTGGCTTGCTGACACAAGATTAATAAATTGCTGTTTCCTAGCCAACCAGAACCTAGTGGGAACTATTCAGTATTTTTCATTGAATTATGGGTAGCTGCCCCACTGCAAGCTGGCCTAGTTTTACAGCTCTGTTTTTACAGATCTCCTAAAGTGCAGTAAACATCTGTGACTGGGGTGAGGTCATTATTTGGGGTGTGAAGGCAGCAGGGCCTGAGAATCTTCCAACCCTCGGCCTAAAGATAATGTACTACTCTTTTTGTGTTGCAGAAAAAAAGAGGCCAGTGACATCGGAAGTCCCGCTTCTCAAAAATGATGTCCTGAAATAATCAGACAGACAATAGCTGCATTAAGCTTGATAAAATTGCAGGGACATTGACGGTAATTTATAATTTAATTTTGACATGTGAAGTCTGGAGAACTCCATTTGTGCCGAAGCTACATAATTTGTTGATCGGTCTGTCTGTCTACTTGGAGAATCCGTTGATTTTCTATCACTATTGTATTTTTTTATTGTATTTGCTTAATAATTTTTTGAGTTCATCTGTCAGTGCCTCATTTTTTACAGTAGTAATATAATTTGGCATATGTGTATCAGTTATTTTAATGTTCCGTGCACAATTAGAGGACTACTGCTACCAAAATCATACCAAATACCACTACTATAGTAACAGTATAGTCAGAAGCAAAGTTATTGGTTGATATAGTATAGGTTTTTTTTAATATATACATTCTGTGGGGGAAAATCAGGTAGCAGGAATAGCTAGCACTGAAACCTTATTTTCGATCCCTAGGGTCACCAACATTGCAGATTTTTATACAAAGCTGTAAAGGTGTAACAATTGGGTTACAGTAAAAACTGGTGATATGAGCGGCTGCACATCACACATCACCATTAAGTGAATGGCCTGCTTTAGGGGGAGGGCAGGTAAATGATAAGATCTGAGGTTGCAGGAAAATCCACACTATATGTATTCTATAGTATGCTAATTAGAGGTAAATAATGCACTCTCTTACTAAACATTGTAATAGCAGATGTGTGACCTCTAGCATGTGTATGATGACATATTGAACTTAACCACTCTAATCAGAAATAAAGACACGGAGACTTAGGTTTGGCAGAAAATGTTAGCTGAATTTATTTATAATTATTAAGCTAATTTTAGTTTTGGTTGATTAATTTATTTTAATGGTGGCCAGAAAGAACGGCTATGATCTAAACTCCACCCCAAACTAGCATACGATATTCGGCCTAACTCAGAAAAAGCGGTATCCTCCCCACCTACTCATTGACTACCCACCCATCCGGGTGGGCTCGCTATCCCCGGGCGGGTAATCCAGCGAAGGCCTAAGCCAATGAGAGGCGAGCGCACCGAAACAACACCAAATACGCAGCAAAATAACTTAGAGAAACATCTCAAATCTATGAACAAGCCGTTCTTTTCCGCCTATCAGCTAACGCGATTAATTTACCACCCAAAAATGTAAACCAGGGAAGGGAGGGTGGGAAACTTTCTCAGGAAAAAGAGGCAGACTCCTCCTTTCCCTGAGCTAACAGACTCAGCTTCCAGAACATTCCCTGCAAACCCATAGGCTCCCTGCTGTCACATGCTTCCCGATAACCACACCCAGCTTATAATGTTTAAGTCACTACATGGTCTATTCAACCATTACGTTGTTCTTTTTTCCCTATTAGCAGTGATTCGCAATTGAGAACAAACAGAAATCAAACAAGATTGAGTATTAACAACATACGAAGAGGAAAGGCTATGTAACCATCTATAGAAAAACAGGAGCTACATGCAGGTTGATTCAGTGGCATAGCTAAAACGGGTGCTGGATGCAAGGTGCACGTAGTCACCGCAAAACGGGTCACTAAGAAGAGCTGGGATCAAGTGATCAATCCGTGAAAAGAGCCGGATCTTTTGGACGAATCATCGGCTAGAATTTGATAATAATGAAGCATAATTTTTTTTACAATCATTTATTGCCTTTTTTTTTTTTAAACAGTGAGCTGAACAAATAAGAACATACATGACCAAGTAAAAACACTGATCGATGGCTGGGTGCAGAATTGCCATTGATGGCAACCATCGATGGCGTCTGCACGAATGGCCATCCCTAGCAGCAGCAGTCTTGTTATTCTTTCTTTCACTTGCAGTAGCAGCACTGTACTCAGTCTCCAGAGTTAGTACATCTCAGCTGCCACAGGTGGCAGTGCTGAGATCAGGCAAATGCATTGTAATGAAAAACGAAACTGAAAGTAAAAGAATGACGGATCACCTTTTTGGGATCGCTGACTCACTCACTCTTTTATGGGATCTGTCCAAAAAGATCTGCTTCATTCATGAACGACCCATCTCTAGTGCATAGGGTCCAGTCGGGCTCACACTGCACACCCTGCACCCATTTTTTGAATACTTACTCCTAAGTTTCATGCATGCACAGTAAGAAAATCACTGGAAATATGGCTGCTGTGCCATTTCTCTGGAGACCTGTGCCTGTACACTAGACACTGGCACAGAGCTAGGGTCTCCTAGTGAGCCTAGTGCTGACCGAGTTACTGTTCCACCAGCTAGAGAGGAGGGGTCTGGACCAAGACTGCACACATGCCTCCTACTCTCTTAATACCCAGCTGGGAAAAGTACATAGTATGGCTATGTGTGCAAGATAATCATCCTCAATACTGGGTTGAGGATCAGAAAGAAAACAAATATAAGCTTTATATGAATTATGTAGCAGGATGATAATCAGATACAATAGTTTCATGGCCCCCATACGTCAGTGTCTATAATTCAAGCCAGTTCAATGAGTCTGCCCACCTGATTGGCAAAGCATCGGGAATCAAGGAAATTAAACAAGTTTAAAAATCACAATTCCCAGATCCCAATGGTTGGGATCAGGGAATTGGGAATTTTTAAACATTGGAGAATCCGGTCAGCGGATTGGTAGTCCCGGGGGGAATCAGAGAATAATTGTTATTTATCTAATATCTGACTAGTTGTATGGGCAACATTTCCACATGTACATTCTTTTAGTAAATATACCCTATTATGGAAGGCTGGAGAGAGCAGTTTAGGGAAAAACTGTGGATTGTCACAGTTGGGCTGAAATCACACAAGATTGTAGTGCACATGCAATATATAAGGAATAGATGTTGTAATAGATAACAGCAATATGCCAAGACAATGAGATGAACATGTATCTGGTAGGTGCTTGGAAACATGGAAAAAGAAGTGATAGTGAAGGTGGGAAAACTTTGCTGTGTGGGTAAAGGATAAGTGCAAACCCAGATCATTACTCACAGGATTGAAGATGTGTGTGATGTGGAAACCTCTGTGTACATGGCGGCAGGTAAGGTGTTATTTACTATTTGATCCATGTGACTGTTATTGTCATGAGGTGTACATTTTTGAGAATAAACAGCTCATGTACGGAGGTTAGTATGTTAGAGCAAATGCTGAGCCATTGTCTTGTATATCCCTGCATCAATGTTCAGGGGCATGGGCTGAGACACTCACTATAGATTTATCAACTGTATGGCTATTAACGTCTCTACATCTGCGTATTTCCTCATATGTGAATGGTTAAGCATCTGTGACACTCCCCTCAGATGAACCAGCAGTGCCTGCCAGGTGGCAGTCTTCCCCACTGTGTCTCCCACCATCCAGGGTCCCAGCACCTTTACAATGCAGTTAACAGACACCAGTCCTGGTGCATGCACAGTAGCGGTGACAGTACTGCATATGCACAAAAGCGTTGCGTCAATAGGCTGCCCATAGAAGCAGGGTAGAGCTGCACAATCCGGCAGGGATCGGCTTGCTACAGGAAGCCAGCTCTCTTCTATCGCAGCCTGAACTGGCAGTCCCAGAGGGAGGGAACACCTGTGAATCGGACTGCCTTACTGCAGGTAACTGACAGGTAGGAATTTCTTACTGTCGGTCACAGTGAGACCATTACAGTCTCAAGGGCTGCATCTGGCTACAATGATACTGATAGGGGTGGCAGATTTTACAGGAAGGCTGCAGTTCTGTAGTGCAGCCCATAGGTAAAAACCGCCACTGCCTGCTTCTCCGAAGGCATCCACTGGTCTCTGATCCTCCTATTACTAAAGCAGGTGCAGTAGGCACAAAAGCTTTACATGAATGTAATGTTACTATCATATTGCACTGTCTTATTGGTCATAGTATGCCTAGTAGAATAACAGATCATATAACTTACTTTAAATTGACATTTTAGTCATTAGGACAGATATGAAAGTACCATTTTACTTTGCATCCTTATAAAATGTATATGAAACGTGAAAGTGGATGCAGCCAGTAAATAAACTTTTGGAAAGAGCTTTTATTGTACTTAACCAAGTAAGCGATGCGGCATTATAATGGGGAATACTATTATTATGGCAAATGTTTTGAAGATACTGTAACATGAATGATAAAATGTACTTAACTGAATGTATGCTTTGTTATAGATGAATTAAAATTGATTTCCTAGACAACAAAGAAGTTAACTTGTACAGTATAAACATAGTTATGATGTTCTAGGTATTAGGAAGGCACAATAGTTGGCAGTGTAAGGAGCAGTTCCATCAAAAAATATATTTTTTAAGTAGTACATACAGGGCTGGATTAAGGAAGGGGCGAAAGGGCTCCCAAATACTGCACGAATCTCCCCTGACTGCGCGACCCCTCCATTCTGCACTGTGCTCCCCAGCCGGCAGATCGTCTGTCAGTCACAGCACAGCCTGCCGAGCAGAGCACCAAGTCTAGAACACAGAGGGGGAGAGCTGTGCTTATACTGTGCTCGGAGTGGCATTCCAAAAACTCTGCACATTTCATCATGTGCCATTATACAGTATGTATTATAAATAATTTGTAGCATCTTAAATGGGGGAAAAAAGAGTGAGTTCTCTCACATCATAGAAACCCCCCCCCCCCCCCCCCCCCCCAATTGGTAAGTTGTGCAAATTGTGACAACAATAGCAATGGAATATAATAAGATTACTTGAGCTGCAACAACATACTGTAATGCCGTGTATGGGACAGAGCAGAACTGCTACACATGCCCAGTGGTAGCAGCCTCTACCAAGTTTGCTGTCTGTGGGGATCTAATTCCTCAATCAGTGCAATAAACCAGGAATAGATACCAGGAAGAATAAACAGAAGCCTTACCATGAGATGGGAGAATGTGAGCTTATTAAGTGCAATACTGGTATAAAAGACTCGCTTCTGACAGCCGCAGATACACTATAGCGGAGATGGAGACACGGTAGTGTCACTGTGTCCCTGTCTCTGCTACAGTGTAGCGGCTGTAGTGGCTAATTTTTACACACATCAGCCTAGTGTCCACTGGCCTGTGATGCCAGGGACAGCCCCAGGCTTCAGCCACGGTGCACATGTGATGGCCGGGGGACCTTATGTAAAAAGTGTCCCCCTAGTGTGGCATGACATCACTGGCTGTTGGAGCACAGTGCTGGTTCCAAAAATACAAGGACCCCCAGTTTTTTTTTTTGTCCCTCATATTTTTGGAAGTAGGACCTGTCCAAGAGTCCGGGGCTCCTTTCAGATATACAAAATATCTAAAAATATATATATATATTATAATGAACAATATTATACTTATACGATACACTTGAATCCAGGGTATAAGCAATGGTGAACATCAAGTATCTCACCATATGAAAGTGCTTGCACTTTGTACCTGGGGATTCACTGATGTAAGCCGGCTGCGGTGGTGCCGCAGTCTTGTTCTCCAAGCATAGCTCACCACAGCACTTTCATATGGTGAGATGTTTGCTTGTACCCAGGGCAGGTGCAAGGCACCGGAGCGCCCCAGGCTGGGGGGGGCGGGGGGTTTGCCGATGACTCCAGGGGGGGGGGGGGTGCCCAGCGTGTGGCTGACCCGGCCTGCTGCTACACACGCAGGGGGGGTGCCGGGCATGTGCTGCTATCACCTCAGCCTGGCGAGTCACTCCATGGGGGGCGGGGGGAATTGGCGATGCGGCATGCCTTCCGCTCACCTCCATGCCATGCAGACGGGGGGGTGTGCCCGCTCCACAGGGGGGGGGTGCCGGGCCTTGCTGCTGTCACCCCAGCATGGCGAGTCACTCCTTGGGGGGGTGGGGAATGGGCGATGCGGCGGCGAAGACGCTCCACGGGGGGGTGTTTTCCGCTCACCTCCATGCCATCCGGGGGGGCACCTGCTCCAACTTCTGCCCTCCAGTGGCCGGCGCCCTAGGCAAATGCCTAAAGCAGCCTAGTGGTGGCGCCGGTCCTGCTTGTACCCAGGATTCAAGTGTATCATATAAGTTTTGTTCATTATATATTTTTTTTTCTGCTTATCATATATGTTTTAGATAAAACTTGTATTTTACCCATACCTTTGTGAACATCTTTTAAGAAGGTTGTGCCACACTATACATTGTTTTGTATATTGCAAACTAGTGTTAGGGTAGAGGAGGGCCCAAAATGTATTTTTGCACCCGGGCTAACCACCTATGTTCCGCTACTGCACAGCCCTATGAAGCTGAGAGCAGTTTTTTGAGAATTTAGGCTGCCATACCCGGTGGGTGGTATTCATTGGTTGCGGCGGCAAGGGGGCTTGGACGGCGAGGATGGCTTTTTTTGTGCGTGGATTCTCTAGAATGGCGAGGTTTGCCGCAAATGCAGCGAGCCCACTGCATGCAGCGAGCCCACTGCATGTAGCAGCGAGGCTCACCATTTTGACGTCCGCACTGCCCTTTCTAGCTCGCTGAAAAGAACCAGCAAGGTGGAAACGGCAAGTGAAGGGGGGGTCAGTTGAATACTGACCCACGAACTATGACGGCGAGCTATCAGCACTGCTCGCCATCATAGGTTGCCTAAAGGCATTGAATATACCCCTATGTACTAAAAAATCTTAATAGCAGTTGCAATGATTTTTTTGAGAATCTTTAAATTCAGATAGGATTTTTGCCTCACCCTGTACATTTTAAAAGTGTATATGTTTTAGTAACTGAGTACATGTCTTCATTGATAGCTGTGCTGTAATAAAATGCAAAACTACAAAAGAAAAACACAAACAGAACTAAAAGTGAAAGCCATAATAACATACCAGAAAATATACTGAAAAAAATATGCATATATCATATATATTAGTACCAAAGTTATTTAATAAATGCAACTATGCTGCTTGAGCATTGCACATTCCAGCACAGTTTGCACTGGCTGCAGATACTGCAGCACATACAGTGCACAGTCCCTGATTAACCAATAGGCTGTTTAGGCTGCAGCCTATGGCGCCAGCATATTAGGGGGCGTCTTGCAGGTGACAGCCGAGGAATACAATTAAGGCCTAATTTAATCCATGCTTGTTAGCTATATCCCATCCTGATGTACTGTGGGGGGTAAAGTTATTAAGGTGTCTACCAGGTGGCTGTGCCAATGTAACTTCCTTATGGAACCATTACTTTATGTACATTGTGTTACAATGCCAGCTGGGCATACTAAAGCCAATGCCTCCTTCACACACCACAAACAATAGCTCATACATGCTAGTTGTAAAACCTTTGTGGGCAGTATGAATGGAGAGTCCCTGAACACACATACACATACATGTTTAGCAGCATTACAAGCATTACATTACAAGCAGAGCTACGTGTGTATTAGTCTAGGGCACCTGGAACCTTTAATCAGGCCCTGACAGTGTACAACAGGCATTTAGGACATTTAGGGGTGAAGTACCTTTGATCAGTCACACTCATAGGCACTGCAGCCAGGTGAAGAGACATGCATGAACTTTTCTTTGATGCTTTAAATGTCTCCAGAGTATTAAATATAAGATAGATTTCCTTCAGCACATACCAGAGGTGAAATATGGAAAGCAAATAACTGTATGAAGTATAACTCATGGTAACCATGGTTCTGTTCCCAGCATCCTGACTAATCAAAGCAAATCTCTGCCTGACTTGTGGATTACAAACCTTCTCACTGTAAATATTTGTTCCAGATTTGCTCTTATTAAAGCTCTGCAATCTGTTAGTATATAAGCCGCCTATATATCAAAGGAATTGATGGATAACACCTTAGCTCAGTGCTTCTAATCATTAGAGACTTTGCAAACTATTTTTGTAATAATGTATTATTTGTGATGTAGTATTTGAATGTAATAATATGCAAAACTTACTATAGTTGAAGCCAGTGGCGGCTCCTACCTCCGTGCTGGAGGGGGGCTGCCGCTGGCCATGGTGCCGCCCCCACCTCCTCCACTGCCACCACTGCTACTGGTCCCTGCCACAGATCCCACTGCTGCTGGTCAAACACCACAAGTCCGCCGTGGTTGTGGGACTAGGGCACGCGCAGCACTGTCTGAGGTACTGAGCATGCGCTGGCCCCCAGCTTCTATGGGCTGCTTCGGCAGCAGCCCATAGAAGCTAAATCATGGTCTCGGGGCCTGTAAACTGCAGATGACAGGCACCGGCGCATGTGCAGTGTCAGACTCAGAATCTATGGTCAGCTTTAAAATGTGGGGAGATGATGCAAACCTGGGAAGAGAGACATGTTTCCATTTTTTCTAAATTGGTCCCTGAGAATAGGTGGCTAGCATTCCCAGTGCATTGCTTTGCTCAGGGCCTACCATGCTGTTTAGATGACCATAGAGAGACCCTAAACTTTTCCTATGGTTGTTTGCAATTGTGTTTTACACCCTACTGCTTATACAATGCAGAATATTGTGTATTGCAGACCTGGCTTCTACATCACATCATTTATCATAGACTCTTATATTGCTGCTATCCTGCTTTAATATTACATTCATTCTCCATAGCAGGGTATTCAAACATGTTGTTACTTTTAACTTCATTATGTCACAGACATTCATTTAGCATTGTGAGCAAACGTACAGAACGTACAGTATAGTATATAGCTGTCAGGCCACTGCTGTCTCCTGGGCATGACATGGTAGTGCCCTCTAGTGTAAAAGTCCCAACATCAGAGTCAGATATTCATCTATTTCTATATTCTCAGGTCTTTACTAGAGGAAAAACCTGCACATACGTTTAATAACCCCAGTACCAGGCAGCTACACAAAAACAATAATTACTATACATACAGTACATGTATGGTTACCACTTCATGTTTTATAAAGGGCAAGTTTTGTTTTATAATCTCTGTATTAATAAATTAATGCTCAATAGGCTGCATCTAAATCGATTCTTGTAAGATTAGATTTTTTATTTTTACTCTCTTTTATTAATGACACTAATAGCCACACATATTACAATTTTCAGCCAGGCCATATATATATATATATATATAGACGTGGTGTAGGTAACCGGCACTCTCAGGACTTGTTAATAATGGAGGCAGACACGGAGGTCTTCAGCAACGTTTCGGTTTATTACAACCGTTATCAAGCTCACAGAAACAAAGATACAGTGCATACATATATAGACTTACCAACACCACTGTGCAGGGCGCCCGCACCCCTCCGTCAGCCCGGATCACATGACGTCACCCTCACGGGACGCGCACCAGCCGGTGCGTCCGGACCTCCTTTGGGGTTGCTAGGCGACCTGTAGTAAACAATACAAAAGTGCGTGAATAAACATTAAAAAACCGGCAAATCCCAAACTAACAATAAAGTGTCACGAGTGTGACATGAACCCAATGTGTAAGTACACAATCTCTGGGTATGGAAAGCATGATACAAATAATGTCAATAGATCAAAAGAACAACAACATTCTGAGTAGGAGCAGCGGTAGATCCACAGCTGGGTGTCATATGTAACCCATACATACTGTGCAATGAGGAGCGGAGTTTATAGAAAGCAATGTAGACTGCAAGATTCGTTAAGGCCAAGGGGGTGTACGGTGTTGAGTTTGTGAATCCACCTTGCCTCTCTTTGTAGCAACAGGAGATCACGGTCTCCACCTCGTAGATTAAGAGGTATGTGATCGATGATCTTGTACCTTAAAGCGGCCAGACTGTGTTTGTGTTCCCTGAAGTGTCGGGGAACAGGTTGCTCGTTAGGGGGTATTCTTCCTTCAAGGGAGGCTCTGATGCTAGATCTGTGACCAGCCATTCTGGTCTTAAATTGGCATGTAGTTTTGCCTACGTATAGTAGGCTACACGGACATCTGATGATGTAGACAACGTGTGTCGACGTGCATGTCAACACATGTTTAATTTTGATGTTTTCGCCAGAATGTGGGTGTTTAAATGAGTCGCCTGTCTCTAGGAAGCCACAGGTAGTACAGTTGATACATTTATAGCACCCTGGTTTACGTTGTAGGAAACCAGGTGTGATGGTGGGATTCAATTTAGAGATATCGTTATGGACTAGGTAGTCCTTGAGGTTGCGATTCCTCTTGTAACTAGGCAGTAATCTGTGGCGGGCGAAACTTTTAAGATCTGTGTCATTAGTTACCATGGGCCAAAGTTGTTTGGCAGCTTTGGTAATGGCTTGCGAGGAGCTGTTGAAGGATTGAACGAATGGGATGCTATCTTGCATGGCTTTCTTTTCTCTGGTGGACAGGGTATCTTTTCTGGGGGTGTCCAGAGCTTTTTGCTTGGCACTCAATAAATCAGGCAGCCTGTATCCCCTGCAAACAAATTTATCTATCATCCCATTAATTTCAATTTCTGCGTCACCTAGGTTTTCGCAGATCCTGCGTGCCCTAAGAAATTGTGAGAAGGGTAGGCCCCTCTTAGTGGCCTCGGGATGGGCGCTAGAGCAATGCAGAAGGGTATTCCGATCAGTGGGCTTTTTGTACAGATTGGTGGAAATCTTGTTATCACGTAATGTGATTTGAACATCAAGATAGTGTACAGAACTATCACTGATGTCATGAGTGAATTTGATGGTGGTATCTAAGCTGTTAATGTAGGTGATGTGATCAATCAGCTCTTCTTTAGTGCCCGACCAAATGAGCAAGAGGTCATCGATGTAACGTAAAAACAGAACGATTTTATCAGAGATGGCTTTGTCCTTAAAGAAAAATTCTTTTTCCATTTTAAACATGTAACCATTAGCAAACGCAGGGGCTACGCAAGATCCCATTGCGCAGCCCCTGCGTTGTAGATACCATTTTTTATCAAAGAGGAAATAATTCCTTGTCAAAGTTAACGTGAGTAGTGTCATAAACAATTCAATGTTGGGACCCGCGTACAGGGGGTTATTCTCAAGGAGGGATTTGACAGCCTCCACACCTTCCCTATGCGGGATGTTGGTGTAGAGACTGACAACATCCAGGGTACATAATACACAATTGTCAGGTAACACAGGTAACGAGATAAGCTTGTTAATGAGCGTCGTAGTGTCCTTCAGGTAGGTCGGTTGTACCTGTATGGATGGTTGCAGGTGGTGATCCAGGAATTTGGCCACCTCGTAGTAAATGGAGTCACGTGCCGCAATAATAGGGCGGCCAGGGGGATTGAGTGCATCCTTATGCAGTTTGGGCAATGAGTACAATATAGGGGCAATGGGGTGCTCACGGAAAAGGGCCTTGGCGATATTGTCCGTGATCTTCTTGTCAGCGGTGGCCTGTTGAAGGACCTCCCGGAGCTCCAGATTGTAATCGGCCGTGGGATTGTTGGACAGTGGGAGATATACATCCTCATCAGCTAACTGTCGCAGGAGTTCATTACGGTATGCATCTATGTCCTGTACCACAATGCCCCCTCCCTTGTCGGCAGGACGTATGGTAATAGTAGGATCCTTACCAAGGTTCCTGAGGCATTGGAATTCTTTCTTGGACATGTTGGGTGCTTTACTAGTAGGACGATGTCCCTCCGTCAGTGCCAGGTGATCAAGTGCCCTGTTGTACGACTTGAGGGCTTGATTGTTTGTAGTGGGGTCAAATGTCGAGCGGGGTCGGAACAGGATCTCATCAGGGTTAGTTTCAATCGTGGGTGGTGTATCCCTTTTCTTTGAGAAGAATTCTTTGAGTCGGAGCTTACGGTGAAATTTGTACGATTCCACTTTCCACTGGAAGTCATCGAAGCCTGGTGAGGGGACGAAGGAAAGACCTTTGCTTAGGATGGCCATTTCTTCGGGCGACAATTCCCTGCTTGAGAGGTTGAAGATCACCTGTTCTTGTTGTATCCCCGTCTCCTTCTTGTGGTTCCTGAGCCACTGGCCACCTCTTCTGGTAGGACGTCCCCGGACTCGATCCTCTGGGCCCGGGTTTTTACCCCTAAAGGGAGCCCTTGTTTAGGCTGATCTTCCCTTTCACTTTGTGAGGAGGTACCCCCACTGGAGTAATCGGTGTCACCCCAGCGATTTCTGCGTCTGGGCGGTCGTCGACGGTCTGTGCGCTGTCTGTTGCTGGAGTTACTGTTTACCCAGGAGTACACCTTTTGTTCTTGGTAGTCACGTTGTACGATTTCAAGCTTATTCCTCTTGAACCTAATCAGGTCTTTTCTGTAAGTCTCAATCTGTGCTGTAAGTTTGTCGTGCCACTTAGTATCAGGGTCACTTTGTAGACCGGGGAGATGTGCCCGTTCGAAGGTGCTGATTTTTTCTTTTACTTCTGTTAATTCTTTCCTCGCCTCAGAGATGACTAAGAGCATTAGGTCTAGGCTGCATTTGTTGAGAATTGCAGCCCAGCGTCTGCAGAAGTCCTGGTTGTATTTCCCGATCGTGGGGGTATTCCGGACTCTGAAGCCTCGGGGGATGAGGCCGGCGCGGTGGTAGTCCGAGAGAGACACACCGTGCAGGTAGAAGTCAACTTCTCTTTTTTTTAGGCGAAGGAGTTGCGTGAACAGTGTTTCATTAGTTTCAGCACCACCAGTGACCGCAAGTTTGTCTTCAAATCTGATGCTGTCCGCGTCGGTATCAGAGTACGTGAGAGTCTCTCCAGTGGTGAGTGTCACATTCTTGAAACCGGTTTGTTCTTGCATAGTATTGTGCATCAGCTTTTTGGAGGGAATCCGGATTGTTGGTGTGGAGCAGATTATGCTTGGGGTGCCATATCGCGCCAGAAAATTGGGCAATGGATATGAGCAGAGAGATGATCGGCACTCCCGACGTGGCGTAAATTGAATGATGCCCAGGTGCCTTGTCTTAGTGCAGGGGAACACAGAATAGTAGACGTGGTGTAGGTAACCGGCACTCTCAGGACTTGTTAATAATGGAGGCAGACACGGAGGTCTTCAGCAACGTTTCGGTTTATTACAACCGTTATCAAGCTCACAGAAACAAAGATACAGTGCATACATATATAGACTTACCAACACCACTGTGCAGGGCGCCCGCACCCCTCCGTCAGCCCGGATCACATGACGTCACCCTCACGGGACGCGCACCAGCCGGTGCGTCCGGACCTCCTTTGGGGTTGCTAGGCGACCTGTAGTAAACAATACAAAAGTGCGTGAATAAACATTAAAAAACCGGCAAATCCCAAACTAACAATAAAGTGTCACGAGTGTGACATGAACCCAATGTGTAAGTACACAATCTCTGGGTATGGAAAGCATGATACAAATAATGTCAATAGATCAAAAGAACAACAACATTCTGAGTAGGAGCAGCGGTAGATCCACAGCTGGGTGTCATATGTAACCCATACATACTGTGCAATGAGGAGCGGAGTTTATAGAAAGCAATGTAGACTGCAAGATTCGTTAAGGCCAAGGGGGTGTACGGTGTTGAGTTTGTGAATCCACCTTGCCTCTCTTTGTAGCAACAGGAGATCACGGTCTCCACCTCGTAGATTAAGAGGTATGTGATCGATGATCTTGTACCTTAAAGCGGCCAGACTGTGTTTGTGTTCCCTGAAGTGTCGGGGAACAGGTTGCTTGTTAGGGGGTATTCTTCCTTCAAGGGAGGCTCTGATGCTAGATCTGTGACCAGCCATTCTGGTCTTAAATTGGCATGTAGTTTTGCCTACGTATAGTAGGCTACACGGACATCTGATGATGTAGACAACGTGTGTCGACGTGCATGTCAACACATGTTTAATTTTGATGTTTTCGCCAGAATGTGGGTGTTTAAATGAGTCGCCTGTCTCTAGGAAGCCACAGGTAGTACAGTTGATACATTTATAGCACCCTGGTTTACGTTGTAGGAAACCAGGTGTGATGGTGGGATTCAATTTAGAGATATCGTTATGGACTAGGTAGTCCTTGAGGTTGCGATTCCTCTTGTAACTAGGCAGTAATCTGTGGCGGGCGAAACTTTTAAGATCTGTGTCATTAGTTACCATGGGCCAAAGTTGTTTGGCAGCTTTGGTAATGGCTTGCGAGGAGCTGTTGAAGGATTGAACGAATGGGATGCTATCTTGCATGGCTTTCTTTTCTCTGGTGGACAGGGTATCTTTTCTGGGGGTGTCCAGAGCTTTTTGCTTGGCACTCAATAAATCAGGCAGCCTGTATCCCCTGCAAACAAATTTATCTATCATCCCATTAATTTCAATTTCTGCGTCACCTAGGTTTTCGCAGATCCTGCGTGCCCTAAGAAATTGTGAGAAGGGTAGGCCCCTCTTAGTGGCCTCGGGATGGGCGCTAGAGCAATGCAGAAGGGTATTCCGATCAGTGGGCTTTTTGTACAGATTGGTGGAAATCTTGTTGACACCCAGCTGTGGATCTACCGCTGCTCCTACTCAGAATGTTGTTGTTCTTTTGATCTATTGACATTATTTGTATCATGCTTTCCATACCCAGAGATTGTGTACTTACACATTGGGTTCATGTCACACTCGTGACACTTTATTGTTAGTTTGGGATTTGCCGGTTTTTTAATGTTTATTCACGCACTTTTGTATTGTTTACTACAGGTCGCCTAGCAACCCCAAAGGAGGTCCGGACGCACCGGCTGGTGCGCGTCCCGTGAGGGTGACGTCATGTGATCCGGGCTGACGGAGGGGTGCGGGCGCCCTGCACAGTGGTGTTGGTAAGTCTATATATGTATGCACTGTATCTTTGTTTCTGTGAGCTTGATAACGGTTGTAATAAACCGAAACGTTGCTGAAGACCTCCGTGTCTGCCTCCATTATTAACAAGTCCTGAGAGTGCCGGTTACCTACACCACGTCTACTATTCTGTGTTCCCCTGCACTAAGACAAGGCACCTGGGCATCATTCAATTTACGCCACGTCGGGAGTGCCGATCATCTCTCTGCTCATATATATATATATATATATATATATATATATATATATATATATATATATATATATCCTAAAGATTGTAAGCTTGTGAGTAGGGCCCTTCTACCTCTATGTCGGTTTGTTACCACCCAATTTATTTTATCACTGTTTCCACATGTAAATCGAAACGGAATCTGCTGCACTATATAAGAATAATAAGAATAATAAATAAATATATGGGATCAATTTACTAAGATGGGAGCTCTATTGAAGATGGGATGTTGCCCATAGCAACCAATCGGATTCTACTTCTTATTTATTTAGCATCTTCTAGAAGATAATAGATATCATTTCATTGGTTGCTATGGGCAACATACCATCTTCAATAGAACTCCCATCTTAGTTAATTTACCCCTGTGTATTTATATTAGATTATTTTAAGTGTTTATAGTAGAAGTCAGAACTTCAGACCCAAGCCAGAAATTGTAAATAACTAAATATACTGTATTATGGGCCTTATTCAGATCTGAGCTCAGTACACATTTGTTTGGAAAATGGACAAAACCAGGTGTACTGCAGGAGGGGCAGATGAAACATGAACAGAGAGAGTTAGATTTGGGTGGGGTGTGCTGAAACTGTTCTAACATCCGCAGCCCAGCTCCGCCCCCCTTCGCCGCCCATCGCATACATAATTATCGCATATGCTCTAACATATGCGATAATTATGGCAAAGGACAGCTCTTGCATTAAGAGGTCGACATGGCATGGTTCAACAGAGTTGGAAGGCTGACACAAGCATTAGGTCGACAATAGGAAGGACGACATTCAATAGGTAGACATGAGTTTTTCACTTATTTCTTTTTTTAACCCAACATGTGCCGACAGGCGTCATTTCAACCCCTACCATCCACTATGGCATGGTGGGAGAATAAAATGGTGTGCTCAGCGCTGTGCCCGAAATGAGGGGATGCCGTGCACTTTGACGGTGTCCATGTCGACTATGTCTACATTTGGGACAAAAACTGTCATGTTGACCGCTTCAATGTCAACCTTCCTATTGTTGACCTAATGCTTGTGTCAACCTTCCAAACCCTGTTGACCTTAGCCATGTCTATTTTATGTGGCCACATACGACATGTCGACCTTCAGTGGTGGTCGACCCCAATACATGTTGACCTAATATGGGTCTTCCTAATGACCCATACCCAGTATTTTAAACCTGTATAGATGGAATCTCTATTAACAGCTGATGTTTGGAGGGGACATTTGTGGAAAAAAGAAAGAAGTAAAGTAAGAAACTGTGGCCCTAATTCTGGTCTGATCGCTCACCTGCACTTTTGCACAGGGGAGCGATGGTTAGCTACTGTGCACGTGCAGCCACTTTGTACAAGCGGGCGCAGCTAATTTTTTATTCGCTGGCTCATTTGCACATAGTAATGCGGGGGTGAATGTATGGGGCGGTGGAAATTAAAATGCTGGGCGTTCCCATGGAAATTCAGTGGTGACGCAGGTGCCGGGTGTCAGCTGCCCGCCCTCTTCCCGTACAGGGGCACCGCAGATCTAAGACACCAGAGAGTGTCTTAGATCTGCGAGCACTAGAGAAATCATTTGATGGTCGGCGACCATCAAATGATTTCTTCCCTGCATGCAATCTGCAAATGGATGTTTATGCAAAACATCAATTCGCATGCGTGCGGAGTGATTGGCGGTGCTTCCGGGGGGCGGACCTTCGCGCGGGCAGCGTTTAGATGACCCGCAAAGCTGCAAATACCGCAGTGTTGCGGGTCAATCAGCCTCAGGAGGTGGCTTCATAACATTGAGCTCTAATCATAGGCGTGCGCAGCACATTTTATTAGGGGGTGCACCGTCAAAGGAGTGTGCATAGCTCCACCTATTGGGCGTGTCTAACACCGCCAATCAGGCTTGTCTTCCATCATCTATTGGCACTCGCTACAATATAAAACCTCTCAGCCACACCCTAATCTCCGGCCTATTTCAGTTGTAATCTTCTAATTACTCTGTGTAACAGTACATGCAAATAGAGTCATAAACATATATGGATGACGCAGGTATGTAGCGATAGGACAATGGTCTAGTTCAGTGGTTCCCAACCCTGGTCCTCAAGTACCCCCAACAGTGCACGTTTTGCAGGTCTCCTCACAGAATTAGTGAAATAATGAGCTCCACCTGTGGAGCTTTTAAAATGTGCATGAATAATCTGTGCACCTGCCGGGTGACCTAGGACCAAGGTTGAGAACCACTGGTCTAGTTCAAGTAACAATGCAAACACACACATAATTGATGGGCACTTCTTTAAATGGAATACAGTTCTAAAAAGCAAAAGTCTTTGGTTAAGGGTATTGCTGATATTGTTATCAGCAGAGGTGTTCATAAAGGTGGGGCACAGCATTAGGGGGTGCCTATGCACCTCTAACACTCAATATGTGTGCACACCTATGGCTCTAATACAAGATAAGCATGCATTCTTTTAGTGACCAAGTATTGCAGGAAGTGTTTCTGAAAAGTCAGTAATTCACCTTGAGCACTGATCAGTTGCAGGGAAGAAAGGGCTTAGGTGAACATAATTAATCATGCCACATGCACAGCTTTCTATTCTGGATACTGTAAAGTGTGTGTCATCAATGGAAAGCTTAAGTCTTCTTATACAGACCTAGTTAATGACCTTACACTTTCCCCTTGTTACTTGTATTGAGAAGAATTATCAGCATCCACGGTGTGAAGATGTCACAGGAAATGTGTTCCATAAACAATTCTTGAGTAACTGCAAGCAGGGACAGCGCAAAATTTTCCAGCACCCTAGGCAAAAACTTCAGCTGACTGCTCCACCACAACCCACACACTAATACGACTCTCTAGAACCTAAGGTGAAAGAGTGGAGGTAGCGTATGAGAAGTAAGACACCTGACATTTACATTAAGTTCAACAAGTGACATCTCTAATTTTGTAGTCATGCTCAGGGGTGTCCCCAAGACTCTGGAACCCCGAGGCAGCTGTCTACTGCCTAATGGTAGAGTCAGCCCTTGCTGTCAGCTAGTGTAGTACAGCTTCAATTCAATTCAATTCTATGATCAGTTCAATTCATATCTAGTGTCTCAGTGTCACAGAAACACTGCCATCTGTTGGCAGCAAGTGAAGCTACATCTAGCTTTCTATTTATTTGCTTTGACCTTGCTTATTAGTGTGTGTGTGTGTGTGTGTGTGTGTGTGTGTGTGTGTATATATATATATACACATATATATAGTTCTCTAATGTTCTATAATTTGATTTATTGGCAATAAGGATGCTGTATGTGCTTCACTATCCTCCTATAGTGCTTCTGCCACTAGCCATGTCTATGCATAGCATGGTATGGCATTTTATGGTATTAGTGGCAGAAGGGAATATATTTGCCCACACTAATTTGTTAAATAAGGATATGTTTCCTATTTATATGGGCACCATCATGCCCATATAATTAGGAGTATTAGACATTTTTGTAGCATTTCATGAATTTCTCATTGGTTCTTGGGCCTGAAGATGTGGTTTTTGTTTATCAGTCAAATGTAGTCACTAACACTCCAGCACAGATCTACTTCCCTTCAAATGTTCCTTTATAAACTATCTGGAGCCATTTGGGCATGTCATTATCACTTTAAAAAAAATCAGGATGTTTAATAACACTGTTGAGGATACTGTCATAAGAATATCGCTTAAGATGAAATCTAATCTTGTCCTGATGATCAGTGTACTCATAATGGAACTGTACTGTACCTCGGTACTTAACAAACTGTACACTACTTAGCAATGTATGGACTGAAAGGAAATAGGTGGTGTATAATTACACTACAGGAACAAAAATCTGCACTCAGGTAAAACTAAACTAAAGCCCCACACATACTAGAAGAGTAAATTAAAAGAAATTGCCCAGAAGGGCCCTTCTGAGCGATTTCTTTTACTATCTCACCTAGTGCGTACAATCAACATCGTTAAGGATACATGCTCCCGCACATCATCAACGACCCCAGTTCAGTTCAGATGAGGGAGAACCTTGCTAACGAGCGCCATGCTGCAGCTGCGTACAGCACAGTGATAGTAGGCATGAAACATGTTTATGTAATTACTCGTTTTTAATAGTTCATCCAGTAAGGTTTAGTGCTGAATATAGCTTTTTCCACAAGTGTTCTCTATAGTTTTTTGTACTTTGACTGTTTTACTTGGGTTTTGCACCTGAACATCCATACAGGGTCATTATATTTTTTCTGTCATAGACTTGTTTGTTTGGTATGAACCAGGTAAGTAATCACAGTTAATGCTAATATTTGTCCAGGCATTTATGGCTTGTATACTGCATGCTGGTTACAGGCATAGGAGCCAACTTCATAGGATCTAACTGCTTAAAATGATATAACTGAAAGAGCCATGTATAGACATGGCTAGCGGCTACAGCAGAACTAATATAGGGGTGCTCAAACACACACAGGGCTCACAGATTCTGGTAAATAGTAAATACACCCTTATCATGGTGTCACCATTAACCATATACCCAATGTTGGACATGTACTGTAGGTACAGCCCCATGTTTAAGGGGTGTGGCCAGTTGCTACAAGGGGCAACCCACATAGAAGCCAGATAGCCATTTGAGATGTAACTGACTGACTAATAGAGAAGTAATGTATCATTTAAGTGCACAATATGGAACCTGACATTAGAGGAAGCAGCAGAGCCTTCAGGCAATGGGCCCACCAAGGATTTCCTCTGTGCCCCTATGGACCAGTGCGACCCATAGCATACCACAGACTGTGCTGAAGATCTTTTTCTTTTAAGATGTGCTTGATAACTGCATGCAGGCCTGGTAGCGGGGGGGGGGGGATAAAAGGGAACAGTTGTCACAGAACCCAATGATATGAGGAGCCCCAAAGCATGGCTGCGGCAGAGAGGTATCACAAATTAATTAATTAATTTGTTACGCAGGCCAGATGGATAACTTACTGGATGTGGACCCTAACCTGCCGATCGCCGGTAAACTGTTTCCCACCACTACAAATTATGTCACATGCACAAGCAGTATGATGTCATGCTGGCTCGCAGAGGAGCATCGCTGAACAAGCCCAGCCTTCTGACTGCAATGAGCGCATGCGACTGAGGGGCAGATTTATTAAGCTCGGTGAAGTGATAAAGAGTCTGATTTTTATCACCGGCCAATCAGCTCTTAACTGTGAAGCTACAGGCTTGGTTTGAAAAATGACAGGTAAGAGCTGATTGGCCGGTGATAAAAAGCAGACAGTTTATCACTTATTCGAGCTTAATAAATCTACCCCAGAGTGGCATTTTACATATTGCAGATTTTCACCAGCTCAGCCGTTGTTTCAGGGAGGCCCAGAGTCCGTCACTCAAGGCTATGTGGGGATGAAAATGCAAACACAGGTAACACAGCAGTTTTCTTACCTTACATGCTGCCATCCTATATAGTTTTTGAGATGTTTCTATCTAATAAACGTTTTCAGGGAGTGCATATACACGCTGAGCTGTCATATAACAGTTTTTTCCAACAGCTGTTTGTATACTAAACTGTTAAAAAGCAATGATTTCTATGGCAAACATCACTATGGCAATGATTATCTTCTTGTTTTAAAGTGCTGGAGTTCCCCTTATCTAGAAGCTCCACCCCCACCCAGACATTTACTAAAGTTTCTAAAAATGACAAGAGGTGATATTGCCCATAACAATCAATCATTTCTCTATTGCATCCTATAAAATTATAGACAGAAAATAATTGGTTACTATGGGCAACATCACCTTTTTTCATTTTTTTTTAAATGTATCCCTTTGTGTTAAAGCAGCCGTGCACATATATAACACATAAATTAAAGTGCTGTGCCTAATAAACAGCTATAGTAAGTAGTAACATAGATAAGTACTTGTAAAAAAGAAAAACAAATCACACAGGGCCTGGTTCAGATGCGGACATAGTGAGTACCAATGGTTGGTAATTTGGGGTTAGTCTAAATCTTTGGTTCACTGCGCATTCACGTGTTCCCCGATGTTCTGCATCTGTGCATGTGCAGATACATTTCTACATGTTTGCCGTCCCGCTCCCACCAAGCAGTGCGGGCGTGGGCGGTGGGGTGGCAGCGGGGGACACTGACCATGGGAACGCCCAGCGTTTCCATTGAAATTATTGGCTGTGAGTTGTCTTCTATTGAGGATATTTTTATTAGAAATTGTTGGCGAAAAAGAGATAGTATTGCGCAGGATTGCCATCAACCGTTTAATTATATCTTCTCCTTTCTACCTTCAAAGAAACGGTTAAGGTGCATTAGGTCAAGGACAGTTTCTTCCCAGCGGCATTTATCGATTTTAACCAAAATTGTTAATTTGTACCTCTCTGAGACTCAGAATGTAATTTTGTTGTTTTACAATTTTTATGTTGTGTCACAATGACAATAAACTATTATCTTATCTTATGACGCGGGTGCAGGGGGCGGGCAGCTGCCATCAGCATATGTCAGCTGCCTGCCTGCTTCCCACATGCCAAGCCCATGGGAAGGCCCAGCGTTTCATGGGCGTTCCCATGAAAATGCCTGGTGTTTCCTTGGAAATACGGCGATGACGTAGGTACAGGGGCTGGCAGCGGACAACAGCATATGTCAGCTGCCTGCCTGCTTCCCACATAGAGGCGTCTCTGATATGCGTGTGCTGGAGAAACCAATAATTTCTCCCCTCACCCAAGGCTGCATATGGATGATTATGCAAATCATCCATTCGCAGCCATGCGGGGGATCTCAGCGTTCAAGGGGGGGATGGCCGGCACTGCGTGTGGCGATTGGTCCACAGTGTTGTGTGTGGACCAGAATAAGGTTATTTGTGCATGCACAAACATCCAGCACACATAATATTATCAGTAACCAGATTTAAAGACCACATGACAACAGAAATTAGAGATCTTGGTTACATATATTTGCCAATACATGAATAAGCCCCCAAGCCATCAGTCAAGGTTTCTGGTATTGTGGGTCCATATTGCTATATCTAGGTGTGGGGATCGGCACCCCAAAAATCACCATAAGCCAGAAAGTCTAGAGCAGCACACCAGTGACAAAACTAAAGTGTTAATAAATATTAGTGTTAAGAAGCCAGAGCTATATACAAAAGTGATGCAAAAGTAATGAATGTAACTAATATATTAAAGAAACAGTGTTAGTGAAGAGATTAGTAAGAGAAAGTGTTACATAGAATGTAATAGTGTGCTACCTCAGAGCCATCCAGCCACACCAATCCAGGGGCACCGCACCCCAACCTCATGTTATCCCAATCTGGGTCTTTAATTAACTAGTATAGAGCCAGATGATAATGGCTCTTACTTAAAAATACCTAAACTAAGAGCTGCCTACCTAGAGCAACCTCCCTAGAGCCTTTACAGCCTCTTTTTCTCAAAATGGAGGTGTGTTGCCATTGTTGTAGGTGATGGATGAAGTCAGGATCTCTGTCATTGGATGGAGATTTCCTGGCCTCTTAGTAACTCCTGTGGTGACTGGCTAGTGCAACCTAGTCATTTAGCCATCTGAAGGTACTGATGACCCAATTTGAATCAGTAGTGCAGCCAGAGGGAATGCCGCCATCTGCTCTAAGCGGTATCACTGCTGCTTCTATGTAAGCAGAAGATATAGCAACTCCAACCACATCTGAATCAGGCATTGAGTTCATTATACTGAACATGTTATGTAGGCAGAAATATTATGCAAAGTACACAGAACCCATATCTAGGGCCTTATTTTGGTTCATTCTTTCTGACAAAATCCTTCTTAGACGGGCAAAACCATGTGCACTGCAGGTGGGGCAGATGTAACATGTGCAGAGAGAATTAGATTTGGGTGGGGTTTTACTTCAAAGTGAGATCTATATTGCAGTGTAAAAATAAAGCAGTCAGTATTTTCCCTGCACAGAAACAAAATTACTCACCCAAATCTAATTCTCTCTGCACAAGTTACATCTGCCCCCCTGCAGTGCACATGGTTTTGTCCATCTAAGAAGGATTTTGTCAGAAAGAATGAACCAAAATAAGACCCCTAGTGCTTTTCTAAAGGTGCCCATACAACCGCGATTTGGCCTATTTTCACCCAATTCCGAAGGATCGGGCTAAGAAATCAGGTGAAATCGGTCCACATCGCATGTATGTGACTTACGAATTGCCCTGGTGTGCTGAGTGCAGACATGCTGCACATAAGATAAATCATGTGTGCAGCCGTCAGGTGCTTTTTCGCACCTGTGATGTATTGGATCTGATTTCCTTTGAACACCCACCGGCAGCTCCCCAGAAGTCCTTTTACAAGCAATAAATTGCATGTGATATATCGCATGTAAAAAATGGAACAAGTGCCAAGTCAGATGAAGGACTATCATGGAGCTGCCAGAGAAGTTCAAAGGAAATCAGGTTCAACTTCTGCATCAGACACGTCGGACTAGTATATGGGAGGCTTGACAGCTAGTGCACTGCAACAGTGCAAAAAAAAAAATACTAACACTATCAAAAATGAACAGACATACACGAAACCAGAAGAACTACGTCATAAATTAAAATGTCAATTTGCCATGACTGTTCCTGACATCTCTTGTTAAACGCACGGTTTTGTTTATTATTTATTTTAGGAAAATATGTTTTTAAGTATAGTAGGAAACCCTGGGCTGCTCTTCAAGGATCACACAGCTTTGTTTGTATGTGTTTGTGTAACTCTATCAGGTACTCGCCAAACTTTATAACGACAACAAACAGAACGAGTGTTAACGCAATGATCTGTTCAATAATTACCCTATTTATTTATTCATATCTTATCTCTCATTTCATGTGAATACAAAAACAATCATTTGATCAGAAATGTTCTATTTGCATCTTAATAGACAAATGTTACGCATTTCGGTTTCCATTGAGACTTTCATTTAAAATAACCATCTCATTGAAAAGCTTCCTGAAACCTTATCCATAGGGAAACAGTTACCTGCCTTGCCAGCTCAGACCTTGTAGCAGTTGACATCACCTTTTGGTCTGGTTACAGAAGTCTATTCACATAGTTGTTAGAAGCAGGCTTAGCCTGCAAGGCAAAATCGGCCACAGAAGAAAATTAGTGCATTTACCTGTCAGCATCAAGCTAGATTTTCAATCCAGTTCACTAGTCACAGGGACTAGTTTTTCATCCTGTGGGAGAAGAAACTGATACGCTGTTAGAGGTGGAGGTGTCAGCTAAAACAATTCATTAGCATGAGAATATAAAGTAAAATTCAGAAGACAAATGTGTGCTGAATACTTATTGGTAGCTGAAACTAGAATAGGGTTTTCCAGATATTGTCAGGAACTAGTGGATGGAGAGCTGAGGAGAGAGGTTGCAGAGTTATTTTAGTATAGTGTAGTAGATTATGGTGTGTGTGCTTCATTTATTTTCTGTATTACATATTTACATAGTTACATAGTAGATCATGTAGAGTAGGCTGAATAAAGACTTGCGTACATCTAGTTCAACCTAGGATTTTAGTGTTCTGAAATTATTAAAGACAGATTATGATTCTTATTTGTACCCATTGTTGTTTTTATCCAATAAAAGTTTACCCAACCTTATTTTAAACGTATTTATTGTGTCTGCCAACACCACTTCTCCAGGAAGAGAGTTCCACAGTTTGACTGCTCTGACTGTAAAGAAATTTTTCCTTCTAAGGGAACAAAATCTTTTTTCTACCAATCTAAACTTGTGCCCCCATGTCCTAGACTCCTTTCTAACAGTAAATAGGGTGTTTGACAGTTCCTTATATTGGTCCCTGATATATTTGTACATGTCCCCCCTTAAACGTCTCTTCTCTAGTGTAAATAGTCCCAAAGTGCCCAATCTCTCCTCATAGCTTAAATACTCAATTTCCCTAATTAGCTTTGTTGCTCTTCTTTGGATTTTTTTCTAATTCTATGATGTCCTTTTTATGGTATTGTGAGTGCTCTTTGCGGAAAAAATGCAATTATTGGTTAAAATGGACAAACAAGGTGAGGAGTTGGTATAACTTATATTCAGTGCTGCATTTGTACCAGTGTAATAATTCATAATATATTGCGTGGTTAATTGCCTACATGCTAAGACTAGTATACAAGGACTAATCCATTACCCAAACAAGTTACTAGCCTTTCTGTAACATTCAGTAGCCAATGCACTGTAAATCCAGTATTTTCTTCACCTAGTCCCATTCAATCACATAATGGGCAGTACCTTGTAGTAAATGTGTACTCTCCGATTAACCCTCAGTAGACTCACAGATTTTGAGATTGTAAAACTGTCCAATAAGCAGTATGACCATAATGTATTATTCTGGTGCACAACCTGTGGGTAAGAAGTGTGCTGTCAGCAGTGCTGTATCTATACTGAGTGTAGTGACTGCAGTGCACACAGGACTCTGGGTGCCGGGTGCCCAATCCGCACCCATTTCTTCAATACTTACCTCTACGGATACCCACATCAGCAGCACTGCACAAATCACCAGAAATATAGCACAGTGGACATTTCCCCAGCAATTTGCTGTACGCAAATGGCTGTAACAATATTTCCATGAAGACCTAAGCATACACAGGAGACTGACACAGCTCGAGGGTCTGATACACAGTTATGCTGACATGCTCCCAACTAGAGAGGCTGGTGCCTGAAGAGGGACTTAACATGGTCACCCTGCTATCTCCATACACCCCTGACTCCCATATTTGGTGTCTCAGCTGTCAGACACGCAGTACATTAGGAACTGCTCTATGGGATTCTGAACTAGTGGTCTACTGGAACTTACTAGCCCAAAACTATGGCACTGTAGTCCCTGGATGAGACAGTTGTTTTAATGTTTATTATTATTAATATTATTTATTATTATTATTATTATTATTATTAAAAAGTTATCTGCGGTGGAATTTTTGTTCAAATATTATAATTATAATGAGATATTAGTATAATTAATAATCACACATATGTTTTTATTTTATGAAGCCGGAGTTCTTAGTTGTAAATGTGTTTCCCCTCTCTTTTCCCCTCTCACGTATCCCACCCCCCTGCCACCAACTCGACCCAGATCGCATTAACGTCGCAGAGCACAGGGAACAGTTCTCGTCTGTCCGTCACCAGGGAGGCAGACGGGACAGGGGAACAACAAGTCATTTGTACCTGGTGAGGAGGACACTCCTGGGAAACAAATAGATGAGCTAGCCCATGAATCCTAGCCATTCTCTGAGGTAAACAGAACTGCATGAGAAACACAGCAATTATCAGCAGCAGCATCACGCTTAACTCTCTCACTGCTCTGCGCCGGCCAGAAGACATGAAACTGTAGATTATCCCAACATCTTCTTTAGGACAAAGAGACAGAAAATAATGTTGTTTCTTTCATTTGAACAGATATGGAACTTACTGGTGGTATCATCAGGTCTATATCTTGATCATGTCTGCTCTCCAAGGTGTGGATTCCCTTCATCAGCTTTCCTTATACACAAGTGAGATTCTGATACTAAGCTTTCAATCAAATCATTCTACACCTTAATATGATCAAATATATTTCTAATATACAGTATACAAACCAGAATTTGGAGCATTCATCAAGAGAGAATCATTTAAAACATATGAAACTATGACACAGCAGGAGAACAAAGCTGTGCCAAGGTGGTGGTGGGGGAGGTCTAATGGTAACCATCTGAATAGTGTTCAGGGCTGCCGACAGGGGGGTGCTGTGGGTACAGCTGTCCCAGGCTCCGGCCTCTGGAAGGGTCCTGGCAGCTCATTTTGCCCACCGCAAGCCTCCACTGTGGCAATCCTCCACTGTTCTGCCTGCGCTGCGCTCGGTCCTCGGGACTCAGCAGGACCCGAAGGACAGGCTTCTTCAATGCAGGATGCCAGCGGCCAATTAAAATGCTGCACCAGCTTTTGAGCCAATCAGACCTCGTGTACCGTTAGCCAATCAGAGTGGTTGCCAGTACACGAGCTCTGATTGGCTCACCAGCCGGTGCTGCATTTTAATCGGCCGCCGACGTCCTTCATTGAAGAAGCCTGTGCTTCGGGCCCTGCTCAGTCGGGCAGTAAGTGAAGGAAGCGGGGGGGGGGGGGGGTGAGGGCAGATTGGGGAGAGATGGGGGGTGCCGAGACTGGAAATCAGTACCGGGCCCTCCAAAATTCCTAGTGGCAGCCCTGATAGTGTGGCTTAGTAAATTCCAACACACTGCCAATTAGGACAAGGCTGGCAAGCAAGGTGACAATGTCCATCTAATGGCAGGTTGTTCCCTTGTAAGGCATTTCTATATTCCTAAATATATATGGCACTACTGTATTTTTTTATGCTTATATATTCTAACTAGCCCTAATATGTGCCTCTTAAATAAAATGTAGATCCTAAAATGTTATTTGAGCCTTACAGTGTAGTAAATAGCTATGGGGTTCATCACATAGCACAACCTATACCCACAGTAATAATGTTCATATAACGGCATACAAGTGGTATTTTGTTTTCCAGTATCTAGGCAACAGTGTGTGGTAAGTAGTGAGGATAATAGAAATGTATACATTGCTCTGGTTCCTGCATAAGATATAGTAGCTATGAAAAGCAATTGTGATGCAGTGCTGGATATTTTTTAAGGGAGCGATGCAGTAAAAATATGTATACAAACATAAAAACAACACCATGTTGATGGGCCTAATTGGCATGTCCAGATACTGTATGTGTAGAACACAGGAAGGCAAACTTGGCACTCCAGCTGCTGGAGAGCTACCCATGTCACGCAAGCATGCCCTGCCAAAGTTTTAGCATGCCCTTAACCCTTTGAGTGGAACATCTCTTTGAGAGATGTGCAAAATATCTGCTAAAAATGCCAGCGTCACTCACATTTGTTATATAAATTCAAATAAAAAATGTTGTGTAAATAAAGATTATATTTCCTATATAAGATAAAAATTATAGGTCATTATGATGGATAAAAATGTTTATTTGGCAATCTTCACACCAATTTTGACAAATTCACATGGCACTCAAAGGGTTAAAGCAAATCTGTGGCATGGCTATGCTCTACATGTTTAACATGGGCTGGAATGTTACAGATTGTTCCTATTAAGGGAAAAACACAAATACTCATCCTATCATGTCACCATACAGTCATATTTCCAGAAAAAAGTTTTGGGAGAAAAATGAGAATGTCACTGTGTGGTGCACCAAACAATTAATAAAATATAACCTTTATTTAGTATTTTATAAAATTTTAGCGAAAGTAAAAGATGCAATACATACATATAGACATAATAGTTAAAAAGGATAATAATATCCTAATGACGTGGGGTCCCACTGCTCAATCTTGGTTTCAATAAACTTTATTATTCACTTAACTCATATTATGTGTGATGCTTAGATCTGTGGATAATGCTGGTTAATTCAAATATTACCAGTTATATATATATATATATATATATATATATATATATATATATATATATATATATATATATATACAGTATATATATATATATAAATATATATATATATATATATATATATATATATGAGACTTATATTTCAATGGTAAGTGGTTTTACTGTAATTGCCCCTTTCAAATTAAAAGGAAGTAAAATTAAACTGGAATGTGATTTGGTAGGCCACTGATGTTTAAGTCTAATGGTCACAATCCAGGACTATAATCCTTTCGTCTATAGAAGAAGAATATAGACAGGCAGACTGGTGTACTTAAGGATGTTAATATCGTAAGACAGTGATGTGCTATGATAAGGTGAGGCTCACTAATATACCGGTATTCGCCTGATAAATATCAGCGTCTTTCCGGAAGATAATTAAAGAGCCAAGTCAGGGCACTACTGTTGCCGTTTGGGGAAAATCACAGTGTGCGTCAGTTGTAGTGCCGCTAGGACAGCCTGTCAGCCGGGGTACAGGAGGTTGCGGTGTCAGATATCGTACACCCCGCCTGCTTGCCAAGCGGGCTCGTTAATACAGAGACCGGCTCTGTGTTAGGGAAAATCACAGTGTGCGTCAGTTGAAGTGCCACTATTTCAGAGCAGGTGCGTTAATACATTGACCGCTGGCATATACCACTGAAAGAAAATACAGATCAAAATGCATTCAAGTGAGGGAGGGGGAGCTGGGGGCACAACCATTAAGTGTACGGTCAGCGTACGCTTCGCTAATGAGCTTTGTCAGGACCGTACTCATTAGCGAAGCATACGCCGACCGTACACTTCATGGTTGGGATTCCCCCTCCTGAGTATAACCAGCCCCGGGCTCATTGAGCTGGACCTGGTTCCAAAAATATAGGGGACAAACAGTGTAGGAGGTAGGGGTATTCTCAAAATCAAGCCCCGGACTCTTGGACTGGTCCTGGTTCTAAAAATACGGGGAACAAAAAAATGGGGGTCCTCCGTATTTCGGAACCAGCACTGGGCTCCAACAGCCCGCTGTATCATGCCACAACCGGGGGACACTTTTTAAGTAAGGTCATTTTAGGGGGACACTTTTTAAGTAAGGTCCCCCGGCTGTACCATACACACCATGGCTAGACATCCCTGGACTGGGTACCTGGGGGAGTGGGGACCCCCTCAATAAACGGGTCCCCCCAAGGCTTCACCCGTCCAGGGCTGAAGCCCAGGGCTGTCCCCGGCATCCCTAGGTGGTGTATGCCTGGCTGCAGGGCCGGCAACAGAATTTTTGGGACCCCATACACTAATATATCTGGGGGCCCCAGCATCCACCCCAAGTCCTGAGTGCCGGGCCTTTCTCTACCTATGTATATATAAACAGCAGAGGTGTGGCACTCGGACTAGTAATATAAAATAAAAACTGACTGTACTTGTTTCCTATTGCGGGCATCGCATGTACATCGCATTCCATTATAATGGCATGCGATGCGACCGATGCGAAGGCCGCGATTTTACATAGAAATGCATGGTAAAATGTAAATCGCGTCGGTCGCATCGCATGCGGCCAAAAAATCGCATGCGATGTGACCAACGCGATTACCGATTTTACATAGGGAACAATGTTAAATGGCCCAATTGACCCGATTTTACATAGGGAACAATGTTAAATGGCCCACAGACCCCAAATAGCCACCCTGAAGTGTGAAATGGCCCTCCCAATTGTTAACGCCACCCCACGATCAACGTCAACCCGAAGCGTGGCGAGCACAGCGAGCACTCGAGGGGCGGCGGTACGCGTCCTCCGACCTTTTCATACACCCACTATCCACGTCGGCGTGGAGTTGAGAATAGAAAGTGTGGCGAGCGCAGCGAGCCACCGAGGCCGAAGCGTGGCGAGTGCAGCGAGCCCCGCGAGGGGACGCGGAATACGAGCCCAAAGAGTGGCGAGCGGACGCGGAATACATGTTAAGTAATCCGTGTCCCCTCGTGGGGCTCGCTACGCTCACCACGCTTCGGGCTCAGTGGCTTGCTGCGCTCGCCACACTTTCTATTCTCAACTGCACGCTGACTACTATGTAGTAGACAATGTTTCAGTATTTGTTACTGTTATCAGGTCTAGTGACTTGACTTGAAAACAGTAATAAATACTGAAACGTTGTCTGCTACATAGTAGTCAGTTTTAATTTTATATTCCGAGAGCCGCACCTCTGCTGTTATATATATATATATGTAGAGGAGGGCCCGGCACTCAGGACTTGGGATGCATGCTGACTTTGACTGATTCCAGCGCCATCAATTGAGGTGTTAGCCTCCAATGTAGACGAATAGAACAAAGCGGCACTCGGAGGCTTGCATGTGGTGAAAACAAGAGGATTATTTTTAATCCATGTGCTAGAAGAAGCATGTGGATTAAAAATATTCCTCTTGTTTTCACCGCATGCAAGTCTCCGAGTGCCGCTTTGTTCTATTCGTCTATATATATATATATATATATATATATATATATATATGTATATATATATATATATATATATATATACAGTGGTCGAAGTGGGGCGGTATACGGGGGTATGGCATACCCCCACTTTAATCTGAAGATAAAAAAAAAAAGTTTTTTTTCCCCCTCAGGATGCTCTCTGATCACTCAGCAGCACATATTGTGCTTTTGTAATACCCCTGTACAACGGGGCAGTCTGGCAGGGGACGTTGATGGACAGGGGGGTGTCCGAAGGTGCACACTATATTCACTCTTTACTTTTCCATACCCCCACTTCAAAATTTCCATACCCCCACTTCAAAATTTTCACTTCGACCACTGTATATATATATATGTATAGTAGTTCAGGTTGAAGCAGTCACTCACCACAGGCAGTAATTCAAAGTTGAAAATTATTATCTGCGGTTGGGTCAGTCTTGCAGCCTTTAGCAGAGTTTGTTGACAGCTATCTTCAGATTTATGTACAAAAAATGTGGAGTTATGTAAGGGATACATCTGATTTCCTGGAAAAGGTGTTGGCTGTAGGTACTATACCTGATACAGCCTTTTTTGCAACAATGGATGTTACATCACTTTATACAGTGATCCCCCACCAAGGGGGACTTGATACGTTGAAGCAATTCTTACAACAAGGTTTACATAAAGGACCACCAACTGAGTTTCTACTTGAATTAGCGGAAATGGTTCTGCGACATAATAATTTTTGCTATAACAAGGTGCATTATATGCAACGTTCTGGGACCGCTATGGGGTCAGCCCTAGCTCCCTCATATGCAAATCTATACATGCATCGTTATGAGAACGAACATATCATGCCCTTGTATGCAAATAAGATTTTATGTTTAAAAAGGTTTATTGATGATGTCTTTTTAATTTGGATTGGCACAGAGGATGAGTTTTCTGAGATGATTCTACACCTGAACTCCCTTGACACTACCATTCGGTTCACCCACTCTATTTCGGCTACCAGCATCAATTTCCTGGATGTCACATTATTTCGAGAGGAGTCGGTTTCACCCTATACCGTAAGGAGACGGACCGAAATTTATTGTTGTACGCCACAAGTCACCATCCAAGTTCTCTGAAAGAAAGTCTACCCATCTCGCAATTCATCCGTGTACTGCGGAACAATTCTTCTGAGAGTACAGCACAAGTACAGATCGACGAGATGTGCGAACGATTCCTAATGAGAGGATACAAACAAATCACCATTGATAAGTGTTTAAAAAAGGCACTCACCAGTTATCATAAAGAGGAAACTAGCACAGCGCAGAAACTTGGGTCTGATCGTATGATTTTCGCGTCTACATTTAATACAGCATCTGACAAGATGGGCAAGGCAATCAAGAAATACTGGCCGATTGTATCAACAGACCCCAAGATGGGTCATATCAGTAAGAGGCCGCCTATGCAATCCTTCCGTCGAGGACCCAATCTAAAGCAGATGCTTATGCGACCACACGTTTAGCCTGCTGTAAGCAACTCTAGCTGGCTTCCACCACAACGTCTTGGCTGTGTTCGTTACGCTGACTGCACTACGTGCAGATCAATGATGGTTGGACAGACCTTTCCTCATTCCCATACCGGGAAAAAGATCAAAATTCGACATAGACTGTCTTGTATGGCATCATTTGTTATTTATTTCCTCACATGCCCATGTGGACTTTATTACGTCGGGTTGACTTCCCGATGTTTCAAAGAACGGATGGCGAACCACCGTTTATCCATTCGACAAGCATTTAAGCAATAGAAGTCGGATAAACCAGT
This sequence comes from Crinia signifera, assembly GCF_055691185.1. Lineage (NCBI taxonomy): Eukaryota > Metazoa > Chordata > Amphibia > Anura > Myobatrachidae > Crinia > Crinia signifera. Next base: position 234,411,142 of record NC_139219.1, on the reverse strand, counting down.
GGCAAAGCATTTTTTGGCCTTTGGACATTCAGTTGCTACCTTACGTTGTATGCTTATTGTCTTTGTACCTCCCCTCCACCGTGGTGGGGATCGTATCAAAAAACTTCATCAGAGAGAGGCCCGCTGGATATACGACTTGGGGACTGTTGCCCCAGGGGCCTGAATGAGCATATAGCGTATAACATGTTTCTTTGATGTTTTCAGATAATATATGGTATGACATTGCAGCATGTATCCATTTCTATTACTGATAATATATTCTTTTGTTTTTTTTATTTTTTTTGTGCATAGTGCATGACACGCATTGATGTCCACATTTTTTATGTGGTCATGTTTGTGTGTGTGTATGTGTGCATATATTGTAACATTTTATATTTTTTTATTTTTCATATTTTTTCTAATTATATGTGCATATATTGGTTGAATTGTATTGTGATGTGATGCATCAGGCAGTAGTCACATCTGACGTATTTATGGCTCACTATTAAATATTTACTCTAACCTATCTCTATTCGCATTCGTTAATTACCCCTTGTCTGTTTACATATTTTGATATTGAGCCAATGGCTCTGTATGGCGTATCCATTTACTTTATGGCCGCCAGTCCCTCATTATTATTGTGCCTCCAATCTGGTACTCTATTTGCGCTTAGAAGCGCTATACTTCCGGCTCTTTCATGCGTTCCACGGCCGTGGAACGCATGACACTTCCTGGATTGAACATCCTCCAGCGGCTTTGGCCGCTCCTAAGCATTTGGCGCGAACGGGCGCCTTACTTCCGGTCCCCGACGCGTTCCACAGCGGTGGAACGCATGGCACTTCCGGTCCGGCCGGGTTTAGAGATTCGGCTATATCTCAGCCTCCCATTAGTTTATTGTTATGAATTTTTTTCTATTAAGCTAACGCTATGGTACCTCAAGTATGAGGTTAATTCTGCTTTCTAATATTTGTTGTTTAGGTGATTTTTGATCTACTTCCTGCCTGTCACTGGACAGGAAGTGGGAGTGTTTCTCAATTAGAGTTGTGATGCCATAAATAGTCGCCTGTGACACTGTATGATTACACTGCCTGGTGTTTCCTGTCTACTGAGTGACATGTTCCTGTCTTGAACAAAGGTCCCTGTTGTGGACCGAAACGTCGACTGACCTCTCATGAAATAAATTATTTTCAACTTTGAATTACTGCCTGTGGTGAGTGCCTACTTCAACCTGAACTACTATATTTGGGACTCTTTTTCCCTTAAAGTGGAGCACCGCTAAGCTGCCCCTTGAGTGCATTCGAGTGCGGTTCATCGATATGACTATATATATATATATATGTATATATATATATATATTTATATAAATATAAATCAGGTGATGGCGGCACTCACAGAGAAAAATAAGACTCAAGACACGGCTTGGTAGCTTAACGTTTCAACTCTATTGCGGAGTTTTCATCAGAAGCAGTAGAGTTGAAACATTAAGCTACCAAGCCGTGTCTTGAGTCTTATTTTTTTCCGTGAGTGCCGCCATCACCTGATTTATATTTGATTTGCATACCCTGGAAGGCACAAGGGGTGAGTGCCGATACTACAGACATTCTATATATATATATATATATATATATAGATATATAGATATCTATATATATATATATATATACCACATACAAAGAATGGCACTTAGGAGGCAAAACACGTTGTAGTAAAACTTGTGTATTAAGGCATGACACGAATGACAAGCGTGACAAGCTTTCGGGGGATCAACCCCTTCCTCAGGTCATAACACCTACAGCAAGTAATACATCACAAGAAATACCTTTTATACCTGTATACCGCATCTCTCCAAAGCCGCAGGACACGCCGGATGCCGCCGGATGGAAACCAGGAGGTGAAACACTTCCGGGTAGACACCCAGCCCGGCTGATAAGCAACCGTTACAAGCGTCTCACCCCGGGAGGTGCACCTTCCCGGCTCCAGCCCACAGTGTCATAGGCATATGTGCTAGTGGCCTTTTGCTAGACAACGGCATCTTGATATGTCACTTACCAACATGGTGTGGGGCATCGCCGACGGGAGAGGTGTTTATCTCCTTCGCACACCGGAAAAGACGCAGATAAGGGTTGCTAAGTAACCTATTCGTCTACACCCACTCAGGCTGCAACGTAGATGCCCATCACTCTCCAGCAGGGGGCTCCCACACCTGGCAAAAGACATAACAAAACATTAAATACTTAAACATATAACAATATCACATTTATTACAGAAGTATATATCACACAACAGAAGCATAAAATACTGATAAGAGGAAAAATAAGGAGAAGTAATTCAGATGAAACTGTTCCAATTAAGCTTTTCATTTAAGCCTTTCGGCTGAATAGTATCTAACCTCAGGATCCATCTTGCTTCAAGGTGAAGCAAGGATTTCACTCTGTCACCTCCACGCATAGACTCTTTGACCTGGTCAATTATAAAGTATTTGAGCACAGATAATGGGTGTCCGATAGCCTTAAAGTTGCGGGCGACCGGTTGGTCGTTTTCCCTGCCACCCAAGGCAAGACTAATTGCTGACCTATGCAGGCCCATCCGTTCACGGAAACTCAGAGACGTCTGGCCAACAAAGTATAGCCCACACGGGCATACAATAACATAAACAACGTGTGTGGATCTGGAGGTCAACACTGACCTGATTTCAAAAGTTTTTTGTGAATGTGAATAGATATATGGAACAGGCGTGAACCCCTGCGCCAAATGTGTATCAAACAAATAACCAGTAAAGGTTTCCCAATAGTTCAACTAAGGGAAGGTTAGCACCAAAGTCAGTTTTTCAACCTGCAGCCGCTTCTCTCTATGAGATGTAGTCTCTGGAATCCACAGAGAAATGGAAATCTAGGAAGAGGCAGAGAGAGGGCGCTTCATGGTGCAGTATTAAGAGTATTTAATGGATAATAAAAAATCCTGGTACAGGCAAATATAAACTCGTACCATAGGTAAAAACACTGTGGGCTGGGTACCACAAGGTATAAAAGTAGCCAGAGGCTAGACTGCTCACGCTTAGGTGCTGGAACAGGGATCCACTGGAAACACCGCTATGCTGGCTTGCAGGGAGGCGTGTAGGGGTCACCAAGATCCAGACATCAGCTGTGAGGAGGGTAGGAGCGTCGTAGGCCACGCCCTGACGCATTTCGTCGTGTAGACTTCGTCAGAGGGCGTGGCTACTACGTGCGCTCTATGGGTTTAAATGGGCCAAGAAGTGTCAATCACTTCTAAGCTGCTAACGGCAATTGGCTGCCGAATATAAGTGGGCGTGATAAAGGAGAGCCTGAATAAAGCCACTCCTCTAAATAACGGAGGTGGCCTAGCCATAAACAAATGATAAGCCCCCAGCGTCAAATGACGCGGGCGGCATGACCACAATAAGCAGAACTGATTGGGCATGGTGTATCCAGCGTCATATGACGCAGTGCGCCTGTATGTGGCGTCCAGTAACGTAGCTGGCGTGTCCGCAACAAGCGGACAAGATAGGGTGAGATGTATTAAGCGTCATATGACGCGGCATACCTGTGTGTGGCGTACAGCTACGCGAAGTTAATGCGGCGTCGCGTATACGCTGTCATATGACGCGGCGAGCGTCAGGCCCAACAAGAAGTGAGCAACGCGTCAGATGACGTGGCTGGCGTCAAATGACGCGATACTCATAAGGGACAACAATAAGGGGCGTGTACAAGGCGTCAAATGACGCGATTGGTGTCAAATGACGTGATATACGTCCAGGACAGCAATAAGATGGAACAAGGAGGAGCGTATATCTGATGTAAACAAAGCACTTGTGGGATAAACCACCCACAGGTGCAATAAGCCAATATATGCTAACAACGTTGGCCACATAAAGAACCACTGTGGGAAATGTATATACTATATAAAACTAATATGGGCCAATATTTAGAAAGTGTGAAAATATATAGACTACACTAAAAGAGGTGGTTTTTAGCTAAACAACCCCAGATTTTAGTGGTCTGGTGTTAATGAATAGATATATATATATAGATAGATATATGGGTATCCAAATTCTTAGTGGTATGCTCAACTTCCCCTGTATTGCTGTCTTGGAGTGTATATATTTTTCCCCCACTGGAAGGGGGGTAGGGGGAATTAACTCCTTCTTTTGGTGGTGCAAATTTGATGAATATAGTCCAACCCAATAATTATGACCGGGATAGTTTTTAATTTTATCCCTTATGTTTTAAATGGGTATAGACTTGCGCTGATGTCCTCACATATATAGAAGCTGGGGCACACGGTATGTCCATAAATTGCAGTATGTTACTCACACTGGGGAGACTGATCTGTCTTGAGCATCAAGCCGCTGTCCCTCCGGCCGTCAGTGCTGTGCTGGCTGCCTGCTCTGTCTTTGTTTGGAGGCCCGCAAATATAAGTCAGCCAGGGAGCCCTGGAGAAATCATCCGAGACCGTTGAATGATTTCTCCGGCTGCAGGCACATGTGGGGGAATGTGTCTTTGTGACACATCCCCTCGCATTGTTGCGTAGGGATATGACTGCATGGAGGTGTAGGTGATTCGCCAAGGTGGCTTTAAAAAGACTCAGTAAGCTGTGAGTTTTGTAGCTTACCGAGTCAACCAGAATCACCCTCAAAATGTAATACTCAGTAAACAGTATGACTTAAGCCATGCTTAAGATTTGGGTGATAGTTAATTTAGTAGACACATCATTCAGATATTATAAGATTGTCTTGATGAGAGAATCAGTTGTACTGATGACATACGTAGTGAAGCCACTATTAGTTTGCAGTCCTTCACTTAATGTTTTGTGTTTAGAATGGAAAGGTTTCTTTACTGATGGGAACAACTTTGCTGATTTAGATAAAACAATCTAACTCAGAATCAACCTGATTGGCCAAGTATATTTTATGATGCAACAGATATCAATGTTATATCAATTTAACAATGACCTTTACTAAAGCAGAAGCTCTTGTGTGAGTTCTAAGCTAACCAATATTTGTCCTTTAATCAGTATGACAAGACTACTAGACGTCTGAGCTCTTCCTGGCCGTGGTGCAGTAACTCTTATTTCAACCCACTGGAAGAACCAGTCCACTGGGAATACTATGGGGTAAATTTACTAAGATGGGAGTATTGAAGATGGGATGTTGCCCATCGAACATACAAACAAATCAGATTCTACTTATTATCTTCTAGAATGTGCTAGAATCTTATTGGTCTCTATGGGCAAAATTTCATCTTCAGTAGAACTCCCATGTCAGTAAATCTACCCCTATGTTTCTTTTTAGTCTTCCGGCTCAAGTCTTTTCTTCCATTTGTGTGGTACAATTATAGTTAGAGACCAGTCAACGTATAATATGAGGGAGAAATCATTATCACAGTTATACTAACACGGCTACACAGATGGGATCCACAAACAATCAAGGGATGGCAAACACAGGAAACATCTCACTCCCAAAAATGACAGACACAGGAAATCACAAGCCAGGCAAGGCATGTGAACAAATATGACAAAGCAGATTCCAAAGTGGAGCATCACAAGATCTTCTCAGATGCAGTCTGCGTTTACCTAGGGCTCACCTCATAATGGCCTTAGAATGCTCCCATGAGAACATAAAACATATGTACACTATGTAAAACAACACAGTATTGTAGGACATTATTATGCTGCCCTGCAAATAAAAGGGTTCCTACCGCAAGAAGCTGAAAGCAATGCATTCTAATAGCCTTTTGATGAAGACACACAATAGAAACTGTTCAAGGGCCAAGAGGAGGGTAGGAAATAAAGTTATTTTGGTTATGGGAAAATAAATATATCTTCACTGCTCCTTTAAAAGACGAGGGCGTGGAGTTCCGCAGACAATGCTGTTACGAAAAGTAAATGTAGAATCTTTACGCTCACCATCCTTTTCTCATTTCTAATAAACATTAATATTTCTAGAGTTATATATATATATATATATATATATATATATGTATATATATATATATATATATATAACAACGGCCTATTTCTTACAATGTGCTTATTTCTTACTCCCATGAGAAAACCGCAATCATCTTCCACTTTTTTCTAAACCACTTTTTAAAGTTGCTCTGTTGTTTGTAAATATATTATACTACAAATATAGTATTGTAAGAATGCAATCTCTCCGTTACAGTATGTCAAGCTAAACAACAAATCTTTTTGTAAAAAATATAATAGAGGTATATTTATCTCAATATGCATCTGGAACCTGATTTGTACATTACAAACCCCTAGAAGTATGAATTTCATGTGACTATAAAATTATATGTACAGTGTAGCACAGCTTAACATATAAATAAGGCAAAGTCCATGCACTGTAATATGCATATTACTGTTACTAGGTGATTCATTGCGCCCTCCGGGCGCTCTTCACACCGTCGTGAGGGGCTTCGCCCCATTAGAAGTAGAAATATGTGAGTGTGAGATATAGTGTACAGTGTAGAGCACTGTAGTGGCATTAGCGCAGTGATTGTAAATTAGCAGTGGAAGTGTAGTGAGTGGGATGCAGGGGCACAGCAGTAAATTAGAGAGTGTGGGGAGGGTGTTGTAAGGTAAGGACGGTAGTGTAATGTATGGAGTGTGGGGTGCAGGGTAAAGGTAGTAGTGTGCACAGGCATGGGCTATAGGATAGCAATGGTTTGGTAGTTTGTGTGGGGTGTAGGATAGGACTAATGTAGTTTGTGGTGTAGGGGTTGCATGGTTGCTGCAGTAGAGTAGTGTTTGCGTGGAGGAGTGTGTTGTTTGTAGTAGGGGGGCTAAACTTATAGTTTTATGTAGTGTGCAAAGCAGGCTAGAGCCGGATGTGTGTTGGACAGGGCCTTCCCTGAGTGGTTGTTGCAGCAGCACAACAATCGCCGTACTTGCGTGGATTTTGTCCGGGTACTCTGTTTTCCTCCCTCAAAGTGTAAAATTTAGTGGCAGCCTAATTGGCTCACAACAAAATCACCCTACAATGTGTGTGTGCGTGTATATGTGTTAGGGAATGTAGATAGCAAGCTCCACTGGGGCAGGGACTGATGTGAATGTTCAAAGCGCAGTGGAATATGTGTGCGCTATAAAAGAAATTGTTAAGAAATAAATAAAATATATAGTGTGAGATGAAATGTTTAAGGGAGGAGAGGTGTGTTTCGAGAGGTGTTGGTGGTGTAGTGTAAAGGGGTGGTTGGTGGTACTTACATATGGTCGGGGAGAGTGAAGTATGTGGGAAAAGGTCCTGTACGGTGTAAATAGATGTGAGGATGTGTGTGGGGTGAAAGATTTAATAGAGATATCGGGTAAGTAGTGTGAAGTCTGTAGTATGTAGTTGGGTGTATTAGAAGCATGGATGGGTGTGTGTGTGTGTGTGTGTGTGTGTGTGTGTGTGTGTGTGTGTGATGTTGGGAGTATTGGAGGTGTGTGTGTGTGTGTGTGTGTGTGTGTGTGTGTAGAGTTGTGAGTATTGGAGGCATGCATGTGTGTGTGTGTGTGTGTGTGTGTGTGTGTGTGTGTGTGTGTGTGTGTGTGTGTGTAGAGTTGTGAGTATTGGAGGCATGCATGTGTGTGTCTAAACCCCCACAATATAGTGTGAGATTACATGTTTAAGGGAGGAGAGGTGTGTTAGAAGAGGCGTTGTTGGTGTAGGGTTATGGGGTGTTGGGTGGTAGGTACATATGGTGGTGTAGAGTGACGTTTGGTGGCAGCAGGTTATGGAGAGTGTAAATAGATGTGTGGATGTGTTAGGTGAAGTAGTGTGAGGTGCATGTGTATTGCAGATGTGAGTGTAAAAGGTGAGGTTGTGTGTTTTGTGAGTGGTGTAGGGTGCAGGAGATAATAGAGACATAGGGTAAGTAGTGTGAAGCCTGTGGCATGGAGTTGTGAGTATTGGGAGGCATGGGTCGGTGCGCGTGTGTGTGTGTGTGTGTGTGTGTATTGGAGGCATGGATAGGTGTGTGTGTTTGTGTGTGTGTATTGGAGGCATGGATGTGTGTGTAGTAGTGAGTATTGGAAGCATACATGTGTGTGTGTGTGTGTGTGTATGTGTGTGTAGTATTGAGTATTGGAGGCATGCATGTGTGTGTGTGTCTAAACCCCCACAATATAGTGTGAGATTACATGTTTAAGGGAGGAGAGGTGTGTTAGAAGAGGCGTTGTTGGTGTAGTGTTATGGGGTGGTGGGTGGTAGGTACATATGGTGGTGGAGAGTGACATTTGGTGGTAGCAGGTTATGGAGAGTGTAAATAGATGTGTGGATGTGTTAGGTGAAGTAGTGTGAGGTGCATGTGTTTTGGAGATGTGAGTGTAAAAGGTGAGGTTGTGTGTTTTGTGAGTGGTGTAGGGTGCAGGAGTTAATAGAGATATAGGGTAGGTAGTGTGAAGCATGTGGCATGGAGTTGTGAGTATTGGGAGGCATGGGTGGGTGCACGTGTGAGTGTGCGTATTGGAGGCATGGATGGGTGTGTGTAGTTGTGAATATTGGAGGCATGGGTGTGTGTGTGTGTGTAGGTGTGAGTACTGGTGGCATGAATGTGTGTGTGTAGTAGTAAGTATTGGAGTCATGCATGCGTGTGTGTGTGTGTGTGTGTGTGTGTGTGTGTATTAGTAGTAGTAGTAGTAGTAGTGAGTACTGGTGGCATGAATGTGTGTGTGTAGTAGTAAGTATTGGAGTCATGCATGCGTGTGTGTGTGTGTGTGTGTGTGTGTGTGTGTGTGTATTAGTAGTAGTAGTAGTAGTAGTAGTGAGTATTGGAGGCATGCATGTGTGTGTCTAAACCCACACAATTTGGTGTGAGATGAAATGTTTAAGGGAGGAGAGGTGTGTTATAAGAGGCGTTGGTGGTGTAGTGGTATGGGGTGGTGAGTGGTACTTACATATGGTGGTGTAGAGTGACGTTTGTTGGCAGCAGGTTATGGAGAGTATAAATAGATGTGTGGATGTGTTAGGTGAAGTAGTGTGAGGTGCATGTGTATTGCAGATGTGAGTGTAAAAGGTGAGGTTGTATGTTTTGTGAGTGGTGTAGGGTGCAGGAGATAATAGAGATATAGGGTAGGTAGTGTGAAGCATGTGGCATGGAGTTGTGAGTATTGGGAGGCATGGGTGGGTGCACGTGTGAGTGTGCGTATTGGAGGCATGGATGGGTGTGTGTAGTTGTGAATATTGGAGGCATGGGTGTGTGTGTGTGTGTAGGTGTGAGTACTGGTGGCATGAATGTGTGTGTGTAGTAGTAAGTATTGGAGTCATGCATGCGTGTGTGTGTGTGTGTGTGTGTATTAGTAGTAGTAGTAGTAGTAGTGAGTACTGGTGGCATGAATGTGTGTGTGTAGTAGTAAGTATTGGAGTCATGCATGCGTGTGTGTGTGTGTGTGTGTGTGTGTGTATTAGTAGTAGTAGTAGTAGTAGTAGTGAGTATTGGAGGCATGCATGTGTGTGTCTAAACCCACACAATTTGGTGTGAGATGAAATGTTTAAGGGAGGAGAGGTGTGTTATAAGAGGCGTTGGTGGTGTAGTGGTATGGGGTGGTGAGTGGTACTTACATATGGTGGTGTAGAGTGACGTTTGTTGGCAGCAGGTTATGGAGAGTATAAATAGATGTGTGGATGTGTTAGGTGAAGTAGTGTGAGGTGCATGTGTATTGCAGATGTGAGTGTAAAAGGTGAGGTTGTATGTTTTGTGAGTGGTGTAGGGTGCAGGAGATAATAGAGACATAGGGTAAGTAGTGTGAAGCCTGTGGCATGGAGTTGTGAGTATTGGGAGGCATGGGTCGGTGCGCGTGTGTGTGTGTGAGTATTGGAGGCATGGATAGGTGTGTGTGTGTGTATTGGAGGCATGGATGTGTGTGTAGTAGTGAGTATTGGAGGCATGCGTGTGTGTGTGTGTGTGTGTAGTTTTGAGTATTGGAGGCATGCATGCATGTGTGTGTGTGTGTGTGTGTGTGTGTGTGTGTGTTTAAACCCCCACAATATAGTGTTTGATTACATGTTTAAGGGAGGAGAGGTGTGTTATAAGAGGCGTTGTTGGTGTAGTGTTATGGGGTGGTGAGAGGTACTTACATATGGTGGTGGAGATTGACGTTTGGTGGCAGCAGGTTATGGAGAGTGTAAATAGATGTGTGGATGTGTTAGGTGAAGTAGTGTGAGGTGCATGTGTATTGCAGATGTGAGTGTAAAAGGTGAGGTTGTGTGTTTTGTGAGTGGTGTAGGGTGCAGGAGTTAATAGAGATATAGGGTAAGTAGTGTGAAGCATGTGGCATGGAGTTGTGACTATTGGGAGGCATGGGTGGGTGCACGTGTGTGTGTGTGTGTGTGAGTATTGGAGGCATGGGTGTGTGTGTGTGTGTGTGTAGGTGTGAGTACTGGTGGCATGAATGTGTGTGTGTGTAGTAGTGAGTATTGGAGGCATGCATGCGTGTGTGTATGTGTGTAGTAGTAGTAGTGAGTATTGGAGGCATGCAGGGGTGATAGTGCGGTAAGGGAGGAGAGGTGCGTTAGATGCGGGGTTGGTGGTGTAGTGGTATGGGGTGGTGGGATGGTAGGTCGGGTCCTGTACAGTGGTGGTCAGTGGCAGCAGGGGTGATAGTGCGGTAAGGGAGGAGAGGTGTGTTCGGTAAGGGAGGAGAGGTGCGTTAGATGCGGGGTTGGTGGTGTAGTGGTATGGGGTGGTGGGATGGTAGGTCGGGTCCTGTACAGTGGTGGTCAGTGGCAGCAGGGGTGATAGTGTGGTAAGGGAGGAGAGGTGTGTTCGAAGCGGCGTTGGTGGTGTAGTGGTATGGGGTGTTGGGTGCCATAAGCCTACTAAAGTAGTAAATGCTGCATGTACTGGGCCTGTTTACTACTTTAGCACACCTATTATGGCACCCAGCACCCCATGGTGGGAGAGGCATTGTAGTGGTATGGGGTGGTGGGATGGTAGTTAGGGAGCGGAACAGTGGTGGTCAGCGTCAGCAGGGGTGACAGTGGGTTGGTACTTACTGTTGGTCAGCGGCAGCAGGGCATCCAGAGTGCGTCGATAGCAGGGGCTGGAGGGTGGCGCTGGATGGTATGATGTCCAGGACAGCGTCGGGCAGCGGCAGCTGTGGTCAGCAAGGCTAGCGGTGCACTGTGCACCTGCGATCCGGGCGTCTGTGGGCGGGCAGTTTGTGCGGAGGCAGCTCTCTGGGCTGGCAGCGGCTGGTGGTGCGCTGTGCACCTGCGGGCAGTGTGTGTGGAGGCAGCCTCAGCACTGCTGTCCATCCTTCGATCCGTCCGGGTGTGGGGGGATGCGCGGGCAATGTGGGCGGAGCCAGCGCCGTGTGTCGATCCGGCCGGGTGTGGGGGGATGCACCTTTGGACGGCGTGCAGCAAGGGGCGGGCAATGTGGGCGGAGCCAGCGCCGCGTAATGTAGCTGGGCTGGCAGTGGCTGGTGGTGCGCTGTGCACCTGCAGGCAGTGTGTGCGGAGGCAGCCTCAGCACTGCTGTCCTCGAGCCGGCCGGGTGTGGGGGAATGCTTGGACGGCGTGTAGTAAGGGGCGGGCAATGTGGGCGGAGCCAGCGCCGTCTGTCGATCCTGCCGGGTGTGGGGGGATGCGCCTTTGGAAGGCACGTAGCAAGGGGGCGGGCAATGTGGGCGGAGCCAGCGTGACACACTTCTGGCCGGGTGTGGGGGGGGGGCATCCTCGGACGGAGGGTATTTGTGCTGGGAGGGGCGGGGGGAGGGGCGGTGTGGGCGGTAGAGAGAAGTAGGAAAGTGAAGGGGGTGGGGTTGGGGGCGTGCTGTGCACCCATGGGGCAGGGGGGGGGGGTGGGAGTGTTTGCGCTGAGTGGTAGGTGACTTGCTGCAGCTGCCTGGTGTAGAAGCCAGGGCAGTGTATGACGTTGGCCAGGTCTGTGTGTATGTGGAGCCCCGCCCACCGTTAGAGACTGGGTTTGAGTGACAGATCTGGCTAAATATATAAGAGATTTACCACTGCTGGCTACAGTAGGAAACAATATACTGTATTGGTCAAATATCAGCATTTTCCATTTCCTGGTTCATATAATATTGTGAAGCAGACTGTCAATGTTTGGACATCAAAATTGGACATCAATGACTATTATTATTAATTAGGAAGTAATATATACATTGCTGGCCTGCGCCAGCAATGTATAAATTACTGGCACCACTGTGAACCAATGATGATCAATTAGCTAGCTGCCCACAAATAATTATTCATTAGCCAACTTCCCGTGGCACTGTGCATGCAGGGCCAGCGCCACCACTAGGCAGCTTTAGGCATCTGCCTGTGGGCGCCGGCCACTGGAGGGCGGCACTTGGGACCAGGTGTCCCCCCCCCTGTGGAGCAGTTCGGCGGCTGCATCCACCCCCGGTCACATCCACCCCCCTTCACTCCTCCCGTGCAACCCCCCCACCCCCCATGGAGGCCACACTCCAGCACCCACCCCACCATGGAGTGACACGGCGGCAGCCGCATCCATCACCATGGAGCCAGGTGAGCGGCAGAGGCACTCCCCTCCACCTTGCAGTGGGTCCAAACCCAGCCCATTATGCAAATAGTCTTTTATATGAAAGATTTTTAGCAAAGTCTTTCACCTCCTGAAAATCTCTTGCTCTTTGGGAAAATAACTCAGTGTGTACGCACTACTTTGGTGAAAGATATATCTATCAGAGTTTTTGACAAAGTCTTTTGAAATGAAAATCTTCTAGTGTGTATGGGCCTTAAATTTGGTAACGTGATTTTTTTTTCTTTGCTGTAGTAAATAATGGGTGACTTCTTTTTAACAGTGACTGCGCTTCTGACTCCCAAATCTCCCCATCCCTCACATAACACACTTTTTTGACAAATATATACATCCTAGCTGTATTTACTCCTAACTGTAAGGGGTAGTTTTACTAAAGTTTCTAAATCATACAAGAGGTGGTGATGCCCACAGCATCCTATCAGATTCTAGCTTTCATTCCTCTATTGCATCCTAGAAAATGACAGGCTCTGATTGGTTGATCTTGTCTGTTTAAGAAGATTTAATAAATCTACTCCTGGATTATTGTTATTTATGGAACATTGGGGCAGATGTAAAAAGCATGGTAAAGTGATAAAGTAGTGATATAGCGGTGATCAAGTGGAAGGTGATAAAGCACCAGCCAATCAGCTGTGTTTTAAAAATGACAATTAGGAGTTGATTGGTTGGTGCACTTATCTCTTTCCACATTATCACCACTTTATCCCTTTACCAGGCTTAATACATCTGCCCCCTTATGATTAATGTTACCATTTACTGTACATTGGTACATCATAAATACAATGACTAAATAAGGAAATGTGAGAGACATAATTTTGTTTTATTATTGCATTCACTAAGAACACTATAAGAATGACAGAATGATTTTCTGTAAGCAAATGGGTTAATTTTTGCCCCAAGCCTCTTGTTACTCTGTTTGATGTGGGTCTCACAGAGCAGCAATACACACACTCGCCATCTTTAGGTTAGAAGTGATATCAACTTCAAAACAGGTAACTGACACCATGGAAAACATGATGGTAGCAAGACAACCGAGACACTGGCTATGAAGGCTGTCAGCTGTCTGAACATGGAACCCACACGGCTAAACTCCGGCTTATGCCATCATATTTTAAAAAGCTATTCCTGTGTTATGTGCACCTGATAAACCAAAAACTAACATAAAAGGACAAATCTAAGCAATATGACCAGATGCGCACAATCCCAATGCAGGAAGGTAAATACTGTACAAGCTAAGGAGCATTTACAACTCGTCATATTTCAATGGTATTCCTTTGTGATCTACATATGCGGTTTTCTGTTGTGTTACATTTGCAATCCATGTAGTTAGTATATAGTGTTACAGGCTTATTTGTTTACTGTACACAACAAACAGTTGCCCACTAGGTATGAGAGAGAAAATCTGTCATCTATCCTGTGAGATGAGTCCTAAAATGTTGTGAAAATCCAAGATTTAAGCACTGTAAAATATAAGATGCAATTTATTGCTCATGTGTAATAATTGGAAATGCTAATTATATCAAATTGATGTTCATCGTTTATATCAAAATACTGTCTTTGCAGAACTGTACAAGGACAAATTCCTGTTTTTACAGACTGTTCGCACTTTGCTTTTAGCAGTCCTAGCATGTTACTATAGCAGCTGCTTTTGTTATTCACAAAGTGAATAACACTTTGCTAATATTTTCTCATGATAGAGATAATGAAATCCATATATTATACAGTTAATAAAACTCTAATGGGATATACACATAGAGCGCTTAAAGACCCATTTCTAAGCTATCTGATTAGATCGCTTAGAAATGAAGCACGGATCGCTCCGTGTGTATGGCCCCCGGCAACGTTGATGCCCAGTCCCGTGCTTATCTATCGTCGGACTAGATTTTTACTGCATGCAGAATAAATATAGCCATTGCCAGTATTTTCACTCCAGAGAACAATGTCAGTGACACTCATAGCTGGTGCATGGCCAGCACTCATAGCTGGTGCATCGCCATGTGCTGAGCTATCTGAGCGACACCAAATCGCTCAGCACGGAGGCTCACAGTATATCAGTGCTATCTACATTTATTTTTTACCTTTTTTAATGTGCCATTGTTCTCTGATGAACAAATAAAAAAAAAAAAAACAATTGGAGATACTTACATTAGCCACCCATCATATATGACTAACAAATATTGGCCCTTATTCTGGTTAACTCGCTCAGGCGAGGATTTGCATGGGGACCGATGTTTTGTGTATGCACAGCAGCATTTCTTTGCATGTGTATATGCTGGGTGCGTAGGAACTTGGAGAAAAGTCTGTTAGCCGGGTGCATGCTCCCAGCCTTGCAAGCTGGGGGTGGAGAGGGGCGTGGCTTGCCGGCCTGGGGTATTAGCATATGTGAACGGCCAGCTTTTAATGCAGCTGGATGTCAGCTGCCCGCCCAATTCCCAGCAATTCTACATGCATATGTTAGAGTGGTCTGGACCACCGTTACATATGCGAGCACCTTCACCAACCTTCGATGTTCAGCGACCATCGAAAGATGCAGAAGGTTCTAACTGGCATGCAAATGAATGTTCATGTAAAACATCCATTTGCAACCCTTGCGAACGCATCCCGCGACGGCTAACCATTTGCAAGGTGGGGTTAGAGTGACTCACAAGGATGCAAATTCGCATCCAAGCGAGTCAACCTGAATAAGGGTCATTGTGCATAATAACATTTAGGCATTTTGGCAGCAACATACACAATTGAGGACCTCTGGCACCCATAGGGGAAAATTTACAAAGATGGAAGTTCTATTGATGATGGGATGTTGCCCATAGCAACCAAATAGATTATATCTATTATCTTTTAGAAGGTGCTTAATAAATAAGAAGTAGGATCTGATTGGATGCTTTGGGTAACATCCCATCTTCAATAGAGCTCCCATCTTAGTACATTTACCCCATAGGGTTGGCTTCTATGATTTTCACATCCTGTCTACATTCTAAGTTCCTCCTTGTCCCAGAGGTCACCATACCTCCCAATTAGTTTAGGAGTCACAAGAAGCAGTCCAGCTGTCCTGATTGGGAAATCTTTATCCGACTGGACTAACATTTGGGCGATATGTCCAGTTCATTGAACATCAGTGAATGGGAAACTCCAGTACTAGCCAAACCATTTAAGAAGATGGGAATTGGCTGGAGTAAACTAGCACATGATAAGTGATGGAACACCTCTGGGAGACATAGCTTACCCAGAAATACATGGCCACAGTCCAGGTATTCTATTGATTAGTAAGGCTATGTATATAATAAGTATATTTGAAACTGCCTCTAAAATGTATTTTCTCTTCTGCTTTTTTTTTTTTGGGGGGGGGGGGGTACTTGTTTCCTAGCACAACGCCCAATTTTTTCATCTTATGGCATTGCATGCCATATAGCCGCATACGATGCGATGCGATTTTTTTATTGTATAAGCACCCTAATGGGTGCTTACAATGTTAAATGCAGCCCCACGCCACCCCCACTATCAACGCGATCCTGAAGCGTGGTGAGCGCAGCGAGCCCACAAGGGGCGGTGGTATGCACCCTCCGACCTTTTCATACCCCCACTATCCACGTCGGCGTGGAGTTGATTTTAAATAGTGTGGCGAGCGCAGCCCGAAGCATGGCAAGCGCAGCGAGCCCCACGAGGGGACGCGTATCACTTTACATGTATTCCGCGTCCCCTTGCGGGGCGCGCTGCGCAGGCCACGCTGCGCTCGCCACGCTTCGGCGATCGCCACACTACATAAAATCAACTCCACGGCGACGTGGATAGTGGGGGTATGAAAAGGTCGGAGGATGCGTACGGGTTGGCGTTGATACTGGGGGGGCATTTAACATTGTAAAGACCCATCTGGGTGGTTGTACAATAAAAAAATCGTATACCATCGCATTGTATGCCATTGTATGGCATACAATGCCATACATTTTTTTTTGTACAACATTGCATCCCATTGCATCGAATCGTATTCCATATTTAGTCTTATGGTATACAATGCGATGGGCGCCGTGCTAGGAAACAAGTACCGGGGGGAGTTGCATATAGGCCCCTGTGTTGTGACATCAGCATCAAGAGATGCTGCATGCTCCATTTACTCACATTCAATGTCTTATTCAATGTCCTCTAATGACCCCCTCCATCCTTATTACTTTACATCTCGCTTGTCAAACCTAATCACTTCAGACAAGGCTTCATCAACGTTTTCTTGGGTAACAAGCCTAAAGGTTTTCAACAGTACAAACATTAACGTTTTCCTCGTATCTGTAAGGCTCCTATGGCTATTCACAGATGCAAGCAAAGTCTATTTTATGCCTGGCGGAGCACTCTGGTAACCTACTGTGATTTATTGGTAGATGTGCGCCCCAAACTAGTATTAACTTACTAATGTAATGCATCTATATTTTGCAAACACAATGCCAAACTGTTAGTACAATTTGAAAACAAGTTACCTAATTGGATAAAAATGGTAACATTTGTGGAAACCAAACTGATTTTTATACACAGTCAATTTCCAACCTGATTGTATTGGATTTGGTGGGAAAGAAAACTGGTTTGTTTCTGGTAACACCATGGGCGGTATTCAATGCTCTGATGGCGAGCTATGATGCCGAGCAGTACCGATATCTCGCCATCAGAGTATTCAACGCCCTCCCGTTTACTCACCGTTTCCACCTCGATGGTTCTTTTCAGCGAAGCAGAAATGGCGAGTGTGCCAATTAAAACAGCGAGGCTCGTCACAAAATGCAGCCGACTGCTGTTTAATTATGAAAATTGCTGGCACACATACAAATATGCACTGCAAGTTATATACAATATGTCACATAACACCAAAATAAAAGCGCCTTCATTTTAAGTTGTGCCTGTCATAACATATTACCCCTGGTGTGTTCTATCTTCAGAATTCCTTAAGACCAAGCATCAATGTTTAAATTTTGCCAACCAGTTACTGTACTTACATAATGTTAACATTCTCTTTCAAAAAAATAAGCATATGGACCTCTTTCAAGTTCTGACAGTACGTCTTTGTTATTAGTACAAATAGCTCCAGAGGTATTTCATTACAATTAATAGCCACCAGCTAGCTGCTAGATGCTGACATTTAGCATAGTAAGCAGGCTGTATTCTTTGTGTTCAATGAGTTCATAGAAAGTTAAATCCACTTTTGACAACAGACTCAAGCTTAGCTACCATTAAACCCTCTTCAGTTACTAGATGATGTGTTTAAACGGTATAAATGATTAATGAAGGTTAAATAGTTCTGTTTCTATCTTAAAACCTGTACCTTTTGTTTTGACAAAGTGCAGTACAACTGGGAAGGTGAGCAGTGACTGCTGCGTGTTGGCTGCATCTTCCTAGCCTAGAAATTACTGCTTCGCTGACTAATGTGTTCAAGGCCAAATACATGCTGTGCAGGTTCCAACATTCTTTATTGTTACCAAATTTGTATCAGAGTGGAATAAACAGATGACCCGGTGATACAATTGTAAGATGGATTGCACACATTGGCATACAGTCTAATAGGTGGTTCTGTGAGGGAAATGTTGGACTACTAACAGTTTATTGTACCGGTCATCAATGTTCTGCAACAAGACAATCACCAAACGTGCTACTGTATTACAGATATAAATTAGTATATATAAAAAATATATTCTCCTTTAAAGGTTATACTTAAGTAATTCAATATTAAGATATTCCATAAAGCCTATACTACAAAGTGTAGCAAAACAGGAGATACTGTATAACCAATATAACTAATTAATATCAGCACAGGTGTCAAACTTGCAACAATATTCAAAGAGCAGCAATAATGGCACCCAGGGGAATTTAGGGGTTAGGTCCAGTGGTGTAGGTAGGGGCCACGGGGCCCGGAGCAAGAGCATCCCCCCCCCACCACCACCACCACCAAGGGGGAGTGAAATTGCTCATTGCCAAGGGGGACTGAAATTGCTTGTTGCCAAGGGGGACTGAAATAGCTTGTTGCCAAGGGGGACTGAAATTGCTTGTTGACAAGGGGGACTAAAATAGCTCGTTGCCAAGGGGGACTGAATCCTGCTGCAGCCTGCTCTGACAGCCGGGCAGAGACAGTTGGCTGTCCGCCAACATTTTCAAGTCTCCAATAGGCGCTCGCAGTCCAGCAGCCACCAATGCTGCTTTTGATTGGTTGCTGGACCGCAAGCACCTATTCGCTAGCGGTTAAGGGGGAGACTTGAATTTGTATCCTGACTTCTGTGCCGCCCGGCCATGGCTCACACAGCTGATACTGTGAGCCACGGCCTGACGGCGCAGGAGTCAGGACACAGGAGTTGGCGGGTGGGGCAGCAGGCAAGCTGGGCTGGCTCTGGTGCCCTGTAATCTTTCAGTGCCCAGAGCGGTGCTTCGCCGGCTTCCGACCTTGCTACGCCCTTGGTTATGTCATCCCTATGCACAATATTATAAATCTCCCCCATCATGTTACTGCCCCCTTCATGTTGGGGACTACTGACTGCGGGATTGGCATTAAATCCCAGCGGTCGGAATCCCAGCGGTCGGAATCCCGGCGTTCAAAATCCCGACGCTGAAATCCCAACCGCCGAAATCCCAACAAGGGGAGTCGTGGATCGCCCCCCCCCTTACAAGCTTGCCACGCAGAGGGCCCGGTGCCTTGCTATGCTCGGCACACTAATTTAATCTCCCATGGACACCCATAGAGGGAGAAAGTGTCGGGAATTCGGCGGTCGGGATATCGGCGGCCGGGATTCCGACTGCCGGGATTCAAACTGCAACCCCTGACTGCCAAAGCAGCAATAACTCCCCCCCCCCCCCCCCCCGTACAACAAAAAAGTTGTAATGCCAAAAACTAAAAAGAGGCCTCATTTGTCTATAGGCCTAGCAATCTCTCCTTGTTATTATTCATGAGCTGCAGGCCTGGGTGCAGGTCCATTTAACAGTGAAGAAGAGGGCATATCTGCACACTAAGGTAAAATTAAATTTTAAGGAAGTTTATTAGGTATCAGTGAAAGAGAGAGCAATATAAATTGCTCTGTCATTCTTAGGCTTTGACATTCAATGCATAACAATGCAAAGAGCTATTTTAGTTTTAATTGTAAAGAAGGTTTTCGGAGCTGATATCTCAGCCACTTGTCCTATACAATGAGTTATGTTCAAACTGCATCGATGGAAAACTAATGGTGTTTATTTGTACAAAGTATTCCTGGTCCATTTGAGCTACAGTACATCTTTAAAATGACCTCCTTATGTAATGATGGCAAAGTGTCCTACTGTTCTATTATGCTCTCACATATACAAGGATATTCAGATAACCTTGACGCATTCAATTAAAACACATAACGTTGCCACTTACCCGTCACCTAACAATAGCTGGTGCTCTGTGCTTGGCATGGTTGCCATGTGCATACAACCTATATCAGGTTTATTGTGTCCAGATTAACTAGCATTTTTCTGAACAAAAGGGAGGAATTCTGAGGCAAGAGGGTTATGGTATCGGGAAATTGTGCAAATCCTGTGTGGTATCCTCCTTTCATAAAGGTTGTTGAACCATAAACTGCTTAATACTTTGGACTCTTTCAGATTAAAAATAGACAATATTTGATATCAAAACATTTCCTGAACCCGAGAGGCTGTAACTGGCAAGTGCTTAGAGGGCTGGCAATGCTTCATTTCTCTGCATCACACTTTAGTATAGAATATGAACAGAGGTCTATGCGCAGGGGCTTCAAGTTTCATTCATCTGTCATTTTTTTTATATAATATATATCACAAGTACTGTAGCGATTGTACTTATAGAATAGGAACACACATCACGCAAATGAATAATAACATAATACAGTAGAATACAGAAATATAGCAAAACAAAAAATAAATTATGTATGGTACATTTTTTATCAATAAACTGCAAACTGTACAACCAACATAAGCATTAAAAGGCTAATAATGAATTCACTCATAGGGCTTGATACAGAACAGCCCATTTTGTTTTGCAAATGCGCATACCTCCCAACTGTTCGTATTTCCATGGGACAGTCATCATTTTTGGTGACTGTCCTGTGCCCCGCCCAGGGCCGGTAAGGTCCTGAGTTAGGAGCACAGCATCTATTCACAGGACAGGGAGTATTACCAGGAGCTCTTAGAGTGCTGGCCACGCCCCCCAGTGGCAAAATGGGGGCGTGGCTTTGTGGCCCTGGATATTTGCGTGAAGACATGACCCTTTCCACAAGGACATGCTCCTTTCTGGGAATGTGCGCCAGGGTCGCAAGGATGTCCCAATTCTCAATGCTTTAAAGTTAAGAGGTATGCAAGTCCTTCAGCACATGAGGATGCTGTGAGGTCCTGTTCCAATCTATAAGAACGATATCAGAAATGCTGTGAAAAACTGATGGCCATTCCTGGCCATTCTAGCCCCTGATAGGCTGATAGAAAGTCATGCAAAAGTTGTCTGTGCAGTGGGCGTGTTATGGGAGTGACTGAGTTGTGACAATAAGACATTGCAGGCCGTAGTCAGACGGAGAAACTGCACCTGCAATAGAGCTGGCAGAAGTTTCGATGGCGCAACCAATGGTGGAATCTAAGGACACACCATTCGGCATCAATGCTTGTACAGGCACTAAAGTAGGCATCTCAGTCACCTTTGGCCTCATGAATGTACATTTGGGTAGGAGTCTGTAGTGGCATCTACATAAAGTTACAGATTGGATACGAGTCAACAAATACAGGGAAATTGCACTACAGTAAATCACTATTTTGCTATTTTGCTTGCTGAGTGATTGGGACTGGACCGTTTAGTATTTGCATGTTTTTATTATTATAAGGATTAATGCACAGTTTATTTAAGCCTTTGAGTGCCAACACCTCTGTGAGAGATGCGCAAAATATCTGCTAAAAAAGGCCAACATCTCTGTGAGAGATGTGCAAAGCATGAGTGCCAACAGCTCTGTGAGAGATGTGCAAAATATCGGGTAAAAATTCCAGCGTCGCTCATATTTATTATATAAATTCAAATAAAAAATGTTGTGTAAAGAAAAGATGGTACTCTTTACCTAGAAGGGCGCCCACGATTTTGATCGTGGGCATCGTTAGTAAAAAAAAATTGCGTCGGTCGCATCGCATGCGACCCAAAAATAGCATGCGATGCGACCGACACGATGCCCGCGATTTCCCATAGGGAACAATGTTAAATGTCCCAATTGACCCGATTTTCCTGTTCAATGTCTCAATTGACCCGATTTTTCATAGGAAACAATGTTAAATGGGCCACAGAGGCCAAATAGGCACCCTGAAGTGTGAAATGGCCCCCACAATTGTTAACGCCACCCCACGATCAACGTGAACCCGAAGCGTGGCGAGCGCAGCGAACCCGCGAGGGGCGGCGGTACGCGTCCTACGACCTTTTCATACCCCCACTATCCACGTCGGCGTGGAGTTGAGAATATAAAGTGTGGCGAGCACAGCGAGCCACCGAGCCCGAAGCGTGGCGAGTGCAGCGAGCCCCGCGAGGGGACGCGGACAGCTGTGAAGCCCGCGAGGGGACGCGGATACCTGTGAAGGTATCCGCGTCCCCTCGCGGGGCACCCTGCGCTTGCCACGCTTCGGGCTCGGTGGCTCGCTGCGCTCGCCACACTTTCTATTCTCAACTCCACGCCAACGTGGATAGTGGGGGTATGAAAAGGTCGTAGGACGCGTACCGCCGCCCCTCGCGGGTTCGCTGCGCTCGCCACGCTTCGGGTTCACGTTGATCGTGGGGTGGCGTTAACAATTGTGGGGGCCATTTCACACTTCAGGGTGCCTTTTTGGTCTCTGTGGGCCATTTAACATTGTTTCCTATGGAAAAATCGGGTCAATTGAGACATTGAACAGGAAAATCGGGTCAATTGGGACATTTAACATTGTTCCCTATGGGAAATCGCGGGCATCACGTCGGTCGCATCGCATGCGATTTTTTAGTGCATGCAATGCCCGCGATGGCCACGATGGCCGCCCTTCTAGGTAAAGAGTACCGAAAAGATTATATTTCCTACATAATGGGTCATTACATTACAGGTCATTATGATGAATAAAAATGTTTGCTTGGCAATTTTCACACCAATTTTGGCAAATTCACTTGGCACTCAAAGGGTTAAGCACAACAGTGAAAGCACAATAATGTTTAATCTATAACAATAGCTTATGCTGGGGAAATACAAGCAGTTGAGACACAAAAGTCTTGATTTAAAGTTGGAATTAAAAATGTGACTCTACCTACAGACTAAGGCCAGTATTCAATGGCCTGGGGTGGCGGGCAGCAGCGAATCCTGTGTAGGATTCGCTGCACTTTCGCCGTGAATCTCCCTGCTGGGAGATTCGCCGGCAGCCGCCCATCCGCAGTATTCAACGCGTCAGGGGCTCTCAGCCCCTGACGGCGAAAATCACCCCCTGTGACGAATAAGCTCCTGGCTCTCTCCCCTGCGCCTGCTACTGCAGGGGAAAGAGCGGAGTCCCGGCGGGGGAGCACACTGAAGCCGCACAGCCTGAGGACGGGTCCAGCAGCAGCAGCAGCCCCGGCGCAGACATCTGCTATCACAGCGCTGGGGCTGCCAGAGGACTGCAACTGCTGCTGGACCCGTCTCTCCCTATTGACAGCTGCTGCCGGAGCACACACTCGGTGCGCGACGACCGCGGCACCGTTCCCCCTGTCACACACACTCGGTGCGCGACCACCGCGGCACCGTTCCCCCTGTCACACACACGGTGCGCGACGACCGCGGCACCGCTCCCCCTGTCGCCCGGCTGCTGGCTGCTCACTGAAGTCGCCTGACATCCGTCGGCAGACGAGTGAGCAAGCCAGCAGCAGTCCCAGTACACAGCCGGGAAGATAGCAGCACCTCCTTTAACAGCAGCACAGCAGCAGGGACGATGCGGCCGGGCTGGCTGTTGACCAGTGCTTCTGGCGCAGCCGCTTACTGTAGTCCCTCCCCGCTGCAGCCCACCCTCCTGTGTACAGCAGCCTTCTTCTCCCGGGACCCGGCAGCTTCTTAAAAAAATAAAATAATCTGCGGTTAGCAGCACTAGCAGCCGCCCATCCACTTACCTCCCCCCGCTCCTGTCCAAAGACATGACAGCTGCGCTGAGGAGGTAGCAGAAACACCAGGGAGCTGTGCGGCCATGCCAGCAGCATTTGCATATCTGCATTCCGGACAGCCGCAAGCCGATCCAGTGGTGGCAGCAGCAGTGAGCAGTAAACCCCCACATCAATGGTAAGATGCTCTTTGCTGTGGGGGAATGGTACTCCTAGCAGTGGCTACCCTGGGGGTGGGGGAATATTCTCTCCACCCAGATATTCTCTCCACCCAGATAAAAGCCTTAGGAAAATGCCTAGGATTGTATTACACCATATTGATGGTAGGGTTGATGGTTGGATGGTTAATATTGGATGGTTAATATTGGTTTATATTGATGGTTGGATTGTACTCCGGGGCTGTACATGACCCTGCGCTGCCAGACCCCGCTGCATACCACCCACCAGCGGGCAGGTGCAGCCCTTATGTGAGATCAGCGGAGCCCCCCCTGCAAAATGAAGTGTATGTAATCACCGGGGCCCCCCTGCATATGTTATGTTTAAAAAAAAAAAAAAAAAAAGAAATACATATATATTTGTGTGCGTTGACCAGTAAAATAAATAGCAAGACCATTTACATAACGCAATTTAATGATTTTTTTGAGTCCAAAAAAAAAAAAAACCCTTTCTTTAAAAAGAAAACATAACAGTTCACCTAAAAAAGATGCCGAATGCAAATTGGAGAATCATGGCGAAAATCACTGGAGAAAGCAGTTCTCCATTTCAGCATTGAATACACTCCCGGCGAATTCCACTAAAAACCCCATTGAAAATCACAGGCGAATTGTGGAGAATCATTTACGGCGAATCGGCAGACATTCGCTGTTCATTTGTGGCGAATTGCCTCCATTGAATATGGCGAATTGTTTTTTCTAACAGAAAATTCGCCGTTTAACCCAGCGAATTGCCAGATTCACTGAAAAAAACAGCGAATCTGAGGCATTGAATACTGGCCTAAATGACAGCTGTTCACTTTAAATTTCTATGTCATTGCACATAACAAATACAAATAATAATAAATATGGTGCATAAATATGTAAATACATCCAATGCAAAGATAATTTTAATGTCATCATCATAAAAAGGAAATAAAATCACCAACCCTATTGTATGGGAAATGAATAGACAGTAAGTCGAAATGGACAAGTTTCAAACAGGTGTGGATGGCTTACGTCTGAAACCTCTACTGTTATGTACTTGAACATTAACACCCATGATCCACCTCTTCAAGGGCAAGGGAGCTGCAGGTCTAAAACCTTCGCCACCCCCTACATTTCATGCCTCAAAAGACATCAACAGTGTTTCCACTGAATGCATCCAACACAAACATTTTGATTTAGTGAAATGACATCTATGGAATATATTCTTTCAGTAAATAAATCATATTTTCAATGAAAACATTATTCTGTAAATTAAATGGTGTATGCATATAATTAGACATGATAAATAAATAACAACCTTCATCAGGCTAGTGAATGTCAGTCAATCATCCTTGTAATGTGTATGGATAATTAGTTATAGGCCGGCCTAATTACTCCCATGAAACTTGAGCTGTGACTCTTAGATTTCTGAAATATAGTCTGGGCTGTATCTAGTAGCAGCAGGATTATCTCTCACTTGTGAAATGGGCTTCATATCAACAGAGTGGATGCTGCTCCTCTGTGACTATCTAATACACTGCTGCTTAGTGTAGAAAAAGATAGCATGGTGCTCAGTGGTTGTAGTTGTAACTACACTGTGTTCAAACGCAATTAAGTCCTCATTGAGGTACAGTATATGTAGTAAAATTGTACAACTTACTGCTAAATCATCTGGTTATCAGCAGGATTCCTTGGGTGTTAATTCCCAGTTATCTCATTATGGGCCAGATGTATTAAGCTTCAAAAAGTAATAAAATGGAGTGATAAACAGCCAGCACATCGGGATGCAGTTTAAATCCCGGCGATCGGGGTCCCCGGCGTTCAAAATCCCGACGCCGGAATCCCGAACGCCGAAATCCTGACACTTTCTCCCCCCGTGGGTGTCCACGACACCCTCGGAGGGAGAATAAATTGGTGTGCCGAGCATAGCGAGGCACCAGGCCCGCTGCGTGGCGAGCTCAGCGAGCCCGCAAGGGGGGGGGGGGGCGATCCACGTCCCCCCCTTGTCGGGATTTCGGCGTTCGGGATTCCGGCGTCAGGATTTTGAACGCCGGGATCCCGACCGCTGGCTTTTCATGCCGAATCCAGCCAATCAGCTCCTACCTGCCATGTTACAGGCTAGGTTTGAAAAATGACAAGTAGGAGCTGATTGGCTAGCTGTTTATCACTCTCCACTTTATCACTTTTTGAAGTTTGATACAGTACATCTGGCCCTATAACCACTAAAACAGTGCAAGTGATCGTTTTCTGTAATGGCAGACAAGGGAAGGTGGTTTTCAAACATATGATGGCCTAACCATGGCCATTGGCATGGCATAGCTATAGTGGGTGCAGGGGGTGACATTGCTTTGGGTACCAAAGGCTTAGGGGCCCCACACTCAGGTGATACTGTATTATGTTGTGTCATACTCCAGCACATGCTTAGCCTGAGTGGAGGGTCATTTCATTTTCAGTTTGAGGTATTGTATGTTATAATGGTAAGGGGGCCGCTGTGCTGTGGCATAATCTGAGCTATTCATTGTTACATGGGATCATATGAACTGGAGAGCACTATAATGCAACATAATATAAACTTGGGTACTGTAATGTGCACAGAATGAAGTAAGGGCACTGTAGTATGGGAATAATGTACACTGAAGGATAGTGTAATGTGGCATAACATGAACAGAGGACATTATGTGAATTGGAAGTACTGGTGGCATATGTGCACAGGCAGACCTACAATGTGCCATAATGTGAACTATGGCATTAGTATGGTTCATGAAATAAGCTAGGTCACCACTCTGGGGCATAAAATGAACTAGTGTACTACTTTGTTTCAGAAAATGAACTAGGGCACTATTATGAAGCATGCAATTAACAACTGCTGCAGGGAAGCATGCCTCTCTGTAAGCCCCTGCCCAGGGCCGTTTCTAGAGGCGGACAAGCCGTGCAGCAGCCCGGGGCGCCGGGCTGTAAACAGCCAGGGCGCCCGGCAGCTCCCCCCCAATGCCGATGCACACGCTGCCGCGATTTCTTCCCCCTCTCCCTGGCCGCCACAGCACAGCCCCAGGCTGATTTCCCTGGGGAGGGGAGGAGAGCAGAGCACATCGCCCGTCTCTCCTTCCCCTCGGTCACTGGGCTGTCAGCCAATCAGAGCTCGCCTCGCGGGCCGGCAGCCAATCAGGAGCCAGCCCGCGAGGTATGAATGGCTGACGGCTCAGGTAGTGGTACACACAGTGAAGGGGAAGGGAAGGAGAGACGCTCTCCTCCCCAGGAAAAAAATAAGAAGCAGCAGCAGCACCACCAGCGATGGCAGCGGCGGGGGAGAGGGGGAGACCCATGGCCACAGTGAGTTGTGCTGCTTCTGGCATATGTGCCACACTTTGGGGGCATATGTGTGGCACTGTAGGGACATATGTGTGGCACTGTAGGGGCATATCTGGCACTGTAGGGGCATATCTGTGACACTGTAGGGGCATATCTGTGGCACTGTAGGGGCATATCTGTGGCACTGTGGGGGCATATCTGTGGCACTGTGGGGGCATATTTGGCACTGTGTGGGGCATATATGGCACTGTAGGGGCATATGTGTGGCACTGTGAAGGCTTATCTGTGGCACTGTGGGGGCATATTTGGCACTGTAGGGGCATATTTGGCACTGTGGGGGCATATATGTGGCACTGTGGGGGCATATCTGTGGCACTGTAGGGGCATATCTGTGGCACTGTGGGGGCATATATGTGGCACTGTGGGGGCATATTTGGCACTGTGTGGGGCATAAATGGCACTGTAGGGGCATATGTGTGGCACTGTGAAGGCATATCTGTGGCACTGTGGGGGCATATTTGGCACTGTGGGGCATATTTTGCACTGTGGGGGCATATATGTGGCACTGTGGGGGCATATCTGGCACTGTAGGGGCATATGGCAGCGGCGCGGGACTGGAGGGGGAGACCCAGGGCCAGAGACAGTGAGTTGTGCTGCTTGTGGCACTGTGGGGGCATATGTGTGGCACTGTGAGGGCATATATGTATGGCACTGTGGGGGCATATCTGGCACTGTAGGGGCATATGGCAGCGGCGTGGGACTGGAGGGGGAGACCCAGGGCCAGAGACAGTGAGTTGTGCTGCTTGTGGCACTGTGGGGGCATATGTGTGGCACTGTGGGGGCATATGTGTGGCACTGTGGGGGCATATATGTATGGCACTATGGGGGCATATCTGGTACTGTGGGGGCATATTAGTAAATGGTATCAGTTTTACGGCAGCGGCGCATGGGGCATAATGTGTAATAGGCATTCGTGTGGGGAGTATTGTGTAATTGCCATCACAGTGTGGTTGTAATTATTATTATTATAATTTTATTTATAAGGCGCCACAAGTGTTTCGCAGCGCCGTACAAAGGAACAATACAGGGAAACAAAACTTGGCATAACATTGAATAAATAACAAAAATACAGTACAAATAAAGAGCGCCACAGATCAATACACATTACAGCTTGGATATAAGTAGTGAGGACTCAATCAACATACAACTAGAGGCTTGAGGCCAATGATGGAGAGGAGAATGCAGACGAAGATGGTCACTGAGTGTTGGAGTAAAGGAGAGCTGTGAGTGAAATGTGAAGAGAAGTGGGCTTTGACAACAGGAGGGAAGAGGGCCCTACTCGGAGGAGCTTACAATCTAGTAGGAAGGGGAGACAGACAGATTACAAGAGGTGCAAGCGAGGGGGTGGTGGTTAGATAGCAGGATGTAAACAGGAAACAGGCAAGGGGTCAGAGAACCAGCTGGTTTATGCAGTGGAAGGGTACGCTTTGATGAATAGGTGAGTTTTCAGTGCCCGTTTGAAGCTTTGCAAGGTCGGGGAGAGTCTAATGGAGCGAGGGAGTGCGTTCCACTGAAGGGGTGCAGCACGGGCAAAGTCCTGTACTCTAGCATGGGAAGCAGTGATCAGGGTGGAGGAGAGACGACAGTCGTCAGCTGACCGTAGAGGGCGGGAGGGTGTATGAATTGAGATGAGGTTAGAGATATATGGAGCAATGGAATTAGAGATGGCCCTGTATGTGAGTGTGAGGTGTTTGAAGAGGATTCTGTAGGGGAATGGAAGCCAGTGCAGATTTTGTTGAAGGGGAGTAGCAGAATTAGAGCGGCGGGAGAGGAAGATAAGCCTGGCTGCAGCATTGAGGACAGATTGGAGAGGAGCTAGTTGGGATTGAGCAAGGCCGGTGAGAAGAGCATTACAGTAGTCAAGCCGTGAGATAACCAATGAGTGGATGATCAGCTTAGTTGCACTCTGTGAGAGAAAGGGCCTGATGCGAGCAATGTTGCGTAACTGAAACCGGCAAGAATGGGCCAGCGTTTGGATGTGGGGTGCAAAGGAGAGGGAGGAGTCAAGAGTGACACCCAGGCAGCGGAGTTGGGGAACAGGGGAGATGATGGTGTTGTTAACAGTGATAGAGATATTAGTAGGGGGCATAGCTCTGGGTGGGGGAAAGATAATAAGTTTGGTTTTGTCCATATTCAGCTTCAGAAATCGCTCAGACATCCAGGTAGAGATGGCAGCGAGGCAGTTGGAAACTTGAGAGAAAACAGTGGGGGACAGATCAGGAGAGGAGAGGTAGATTTGGGTGTCATCTGCATAGAGGTGATATTGGAAGCCAAAGGAGTTAATGAGTGCACCCAGAGAGGAGGTGTACAGAGAGAACAGAATGGGGCCAAGGACGGAACCCTGAGGGACCCCGACAGGAAGGATAGAAGGTGGTGAGGTAGAGCCAGAGGCAGAGACTGAGAAGGAACGGTTGAAGAGGTAAGAGGAAAATCAGTTGAAGGCTGTGCCAGAGAGGCCAATGTTTTGGAGTGTGTGTAATGGGCATCACAGTGTGGGGTCTAATGGGCATTACGGTGTGCGACAATGTGTAATTGTCATCACGGTGTGCGACATAATGTGTAATTGTCATCATGGTGTGCGGCGTAATATGTAATTGTCATCACAGTGTGCGGCGTAATGTGTAATTGTCATCACAGTGTGCGACATAATGTGTAATTGTCATCACGGTGTGCGACATAATGTGTAATTGTCATCATGGTGTGCGGCGTAATATGTAATTGTCATCACAGTGTGCGGCGTAATGTGTAATTGTCATCACAGTGTGCGGCGTAATGTGTAATTGGCATCACGGATAAAAAGTGTATAATGATTTAAGTAGCCTGTCATTGTTTGGCCTTGATCTGTGAGGCGTACTAGGTCACTGTGTGGCCTTCAGCCCGCTAACTTAAATGCGGGAGGACAATGACAATTCCTGCTGTAACCAATGTCTGGACATGCAGGTTGCAAAAGTGAGATGTAAGGTACTTGTTTTCCTGCTAGACCACGCCCTAATATTAAGCCACACCCCCTTTAAAAATAAATCACACTCCTATTTCGCCGCGCGCACCTTTTCTTATGTATATTTGGGGGGGGGGGGGGGGGGCGCATTTTTTATTTATTTGCCCTGGAAGCTAAATTGTCTAGAAACGGCCCTGCCCATTGTGCCTGTTTGGCTGTGATGCTCACAAGCCCAACAATGCCAATTTTCATGTAAGGAGAAAGGATATTTGATCAGAAAGAAAATGTATGGGAAATGCACAAGGCATGTACAAATTAAAGTACAGTTTAGTTTGATTGGGGACTTGGCCTTATATGTCCCAAGTTTCTCAGTGGTAATGTTATATGTAGAGACAGGATTATATGCATTTGCATATTTGCATATGCATTTGCATATTTTGCCCATCCATTGCACCATCAAATCTAGTGATGGTGCATATTTTAGGCCCCGCCCCCTTTCCATCCGCAAGTCACAGCACTGCTTTGCCCTGTTGCTGCTGGCCAGGTAGTGGTAGATTGTGATGGCTGGGTCAATATGTGCACAGTGTGGGGAACCTTGGAAATACGCTATGTCTGACACTGCTCTAGGCTGCCAATCCATGTTGATAAAAGTCAGTCGGGCGGATGCCATTACGAAGCTCCTGAACCTTTGCCTGCCCTTGGCCTGGGACTTTACACCAAGAGACAGACTTCTGCAGCAGAGGTGGAGGGCAGAAGGGTTGTGACATCACTCGGCGTGGAGAAAATGCCATGTCACAGTGAGTATGCGGCGCAGGGAGGAAGCCTTCCACTGCGCCGCCCTCACACGCTATGCTGCGCGCTGGAGATGAGGGTCCGTGCAGTTGATGCAAGAAGAGCTTTGGACGCTGCAGTTTGCTGTAGCAGCCAGCATACTGACATCTGCAGATGCTGTGGGCCTATTTTTGAGGTTTATTTGCAACTAATTGTATGCTGATTTTTAAATAAATAAGTTAAAAATTACTTTTTTTATTATTTAATGTAGCATATTTTAACACTTTTCATGCATATTTTAATATGTTTCATGCATATTTGCATGTATATTTCAAGCTTTTTTTGTTGCATATAACCCTGTCTCTAGTTATGTGATATGGGAACATATTTATCACAATCTGCATTTTAAATGTGCAAGTGTCAAATATAATGCGACTAAATTTACAATGTCAAAATTAAAATTTCTATGCAGATTTAGTAAAAAAAAAAGCTCTTTCCAGGAGTGGGTAAAAAGGAAAGATGGATCCATCTCAGAAAAATCCTGATACAGGTAAATCTGCCTCATAGAAACCGATGGGGCTGCATTTGCAGTCATAAATGGAGGGGCTGCTGCAGAAACAATATCTAAGTTATCTGTTGCAATCCTTTTATAGTATCCTTTTTATCTGATGAATACCTAATATTTGTAGGTACCACTTAGCTGTTTAAAGCTGCAATATGTATTGGTGGCTGACATTGTGATCAATTCACAGACTGTCAACTTCACTGTTAAAGAGGGTAGGATTCATGAGGCAGTCTACAGTTATACCCCTTTCACATTGCAGCTGTAACACGGTATATTGCCGTTTTTTTAGTGCTTTAAAACGGTTCCAGCTGCAATGTGAAAGCTACATTGTCAATTTACCGGTTACAGAAAACCGGTATTTTGACACGTGTTAAAAGAAGGATCCTACACGTTTCTGAGCCGTTTTCCCTGCAGTCTGAACAGCTCAGAAACGGTATTTGCTACAAATGATACCCACACTTGATCCCCGCCCACAAGCAGGAAAAAAAAATTTAAAATGACATTGTATGGCTTTCTATAGGTGAAACGGGTTGAATCTGAAAGGTACAAAACGGTATTTAAACTGCAATATACCTTTACATCATGCAATATGAAAGGGGTTTAACTGGCTTTTGACCAGTTTTAAGAAACGTTTAGAAAATCGGGTTGAAAGCAGGTTTTTGCAATGTGAAAGCAGTATAAGTGAGGAATTCAGTAATAATGTTATGGACTTAACTGGAGAGTAGGTAAGTACAGTGCTGTGCACTATGGGGCTTAATATCCATTGACTATTATTAATTTGCTGATTGTTTGCTGAACAGCTAATTTGTGATAATAGGAAAGCTCTGAAATTTGTCCAAATCTAAACTCTATGAAATAATAAAGATATTATCTGAACTGTTATCAGTCATTAGCGCCAGAAAAACAAAAATTATTGGCAAAAATTAAAGGCAAAAAGAAACAAAATTAAAGGCAAAAAGAAACAAAATATAGTAACTCAGACAACAGAAAAATGATCATGTTAAAATGAATCTCAATGTACAGCTTCAGGTGCTAAAGTTTATAAATGATACATTCCAGTGAAGCATTTGTAAACAATACCTGCATCACTCTTATCAAAGGAATGACCTGATCCTTTGAAATCATATTTAGAAATACATATCTTTTTGCTTTACTTAGACTTACAGTATGTTTAATCCTTAAATTAAGGAAGGAAAGCTTAATGATTATAATAACCACTGCAATGGAAACATGACGATTCTCCTTTACAATCCGTTCAAGTGTTTTGTCCATAAACACCAGTTTGTTTTTTGTACTAAAGAAGATAGATCCGGTGTATAAATAGACTCTGTGGTACAGATGACTATAGGATTTGCAGCTACTGTAGTGTAGATTGCAGCTGTAATATGTGAAAGTACAAATGTGTTTTAAAGCAACCTTGGTGTGAAGTACAGACAGTGGTCGCAGTGGCGTAAATATAAATTTTGCTCCCCCAGGCCCAAAAAAACAACCCTGCCCCTTATACATTACGCCACACACCATATTGCTCCTTGTACTACACGCCACACACCATAATGCCACTTACACATTATGCCACACACCGTAATGTGCATTACACATTATGACACACAACGTAATGAACCTTTCACTAAATGACACACACCATAATGCCCCTTACACATTAAATATATATATATATATATATATATATATAAAACATACACATACATACACTGTATATATAGCAAAAATATGCCGGTGCACAATAGTGTCATATTTTAAGTAAAACAGGTATGCTTTATGCAAAGATTAAAAAACTCACAAGTAGGTATTTCTTAAAGTTAATTAACACATTAAGCGCATGATACATAAATGTAAGCAGCATATCACCATCCTCCACTGTGAGTGCTTGTCTCTGGGTGCTGTCAGTGACTTCTGGGTCTGTGACATCACTGCCATCTCTAATCTCTGCGCCAAATGCATTTTATGGATTAATTCATAGATGAATCTCATTTGGGGCGGAGCTTAGCGACATACCTGCTTGTGAGTTTTTTATTCTTTATTCTTTTTCTAAAATACTACACTATTATGCACTTCCATCTTTTTGCTATTTTTAAATTTTGCTCAGTTGGAATAACCCTTTAAAAGAGTGCTGCACAGGCTGCATTATGATGATCTCTGGGACATTATCATATCAATTATCCATTGGATAAACTCTTGTTTGATATATCTTCTAATCAGATTGAGAACCTATTTGTATACAGTATGTCACCCTGGGTTAATACACTTTGTTGACACAGTGTGACCATAATTCTCAGGTCTATAAGGAAATCCTGTACCCATTATTATGTGTATCCGCTTTAGTGTTCTTACCGCTAATATTCTTTTAGACAGGACCTGTTGAAAATACATTTTTGAAGTACCACAATTACCTGTGAAGCACCTTTTCTGTAATTTTATGTCATGCATCCATGTTCCGTATGTAAACAAATGTTTTTACTTCTGCGGATGTTTATTTGTGCATCCTACGTCCCTCCATGTTGTTCTTTGTATTGTACTTCCTTGTTTTTTTTCTAAATGTTTCTACTAGCTATTATTGACATTTTATTATATGATTCCCTTTTGTACCATATCCTGTAGTCCAATGTTTGTAGTATGTCTGTACTGATATTGTTTTATGATCTTGTAGAATTACCACTGACAAAGTCCCATGTGGATAAAATACGTTGGGTTCTTCTCTACACTAATTTCATCTATATCTACAAGTGTGAAAAAATAATGTCAAGGAATCTTCTTAAAGTGGAATTTTATCATATTTTATGAACTAAAGATCTGCCGAAGCCTCTGCCCTGACTCGCACCCAGAATATGTGACCTCACGAAGCACAGGAACACCCAGCGCCGGCCTCCTCTCTGCACACCTGCCCCACACTGTGTTCTCCAGGCTCCTGGCTTAAGCTTAGGTTCGTGATGAGATGACATCTGTGACCTGAACACTGCCTCCATGACGGGTCAAGGAGAAAGAGCGCCACTGCTAATGATGGGCTCCGATCAGCACCTCAGGGACAGAAAACTATGAGGCAGCAGAGAGAGCTGCTCTCCAGCCGGCTCTGCTCCCTGGAACATTCTCGGCGCTCCCCACAGACCCTGCAGGCAATAGCTCCCCCAAGCCGATTGGTTGGTTGTTATAACTCTCCATTTTATCACTTTTTAAGCTTAGTGCACCTGGCCCTAATCCGGTCACAACAGCTATTAATAAATATAAGCCATGAAAAGAAGATGCTGCACTTTTGGAAAAAAAAAATATATTTGTTCTGAGTGAAGTGTACTGTTTGTTCATGGAAATGTTGGATGAAATAATCTCTATAAACAGATTGAAAATCTTGGCCATTCATTTTAGCGAGATACAGTAAGTTTCTAAACACTCTGGCAGTAAGAGAGTTAAGAGACTTAAAAGAAAGAACAAGACAGTCAAAATATAATTTGATAGAAGTTAAAGGGCAGATGTTCCAGATACTGAAAAGTTAATAAGAAGCGGCTTTATGTTTTTATGTCAAATTGGTAAATAAAAAGTTAATTGGATTTCCATAGATTTGGTGCAGCTGCACTTTGGCTGAAGTTTATTAACAAATTTTCTTGGTGCCCAAATGCCCACAACTTAGTGTCAGTCCTGTCGCCAGAAGCCTGCCTGAGAGTTCACTTCCAGTCTCTCTGTCTCCAAATTTTTATATGCTTCACTTTCCTGAGCCACTCTAGGCTGGCGTCATCCGTCCAGTCACAGCTCTCCAAGTTTGCCATGTGCGGTGACCCCACACTGACCCTGAACCATGATACAAACTATGGGATTGTAATTAATCCTTAATTACCCACAGTACCTCGGCTTGCTGTTCAGATGTATTCCTATCCAATGCACTTATTGCTATTCCATTCAAATAGCATTGTGTTCAATGGCTGAGAAACTGGGAATAACAGAGAAAGTGTAACTTGAAATAATACATTTAAATTATCCACAAAAGCTTTTTTTTTCACTTTGAGGAGCAGAAATCCTGCATGCTAGACATGTTACGTGAACAGTACACGTTTAATTCAGCAACAGACTGTGAAATGAAAATGTGCCTGACATAGCTGCAATGCTTTCACACATAATTCCCGGACCTGCAGTACCTATTATAGGTAGCCCTAGATACAACAGAATTGTTTGTTGTTGCCAGAGATAGGGCTTTCACTTTTTATCAAAATATTGGATGAGGGAGGGGGACGTTAACGGTGCACAGGAGCGCACATCGGTAATGATATTCACTGTACACACTAGGTGATATAGTAAAAGATAGCACTCAGAAAGGCCCTTCTGAACGATATTTTTACTATAACGCCTAGTGTTTATGGGGCTTTACTTAGCACCATAGCTGCCTACCCTCCTGCATTCTGTTTTATGGAGTAGTGGACTATTCACAGCAGACAGAGGGACTGGCGGCATGCCAGCAGGTCAAAGAGCACTGGGCATGCTCCATAGTGACAGAAAACAGGCGGCACGGCTCACTATCACATGCATTCCCACAAGGACACACCCCATTTTACCAAGACCACGCGCAAGAATCCTGATTGTATCATTCTAAAAGTTTCTAAGAGGTGTGCAGTTAATCAAATGTAGAGGAAGGCCAAGCACATGAGGGAAGAGGACCCTGCCTGTGAGAGCTTACATTCTAAACAGGAGGGGCAGATAGACATGGGTGGCACAGTTGGGGTAGACAGTGATTACAGAATAGGGGGTTAATAAGAAATGGCT
The DNA here is from genome assembly GCF_055691185.1 of Crinia signifera. NCBI lineage: Eukaryota > Metazoa > Chordata > Amphibia > Anura > Myobatrachidae > Crinia > Crinia signifera. The sequence continues at coordinate 234,374,997 of NC_139219.1, read as the reverse complement.
GGGTTTGAACTAAAGAAGTGAGTTGGAGCTTTTTTAAAGTTTTGTAAAATATGGAAAATAGAATCAGATTGTAGTCCTGTACTTCCATTTTGCTAACGTGTCACCATGTCACAGCATTGTGCAGGTGGTAAGTTGAGTAATACAAGACCTGTCAGAGTACAGCAGTCCAACCCCCATCTAGATAACATAGCCTCCTATGTATCTAACAAGTGTCCATAAAACCTTGTCCTCTATAAACATGCTGACATATGTATCCAATAACTGTCAGGCCTGGAACCTGAACACAAGCTTACATTTTAAAGAACAAGGAACATGCCACATCCAGCACACAGAACAACATATAAAATAGTTTATAGTCTCATCTTTCTGTCTTTTCATAATTGTAAACAGAGACTTTATCTGTGGGAAAATTCTATAACCAGAGCCCATATGGAGTGAAATAACTGGTGTAGAATAAAAGTTTTATTACCTGTTTGCCTCTGAAATTTATGCCAGGCAGAGTCTAGTGGACTTGAAAAGACAAAAAAGTAGGGGGCCGCCTCAATTTCCGACCCCTAGTTTTCCAGCACAGCAACAAAGCATCATGGGAGGTGTAGTTCTGTAGCAGCTAATTAGCAAAAGTTTACCCTATGCCGTGGTTAGGGATAAATTCAATTATATATGGATTTATACAATATTTTAATACACTGCAGGCCAGATATACTGTAATGAGAAATATTAACAAAATAAATAAAACACATTCAGTATTGTAAGAACCGGTATATTTAATTACAAGACAAACACAAACATACGGCAAGCTCTACAGGTTTAATAACTGGTTTTGTTTATTTACATGTTTATTGTCTCTCTTCTTTGGTTTCTTTTGTTTATTTCACTAATGAACAGACTGGCGTAGAAAAGGCATGAATGAACAAAGTATTAGAGCATTTAACCATACAAAAAGTTATTGTTAAAGGCACTGCAGAGTCCCAATTTGGCTAAGAATGAATACAGGACAGTGTCTTTTCATTTGTACTAATATTAGGCCTGCATTCAGATGCAAATTAGCTGTCCGTTCATAGATTATACACAAGCCGGTGTTTTCAGCAGCAGAGATGTTTAATCTTCATGAATGGATTCTAGATAACTTTCACTTAAGGGGCGTGATTCATTAGCACTCGGAAGTGGCCCAATTTGGGCCCGTTCCGATGGTGGGGGGGGGGGGGTCTGTGCATGCGTGTATTTGCACACGTGCAGTCCTCAGGAGCGAACGGCTGCAATGAGTTTCACATTCGCTCCGCAGGGGGTAGGCGGTGGTGTATATCGGGCAGTAGCAGGGAAACTTACATGTAATTTGTCACTTTTCATGCGATCCATTTCAGCAATGCGTTGCCATCGCATAAAAAGTAGCCATATCGCACTAGTGAATGGCCATCTTGGGTCCCCTGCTTTTCTCAATCTATACCTCAGCTCTTGGCAAACTAATCAGCTCTTTTGGATTTACTCAACTCTACCTATCCTCCCCAGACCTGTCCCATCTGTATTGGGCTGTGTCTCTGTATGCCTTTCTGCCGTTTCATCCTGGATGTCATCTTCCCACCTCAAACTTAATATTTCTAATACAGAATTAATTATATTTCCACCAACCAATAGTAGTTACCAACCTGATATCTCTATCACTGTTGTGAACACCACAATCAATCCTACCCTACAAACTCGCTGCCTAGGGGTCATCCTTGATTCTTAACTGTCCTTTGTTACCCACATTCAATCTGTCTCAAAATCATCTTACATACATCTAAAAACATATCCAAAATACGCCTATATCTTACCCAAGACTATGGGTCTTCAAACTGTGGCCCTCCAGTTGTTGTGGAACTACATGTCCCAGCATGCCCTGACACTTTTGGCATGCTCTTATAGGAAAAAATGTGGCAATGCATGTTGGAACATGTAGTTTCACAACATCTGGAGGGCCACAGTTTGAAGACCCATGCCCAAGACACTGCTCTCATCATCTCCCGCATTGATTATTGCAATAGTCTCATTAATGATCTCACACCACTACAATCTGTCATGAATACAGTTGCAAGGCTGATTTTCCTCGCCAAACATTCATCTGCAAAACTGCTCTGTCCGTCCCACCATTGGTTACCTGTTATCTACAGTATTCATTATAAAATACTTTTACTTACACACAAGGCCATAAACCAAACTACACCAACATACATATCTTCTCTTATCTCAAAATATCACCCTTGTCCTCTTTGGTCTTCACAAGATCTATGTCTTTCATCCACATGCATTACCTGATTCCATTCACTATTGCAGGACTTCTGTCGGGCTGCTCCCAATCTGTGGAAGTCCCACACACACACAATAATTCTCTGGTCCAGTGTCCAAACATTCAAGCATTCCCTGAAAACTCAGCTCTTTGGGCAAACTTATCAGATTCCACATTACCTCCACAAACCTTTCCCATCCAATAACAACCCAACTTAACAGCACAAACATACTCACTTATTTGTTACTTTCTCCTGACACCTGGCTTACTTTGCTGGGTTACCATATCATTCAGCCCACCATTAACCTTTGTAATCTGGTGGACCATTATGCAATACAGAATACCTATTCTTGTGTATATCAATGCTTTTTTCCCTATCGATTGTAACCTTGCGAGCAGGGCCCTCCTACCATTTGACTGTGTAACTATCCAGTTTGTTTTATCCCTATTTCTAACTGTAAAACCCAACAGAACCTACTGCACTGTATAAGAAACTGTTTATAAATAATAATAATAATAATAATAATAATAATAATAATAATAATAATAATAATAATAATATAAAATAAGACATGCATTTTATCATTTACTGCTTAATGATAGTGGGCATGAATAATACCCCTGTTCCACTAGCTAAATATATAGGGATTTTCCACGGGAGCACGAAATCCCAGGATTGCAGGCAGGTGGAAATGCTCCCAATTTAAAGGACCAGGGTCATAAGACCCAGCATTTCAACCCAGATAATGAGCTGTGTTGAACACGGGTTCAACTCGGCTGGCTGTGTAGTGTAAACGGGTAACCCACGTCAATGCGACCTGGGTCCCGTTCACTGCAATGCAATAGCCAGTACTGGGAGATGTTCTCTTCTCCCAGAACCAGCTCAGGACACTCCTCCGGTGATGTCATCCGCCCAAAGAGGTTTTTACAATCTCAGGTGCGGCCCGGCTTGTTTGTGGAAAAGGGGTATAACTATTATCTCATTTCTGTAATCTCATAAACTAGCAAGTTCTCACTTATTGTAGAAACCACAAGTTCATGAGCGTCTACATGTACATGTACGGGGCTGATGTTTCCACAGTATCCAGATGATAGGTCAACAGTTTCTAGGACAATAGCCTAAAGGTCAGCATAAAAAGGTTGACATGAAATAGGTAGCATTGCCAAAAGTCAACACAAGCAAAGGTCGACACACGAAAAGGTCAATGTGCGTTTTCATTATGCATGTTGACCTTGTCACTCTCCACCTTGTGAATGTCAACCTTTTGTCAATGTAAACCTACTGCATGTCGACATTTTGGTGTCGACCTAGCCACTGTCGACCCTTTGATCCACACCCATTTCCACAGCAGCTGCACACCCAGGTGTCAGAATACCACAAAGCTTAACTTAAAGACCCCCATACATTAGGCCGAGGACAAGTCAGACCCAGGCCCTCACCCTGATCTGATCGGAACGGGGAGAATTCGGCCCCATTCCGATGTTTGGGGCTCTGCGCATGGTCTATTATGGCCGTTATTATCACCGTCGACTTGCATCGTCTCCGAGCCATTCGCATACATTGGGGTGGGCTGGGGCGGATGGCGCCAGGGACAAGGGTCACCCATGGGATTGCCCAGCATTTTATGGGCGTCCCCGTCTTTGGCCAGTCTCCACTGACTTCTATTGCAAAGGCAGGAGAAATCATTTGTGGTGTATGAGTCTTTTAAAGGAGAAGCACTGTCCCTGTAAGGAGCATTTGGCTCTTTAAATATGTAAAACATTCTATAAAATATGTATATGTTTAACCCTCTTAGAATGAATTGCATCTTATGTCTCTCAAAAGCATGAATAGACAATCATTAAAATTCAGCTGTGCCACTGTTGGTCATGCTGCTCAATAACACAGGTCCACAACAATGGGAAGTTTGTTGCGGTCATGTTGATAGTGGCATACTTTAATTACATCCCCTCTTCCAGTAGAAACCTGTTTTTAGGTGACTGAGAATGTGCAATTACACTGAGCAGTGCCGTACTCTAAGCTGCAATATATGATTTCAGAAAATATGGTCCGAGTGAAAACTATTCTTACAGAAAGCTATACTTATATTCTTTGTGCCACAGTTCTCCTATTTACTGATAAAATCCATTCTATTGACCTCAGAATACTTGCTGTACTCCAGTGAAGCAGTTATTCAGCTGGGGGCACTTGAGACGTGGACAAAATACACTGAAATTTGTATTGTGTATAGTTTCATTGCACATATTTGCAGAATATTTGGTTTGATACTGTTACAAATTTATTACAAATTAATATGAGATTTTTATATTGTTCATTATTTTAATTGTGCAGTTGCCCTGTTCCAGGCTAGTGACTCAAGCATTAAAATACAACAAAATGAAAGCATACAGTAATCTGCCTTACAAAAAAAACAGAATTGAAATGAACATTCCATATTAACACATACCACAGCATTATTTTGCTATTGAAAATATTACCATTTTCAATGTGCTGTACATCAGATGGAATGATGCGATGTACAATGTGTTGCATATTGTGCCTAATTCTGGTTCACTCACAAAAGCAAATTATCTCTCTAATGTACAAAACCATGTGCACTGCAGGTGGGGCTGATGTAACACTTGCAGAGAGAGTTAGATTTGGGTGAGTTATTTTGTTTCTGTGCAGGGTAAATATTGGCTGCTTTAGTTTTACCCTACAATTTAGATATCAGTTTGAAGTACAAACCCCACCCAAATCTAACTCTCTAGGAATTTGCTTTTGCGATTGAGCTAGAATCAGGCTCATTGTGATGTGTATCCAAGCCCACAGGACCACACATTTGTTGAACAGTTATACAGTCCCTACCAGTTGCGGTTCCTGTTATATACAGCCCCTCCAGTTCTACTACTCATCAAACACAGGACTGGAAACCTCCCCCTCTTGAGCTGCCAGTACATGGAACGATCACAGCAATAGCATCCAACAGGAAGCCATTCTGTGCAAATTGCATACCTCCGAACTTCTACAGATGTAATATAGGTACACTCGCGCGGCGCAGGCGTGGTCTATGTTAACAAGGATGCAGCATATGCAAATGAGCTGCAATGAGGCCACTCCCCGTTTCCCGCCTCTGCGACGCTGAATAGACTCTTTTGGGAAAAATAAATCAGAGTTAAATTCATATGGAATCATCAGTGCCATTCCCCTGCATTGGTTATAAAGCACAATGGTCCCTATTGCTACACCTTTTTAAATATGGTTTATATTTCTTATGGCCACTTATATGAAACCACTTCTTCTTCAACAAATACAGACAATCTTACTAACTGCTTTGGGGCTCCTCTACATTTGGATGTAAATTATTTTATGACACGCTCCTCAGCTATAGCAGTACATGTCCACGCTTATAGGCATCCCTTACATTATCTACCTGAAATGTAGGCAAGCATGATCTGCGTAACCTATGTAAGTGTTACCACCCAGAGATGCATCTCAGAAGAGGTGGAACTACCATTGGTGCAGCAGGCAGGGCTGGCTTTACCATTAGGCAGCTTTAGGCAGCCAAGAAGCTCCAAAGTCTGAGGGGGGGGCCTGACTATCACAAAATTAAGGATGACTTGAAATGAGGCGTCCGTGTTGTCCACTGCTACCCAGTCTAGCAATAAGTTAGCCTTTGCCTTTATCCCCACCCAGTGACCATTTTGAGCAATGTCACCCGAATGGCACCAATCAGGGTGGTTCACACTGCCTGAGGGACCTGCCCCTAACCTTAGAGAGGCGGGGTTGGCCGTGTGTGCTGGACTGATAGTGGAATCCTGCCACCTATTAAAAATAAATAAAATGTGCTTTCTGCCTCCAGAACTGGTTGATAGTGAACTGATAGGTTGTATCCTCCTAGTATTGGCTCAGCCTGCCATATGGCTGCCTGCACTATGTAGGTTAAAAATATATTTTTATTCAAAATGGTTTTCACTCTTCTATGAACACAGTGTCCTTATAACTGTATTATAGGGTCCGGATAGGCATATTCATTTCTCCTTGTCCCTGCCTTAGATCTCTGTTTGCGTTACTCCAAAACCCATTTCTTCCCTCCACTGGAACTGTTCCAGGAGCTATTGTATATGCTGTAAGAAAGAAATCTACAAAGTAAGACTGTTAGCAGTGGCAGCGTGGGTTCACATTGTATATTATTTTCTCTTTTCATAGGTGACATGGTGCAATAGTCTGGTTCTCAAATAGGGCAAAACAAAAACTCACACTGTTTAATAGAGTGGGCGGAGAAGACATTCCCACCATTTCACCATACCTGATGGGAAGATACGAGCGTGTGACTCACCCCACTCCTGTATTAAACTCCGATCATGTGCTGTGCTAACAGTAAGAGAACTGTATGGTGTTATTCTTTTATTTAAGGAGCTGGTTTCACAATGCTACATAATAGCAGCTTACACACTTTCCCCTACGATCCTCAATTATTTTCCCATCTTGGAGCCTTACTTTTGCTACTTCAGTTTCTATGGTATAGATTTCTTTTACAGTGTGCTCTTTTAATTATTATTGTTGAGTGCATGGGGTGATAGTATTTATTTCTCTCATAATTGCCCATTTTAAAGCTCTTTTTGCATCCAGATATAATGGTAGATGGTGCAGCGCTGCTGAGAAAAAAAGGGGCTTTCTCTTCCCACCCATGTGTGAGATATAAAGCAGGAGCAAGCCGTGTTATTCCGTGCCTGCAATACGTCTCTGACAGAACCTTTCTTTATGTTCCCCAATTATTATTATTATTATCATCATCATTTTTTTTTTTTTTTTTTCGAAATGTGAATATTTCCAGAATCTTATACATGTCCAAAGTGTTTTACGTTTTTACAGAGAAGCACAGGTGCTCATTGGAGTGCACAGAAATATATATATCAGGTCTAATATTGTGTAGCGTTTTCATTTACTGCAAACCTGGGTATATTATTAAGGTCTAGTTTTTAATCATTGGAATAGTTTAGGAAAAGATGTATTGATAATCAGATTTAAGCTAGCACGCAAATTGTACAGGGATTTCTACACAGTAAGGGCTGGATGTGATACCAAATGAGTTTGGAGTTTTTTTTTAAACCCTACTTATTATTACATGGCATGGTTTTGCCTTGTAAGTGATTGTCCCTTTAAAAAAAAATCAGAGTTTCCCTCACAGCCTCCGGACTTAGACAGTATCCCATCCCACCCCTTAAATCTCCTCCCAAACCAATAAAGATTAAAATGTATTCTGTATTCAGGGGCACAAAAAGGATAGCAGCTGTTATGGTGCTATGGTGGCAGAGTACAGTACATCTGACAAAACACTTTAAATGTCAAAACAGCACTGCTGGCGTTCTGATTAGTAATACAGTCTCACAGCTCTGAGATTTTGGCATTGATTCTTACCAGGGCTTTCTGTGTAGAGTGTGTATGTTCTTTTCAAGTCTATGTGGGCTTCCTCTGGGTACTCTGGTTTTCTCCCACAATCCAAATACATTTTTGTAAGTAAATTGAATTCTGACAAAAATGTAACCCTACATTGTATATAGGTATGTCAGGATTCACTGTGAGTTGTATTGCTTTGTATTTCTTTGTATTTCTGTAATTCTTTGTTGTTAATACTAATATGTTGAGGTATAACCAAGGGTGCAGAGTTTTTTTGGGCCGTGGTCTTTGTCAGGGAACTCCACAAGAGGATTTGAACTTGATGGCAGGAACACCAGATGGGTAGAAGAGAGCTGCAAGTAGACCTTAAGGCCCCCATACACTATGCGATTTGGGCCCGATTTCACCCGATTCGGATGGATCGGACCGTGAAATCGGGCCAAATCGCATGTCGAGACACCTCGTCTGATCTGATGCGCGGTCCTGTGCGCATCGGATCGGAGTCAGGATTTGTGAAATCGTATGCAGCACTGTGACTGACAACTCCCTCTCCCATTGCCCGTCTCTCCGTTCCCCCATTCGGCTCACCGGGGTCCGCCGCCCCCCCTGCTCCCTCCACCTTGCAGCTCCCTGCTCCCCCTGCCCGGCACTCCGCTCCCACACCCACCACCTCTATGTCTGCCGCCCCCCTGCTCCCTCCGCCTGCAGCTTCCATGCAATTTATCCTATGAGTGGGAGAGGGCTGCATAAGCCAGAAACCATATAAGAGCCCTGACTTAGGTTCATAGAAAGTTCAGCAGGATAGAAAAAACTTAGCCTGGTTTTCTGCCTGGATACAAGCTGGTGATTCAGGCAGGGACCTATCAGGGGTTTAGGGGGAGTAGCCAGGCAAAGGTTATATAGGGCAGATGATCATGTGACCTCATCCTTCTTTTACCATTTAGAAGTGCTGGTGCTCCTGCGCGGATCTGAGGTAAGAACATCTTTTCTCTGTTATTCAGCTACTCTACAGTCATGCCCCGTCCAAGACGTTCTGCACCCCCTCCACGCCGCCTTGTGGATGCGGCCCGGCCGTTATCTGCAGCGGGGTACCGCCGGCCACGAGTGAGGGTGGTTGGGGTGCAGGAGGCCTCTGTACAAACAGGCTCACCAGGGGTGAGCCTGGCGGGGGGGTCTCTGCTGCCTCCAGTTATTCAGGACTCCCCGGTGAGCGTGGGCTCCGGGAGGACAGCAGGCCCCGGCGCCGGCTGACGCGATGGCAGCGTCATCAATGCCGGACCCGGGGAGCCTGGCTGCTCCCGTTTCATCAAGCCAGGCCGCGTTGTCGGAGGGCGCGCGGCCTGCGCTTACAGATAGACAAGTGAATGTGGAGGTGTCTTCCCTTGCGGGGAGAGACCTCAGCTATACCGCTGCTGGTGGGGGAAGAATCGGTGGGGTGGAAGTGGGCAGTGGGGGGAGGGGGATGGTGCAGGAAAACCCCAATGTGTTCATGGGGATGGGAAGGGACACTAGCGCAAGGGGGTCATTAGAGTCTGCAGCAGCAGCTGCTGCAGGCACAGGTAATGTGGATCACAGGGCAGGAGGGATTACCGGCCTGGGGGGGATGAGCCTGCCGCACACAGCGTTAGGGGTAAATCCCATGGATGGTGTTGGGAGGGGGGCAGGGGTTCATCCACTATGGAACCCAGTGGTTTTTTCATCAGGGATGCCCATCGGTTCTGGGGCTATGGGTCAGATGGTCTATTCCAGGAGTACAGTGGCAACATCATTACAGTTGCAGGGCCCTCACATAGGGGTGCAGCCCATAGCATCTTGGGGGGGAGGAATGTCCACGCCTTCATGGCAAGGGGCTCATTCAGGAGTATCGGCCCAGGTTGCCCCTGCCGGGGGCTTCCACAGGCAGTGGCCCCCCACTGGTTCCCCGTATTTCCAGGCTCCTTTGGGGGGGGGGGGGTTATGGGGCGTGGCCCCAAATCCCACCTTGGAGACACCAGGCGGTCCCAGGTGCCGGGCCACAATTTTCCTCAGGCTACCAGGGTGTCCCCACAAGCCAGCCACTCCTGTGGTCCACGGGAGCACAGGTTTACAGCCCTCATAGTTCCGTGGGGTATGGGTGGGATCAGGGATTCGCCCCTCCAGGTCCCTGGTCATCCCCAAGATGCCAGGGTGGGCAATTACCCCAGGGCGGGGGTGGGGTTACAGGGACGCAAAGTGTATTTTCTCCAGCTGGGGTCCCACCGATGCCAAGGGGGCCTCCACCCAGTGCCACCGTGTCAGCCCCACCTCCCCCTACATTGGCTTCGCCGGTGGGGACAGGAGGTAGGGGCGGTTTGTTGTCATCTCTCCCCCTCCCAGCTGTGTGTTCGCAGGATACAAGCGTTCTAGCAACATCGGTGGCTACCAGAAGGAGAAGTCGGGACGTCAGAGAGGAATCAAGGACGACAACGGGGTCAACATCAGCAGTTTCCAGGTCGGCCGTTGCGGCTGATGAAGTTCCGGGGACATCTGGTGCTGGTGAGTGTACAGTTCCTGATTCATCATGTGATTCCTCTGATAGCGATAGTACCAGCGTGGGGTCGGATTCCCCGCGGCGCCCGCGTAAGCTGGCCAGGCTTATTGCGCGTCATGTATCGAAGGCAACGAATAAAGACAAAGTCGCGAGTTCTGCGCCACCTCCCACGGACCCCCCTTTGTTTACCGAAATGGTGCATTGCGCGAATACCGCGGTGACTAGGGGCCTACGTAAGAGGATGAGGGAGAAGATCAGGAAAGGGAAATACGTTGACATGTTCACCCTTACGGAGGACATGAGACAGGCCTTTGATAAGGCAAAGAAGGCTGATGGCATGGGGGAGAATGCATTTCGGAATTTCCATCAGTGGTTGAGGGGTTTCTTGGTTTTTGCAGCCTGTTACGCTGAAACCAGGCCTGCTGAATATCCCAACGTGGTGAAGTACTTGTTTTTGGTACATGAAATGTACCTAAAGACAAAAGGCTACTCATGGAGGGATTACGACGAAAAGTTTCGACGTAAGCAGGATGGGAATGCCGTTTTGCCCATGGGGTTCAAGGACGTGGAGGTCTGGTTGGAGGTCACACAACAGACCAAACCCCCAGTGGAGGGGGTGGCTAAGAAAGCGGTAGTGGCGGCATCCCCAGTCTCCAAGATAGTGGGAAAGGGCAAGTGCTTTGCGTTCAATGACGGCAAGTGCGCCAGGGGGGCGAATTGTCGTTTTCGTCACTCATGCAGAGTCTGTGGTGGCAACCATGCAGCAAAGGACTGCTCTGCAGTCCCGGCTGGGAAGTCTACTGACACCGGGGATGCCGGGGGAAGCCACAAGTAAGGCGTATTCGCCTGTTGTGGTTTCCGAGCTTTTTAAGTGGCTCAGGGGGTACCCTGATGTCGAGGTGGCTCGTTTTTTAGGGGAGGGATTCAGTTCAGGGTTTCGGTTGCCCATTAGGGGTTCAGTTCATGTGGTGGCGGCTAGGAATTTGAAATCTGCCAGGGATTTCCCCCATATTGTTAGGGAGAAAGTTGATGCGGAAATTAGGCTGGGGCGCATGTGTGGCCCTTTTAGTTCCCCTCCTTTGCAGGATTTATGTATTTCCCCAGTGGGGGTGGTTCCCAAAAGCACCCCTGGGAAGTTTAGATTAATTCAGCATCTTTCGCACCCGCATGGGGCCTCGGTTAATGATGCCATACCTGAGGAGCTCTGCAAGGTCAGGTACCAGCTGTTTGAGGAGGCGCTGGGATTGGTTCAAGGGTGCGGGCGGAATGCATTAATGGCAAAAGTGGATATTGAGTCAGCCTTCAGGTTACTCCCGATTCACCCAGAATCTTTGCGGTTTCTGGGTTTTAAATTGAAGGGGGAGTTTTTTGTTGATAGGTGCTTGCCTATGGGCTGCTCAATATCTTGCGCGTATTTTGAAAAGTTTAGCTGTTTTCTTCATTGGTGCATTCAGAGAGCTTCAGGTTGTCAGGGTATTGCGCACTATCTTGACGATTTCCTCTTTGTGGGCCCAGAGGGTAGCCCAGTCTGTGAGAGTTTGTTGAAAACTACGGAGCAGGTTTTAGGGGTGTTGGGGGTCCCCATTGCAGAGGGTAAGACTGAGGGTCCCACGCACTGCCTGTGTTACCTTGGAATCGAGATTGATACAAGGGAAGGTTGTTGTCGTTTGCCAGCTAGCAAGGTGCATAAATGGTTGGGCCTCATTCAGGATTGTCTGGAAAAAAGGAAGGTGAGGCTGAAGCAAGTTCAGTCTTTGCTGGGGTGTTTTAACTTTGCATGCAGGGTTATCCCAATGGGTCGAGCTTTCAGCAGGAAGTTGGAACGGGCGACTGCAGGGGTCGCCAGGCAGCATCACTCAGTGTATCTGTCCAAGGAGATCAAGGACGATTTGCGGACTTGGTCTTCCTTTTTGGAGTCATTCAACAGGGTGGTGTTGTGGCCGTCCCCTCCTTGCTTTAATAGTGCGTTGCAGCTTTTCACCGATGCATCGGGCAGTGTAGGCTTTGGTGCTTTCTTTGGGGTGGAATGGTGCGCCGAGGGGTGGCCGGAATCATGGGTGGATAGGGGTTTCACCAGGAACTTATTGCTGTTGGAATTGTTCCCAATAGTGGTAGCCTTGGAGTTGTGGGCCCGGGAGTTAGCAGACAAGCAGGTTGTTTTTCGATGTGACAACATGGGTGTTGTGCACACCATTAACAATCAAAGGACTTCATGCCCTCTGGCCTTGCGGTTACTTAGGCATTTGGTCTTGCAGTGTCTGCGCTTTAATGTGGTGTTCTCAGCTTGTCACGTTCCTGGCATAGATAACAAGATAGCGGATTCCCTGTCCCGCTTTCAGTGGGTCAAGTTTAGAGAGTTGGTGCCGGACGCATCGGACGTAGGTTTACCTTGCCCACCTTATATCTGGCAGATTATCGAGCCGGTATAGTGGGATTGGCCAGAAATGCCCTGGCGCCTTCCACGCAGAAGGCTTATGACGCGGCTTGGAGGGATTGGCAGGCTTTTCTGAGCAGGTATGGGCAGGAAGGTGAGTCCTTGGAGGATAGGTTATGTGTTTTTGCCTGGGAACACTTCAAGGCAGGGAGGGCAAAAGGGGCCATGTCCGCTGCCCTTGCGGGCATTGCTTTCCATTCGCGAATACGGGGTCAGGAAGACCCCACTCGGTCTTTTGTCCTAAGAAAGGCGATGAAAGGTTGGGCTAAGGCTGTTCCGGCGGGGAAGGATTCAAGGAGGCCCATTGACTTAGCATTATTAAAGGATTTAGGGCCTTATTCTGCTTGGAGCGTCCGGGCCGTACGCGTACGTCCCGGGGTTTTTTACGATCTGCGCATGTGCAGATACGCTAATGCGCCGGCGCGAACACTCCACAACGCTTACGGCCGGTGTCTCAACGTGCGAAAAAACCTGTACGCGAGCGTACGGGTAATGGGGCGGCATAGGGGCGTGTTGATGGGAGCGGCCAAAATAATGAGGGAAAATGGGCGTAAATATGGGCGTACACGGGGGTGTGCACCCAAAATGAGCGGTGCTACTACCGCACGATAGACTAAGGCACCGTTCGTTTCGGACACCAAACAGGCGGCCGCCAACCGCCAGCTAAAACCACCCCTACAGATACCGCATGCCAGCGTGCGCCTGAGTTGGCTAATTAACGCTGATTACTACTCAAACACATACACCTGAATGTAATAAGCAATGCTGCAGTCTATTAACTCCAAACCATGATTTCACTGCCTGCAAGCCACACATGCAGCACGCAAACACATTGGAAGCTTATGTTTCTATACTTCTCCACATTTAAAGGTTTGTTTAATTTAAGGTAAGATTCTTTTTATACGCTAAGGTAGGTATTTGCTAAACAGACACATTCACTACCTGCTTTCATAGACTTTACGCAGTAGCACACTCAATCTACACAAGTCGACATGTGTCAACGTCTTCACTCTAATACTAACATAGGTTTTGTATTTAGGATACAATAACATAAACCACATCTAACACCTACAAAGGATGTTTCAGCAATGTTTTAAGCCCATGCCCACTATTTTGCACACAATCTTCTATTGAGTTAATAGAAAACAATAATTGAATAACAAATAGATTAATTAATCAATTGTCAGATTAGTAGTTGAGAGGCAAGATTTGCAGGTCCATATATGTGAAGGGTATGCCAGCGTGCACGGACGTACGCTCACTCTCACGAGCGGTGACATAAGCTGAGTTTTCCATTGAAAACAATAGGGACCCGTCCGTGCAAACTGGCGTACGCTCAGATCTCCGCAAGAAGTCGGTGGGGAGACGGAGGAGAGACGGCCGTAGACGGCGCCGTACGCTCAGTTGTACGCCAGTTGTCGGAGTGTAAGGGCTGGGCCGGCCGCGTACGTTGCCGTACGCTCATTTGTACACCACTCCCCTTCTACGGTATTTCTGCCCGTACGTAAGCGGCTGATTTGTGGGTGGACTTAACCCCAACGGCCGCGTACGGCTAGCGTGCGGTAATGGTGAACGTACGCACGTTTGGCCGCTCCGATCAGAATAATGCCCTTAGTTAGGGTTTTGGCGGAAGTTGGCGAGTCCGAGTACGAGATACTGCTTTTTCGCACTGCTTTTGTTTTGGCATTTTTTGGGGCTTTTAGGGTCAGCGAGCTGGTTGCCAAGAGTAAGACGGATGGTAAGTCTGGGTTGCTTTTCAGCGAGGTGCAACTGCGCAGCGATAGTGTGTGCTGCAAGATAGCTAGATCCAACCCTAAAACGAAGTTTACTCCCGGTTTTTGAACGACAGCGTTCAGAAATCGTGGGTGTGAAGGTTGCTTTTACTTTTTCCTCCGAGGGGGCCTTAATTCAATTGGCAAACCAAGGTCCACGGGAGGTTTTTTAAGTTTTCTCCTTCACATGGGTTGAGTATTTAAGTTTTGTAATATTTAAGTTTTGTAATATGGATAAGTTACTGATGGTAAGGATTCTTCTTTTTTCAGTTTCAATGGAATCCTCGGGGCAGATATGGCTCATTGGCCATTCCTTTATTTATTGAGCAGGGAGGCACCCAATGGGAAGGAGGTCGCATGATTATTTAGGAGACAGGACGGTCAGGTGGATAGGTGTGAGAGGCATGCGCTGGGGTGAGTTCTTGAACGAGCTTTTCAGGCATGAGAGGAGTTGGGGGCGTCCCCAGTGGCTGGTCATCCACATGGGCGGCAACGACATGGGTATGGTAAAGGGAATCGACTTGATTTTAAGTATTAAGTCCGATTTGGTGGCCGTAAGGGCACATTGGCCCGAGGTAAGGATAGTCTGGTCTGAGATTATCCCTCGGTTTCATTGGCGGGGTGCTGTTCGGACCTCAGCCATTGAAAAGGCAAGGAAAAAGGTGAACTCTGCCATAGGAGTCTTTGTTAGGGCTATGGGGGGTAGTGTGGTAAGGCATCCCTCATTGGTTCTGGATAATGTTAGGTACTATAGAGAGGATGGGGTGCATCTTTCCCCTGCGGGAAACTGCATGTTTCTTGAGGACATCTACCGTTTGTGGGCTTGAATAGTTGTTTAGGTTTTTTCAGGTTTTCTATTTTTCTCTTGGGGATGGCGGCTGCGGTTAGTTAACCTTGTGGTGGCGGGAAGTCGCTACCAGCCAGCGGTCAAAGGGGGGCACAAGCGGTCATCGTGGGGCACCATCCCCTTCGTAGGACGGCGGGTGGTCCTTCCCGTGCGGGTGGACAGGGGGCGTTCCCCTGCGGGACCGTCCGCTAAGGGCTCAGCCAGGTTAGGGGGTGGTGAGACCCTCACGATGCAGGTTGTGCCATTAGGAGGCGGTGGTGAACCCCTCCTGCAGTTTTTACGTATATCAAGTTGACTGGGCTGGCGTGTTGGTAGCGGCTTAGTCTTTGCCATCCTCCAACCTTTAGTTTAAAGTTAGGGACTCAAAATCCAAATTCAAACCCAAATTTTTTCTAGTTAGCTACAAGGTCTTCAATAAATATTCCTCTGACCTTTTTAAATTTAACTCTCGGTGTCAGTGTGGTTATTTCTTGTCCGCGTGATTTATTTGGTGTCGTCTCAATTATTTTAGATAAGGGTTTTCGTTTAAATAATGTAAAGGTATTTTAAGGTATGGGTTACTTAGAGTGGGAGAGGGCTGCATAAGCCAGAAACCATATAAGAGCCCTGACTTAGGTTCATAGAAAGTTCAGCAGGATAGAAAAAACTTAGCCTGGTTTTCTGCCTGGATACAAGCTGGTGATTCAGGCAGGGACCTATCAGGGGTTTAGGGGGAGTAGCCAGGCAAAGGTTATATAGGGCAGATGATCATGTGACCTCATCCTTCTTTTACCATTTTGAAGCCCTCCCTCCCTCCCCATGAACGGGCTCACTAGAGGGATGGTTATCCCTGTGAGTAATTTTGGTGGTTTGCAGAAGCGGTTCTGCATGGAATTTTATTTTGTGGCTTTCCAGCCAGCATGGCGGGAAGTCGCTACCAGCCAGCGGTCAAAGGGGGGCACAAGCGGTCATCGTGGGGCACCATCCCCTTCGTAGGACGGCGGGTGGTCCTTCCCGTGCGGGTGGACAGGGGGCGTTCCCCTGCGGGACCGTCCGCTAAGGGCTCAGCCAGGTTAGGGGGTGGTGAGACCCTCAGGATGCAGGTTGTGCCATTAGGAGGCGGTGGTGAACCCCTCCTGCAGTTTTTACGTATATCAAGTTGACTGGGCTGGCGTGTTGGTAGCGGCTTAGTCTTTGCCATCCTCCAACCTTTAGTTTAAAGTTAGGGACTCAAAATCCAAATTCAAACCCAAATTTTTTCTAGTTAGCTACAAGGTCTTCAATAAATATTCCTCTGACCTTTTTAAATTTAACTCTCGGTGTCAGTGTGGTTATTTCTTGTCCGCGTGATTTATTTGGTGTCGTCTCAATTATTTTAGATAAGGGTTTTCGTTTAAATAATGTAAAGGTATTTTAAGGTATGGGCTACTTATCAAAACTTGGCACATCAAGTGCCTAATCGTGTGCCTCCCTCCTGGGGAGCTGCCGCGGAAATCAGGACTTTATGACTGATTAGTACACAAGGTGTAGCTGTATAAAGCACGGAGAAGAGATAAACTGGAGAGAAAGTGGCGATAAAGTGAAAGGAGATAAAGCACCAGCCAATAAACTGTGTTTGAAAATGCAGGGGAATTCTCACTGCGAATAGAGGCAGTGGCATTTGCGAACGGTGGGCAGAAAATGACACGCAGCACTGTGAACCTCGCAGCGCTGCGTGTCAAGCAGAATAACCCACATACATTGCAAAGCATTTTATAATTCAGAGAACCCAAGTCATTTATTCACAGGTTTGCGATTTGGCAAACAAAATTGCTTTAACTTTACCTGGTCGTGGTTTCAGGTACTTATAGCGACACACTAAAAAAAGCCAGATGAAGGGATTTCCACTGTTCATAATAATGCATTAAAATATAGTATTAGACGATGCATGGGTCTTATTTTTACTTTTTCTGTTGGTGAATCAGAGAAATATTCCAGAAATCTGATGTTTTAATTCCACCGTGCTGCGCAACATTAAATGGAAGAAGGAGCTATTTTTCTCTCTTTCATTGTTCAAAAATGCATCTAATTCTGAAGTGAAAACGCACAAAGTAAAAGCCCTTTACATTTAAGGCATATCAGGGAAGGAGTTATATTATTAAAGCATTAAGCCGGTATATTAAAGCTATATAGCTTAATTTTCGCAAGGACCATCTGTATGGAAAGTGGTTTGTTTTCATCCCTGGGATTTGTGCAAGTTTTTACAAAACTCAACAGATTTTGGCAGTTACAGTATTTAAATTCTTCAGAAATGGTGCAAACGCCAGTTATTCTGTGATGAGTAGAGGAAATTGACATACTTAAGCTTTTATTAACTTAAAGGTGAACTCTGAAACATAAAAGAACAACAATAAAAGGAAAAGCACTTTCTAAATCAGAGCGCTCGCAATCGAATTGTTAGCAGTATAGTATTAATTAGATGTGGCAGTCTTTATAGGTCTGTTGAATTTACTCATTACAATGTAATATTTGCATACAGCAACTACCTACTGCAAGGTGAAGAGCACATTCTTATCCCTAACGGTAAGCTGTAATGAGATGCAAATTCTATACAAGTCAGTATGTTTTCTGTCATTTCCTATCATTTTTATATATTAATGACATTACCTAGGAAATGACAATTTATGCATTTAGCATCCAGCATAAATGTGAAAATAAGGCTGGATTTACCTCACAGGAGCATTGATTTACCTCAGCATTCACATCATGAACAGTGATGTAGTTAAATGCACTTGGGTTTGGGGCCCACTCAAGAGATGATGTTGCACATAGTAACCAATTAGATTCTGTCTATCATTTTCTAGGATGCAATAGAGAAATGAAATACGTAATCTGACTGGTTGCTATGAGCAACATCTATTTTTTTTTCTTTTTAGAATTATAGAAAATTTACCCCACAGAATGTAAAAATTACCTATCACACTGTTCCTACAGGTTCGTTAAAGGTCGCATCGAGAGCAGAAAAACATAAGCAGTGCGCTGACTTGGCATAGTAGATTAACAGCAGTTGTCCCCAGAGCTGGTGCATTTGTTTCCAGTTAGCCCTACTGCTACTCTAATACAGGCTTGCCTACTCTCCCCAAATGACCAGGAGGCTCCCGAAAATCGGGTCCGCCTCCCGCCACCCAGACCCCAAATTGCGGGTCCGTGGAGAGGTGACAGTCCTAAAATGATGCGTTAGCGCCATTTCGTGCCATTTAAGCCCCACCCCCTCTCTGCAGCACTCGAATCACTGAGTTTTCTGTCATGGCGGTGGTGCCAAGTGTTGTCAGCCTTGTCCCCAAAAGGGGTGTAGATAAAAGTAGGCAAGTATGCTCTAATGGTCCTGATCACTGTCACATACAGTTGCAAAACCTCTTATACACAGAGCATTGCATACTTTGTGGGTTCTATACATATACAGTCCAAAGCTCTGCTGCTTGCTTATCATTTACAATTCATCATAACGCGCCGCCCGTGGGGCATGCTGGGAGGGATCCCTGCTAGGAGGGATCCGTGACGATCTTTACAGATTTACAGCTATTGTGAAATTAAAACAGAGCACAGGTAACAAATAGCACCACAATTCTCAGTACACAATACAGCTAGATGGAAGGAAGCAAAGTAGTAGAATCAACAGAAGAAAGCTGTAACTAAAATGCGAAAGAAGATGGCTGTAAGACAAGGAGCTTACAATCTTAAAGACTAGCTCCATGTTAAGTTATTCCACTAGTAATTGGCAGTGCAATTAGCAGTATTAAGAATCGTGGAGCCTATTTTCTAAACACGTCTTACACCAGCTTGTTATTAGTCGAATACCAAAGTATCATGCCACTTTTAAGGGATATTGAGGAAAATGGCCCCAGAAGTAAAAAAAATAAAAAAAATGAAAGATTATAAAATACTTTAAAAGTTGAAAAATACTTTATTTAAATAATAATAAAAATAATGTCACTAGTGTTCCTCTGCTCTTCTGTCATTTTTTTTTTTAAATAGGCAACCTGTCACTGACTATAGCTAGCAAAAACCTGTGCTACCCGGCAGGTGCAATCACCAGTGATAAATAGACCAGGGCCATCTTAACCTATATGCACACTAGGCAGCTGCTCAGGGCAAAATGACTCAAGGGGCCTTCAAGCAGGGCCTGGCTGCACTGGTGGGAATTTCTTGGATGTAGGTAGAGAATGCTTTCTGGTTGCTCTGATTGTAAATTAGGCACGATCAGAAAAGCCAGGCAGCATTTTTAACCTGCCTTTGAGTCTGCAGCCAGACTGTTAATGCCTGTCAGCTTGCTGATTTTGGTGGATGGCTCAATCCACCAATTAAAGTGCTGATACACATTTACTGCAAAGAAGCATATAGAGCAGGGCTGGCTATGTGGCCATGCTGAAACTGATGCGAGGCATTCTAGGATTTGTAGTTCATCAACATCTGGAGGGCCGGTGTTGCCCAGCCCTGATATAGAGAGACTGGTTGGGACTGCATGAGGGGTAAGATATCGGGATTTCTATATTTATTCCTATAAATGAGTAGGCATGAACTCCAGTTCATTGTTTTACCCTGGGCCTACCATGCTATTAACTCAGCTCTTAAATAGAACCTGTAGTGATTAATACATGACTGCAAAATATGCTTGAGAACTCCAACCTGCAGCAACTGCACAATAGGTATCAGCAGTCTCAGAAGTTCAGTTGGTATGTGTGACTATTTCATATATCGATACACTGTACTGTATCAAGACAGGACATTTTAACTTATGTCCACAAAATATATTGCCACAATGCTCCTCTACCATATATACTAGACTATATCTTAAGGAACAACATACTGCACATGTAGGATTACCCATGCAAGCTCTGTAGAGTTCAGTGCCAGTGCCTGGTATATCCGTAGACCAGGGGTGGGGAACCTCAGACCGTATGCGGCCCCCGTAGCCGGTCTGAGTGGCCCGCCCACCCATCCAGCGGCTTTGCCGGGAGTCAAGTACTGGGGAATTCTCGCGAGAGGTTGGTAGTTCTTGCGAGATTCCTCTTGATCAACAGCAGCCGGAGACTGTCAGTCTTATTCAGCGGCAGCCGCCGGAGCGTGGGACGGCTGCAGCAGGACAATTTGTAAGAGAAATTTTTACATATGGCCCCCAAAGGATTTTTTTCCCATATAAACGACCCTTGGCACAAAAAAGGTTCCCCACCAATGCCATAGACTGTTGTTGATATAGAGTTTTGTGGAATTCCATATATAGCTTAGAGCTATGGTGTAGAAATGAGCAGACAGAAAGGTAGATACTGGGTTCCCATTGCAGCTGCTGCATTGATGCAACACTGTACAATAGAAAGAGCCTTTAATATGATTCCATTATTATATGAAAGCATGATTCCATTGGTAAATAGAGATATAACACATAATAAAGAGATAAAGAGAGAGAGAGAGGGGGGGGGGGGGGCAGAAACACTAATACCCCTTTCACACTTGCAAAAATATCCCAGGTCTTTTCACATGAACGTGCATCAACCCGGGATTTAGCTCAGTGTGAAAGGGTCTTGAAAGAATATCCCAGGATGAACATCCCGGGATTTCTACCCGGGTCCTGACCTGGGTAGATTCCGGAATCGACCCGGGATGCGGTCAGTGTGAATGGTCTCGTACCCGGGATTGGGTACACGGGACTTTTAAAAAGCTGCTAATTGGAGCTTTATTGGCCTCACAAATGCTGATGTCATCTTTCAGAACCCTGGAGTCCATTTCCCGGGATCAGTGTGAATGGGGCTGTCCAGGGTCGATCCCAGGTCTGAGTGCAGTGTGAAAGGGTACATTCCCGGGTAGAGTCCCGGGAAGCATCCGGGAACACATTCCCAGGTATGACCCATTCTGCGAGTCTGAAAGGGGTATAAGCTTCAAAAGTGATAAATTGGAGAGAGCTAAACAACCAGCCAATCAGCTCCTGCCTGACATTTTTCAAACACAGCATGTGACATAGCAGGTAGGAGCTGATTGGCTGGCTATTTATCTCTCTCCATTTTATCACTTTTGAAGCTTAGTGCATCTGGCCCAGAGAGAGATTTTTCCATTTCTTTTTCATAGTTTCTTTTTTTTTTAATGGTTAATCCAAGTTGTTCATATTTTTCTACAGGTTGTTTGATACTTTACTTATCACAGCTGAGGTGCCTAGGATGCAAGATCTGACCTGCACTCACTATGTTATGGAAACCAACTCTTATACCCTGTGGCAAAACGTCACCTTCTGCTACTCTGTTAATTCAAAAATAAGAGGTGGGTAGTTGTAACTATAGAAACCACTTCTCATTTTACCCCTCAGCCCATTTCCAACCTGTTACTAAATTACTAGGCACTGGAGCGATGCATCAAAGAGCTCATAGAGATGCTGTTAATGTAATGAAATTGAACACTCATCTGCTTAAAACATGTTGTGTCAGCTTGAGAATAAGGATGGTGTTTTTGCTCTAAGTTGGTACAATGTCAGCTACTTAAAGTTTCACAGTTACAACAAGATTTAACTGTTTGCCAAATAAAACAATATAGTTACCATACGTGAGGTTGCACGTTTTTTTCTGGCTGTATCATTGCTGCAAATATATTTGATTAACACACAGGGAAAAAAGAAGACAATAAAAATAAGGGTTACCGATATGTATATTACATTGGGAGGAATAACAAACAATGTTATTGTGAATGAATAATAACTATATTTAAACAAATCCCAGGTAATATAGTCACCAGGTCTGAGAATTATTACCATACTTCTCTCATTTAACTTTTTCCAACTTTTGTCCTTATAAAACAAGTTTTTTTTTTACTTTTTCTAAGTAAGAATAATGGAGAACGGGTGCAGAACAATTGTATATGGAGTACAATATTTAGGGTGTAATTTACAGTGATACATACTGTACATCAGTTTTGGAAGTACACACACATGTGTGTATATATATATATATATATATATATATATATATATATATATATATATATATTTCTATACTCTCCATTCCTACCAAAATGCCTGTTTATTTTTTGCACTTTTACACTTGTAGAGGTAGAACAGAATCAGACAGTCATAAGTTGAGTACAGTTAAAGAAGCACATCCCTACAGGTGCAACATAATTAGGGGGAAATGTACTAAGATGGGAGTTCTATTTCACATGGGATGTTGTTATGGGCAATCAGATACTTAATGGTGTAGAACAGGCATGTCCAACGTTGGCCCTCCAGATGTTTTGAAACTACACATCCCAGCATGCTTTGCAATAGTTTTAGCATTCTCTAATAGCAAAACTGTGGCAAAGCATGCTGGGATGTGTAGTTTCACAACATCTGGAGGGCCAACGTTGGACATGCCTGGTGTAGAAGGAGGTGTGAGTAGAGACTGTGCACAAAGGGTTTCTAAGACGAATAAGGGTATAATATAAAAACATGAGAGGATAAAAGTGATATAAGGGATATAAATAAAACTTCCCTTTTATTTGTATCTTCACCCTCGGTAGGTCACCAGTATGTTAAAACATAAAAAGAGAACCTATTGGAGACTCACACCCCCTTCTACACCATTAAGAATGTTTTGGCTATTTAAGAGGTATAGCTTTGAGAAGAGAAGTGCAGCATTGGGAGGTCTGTAAACATTAGTAGGAGAACACTGCCCCTTTCTATTTTGTAAACCAATCAGATACTATCTATTATCCTGGTGCTAAATAAATAAGAAATAGCTTCTGATTGGTCGCCCATAGCAACATCCCATATGAAATACAACCCCCTGCAGACTTGGATAATCCTAGAATACACATTTTAGGAGACAAATACAGTATTATGCAGCTACATTGCTATTGATAGCCCAAAATCTCCTGCTCATGCCTCCAAACTACTCTCTCTAACCTCCTCTCTCGGCCTTTCCCAATGGGCTGACTCCTCTACTCATCGGGAAGGCCACTGCCTTGATCTGGTATTCACTAAGCTGTGCTCAGTGTCTGAATTCACCAATACTCCTTTCCCTCTCTCAGATCATAACTAGGGATGCCAATCCCGGGGCATTTTTTCAATCCCGGAATTCGGGATTGAAAAATGCCTAATCCCGGGATTCCCGGGATCCCGGGATTGGCTTCCCTAATACAAAAACATACAAATACAAAAACCCACCAGGCCACCCGCATATTTACTTACAGGTGCGGTGTGGCCGGACGGGTGGGCGATGGAGCTGGGAGGATGGAGCCTGGGCTAGTGGCGTCGGGTGATGGTCCGGGAAGAGCGGATTGCAGGCGGGCGGGCAAGCGGTCTCATGGAGGCGGCTGGGTGGGCGGTCTCATGGAGGCGGGCGGTCTCATGGAGGCAGGTGGGCGGGCAGTCTCATGGAGGCAGGCGGGCGGTTTAGTGGAGGCAGGCGGCGGGAGGTCAGTGCGGGCGGAATGAGGCGGTGGCTGTTGTGTGGCCTGCGAAGCGTGACCTCTGATGTCGGCACGCTGTGCAGAGCCGCACTGCCCAGGACGGGAGTAGCCGGGCAGCGTCTGAGCATCAGCTCAGGCACTGCCCGGGATTAGACTGCGCATGCGCAGTTTAATCCCGAAATCCCAGGATTTGAAACTCCAATCCCAGGATTGAAATCCCGGTGTTTTAGGGGCCAAATCCCGGGATCCCGCCGATCCCGGTCCCGGGATTGGCCACCCTAATCACAAATTTATCTCCTGCATGCTCTCCTCTAGTACTTCTAACTCAAAAACACCGAAATCATTTAATCCACCTCAAGTCCACAGAAATATTAAGGATATTAATTTTCAAGTACTCTCCACAGAGACAGCACTGACTAAAGTTGTGAATGATCTGGTCACTGCTAAGTCTAAAGGCCACTATTCACTACTAATTCTTCTAGATCTCTCTGCTGCTTTTGACACTGTTGACCACACACTTCTCATACAAACACTACAATCCATAGGTCTTAAAGACACAGCCCTCTCTTGGTTCTCATCCTACCTATCTAACCGCTCCTTTAGTGTTCATTTCTCTGATTCTACCTCCTCTTCGCTACCTCTTTCAGTTGGAGTACCTCAGTTTCAGTTTTAGGTCCTCTGCTTTTCTCAATCTATACCTCATCTCTTGGCAAACTAATCAGCTCCTTTGGATTTCAGTATCATCTGTATGCGGATGATACTCACCTCTACCTATCCTTCCCGGACCTGTCCCCATCTGTATTGAGCCGTGTCTCTGAATGCCTTTCTGCTGTTTCATCCTGGATGTCATCTCGCCACCTCAAACTTAATATCTCAAAAACAGAATTAATTATATTTCCGCCAATAAATAGTAGTTACCAACCTGATATCTCTATTGCTGTTGAGAATATGACAATCACTCCTACCTCTAAAGCTCGCTGCCTAGGTGTTATCCTTGACTCAGAACTTTCCTTTGTACCCCACATTCAATCTGTCACAAAAATCATGCCACATGCACCTAAAAAACATATTTAAATTTCGCCCTTACCTTACACAAGACACTGCAAAAACTCTAATCCATGCTCTCATCATCTCACGCATTGATTATTGCAATAGTCTCCTTATTGGCCTTCCCCAATACAGACTCTCACCACTAGTCCATCATGAATGCAGCTGCGAGGCTAATCTTCCTAGACAGAAGTTCATCGTCTGCAAAGCTACTCTGTCAGTCACTTCATTGGTTACCTGTATTCTACTGTATTCAATACAAAATTATTTTACTTACACACAAAGCCATAAACCAAACTACACCAACATACACATCTTCTCTTATCTCAAAATATCATCCAACACGACCTCTACACTCCTCCCAAGATCTGCGTCTCTCATCCACACTCATTACTTGCTCCCATTCCCGACTGCAGGACTTTCTTCGGGCTGCACCCACTCTGTGGAATGCCCTCCTAAGCACAATAAGACTCTCCTCCAGTCTCCAAACCTATAAGCGTTCCCTAAAAACTAATTTCTTCAGGCAAGCTTATCAAATTCCAGAACTAGTCATAGAACCTTGCATTCTGGTGGAATCGATGCAATAAAGAATACAGTATCTATCCTTATGTATCAATGCCTATTTCCCTATAGATTGTAAGCTTGCGAGCAGAGCCCTCCTACATTTTTTTTTATTCACTTTTCTTTATTTCAATTTTTACATATAAATAACATTACAATACATTACTGACATTTAACAAGTAGAGACATCATACAACATCAGCCCCCCCCCCAATAAACTCATGGAAAAAAAAACTGGTTGGGTCATCTGCTCATTCCTAAATTTGTTATGCAACTTATGCGTATTTGTTTTCATTTCCACCCTATTCTCTTCCCTTACTCGTCTAGTATAATGGTGATTTTTTTAAATTTATTTATTTATTTACCTGTTAAATAATTAATTACTAGTTACCGTGTTTTAGTGGGCTAATAGCCGTGTATTTCTTTAACGTGCATTGATATATCTATATTTATCCTGTGCGATATATTTTGTTTCTGTCATTTATACAATACAAATTTAATATAACATAAATTCTGTGTACTTATTATATAAATCTATATGTATATATATATATATATATATATATATACATACATACATATTTTTTTCTATATCATATATACATTTTGTGTCATTTGTGATTTACAGTGGTCTGTGATATAGATACTTCATTTTATACTAAACAAACTAATTCATAAGTGTTTTAACAGGGTTTTTACTTAAGTTATTATCTCCTCATCCTCTTGCCAGTTTAGGTAATAACCACATAGCTTCATCTTTTCTCTTCAACAAACAGGTGTGTAACAGTAAATCTAACAATAAATTTGAGGGGAATTATTGTGGGAAGCGACACAGGAATAGCCTAATACAAATATTATACAAGACTAACAAGAGGTTTGTTGAGTAATTACTAATAAAACCCTAAAAGGCATCTTTCCTGTTGGCATCTAAAAAATCAATATTTTCACAAATCTTCGCAACTGGAGAAAAAATTCTCTGTGTCTAATGAATGATAAATAAATTTGGATAAATATCATTACTTTTTTAAACCGATATCTGTGTGTAACGTTTGTATTATCTATAATACTAACAGGACCTGCATCTCATAGTTACAAGATGCAGACCAATGTGACTAAAGTCACTTCTCTTTTTTAGAGGAACACTAATTAAAAGTTATGTTTTAACTAAATTAATATAACAAACATCAAACAAGCGTGCCCCAGGTAAGACTAATTCAGTCTTTCTCTTGTACCCTACTGCAAGACCCCGCTTTTCTAGTTGAGTTCTCTGAAACTTCTTCTGGGAGCACCACCAACCGGCTATATCACAGATCACTTCTTTTGATGATATACATGTTGGTTGACATTATTTAAAACAGATTAAAGACTGTGTGCGGATTCAAAAAAACCCTTTTTCCAGTTTAGGTAATAGTCCCGCCATCTATCCCATTTATCATGGATTTTTTTTTGTGTGTTTCTTGTATAGAACATATGTTTTTCATGTTTCATCGTTTCTGTAACCAATGCTCTCCACCCTGCAAGTGCTGGGCTTTTAGTTGAAAACCATATACGAGCTATCGCAACTTTCGCCATTGTAATCAAACTAGTGACATAGGAATAGAGCATTGGTATACGATCCCCCCCTATTTCTAGACCCAGAAGGCAAAATCGAGGATCTAATTGGGTTGTTAAGGGTGTTGTCATTCTGATATCGTTCCAAACAGTGTTTTGAGCGGTTTTTTTTATCGGAGATTCAGATATGACCAGCTCAAGCCCCCCAAATTGGGCTTGAATTGCATGCCGCAATTGTAGATATCTGAAGAAATATTCTTTTGGCAAATTAAATTCTCCTTGTTCTGCAGCACCAGACACTTATAATAATAATAATAATAATAATGATATTTATATAGCACTTTTCTCCCAATAGGACTCAAAGTGCTTCACACATTGTCTTTACAGCTCGAAATACAAAACAAGCTTAACAGTAGATGTCAGTGAAATGCTTGAGTAAATAAGTATGTCTTTAGTCTATTTTTAAAGGATTCTATAGTGGGCGCTTCTCGCACTGTGCGAGGGAGAGAGTTCCACAGAGTTGGAGCAGCAAAGTTGAAAGCTCGACCCCCAGATGAATTCAGGGAGATTCTGGGTACTGTTAGTAGTCCTTCTTCAGTGGATCGTAGTAATCGAGTAGGACAGTAAGGGATCAGCAGCTGTTGCAGGTACCTTGGGCCCTGGTCATGTAGGGCCTTGAAAGTGAGTAAGCCAATCTTGAAAACGATTCGCCATTTTACAGGTAGCCAGTGAAGGGCGTAGAGAATGGGAGTTATGTGGCAGGAGCGGGGCTGGTTAGTTAATAGTCTGGCGGCTGCATTTTGTACCAGCTGCAAGTGGTGCAATTCTTTTGCTGGAAGACCCAGGTAGAGAGCATTGCAGTAGTCTAGTCGTGATGATATAAATGCATGTATGACTTTAGGAAGGTCTTCTGAGGGAATTAAATGCTTGATTCTGGCTATGTTTCTCAGATGAAAGAATGAGGATTTGATTGTGGCTGACACCTGATGTTTAAGTGTCAGGCCATTATCCAGGACAACACCAAGATTCCGCACATGATCAGAGTTTTTTAGTGCTGTGCCCCCCAGCTTAAGACCTGTCAGTTGGCTATGCTGCCGTCTTATGTCTTATGTCTTATGTCTCTCCATCTCTACTCAGCTGCCTTCTGTCTCTCCAGGCTGTTTCTGTCTCTCCAGTCCTTCACCCCCAGTGTCTCTCTAGCTCTAGCCAGCCACGCTTCTATCCCTACAGCAGTCCCCACTTCTGTCTATCTATCCAGTTTTCATTCAGTATCTCCAGCAGCCAGCCCCTCTACTGTGTCTGCAACCTCTCATCTGCTTTCCCAGCCAGCTTATCTTCTGTGTCTCCAGCCTTCCCCTTCTGTGTATCATGCCAGCCCCTTCTGTATCACCAACCAATTCCCCGTTTTGTGTCTCCAGACAGAATGTCTCCATTGGTGTCTCCATCTACCTCTGTTTCTCCAGCTTTTAGTGTCTTATGCCAGCCCTCTTGGGTGTCCCATTTTAGACCCCTTATGTCTTTCTAACTGGCTCCCTTTCTATGTATAATTCCAGCTCCAACTTCCATGTCTCTAGCCTCTCTTCTATGTCTCATTCCACCCCTCCTTTGGTATCTCCAGCTCCTTCTGTGTCTCTAGCTCCCCTTCTGTGTCTCCAGCCAGGACCCTCTTCTGTGTCTCATGCCAACTCCAACCTTCTGTAACTCCAGCCAACCCCCTTTCTATGTTTAATTTTAGCTCCAACTTCTATGTCTCCAATTAACCTCCACTGTCTCATGTCAGACCCCTTCTTTGTTTCAAGCAAGGATTCCCCTTATGTGTCTACAGCTAACCCCTTCTGTGTTTCATGCCAGCCCTCTTCTATGTCTGCAGCCAGCTCCCTATTCTTGGTCTCATTCTAGCACCCTTCTGTGTCTCCAGTTAGCTCTCCCTTCTGTGACTCCATCCGGTCTCCCTCCTTTGGTGTCACCAGCTCTTTCTGTGTCTCTAGCTTCTATTTTGCACCTTATGCCAACCCATTCTATGTCTTATGCCAGCCTCCATCTGTGTCTCCAGCAAGGGCCCCATTCTGTGTTTCATGACAGCCTCCCATCCTTCTGTGGTGTCTCCATCCATCTCCTTGTGTGCTTTTAGCCAGCTTTCGTTGTTTGTCTCGAGCAAGTCCCCATTCTGTGTCTCCAGCCAGCCACCGCATCCAAGTTCCACAGGCTGCAGACACTTATCTTCTCCTGTGGCGGTCCAGCTGTTCCTTTTCTGGTGCTCCCAGGATCCTTTATGTGCATTGTTTTGTGCATTGTTTTTGGTTATAAGTATAAGCATTTGTATGTCTGACATATGCCTGACACAGAAATCCTATTGAAATCCCACTGGACTTTTTTTAAAATATACGTACGAGTACGTTTTTTATTTTTCTTTCAAACAGAAGCTTTATGCCATTGGTACCAGTGTAATAAGTAAAATACAACATTTCCTCTATTTACGTCTGCTGCCCATTAATGCTGTGACTTGTAGTGCCATAGGGACTAAAAAGGCACAGTTAAAATAATTTTGCTAAAGCCTTTGTTTCGACTTATGTATGCATGATTGACTTAAAAAAAATGGAATTTTAAAAAATGTTGCCATCAGATTTGATTTTTTTACCATCAGCGATGTATGAAGGAAAAACTTAATGGGACGGTGACTCTTGGAATAAGGGTTAAGAACCATGTAAAAAAAGGATTATGAATGAGTTAGACAAGAGAAACGTCTGGGCTTTGTTTGAAGTTTTCTGCCTATAACAAAACAACCATACCGCAATATAAGAGACATACTGAAAGAATTACAATTTAATGCAGTATCACCTTACACTATTTTAACGGTTAGTGGGAAAAAGTATACACACAACGGGTGCAAATGCTAAACAAATAGACTTCATACTTATACAATCCTAATTTAACATTAGTAAAATCAAATACAGTATTAAAGGTTTTCAGATAATATATAATATTTACTGCAGTATTTCCAGTTATCAATAGGGATAGGTCACAGCAACTGGTCAACACCCTAAGGGCTATTTCACACGCTCCGGCTTCTTCCGGGCGGCGAAACCCCGCACGTCCGAAAGCCTTGCCATACAGAGAAGTTAATAATGGACATGATTGTGTCCATTCACAGGGGATGGCCACGACTCGGCCGCCTGGTTGCAGACGGATGTCACGACTGGAAGGGACGGCTGCTGGGCTGTGGCCATCCCTACCATTGTAAACTGCTGTGTGCGACACAGCTTCCTGGCCATGCGGGGTTTCGCCGCCCAGCAGTAGCCGTAGTGCACGGGGGGCAGGCACGGGGGGGCGGCCGGACGGACAGGCGGGGCGGCTCCTCCCCATTAACGGTGGGGGGGGCGCCCCAAACAAAGCTATGCCACTGAGTAGCCGGAGTATGTGAAATAGCCCTAAGCCTTTCTTCCCCCAATTGGCCCTCACATGAAATCCTTAGGACTCTCCTTTAATATTTAGCCTTCACTTTAAACAACCCAATATTAAATGAATAGCATTTACATTTTAAAGAAGGCCTATTGGAGTTATTCTGATTCATTCCTTTTGGCAAATTCCTTCTTAGATGGACAAAACCATGTGCACTGCAGGGGGGCAGATGTAACTTGTGCAGAGAGAGTTAGATTTGGGTGAGTTATTTTGTTTCTTGTCAGGGAAAATACTGACTGCTTTATTTTTACACTGCAATATATGCAAATCTGTTATTCTGGAATGCTATCTACCTGCTGAAAATAAAGAACCATACTTCATCTTTAACTGGTTTATGTTGTTCCTTGTCACAATATATATTGGCGGCACTCCAAAATAAAGTACTAGGCACCATGCTGATCGCAACAATGCATGTTTACTAGTGCTTTATTTTGGAGTGCCGCCAGATGACAATATACTCTAGACTCCTGCTGTGGAACTCTAGCTCGGAAGGCCTGGTGACGCTAGCTGCTACAGTGCCCAGCTCCCCTTAAGCCTTACGTCAGATCCTGATGGAGTCTCTGACATGCTGCTTGCGGCGGGGGATCGTGTATCTGGCCAGCGCTCCGGACGGTGGTAGGCGTTTGCCTGGGCATACAATATTGGTATCTTGTGGTAACCAGCCCACAGCTGTTTTGTATTTGGTACGAGTCCTATCTGGTTCTACCTGTCACGTTTTGTGAGCTTGCTGAAGCACCAGCCGGAGTGTAACAGAGGCTGGGTGCTTTAATGTAGGGCTGTTGAATGAACGACAGAATGGAGTGAAGCAATTGAATAAAATTAAACCTTTTTTAATGAAGATACAAAGATATGGATGATGGCACAATGAAATAACTGTAGATATTGGTTGAATGACAAGGAAGACAATAATAATAATACTTATTGAAGAAGCTTGAAGATGATTGGAAGATTGGATGGTTGGATGATTGGATGATTGAAAGATTGGATGGTTGGATGATTGGATGATTGAATGATAACAAGAAGGAATGGAAATAAGATGAAGTCCAATAGTAGTTCTTGCTGATTGAGGTCGTGGCTGCCAGAATACCAGGGATACTGGTCATGGATATTACCGTCAGGATTGCAGGAGGAAGATGAAACCTTTGGGGTGTTTAACCTTGTCCTTATCCTAAAAAGCGGCGGAGAATTTCCGTGGGAGGATATGGCTTGAGCAGTGGACGACCAGCAGGAATGATCACGATAGACTTCACCCAGAAGTTAGAGGAGTCAGCCTGCAGCAGATACTGCAGGAATTGTCATGGATGCACAGAGATGCTATCTGGTGGACAACATTGTACTGACTGCCGGTCTGGTCCGGCTAGTCAGTATTTAAGTGCTGAGCTGAATGGTGATTGGCCGCAAGAGTGACATCACAGCTGGAGCCGCACAGTATAGGTTGTGGACACCAAGAAGATGTCCGCCGCCCGTTGTGGCGACAGAAACCAGCCGGCGGAGAATACTATGCAGAGGCGCTGCGGCCGGCGCTTCCTAGCTTGAGGCCTAGAAGGATCCGGACACCATCATGGCGGATCTTACCTCGAGCCACCCGGAGCCAGCACGCCAAGACACTGCACACCGGAACTGACACCCGGCAAATGGACATGGGTGACAGAGTGACAGAATGTAGCAGGTCGGCGTCGGCATCAAAAGCGGAGGTGAGCGCCAGGGCAGAGGGCATAGCGTCAGAGGTCTGCAGGGCTGGAACAGCACAGGGAGCAAGGGTAGCTGCAATGGTGGTCGTGACACTACCTATGTGGTTTTATTCTACAATAAATGTGTGGTTTTACACTATGGAGCGCTCCTCTGTTCTCATATTTTAACATACACTGTATATCGATATCTATATATCTATATATAGATATCTATATATAGATATATTTAGGCAAGTGTGGAAAAAAATGCTGCAAAGTAAGACTGCTTTTAAAACTAGAAGTGATATTATTTTATTTGTATCAATTATCAAGTAACAAAATGCAAAGTGTATGTGTCACATCCACCATGGCGTTTACCCAAAACCCCTGTGCTGTACTCAGCCCTAGGCTCTCTAGTCGCACTTATAAAACCATGGCGCTCACCTCTGCTTGTGTCCCTGGCTCCGGTGCGGTACATGTGGCCGCATTGTCATCGCCTGGTGACACTGGTGCTATGTGCTCCGCTTCTATGCAGGGTATGAGTGGCGTGCCACCCTGTGTGTTTGTGCCTGGTTTGCTCTCTGACTGAATGCCGGGGTTGCGCAGCTGCATACATCCAGGCCGACTGAAATCTGTCACCCTCACTGGCGGGCGCCATCTTGTTGGTTACCTCTGCCTCTCCTGTGCGGCTCCGCCTCCCCTGTCAGATTGCCTGACCAATCACCGTGCAGTCCACCTGTTAAGTACTGACTCACCAGGCTAGTCCGACAGTCAGTACAATGATGTCGATCCATCAGCATCATTGCTTCCGCCTGGCTCTGTAGCTTTCCGCTACCATCCTGAGCATCTCCACTGAAGATCCCCTGCTGGTCGTCTACTGCTCCAAGTGCCAAGGACTCACTACCGCCAAAGCGGATATGCCAAGGTTAGCCCTTCCAAGGGGTCTCGCCTTGTCTTCATTCCCTACAGTTACTTCCACGGTCACCTCTGTCTGCAGCCACGACCATACTCAGCAAGGACAAGTCTTCTTCCTTTATTTCTTTATCCAATCATCCAAGCCTCATCCAATCATGCAATCCTCGTCCAATTATCCAATCATCTAATCCTCATCCAATCATCCAATCCTCATCCAATCATCCAATTCTTTATCCAACCATCCAATCTTCATCCAATCATCCAATCTTCATCCAATCATCCAATTCTTTATCCAATCATCCAATCCTCATCCAATCCTCATCCAATCATCCAATTCTTTATCCAACCATCCAATCTTCATCCAATCATCAACCAATCCTTCATTCTTCAAAACCGATTCTTTATTTACTACAATTCTTCAAACAATATTGCAATATTCTTTCAAGACCAGCATCAACATCTTCATAATATATTGGACTATTGACTTTATACTTTCATATCTGCCATATATATTTCATGCCATCAGTATCATTGTCTTGCAATACCTTTATTAAATCTATTTCATTTTACATTACTTGTTTCACTCCATTCTGTCGTGGATGCAACCCCCATACGTTAAAGCATCCAGCCTACGTTACTCTGCAGCTGGTGCTTCTAAAGACGTGACAGTATGTACAGAAGACAAATCTAAATCAGATATATTTGGTGTGACCACCCTTTGCCTTCAAAACACTTTCGCAAAGTCAGGGATTTTGTAGGATTATAGTCAGGTGCATGATTAACCAATCAACCAGGTGATAATGATCATCATTTTCACATTTAGGTATAGACACAGTCATTAACTGTAACAGAAACAGCTGTGTAGGAGACTTAAAACTGGATAATGAAGACAGTTTCAATATCAGGTCATACAAGACTAGTAGTTATACTGCATCAGCAAGGTCTCTCCCAGGCAAAGATTTCAAAGCATCATGCTTACTTCCCTTTGAAATGGGAGGATGTTCAGCAGTGCTAAGGCATATGTAGGTTCAATAGTAGCATTGCCACTGAGAATGTCCCCACATAGGGACAAGTTTGGCACATACTTTTGGACTACCATTGAACCAACATATGCCAACTCCATTGGAACCCTTATGTTTTCCTCAGCCTCACAGCAGCCCCCAGGACTCCCTTTAGGCCCCTCCCCAGTGGCAAGGTGACAAGACCGTCGGAATTGACTATCAGTTTTTTAACTTTTTAAACTTTTTTTTCATGCGCAGCAGGGTTTTCAGCCCTCAAAATCTGGCAACCAGTTATTGTGAACGCATATACCCACAGCAATCCAGAATTGGGTGCAAGGTCACAAGGTTTTTAACCTTGTTAAAACTTGCTCTCAATTACATCTGCCCCAAAATGTACTTTCTGCTAATCTGGGCAAAAAAAGTAAAAGACAAAAGGGGTAATTAAATTAAACGTGCTACTGAACTCCAGCAGAAGTTCTTGCAATATAGCATAAAACACTAAGTGAATGAGGGACTAGCATGATTCCATGAGATAGAATACAGAAAACCAAAAGGAAGAATTACATACGTGACCTCTTACATCATGCATGTCCAAACTATGGCCCTCCAGCTGTTGTGAAACTACAAGTCCCATCATGCCTTGCCACCGTTTTGCTCTTAGGGAATGCTAAAACTATGGCAAGGCATGCTGGGATGTGTAGTTTCACAACAGCTGGAGGGCCACAGTTTGGACATGCCTGCAAACACCCTTGCTGTGATGCACCTGCATCACAGCAAAGATGTTGCAGCAAAGCAGGGAGTCTTAATTTGCAAGCTCCTACTATGCCATTGAAGTGAATAGGAGGCAATATGCTTGTGCGCCCGTGTCCCATTCTCTTCTTTGATAGCCAGCAGCGATGAGATTGAGCGTTGCATGCTTCAATGTCCACATCATGGTCCAGCTACAATAAGCTGCTATATGCCACAACAATGTAGCAGGACACATCTGTATTAAAGAAGACAGGAAGACATGTACAGAGAAGTCAGTGAAAATCAGTACTGTACGGGAAAGGTGGACAGGCAGAGGGGGGGGGGGGTCTGGACAGGCTGGATAAGCCTCAGAGGGGAGGGGTCGGCCCATGGTGCAAAGTATACAGACACACTGAGGCCTATAAAGATACTAGATTCTGTGTAGAAAATGACAATGCATGACTTTAAGCAGCATGACAAAGCTCTTAGTACTGTATCGTATAGGAAAAATGAACCTTTTTTTATCATTTTTAAATCAATATTTTGTTATCTTCTCCCATGCACGTTTTCCTACCTTTATAGCATTCCTTTGAATAACATTTTTCATTTCTAATGATTTTACCAGGTAACTAAACTCTTACCCATGTCAGACAGTAAAACTGTGCATATGTGCATAATAAAGTGCAGTACATGCCAAATACACTTTTTTCATCATCGTTGTGCAAGGGTCATAGTTAAGCATAACAACACTCCAGATGTAGGTTTCAAACACAGATATGTTTTGTTACATGTTTTACAAATGTGGGCTTATAATAAAATGTCTGAAGTTCTAAATGGCTTTGACAGTTTCACTGAAAGAATACGATGCATGTGTTATGCCTGATCTTAAATCATCTGAGCCCAGGATTAGCATTAGAGTTTCCTCAGCTGGCCGGGGTGCATAACAGGGAACAGAAAGCTTAGTTATAGCCCTATAATTGAAGCAGTCTTGGGCTTCTGGAGTATTTAGTATATACTTAGGAAGAGCACATGCTTTCCAGGAGAGACCATATATAAAATAATATTATGGATACTTTTAGAGAGAGAAAAAAATCAGCTTTGTAGAAAATTCCATTTACAAGAGCAACAATTAGTCTCCTACTATGCTTTGACCTGGTGGGTTTACCATACTACTCTGCTTTAGAACTGTATTTTTATTTTAAAGTTAATATGCCTACAGTAATAGAAGCTAGAACCTATTTATACAGTGAAGTCAGATAGTATGTCAGTAATTCAGTGTAGGAAATATTAATTGTGATTGTTACACAATCAAGACACTGCAGATCAGGAAATGTTCTAGCAAACTTTAGTATTTGGATACAATGAGCTGTCTTTATTAATTAAGCTAATGCATTGAGTAATATATTTTCAATTATGGTGTATAGTACACCTTGCTGCTTTTAGGTGACCATACACTGTGCAATTATCGGCCCAATCAGTTAATTAACGTCATATAATGCAGACAGAATGTTAGTGACAATCATATAATGCAATGGCCACCATATAAAGCAGAGAGCATCACGACTGCCATATATTACATATAGTAGTTGTGAATGTCCAGGGCAGTCGAGAGTTATGCCGGGCCCCAGTAAAATGTTTGAGGTGTGGCCTAATTGCGGGGGGGCGTGGCCACTTCCCGTGATTAGGCAAGGCCCAAAATGTTTAGGGTGGGTGAAAAAACACTCTAAAGTTGAAAGGGGAGTGTTATTCCCCCCCCCCCCCCCAGCAGCAGCAGCAGCACACCTACAGCATTTGCTGTGCTGACAGCAGGCTCAGCCTTGTGGGCCAATTTTGTGTAGAAGGTTCTTAGAACTGATGAGGCGCCGCCCCTCACCATCATGATGTGCCCGTTCCTGAGCTTACTGAATTTACAAAGCTAACTGAAAGCCGGGTATCACGGCTGCAATTAAGAGAGCAGCCAGTATGGCTATTTAATCATCTCTGCACACATGGAGAGATCTGGACTGCGGGAGTGGAGCTATGAACTGTGTCTTTCCCACCCCATATGTCAGACAGTGAACATTTATTGCTAAAGTATTTGGACTTTGTTCTTGTTTTTTTTTTTATACTTTGGTACTTGTATGCATTTTTGATTTTTAAAGGAAAGTGGATCTATTAAAAACAATAAATATCCATTTTATTCTTCTATATTGGGACAGATATTTCTCATATATACCGACAGATATTCCTCTAAAAATTTCTGACTCATAGGGGATGCACATGAAACGCTTGGTGTTCCCATGCCCTATTGCCACCATCACCCCCATCCCCGTGCGAGTGCCACGCCAGCTGTGCAGGTAGACCAAGGTGCCCACACAGAAGCCCTGCACATGCGCATATGAGACTATGCACATGCGCAGAGACCATGGGTCCCTTGTGCAAACACACAGGGGACTGATGAAAGCAGACTCAGGCCCATACTTCTTTAGGTGGAGGTAATCACTGCCCTATTACATTCATATGCTTGCACTCCACAAAATGCAACGTTAGTATTTACTGATGATCTTTCTTGATTCAGAGAAAAAAATACTTCATTTGTCCAGAATTTAGGCAAATAGAGTGGCATTGCTGGATTTACCCACATTCCATACACAGGGCTGCCAAGAGAAATCCTGGGCCCCGGTACAAAAATTTCCCGGGGCCCCCACGGAGGGCGCTCCACGCACAATCCGCCGGCGCTGGCTCCCCCATGCCACCGTCAGTCTGCGGCGGGAGCTCACTGAGTTTCAGTTATTGCATTGCCTCTCTCTCTATATATATACCAGGGCTCGCTAAATTTCTTTAAAATGTAGGATACAGAATGAAAGTGTAAAGCCGGTAATAGGGTCAGTGCGCTTAAAAAATTTCACCGTAATGCCTATTACACATGTCAAACACCCATTACAGAATATACCACATGCCATAATGCCCAGTACACATTATGCCACACACTGAAATACCTGTCACTTATTTTACCACACAGCATAATTCCCATTACATGTTATTCCACACGCCGTAATGCCCATTACTCATTATGATACACTTTGTAATACCTATTACATATAATACCACAGGCCATAATTACATATTATGCCACATACAGTATGTTACGCTTAACTACATGCTCATTGCTATGGGTTTCATGCTTGATGCTAGGGGTTATCATGCTCTGCCAGGAGTTATCATGCTTATTGCCATGAGTTTACATGCTCTGCCAGGAGTTACATGCTCTTCCAGGAGTTAACATGCTAATTGCCATGAGGTTAACATGCTAGTTGCCATTGAGCTACAGGCTCTGTCAGGAGTTACATGCTCTGCCAGGGGTTAATATGCTCATTGCCATGGGGTTAATATGCTCTGCCAGAGGCAATGAGGAGGTGCCAAGTTCTGTAGCAGCAACTGCCACACTGAGGGGTGTTCGACAGGGGCAGGAGGACTATATCACTGCAGGTGGGTGGCTGGAGGTTCGGCAGAGAAGAGTTGCACTGACACATCCACGGCTTCCCAATACTGGGGCCGCGGCTTTACCGCATGTGGCAGGCCCCGGCGTCGGAGAGCGGAACGCGATTGTCCACTATGTATGGCCTCCTTAGGCAGGAGCTCAGACACACTGCCGCTGCGTCCTATGGGCATTGGAGCAGTTGCCAAGCAAAAGCAGAGTGCAGGACCTCACACAGACCTATATCTATCTATCTATCTATCTATCTATCTATCTATATATATATATCTATATATATAGATATATCTATATATATAGATATATATATATATATATATATATATAGATATATATAGATATATATATACCTATAGATCTATATCTATAGGTGTGTATATATATCTATATATATATATATCTAACTATATATATATATATATATATATATAGATAGATATATATATATATATATCTATATATAGATATATATATAGATATATATCTATATATATATATCTATATATATCTATATATATATATATATATATATATATATATATATATAGATATATATGCATTGGTCATAGAATCTATATGCATAAAGGCAAAAAAAAGATTCTTACAGTTAGCTTTGGCAAAAGCTCAGCTGGAGCTCGACCTCAGCCTCTCATCTTCTCTACTTCCTACATGGCATCCGGTCCCAGGCATTCGCATCCCCCGGCAGGCGGCAGGAGCTGGCTGCTGCAGCTTCTGCAGGAAGACACAGACAGACTCGTGAGATCATCATCTCGCGAGAGTGTCACTCTGCAGAGCTCCGCAGCGGCGGTGGACTGAATGCTGCTGCCGCCGCTGCAGCTCCCGACATCATAAGAAAATGAGTGAGGACACTGGTTCCAGGTCCTTTATACCCGGCACTCAGCCGCTCCCGCTGCCGCCGCTATACAGCGGCTCACAGACCCGGGCACACACCCGCCGCTTATTTAAGTAAATAAAAAAAAAATTAAAGTGTGTGTGTGTGTTTCTGGACCCGGGCCCCCCTGACAGGCCCGGGCCCAGGTAAAATGTACCCGCCCCTCTCGGCGGCCCTGTATTGTACCTGCAATATGTTGAAAATACTCACATGCAAAATTTCATTGCAGAGAGAGAGAGAGAGCCAGGGATGAGACCATGGGCCTAATTCAGACCTGATCGAAGGGCACATTTTGTTTGCAAATGGAAAAATCATGTGCACTTCTGGTTAGGGCTGATATAAAATGTGCATAGATAGTTTGATTTGGGTGTGGTGCGTTGAAACTAAATACTAAATTGCAGGGTAAAAATAAAGCAACCAGTATTTACCCTGCACAGAAACAATATACCCCACAAAAATCTAACTCTCTCTGCATATGTTACATCAGCCCCATCTGCAGTTTTTCTGAGGAAGACACAACTCAAAACTTTCTGCCATTCTTAGTAGATTGAGGTTTAAGGCACACTTTGACCATTCCAAGGCAATAGGAGGTACTGACATTTGGGGGTGATTCTGGTAGGTTTGCAAAAGCAAACTCTTTCTTTAATGGACAAAACCGTGTGCACTGCAGGTGGAGCTGATGTAACATGTGCAGAGAGTTACATTTTGG
The DNA here is from genome assembly GCF_055691185.1 of Crinia signifera. Taxonomy (NCBI): domain Eukaryota; kingdom Metazoa; phylum Chordata; class Amphibia; order Anura; family Myobatrachidae; genus Crinia; species Crinia signifera. The sequence continues at coordinate 234,335,395 of NC_139219.1, read as the reverse complement.
GGGGGGGGGGGGGGTTATTTTGTTCCTTTGCAGAGTAAATACTGGCTGCTTTATTCTTACACTGCAATTTACATTTCAGTTTGAACACACCTCACCTAAATGTATCTCTCTGCACATGTTACATCTGCCCCACCTGCAGTGCACATGGTTTTGTCCATTTTAGGAGTTTACTTTTGCAAACCAGCCAGAATCACCCTGATGACAGTATAACAGACATTTCCCAACTACTCCCTGACCTAAACAGCTTACAGTAGAAGTGTATATATATATAGAGAGAGAGAGAGAGAGAGAGAGAGAGAGAGAGAGAGAGAGAGAGAGAGAGAGAGAGAGAGAGAGAGAGAGAGAGAGAGAGAGAGAGAGAGAAATCAATTTCCAATGAAATTTCAGTTCTGGGATATTTAATGGATTGTATTATTGTTACAACTAGCTTTAGCTTCCCGTATAAGCAATTTCTTACAGCAGCCAATACTGTATGCTTCTCCCTGCTCTATTCTCTATATATCGATTTGTATGTACTCTTTGCCTTTGTTTCTCTTACATACAATCTCACAACTATCTACCTTTTCCTTGTGCCTTTTGTGTTTCTGTAATAATAGATCGGGTCGCTCCCGTCTGCAAATACACCCTCTGCCTGACTGTGTTTTCAGCTTCCAATTATTTCAATCAACAGCATGAACAATGTCAGCGACCACAGAAATGAACGTGCTTTTATATTGATATATAAATACATCTTGTGAAGGCTTTTAATTCCTAAAGCCATTTCATAACATCATTGCAAACTGTATTTGTTCTGTGTAAAGATGTCATATAACAGCAATATTGATTATTGTGTGTAGAATGTTGTTTTGACAAGATACACAGAGATTTTCTAATACGTATTACAGCATCAGCATCAGCAGGTCAAGGTGACGTTACCCAGAAAATCTACTGGGAATCACACACACACACACACATTGGGGGTTAATCTGGTTCATTCGCAAAGGCACAATCACTCTCCAATGGACAAAACCATGTGCACTGCAGGTAGGGCTGATGTAACATCTGCAGAGAGAGTTAGATTTGGGTGTTTTATTGTTTCTGTGCAGGGTAAATACTGGCTGCTTTGTTTTTACACTGCAATATAGATATCAGTTTGAAGTAAACTTCCCACCCAAATCTAATTCTCTCTGCACATGTTACATCAGCCCCACCTGCAGTGCATATGGTTTTGTCCATTAGAGAGTGATTGTGTTTTTGCAAGTGAACCAGAATAACCCCCATAATTCTTCAGAAAAATCTAATATTTTTTGCCCACTCCATTCTAATTTGGGAAGCAAATGACATTCTGATACCAGGCTCGCCTACAGTAAACACCAAATTTCAGCCAGATGCTGCTTGTTAAAAATCTCTGAGTGTCCTTTGCAGTGCTGGAAACGGACCACCCAGCTGCACGGAGAGAGGCAGGACCCATCCATTCCTCATATTTCACCAGACCCAAATGCACATAGTAGTAAGATTAGGAGATATCGCAGCAGGATTAATCAAGTAAAACACCAGAGAATTGTACTGATAGGGGTTTAGATAGCAAGGAGTACATTTCATTTGAGAGGGATGCTCGTCTACAGAAACAGTTAGTGAACTAATATTACTGTAAGATTATATATTGCTTCCTTTGGTGGTGATAAGCAGAGACGTGTACACAAAGAATTTTGAACAATAATTAAGGGCCTGTGTATTAAGATCCAATTGTAAGATTATTTTCTGTGCTTCCAATTCGAGTTTTTGCTATTTAACAATGACTATCTTGATATGACAATAGTATCCCTTGCAGTAGTCTGACCTGGCGATAGTGAATCGTGATTTGCACGAAGAAGCTTGCTACTGCAACAGATGAAGAGAAAGAAAAGTGCTGCCTTATAGTGCATGTTTATAAAACTTAACTTTTATTCATGTAACTCTAAATTGTGTAAATCATTTCAGTACCCAGAGAACTAAAAGCAAGTGGTGTGTAGAAAATATTACCCTGTCATTAATATTTAATAATGCTGTTAGTTGCTGTTTATGTTTTGTTTTTCAGCTTCCAATATTCGATCAGAAGCATGTTCGTAACCACAGAACCACAGTAACCACAGAAATGGACATGCTTTTATACACAAAGAATATTACAAACAAAGAAGGGCTGTAACTAGGTGGGACCCTGGGTGCTGGTTAAAGACTCACGTCCATCCAGTTCAACCACGTAGTGCAGGGCTGGGCCACACCGGCCCTCCAGATGTTAATGAACTACACATCCCAGCATGCTTTGCATTAGTTTTGCTATGTGGCCATGCTGAAACTGATGCAAGGCATGCTGGGATGTGTAGTTCATCAACATCTGGAGGGCCGGTGTTGCCCAGCCCTGACGTAGTGTATACTGATATATTTAAGGACAGATTGTGATTATTGCTTGTACCCCTCTATGTTTTTATCCAATAGATGTTTGTCCAACCTTATTTTAAACGTATTTATTGTGTCTGCCAACACCACATCTCCAGGAAGAGAGTTCCTTAGCTTGGCTACCCTTACTGTAAAAAAAAGTTTTCTTCTAAGGGAACAAAATCTTCTTTCGGTACTTATATGTTAATTGGGCACCCACTGAGCTATTTGCTTAGTTTTACGTGTCCCTTCGCAGGGCTCGCTACGCTCGCCACGCTTTGGGCTCGGTGGCTCGCTGCGCTCCTCACACTACAAAAAATCAACTCCATGCCAACATGGATAGTGGGGGTATAAGCGTAGTAACTATAGTCGGCACCCAACTAACATATAAATACCGTTCTTTCGTCTAATCTAAACTCATGTCCTCGTGTCCTTGAGTCCTTCCTTACAGTAAAAAGGTTGTCTGACAGTTCCTTATATTGGCCCCTGATATATTTGTACATGTTAAGTATGTCCCCCCTTAAACATCTCTTTTTTTAGTGTAAACAGTACTAAATGGTTCAATCTATCTTCGTAGCTTAAATTCTCCATTCCCTTTATTAGTTTGGTTGCTCTTCTGTGAACTTTTTCCAGTTCTATAATGTCTTTTTATAGTGTGGGGCCCAGAATTGTATTGTACTCCATGCCGTCGGGTGTATTCCTGTGATGTCATCGCCACCCACCTGACGTGAAGCATGGAAGAGCCGGTAGGCAGGTAGTCTGAGGGCAGAGGCGGGTGGCACACAGGGCCGTTTCTACAGGCGGATGAGCCATGCAAGTGCATGGGATGCCGTGACTGCACGGCTCATCCACGGAATGTCACTAGTGTCCCCTCAGGGCCGCTAGCTTCCCCATGACCCACCAGCTGCTCCTTCACGCAATTGGGCAGATGTTTTAAGCCTGGAGAAGGGATAAATGAGATAAAGTGGAGATAAAGGGAAAGAAGATAAAGCACCAGCCAATGAACTGTGTTGAGTTGATTGGCTGGTGCTTTTTCTCCTTTCACTTTAGCTCCACTTTATTTCCAGTTTATCTCTTCACCAGGCTTAATACATCTGCCCAATTGCGTGATGCGGCCACTGACAACTCCACGTTCTGCTGTCAGCGGGTCTCAGTACAGTGGACGCTGCAAGATACAGCAGCCACTCACCACATTATTGTCTGAGTTGCACTGCAAGCTCCCCCAGCTCAGGACTATGGAGGTTACATCCACTGATGAGCCAAATGCCACAATATTTTTTTTTTTTTGGGGGGGGGGTGGAGGTTACCTAAAAAACACCAGGCTCCATCACCAGGTACCTTCATTGCTGATGTCACCCAGGCTTATGTGTACCCCACTGAACTGTTTCCGTCCTACGTTGGGTACATACTGAGCGATCCATGTCCCCATCCATGTTGGATCCTGGGTATACATTAGAACAAAGCATGAAAGACAGACATTCATTAACATAGAACTAGGCTGCAAGCATTATTGCCTGATTGGCTATGCAGGAGGGTGGACTGGTTGATGACACTAGCGACTGCAGGCCCCCGCATATTAGGCATATACACTGAGACACATGTTATGTCATTTAGATTCAGCCAGAAAATAGATATCAGGCCAATAATGCTGACGTTTGTAGACAGCTTAATCGAACTGCCAAAAAGCAGATTAAATGTGCGGCTGTCATCCCGGCTGTATTCATAGACTATACGTATGCAGTAAATATATTTGTACAGCAAAAGAGTTAATCTACAGAGCCTAACGCATCAACAAAACAGCCTTTTACATTTCACAATGCCATTGGCTCCAAATTAATTAACTGCAATTCCACTAATCCTAAGTATAGAGTTTTCAGGTGCTTTTCAGCCTCATTAAGGGCAGAGTATATAATTCTGAAAAACCAAAGTTTCGGGCTATTGCCTCCAATAAGAAATACAGTAGTAGCTGTGGAGCGGCAGAGAGCAGGATGGACTGTGGCTGTGAAGCAGCCCTGGCATGTCACTGTGCAGGGGCATAACTAGTTATAGATAGGTCCCTTAGCAAAAACCTGAAAGGGTCCCCATTTAGCAACTGATGGTGATAATTGTATGTAAAACATATTACTTAGACAGTAAAAATGGGCCCCCTTCATCTCTGGGCCCCATAGCAGCTGCACCCCTTGCACCTATGGTAGTTACGCCCTTGTCACTATGTACAGCTGACCAGGGCACATGGCCATGGCTCACAGGGGTGTGCCATGAGTCAGGGAGGCCTGGCATCAGGACATGCCCTGTATACCGGCCACAGGTGGGATGGAGGGCGCACAGCTGAAAACAGAACTGGAAGGCTGCACTGCTCAGTCAGCTTAGTTCTCTCCACATCTAGCCAAAAGCACTTCTGGCATTTGGCAGACATGACAGATGGCTAGTATGGCCCTGGCTGTAAAAGACATGTACAGTATATGGCAGTAGGGGCTTTGATTGAGATATGGAATGGCAGACAAAGGTATGGAGGAGGAAGTGAAAACATTGATAAGACAATCAGAGAGATATAGATGGAGCTTTGAAAAAGAGATTTAGAGAGAGATTTATATAGATTTATATGGAAGCTGGGTACACACTGAATGACATGACTATTCTGAATGCAATGACTATTGCCCCGTACCTCCATAGGGGATTGGGGCAATGACATAGATATGGAGGGACACCATTGCACACCCATTTATATTTCAGTAGACAAGATTTGGTACTTATGTAGTATCTGGGCTGCCGTTTTCTAAATCGGGTACATCGCATCGCATCGCATGCGACCATCGGATGCGATGCGATGCGATGCGATGACCCGATTTTTCCATAGGAATCAATGTTAAAATGGACTGAGTCCATTTTAACATGGAATTCAATGGGAAAAAGGGGTCCTTTTCATACCCCTACTATCCAAGTGGGCATGGAGTTGGATATAAACCTGTGGCGAGCGTAGCGAGCCACCGAGCCCGAAGCGTGGCGAGCGTAGCGAGCCCCGCGAGGGGACACAGAATACCGTCCCCTCGCGGGGCTCGCTTCGCTCGCCACGCTTCGGGCTCGGTGGCTCGCTGCGCTCGCCACAGGTTTATATCCAACTCCATGCCCACTTGGATAGTAGGGGTATGAAAAGGACCCCTTTTTCCCATTGAATTCCATGTTAAAATGGACTCAGTCCATTTTAACATTGATTCCTATGGAAAAATCGGGTCATCGCATCCGATGGTCGCATGCGATGCGATGCGATGCGATGCGATATCGCATCGCATCGCATCTGATTGTATGCCTTAACTTAAGGCATACAATCAAAAAATCGGCAGCCCAGATACTACATAAGTACCCAAGATTTTTAGTCAGGCAGAATTTTTGCTACGGGGTCCAGTGGCTTAGGGGGCTCATTTTCCAAGTTCCATAGTTATCTACAAGTCTGTGCAGGCCCGGCATGAATCAGATGACAGTACAGTTTCATTGAGTGCTCTGTGCAGTGGTTGTTATCATAAATGGCATAAATGGTCACTGCAATGTGGCACAATATAAAATGGAAGGCCCTATAATGTGGCACAATGTGAACTGAATGCATCATTGTGGCATAATATTAACAGGGGATTCTGTAATATCTAATTTAATTAAGAAATGTGCCACACTACAGTGCAGTATAATTGAAACTGAGAGCAATACAATATGGCATAAACGGCCTGATTCAGACATATTTGCCATCCGCCACCCCAGCCATGCAAATCCCCGCATTTGCATGCAAGGGGATATGTATGCTCACACATCTCTTCCCATGCTTTTCGCATGGACAAAAAAAAATAATTTGGTGGTTGCTGACCTTCAAATAATTTTTTCCCATTCACAGATAAAAGCCAGTCTAGACTGACTTTAATCTTGGCCGGAGATGGCTGAACTTGGGGCGTGTGCTGATGTCATGTGACCTCATCCACCCACTCCAAGCAGGCATAGACTTGTCTACATGTGCAGGGGAATGCTATAAAACGCTGGGCGTTCCCTTGCTCCAGCCACCTGCCCGCCCCCTTCCCGCCCTTCCTAGAGTAATTGGCCAGGTGAGCGTGAAACTTGCATGCATGGGGACACTACAATGGAATATTATGAACTGTGGCACTATAATGTGATAATATGCATACCTCCCAACATGACCCTCTCCAGGAGGGACACAATGCTCTGCTTCTGGATTTTCCTCTTAATTTAGGATTGTTATCACCTGTCCTGGTGAAGCACCTTTCTTATTAGTTAACCTGTTCAAAAACAGGTGATAGCAATCATACATTAAGAGGAAAGTCGTGAAGCAGAGCATTTTGTCCCTCCTGGCAGGGGTCATGTTGGGGGATATGCGATGTACTATACTGTATGGCATAATATGAATTGGGGCACTGTGTGGCATAATGTGGCAAGGCACTGCTAGTTGGCTTTAAATGGGCTAGGGCATTACTATGGGTCATAAAATGAACAGCTGCTGAGGAAAGCAGTTTTTGTAGAAGCATTAAGGTGGGTGCGCCTGTAGAACGCTGGTTTGTGGCCCACAAAGTTCTGGCTATGCCCCAGAGTGAAATCCTTAGTATATTTACCCCCTAGAGTCAAAATATAAGTGTTTCCTCTATTACAGCATAATGCTGCCTTCTTTATACTTACCTTATAAACATATGCAGGGCAAATCCTATTAGAAACTAACTTAAATTTGAATTTTATTTGACACCAACAATGTAAGATTTCTGATATAATAAAATTCTGGTCAATCCATCAATTCATATTGGTATATCCGAATAGAATTGTACATTTTTGAATCATTTCAATATTTTCTTCTTTTGTCAACTGAATGAATCTTTCAGCAACAAAAAAAAAGAATTCAAGCAATTAACGATGCATGACAAATTTGTATTTGAATACTCTGCTAATTATTATGCTCCTCTTCATTTAACTTTCCATAAGAAACTTGTTAAATGGCAATTACATATAATTAAAAACACATGCAGACAGTGCCTTACTGGTGTGTGCCTGCTAACTGGAGTGTGAGCAGAACACTACTATAAACTAATTGAGCAAATGTTGAATATATTTTACAAGTGAATATAAAATACACTCCACCATACAGGCACAACTGCATCAGTTGTTTGCTCTGCTTATAAATGTGCTCCAATCATAAGTCTTGGATAATCTATATTATATAGAGTCGCTATGTATGTCGGTAACCTTTGCCTGATTTCCTGGAATGGACATGAGTCTCCCAAATATCGGATGACACTACCAGCCACCAGGAAAACTTGCCAAGCTTCCTGCTGACAACCGCCTTCGCTAATAGAAAGATGGTAGTAGACTAATGAGGCAAATTGCACTGAATCATATCATTTTAACCCTTCCCACTGATTTGCAATGCCAGCAATAGCCCCCTAACCCCCATTCTGGATCCACACCCTCTGTTTTGCCAACTTGGCAAGTATGATGATGATAGAAGAGAGCAAAAAAATAGATGGCACTCTGGAACAGTTGTTCAAGGGTTATTTGCTGACTTGCTGATTTATTGAAGGTTCGAATTTATGTCTGAACTCCTTACCAAAGGTTTGACAGGTTGTAGGGAACAGAAATGATATATTATGTCAATGTTCAGAATATCCATGCCAGCCTAATTCAGAATGTCTGTTGACATATACAGGTTGAGTATCCCTTATCCAAACTGCCTGGGACCGGAAGAATTTTGGATAATGGATTATTCCGTATTTCAGAATATTTGTACATCTTGTATCTTGAGGTATCTTGCATTTATGTTGTACAAACACATCAAACACATGTTTCATGTGTTTGATGTGTTTGTACAACATGAATGCAAGATACCTTGCATTTATTTGTGCATAAAACAAAGTTTCAACACTTGAAACAAAGGCACTTATTCTAGTTCACTCTTTCTGACAAAATCCTTCTTAGATGGACAAAATCATGTACACTGCAGGGGGGCAGATGTAACTTGTGCAGAGAGAATTAGATTTGGTTGGGGTTTTACTTCAAAGTGAGATCTATATTGCAGTGTAAAAATAAAGCAGCCAGTATTTACCCTGCACAGAAACAAAATAACTCACCCAAATCTAATTCTCTCTGCACATTTTACATCTGCCCCCCTGCAGTGCACATGGTTTTGTCCTTCTAAGAAGGATTTTGTCAGAAATAGTGAACTAGAATAAGGCCCAAAGTGTGTGTACTATCTCAGATACGGAATTTAAATTACATATCATGCCCACAGTAGTGCTGGTACAGATGTCCCCAGTAGTGCTTTTACACTTTCTGGAATGTTTGGTTTTTAAAATAATTTGGATAAGGGATACTCCACCTGTAACAACAAAATGAAACAGATGGAGCAAAGTTTCCATATGAAAGGTCAAATAAAAGAAATAATTGTTCCCTATAATCTGATTGATCTTAAAATAATTATTTATTTATTGGGCTAATTTAAGATTTGTATAAAACATAATATGCTCAGCATAGCTTTTTATGGGTATACTGTAGTTCTAATTTAAGCATATATGGTACTTGTTTCCTAGCACGGCCACAATCGCGGGCATCGGGTGTAATTTTTAGTGGTCTGCGACGCGACCAACGCGATGCTACCGATTTCCCATTGAAATGCATTGAAAAAAGTCAAAATTGCGTCGGTCGCATCGCAGGCGGCTAAAAAGGCTTAAATGGTCCAGACGCGATGCCCCCGATTTCCCATAGGGAACAATGTTAAATGCCTCAATTTACCCAAATCATCATAGGGAACAATGGTAAATGGGCCAGAAACCCCCCAAAACACCCCTGAACAGTGAAATGGCCCCCCAAAATTAGTTTACGCCACCCCACGATCAACGTGAACCCGAAGCGTGGCGAGCGCAGCGAGCCCGCGAGGGGCGGCGGTACGCATCCTCCGACCTTTTCATACCACCACTATCCACGCCGGCGTGGAGTTGAGAATAGAATAGTGTGGCAAGCGCAGGTAAACCTTCACAGGTAAACGCGTCCCTTCGCGGGCTTCACAGGTATCCGCGTGCGCTCGCCACGCTTCGGGCTTGGTGGCTCGCCACACTATTCTATTCTCAACTCCACGCCGACGTGGATAGTGGGGTATGAAAAGGTCAGAGGACGCGTACCGCCGCCGCTCGCCACGCTTCGGGTTCACGTTGATCGTGGGGTGGCGTAAACTAATTTTGGGGGGCCATTTCACTGTTCTGGGGTGTTTTTGGGGGGTTCTGGACCATTTACCATTGTTCCCTATGATGATTTGGGTAAATTGAGGCATTTAACATTGTTCCCTATGGGAAATCGCGGGCATGCCGCCGATTTTTACTAACGATGCCCACGATCATGATCGGTGTGGCCGTGCTAGGAAACAAGTACCGCATATATTCCCCCAGACAGCTTTAATGTAAATTCATACTCACTAAGCTATAAGTTCTATAACCAAAATGTGATGTGCCTAAATAGACAAAGGAAACATATTTTTTTAGGAATGAATTATTCAAAATGTAACCATACAATTTCTAAACTCAAAGCTTTGACTACATCTCAAATAACAGGAAACAAAAAATGATCGATGTTTCCAAATATCATCATCATGTCAATATGAATCACTGTATACATGTAAAAAAAATAAAAACAATCTAGTACCAACTGTGTAGTAAAAAGAAATTTAGATCATTAGATGCAGTTCTGTAAAATGAAGTCATTGAGATTTTTAGAAGGAAATGTAATCTGTTAGCACATCTAATTAATTTAGTATATCGTTACCTAGATGTTGTTATGAGCAATGTCGAGATTTTCGGATTAACTCTTATAAAATGGTTTGATGGTTGTTTTACTACTTCAAAGTTTAACAAATGACTTATAAAGAGGAGGCCTAATTCTGAATACCTGATATATTTTACATTGACTAGGTATAAACAAACAGTTAAGAAAGTACCATGGGAGTGACACACACCATCTGTGCCAATATTGCACTACCTGCATTAAAACTTGTTTTGCTTCCCGAGCATAGCATTCATACAGTAAATCCCTGAGCAGTTTAATAAAGGTCTATGCAAGTAGAAGCCTGTAGGATACAAGCTCCCCGTTAAACACCTGTTGTAGCCATGTCCTAGCCTCTAATTTCTCACTTATGGTGCGGAGCTTAGCTTAAGGGGACAGCCAGGTATTTTTTCTCTGTCAGTGAGGTTAGCTAATTTGGGAAGTCTGATCTTGCAACTAAATCAACAATTCAGTTCTCACAGCTTCATGTTTAAGAAGGGAAGAGCTCCACCCAGTAATGCAACCCCGAACATTTCCTCCTTGCCTCTCCCTAGGCTTTTGTTAATGAATTCCCCAGGTAACACACACATTTTATACATCCAGGAGCACTCTTTGTAATTCTCACTGTCCTCGGACTGTCAGCCTGCTAATTTAATACTTCCTATTAGGAGGAAATATTTTGTCCTGGAGATTGCTTGCTGTGTATTTTATTTCAAATAACTTAACAGCTGTAAGATGAGCAGTTGTTTCTCCGAAGGTGAGAATATTTCTCATGCAAACTATTTAACGTCAGATGCCAGAGGTGCAGATTTATACGCAAAGAACATGACTTGTTTGACTATTCTCCTAGGAAAGGAACACCAAATAGAAATCAGCACAGTTTAATGATGCTTTACCACGGATTGCCATGAAAGAGGCCAAAGAGCGGATGCATAGTTGAACATCAATTAATGTATTTTGTACAAATTTGTGTGTGCGTGCATCAATGAGTGAAACACACTCTGATTGCCTTCTCCCACAACCATAGAGTACACAAACCAGTGTATGATGCGGCATCCCAACGTAGAAACAGCTCTGTAAAAATATATGCACACTACAGATGGAGCGCACTCTATCCAGCGGGGGTCTGGCAGTCAGATCGCCAACCACCAGCCCCCGCCAGCCGATGGAAGGGGACGCCCGTGCACGAGATGATGGCTCTCTGCTCGCCACCCAAAGGTGGCGATACCCTGCCCGGCGATATCGGTGCGGCCGGGTAATAGTACACAGGAAAATGCGGTAAAACGGGGGTTTTACCACATTTTCATTTGAATACATCTCGCCCTAACTACACTACTTTTGCAATCCACTGTATCACTAGATTTAAAAAATGCATTACTGTTTGCAAATATATGCACATTATACAGTTATTTCTATTAGCTAAAACTAAGGTACTATCTTTTTTGATGGATCATCAAAGTTTATAATAATACAATTAACAAAATATTAATTTTGTCTTATAGCCTGGCTGCTGGCCAGGAAGGCACTCACCAGGGACATCATATGTGTACTATAATGCACTTATTGCAGCTTTTTCTACAACATTTTGGCTGCATTTAGGTCCCTAGTATTCACTTTTGCATGACCAGCAGCAGCACAGCAGAAGCACCAGGAGCAGCCATAGGTCCATATTCTGATTCACTCTCAAAGGCAAATACCTTCTCAAATGGACAAAACCATTTGCACTGCAGGTGGGGCAGATGTAACTTGTGCAGAGTCATTTTTTTATTTCTGTGCAGGGAAATACTGACTGCTTTATTTTTACACTGCAATACAGATCTCACTTTGAAGTAAAACCCCACCCAAATCTAATTCTCTCTGCACATGATACATCTCCCCCCCCCCCTGCAGTGCACATGGTTTTGTCCACTTGAGAAGGAATTTGCTTTTGTGAGTTAACCACAATAAGGTCCATAGTGTGACTGTACAAGTGATGTACAGGCTTCCTGATGCAGCTAATGCTCCACTGCTAGTCATTATAAGGCAGGCAGTGGATCAGCTCTGGCATAAAACCTGTACTGGAATTGGGAGGGTTCACTTGCGCTAAATTATGAAAGAGCAGCTCAATGGGTATAGTAACATGCAATTTTGGAGAATAAGTGCTAAAAAGAAAAAATGGCAGAGGAAAGAAGATTTGAAATAGAAAAGAAAGCAAAGGAAAAAAGGCAAAAGCCACCTATTAGAAAAAAACTTGTTAAGTGTATGCTTACGCTCCTTTATAGGAGTGTTTGAGAAGTCCGTGGGGAGTCCTGACACTATCCCTACCTCTATCCAGGCTCTGCGAGCGGTGTTTAGAAGCTGGCGGCAGTGATTGTAGAAGCCACATCTATCTCCGCTCTGTCACTTTTACTGCTGCTGCGCGTCTCAGCGCTTCTGGATGAAGGACTAGGCTTCTGGATGAAGGTGTCGCTGGGCTTAATCTGGGTAGCGGGGTAAGGCACCAAGGGCAGCAAGGATCAATGCGTTTCATGCGCCAAGCTTGAAAAAGTGCGCTTGGCGCATGAAACGCGTTGATTCTTGCTGCCCGTGAGGAGAGAAGATCCTGACTGCCTTAACCCGGCTTCTACAATTACCGCCGCCAGCTCCTAAACACCGCACGTAGAGCCTGGATAGAGGTAGGGATAGTGTCAGGACTCCACACAGACTTCTCAAAACTCCTATAAAGGAGCGTAAACATACATTTAACAAGTTTTTTTCTTACAGGTGCTTCTTGACTTTTTTCTCTTGCTTTCTTTTCTGTTTCAAATCTTCTTTCCTCTGACATTTTTTATTTTTAGCACTCATAAAACCTGTACTGCAGGGCACATAACAGTAGAAACTTGCCTCTTGTAGTATTAATTTACCTGCATGCTGTCCACAGACATTTGTGTGTTCTCAATCCCTTTGCCAGGAGCGATCGGACTCATAGATACACCCATGCCTGCAGGTGTCACCATTTTCTTTTAAGTATATGTAAATATCTACTCATTTGTAGCAGTGACTTCTGATTCTAAAGGCCAAAATTAGGCAACGCATGCAAAAAAAAAAACAATATTGAAGTTAGTGGCATATTTATAATAGGTGCAATGTGTATGGTGCACACAGGCCCCTGAGTCTAAGGGGGGCCCACACCGCACCCCTCCGGGGTCCTGCGATGAAGGCATCATTGCTGCTGAAATCACCTAAAAACGCCCACGGTGCCATTTTGTAGGAGGTCAGCACATGCGCAATAGAGTCTGAGCCCGCTAGAGCTCATACTCTATTGCTGTGCGCGGCAGTGGCGCTGCGGCTGGGAGAGGAGGGGGCACATGTGACCCTGACTGAAGTGGAAATAAATTGTACATGTAGAACATTCATTAAAATTGTATTAACTGCATTATTTATGTAGATAGATAGATAGATAGATAGATAGATAGATAGATAGATAGATAGATAGATAGATAGATAGATAGATAGATAGATAGACAGATAGATAATTAGTTGGTTATAAATATATATTCTTTGTTCTCTAAAGAATGCAGTAAGCAAATGTACAACTCAAAGTACTTAAGTTACAACAACTATGAAGTTGAATGACTTCAGTCACTCAACATAGCACTGTATTTAAAGACTATACAATACAGTGTGCCAAAATGCATGCTTAACTTTTAGCACCAAACAATTTGTTTTGACGCTGTAAATCAGAGGATAAATTTATTTTCGTGTAGTCAGTCAGTCATGTCTAGAAAGAATAACGTGCCTATCACAACAAGCCAACACATTTACGTCGTCTTGTTACATACAAAGGACAATGTGGTGCAGTGCAATTAAAATATTTTATGTGTTATACATCTGTCCAGAGTGTGTACATGTGTTTGCTTTTTCATTGTGATTTGTCTCCTGTCATTAGCTGTTCACTTTCAATGCATTCCAGCCCAGCATTCCTCAGACTTTACCTTTCTAATGACGGCACATTAAACACAGTTATAAAAATAAAAAAGATGATGTGACAGAAAAGTATCTTAATCCTTCCAGCTATAAAAGAAGGTGCCACAACTCTGGATCTAAGAGTTTTATGAAGGTTTGTTTAACATTGCTCTGCCGGCTTAACAGACAAAATATGAAAATCTTTATTCGAAACAAATAGTGGACAAGTCAAGTCTACATGTAACACTTTGTGATTAAAATATGTTTTTAAATACTATTTTTCAAATCAATCTTATGGACATCATTGTACATTGTGGTAAGGTACATTTTTCGCAACATCATAATGTGTAAAGACATTAAGTTATGTACAGTAGCTTCCATTACACACGGGGCGATGGGAGCAGTGTGCTGAGCGATCTAGTGAAGCAGAGATCGCTCAGCACACGGCACTGCACCATGTGCGTTGAGCGATGTGTCACGGCCAGTGTTCTCGATTGAGAGAACACTGGTGTCTTACTAGATGTATACTTCATGCAGTGTAGTCTTATAGATTTTGCCTGACTATACTTCATAAATCTAGTCAGGTAATAGTGATGAGCAGGCATCGGCAGTGGCCCTACACGCAAAGCAATCCTTGCTTTATTTCTAAGCAATCTAGACAGAATGGTTCAAAATGGGGCTGTAATCATCCTGTGTGTACAGCCCCGACAAAAAGAGGTGTACTAACATTGCTGATAGAGGGACTATGCATTCTATTTACTATTAAAAATAGTAATATACTTAGAAATATCCCACCAGTATTTACCATTTTTACCTATCCAGTTCCAGTGACCAATATAAAAAAAGGGAATGGTGAGCAGCGCTACTGATGATATTTACTTAAAAATAAAAGCAGATTGGTGAATCTATAACAAAATGTATTATGTAAGCTAAAATAACGTACTAAGCCAGTAATATAAACATTGATGTAGAAAAATGTGAATTGCCAAGGTTAAAAACTTTATTAAAAAGCCCTCACCAAACCAGGCAATATTGTTGAAGGGTGGCCAGGAGAGTCTCGACTTTATGAGTCCATGTAGAACAACGGCAATCCCCAATTTGTACAAACCTGAGGGAGGACAAGATGGAACAACCAGGAGTGGCCCAGGATGGCACAAATTACCAACTCCTACCGCTGAGTGTAGTGAAGTGGGATGGTGTTCTCAACCTCTTGGTTCCAGAGAAGATGTAGTCATTTGTATCCAGATGGAAAATGGAAGGGGAGCCCAATTGTAAATAGTCGGGTCTGCAATCTAAGGCCTTTAGCTGTGAGGAGTGGTGAGTTCTTGACCGGTTTCGCTACTCCAGGTAGCTTTATCAAAGGATAATTGTCCAGTGTCCTTCTCATCAGTTGGGTCCTCTCCTCTTTTTCCAACAGCCTAAGGGGGGTATTCAATCCCGGGCAAATTTTTTACCAGGCGAAAAATCAGCAATTTTCGTTTTTTGGGGCAAATTCAATGCGTCTTATTCATTTATTTATTTATTAAAAGTGACTTTCAGTTTCCTCTGCTTCTGAGGAAAGAAAGAAAAACCGCTTATGTAAAGGAGCTGTTATTCATGAAAGGTAAACTAAGAACGTTCCAACTAACTGCTGATGTTTTATTCAGTCACATCTGAATTCTGTTCCATGTAATTCAGTTTGCCACTCAACCTAGTCTCCCAACAGGAATTCCTGTAATACGTGTAAGTTGATGCTCAATATGTGTTTTTGATGTCCTCGGTTAAATATAGAATTTATGCCCAATAAATAATATAATGACATCAGTACAGCCACTAAGTGTTCAGTTATATAAAACATATTGACAAGGCTTCACATTGACAGATAAACGTTTTCAAATGTAAGTTCAATTATTATTAATTCTATGGGTCCTTGGCAAAATGGCATACAGTCAAACATCCATCACATTATCTATGTTCTATCCATTCCATAAAGGGAACACTTCAGCAGGTAAATTACACTTTGAAATTACATTAGTCTGAACCTGTAATGCCAACTGTTAGGTCTAAAGTATGTTGCTTTTTATGTAAATGTATTACCTCTGCTGATAGGCTGCATCTAGTCTCTGTTGCCAATGGTAACAGAACAATTACTCATACTCTACATAAATTGCTTCTTGTTTTTTATCCACTCAACATGTTTTTTTCAAGGTAAAAGTAATATTATATATTACTTGGAAACATTTAAGGACACCAGGGCTGGCATTATTTACATTACAGGTGGACAGTTGTTTGTATGATGGGTAAATTATAACCTACTGTAGATAAAATGAGGGAAATATATAACTATACATAATATAGGAAACATCACAATCGAAACTCAGTTGATATTATGCGCAGGAGTATGTTGTTGTGTTACACAACCTAATTGATTAATAAATAATGTATGTGCTGACTGTATGAATGTCACACTGGCCAGATAGCATGTGAATACAAAAGATGCATTTAATAATAATAATAATAATAATAGTAATAATAATAATAAGTATATAGCACTCTTCTCCCAACAAGACTTAGGCCCTTATTCTGATTGATGCGTACTTTTCCGCATACTTTCGGATAGCGTCTTTACGGCGTCTGCGCATGCGTGGAGAACGCAACGCGCATGTGCCACGCATTGACTCCGTACCTGTTCGGCCAAATCCCGTACAAAACTGTGCACCGCAATCAGTCTGGAAATATGGGCGTATTATGGGCGTCATGCGGAATGACACATGGGCGTAGTTTCAAAGTGGGCAAAACTGGGAGGAAACATGGGCGGACACGGGGGAGTACACTTATGTTGGGGGGCGTGCATTCGGATAGCACTCCGAATGCACGCGAACAAAACCGATAGAAATGTGCGGTGTCCATAAGTCAAGTATTGCTTTGCGGAAACCACTCGGTCTTGCGGTAGGCGAACGGAACGCCTAATGACTACAAGCATTAACACCTGAACCCAATACAATCGACTCCTTTACTCATTACTCACTAATAGGACGCTTGTCAGTGCTTTAATTGAAACCATTGCTGCTTCAAGGAACCTTTACTAAACACACACATATGCTGTACTTGTCCCACACTTTTAAACTGCTAAGAATGGACATCACTGAATATTAATACTATCAATACACATGTGTATTCTACATGTACTAATTAAACCACACAATTTTGGTAAAATAAAGACATTTATTTAAATACATTTCACAGACAATTACACTGTGAAGCAATTAAAAAATAAAAAAAAAATAATAACAAAAACCATGGCAGGAATGTACCAAAATAAATTATAATACAAAATAAATATAATTGCACACATTCATAGCCACAGCAGAATCATTTGGAACACAAAGGGACTTAGCAACATCACTTCAAGTACAGCTGACAGTAATGGCAGGCAAAAGAGGGCAACAGGGGAACCAAAAATGACATATGAAGCAAGGGCTCATCTGGTTACCCTCAGCACGTGATTGGACACAAGAAGCTGACACACACAGCACAATGAAAGAGTTGGGATCACATAACGGTGGAGATTAATGCAGCCACAAGTTCATTTGCGAGCACGTTTGCCCTTGGTAGGCTCCTTGGCCTGTGCAGCAGCTCTTCGGCCACGGCCAGATGCTGGGGCAGGTGGAGCAGATGCTGGTGAGGGGGTGGATGGTCTACCCCTCCTGCCAGCAGGGAGTGTTGCTGGTGGTAATGCACCAGAAACGGATGACATTAGGACCCTATTGCTGTTAACTAGCTCCACCATAAGCTCATTATGGTGGAGGAGGAGATCATTTTGACGCGTGGCTTGCTCGGCCAGCACCTGAACACTTGCAGCCATGGCCTGATGTGCCTCAGCCATGGCCTGCATGCTCCCAGCGATGGACTGCTGGGTGCTGACCAAGCTCGCCATGACCTCCTCGGTCCTACGCATCCGTTCTGATGCCAACTCTCCCTGCTGGTTAATGTCCCCAAGCATCTGGGCCAAGCTGGCATAATCGGCTTGGACCGATGCCTGCTGCTGCACAAGCCTACCACTGGGGCCAGGTGGCACGGACTCCTCCACCTCCTGAGAAGACTCTTCACCAAGCAGTGGGGTGTCTGTTGAAAATGATAAACACAATTAGGACACATTCTAAGATAATTACTTGCACAAGCTTATGCCATGACAAATATTTACCTTCCAGAAAAGACGCAAACACTTCAGCTGGGGCCTCGCTATCCATCGTGCTCACCCCCCTGACCTCCTCAACTGCTACACAGCACTCGGCCATCAACTCCAGGGGGGTGAACTCTAGCCCTGATGGCATGGGCCCGGCCCCAGATCTCTGGCTGTGTTCCCACCGCTTGGTCATCTTCCTCTTCAGGTTGGTTTTGAAGTCGTGCCACCTGCAATGTAAGTTGACATATTAATACAAGTCACTCCAGATGTTTGCTGTTGCAGCCATTGCTCTGTGCTACATATTACGACATATGCTTAATGTCAAAAAGATAACATTACATTCAACTATGATATCAACCGTTACAATACACATTCACACTCACCCTACTCTAACTCTCAACTAAATAACATGGCAATAATGTCTGTGTATCGTACCAACCTCACCGGCCATTTGCCAAATCCATCTAAGCATGAATTCAAACATTACTTGTCTATTACTGGGCACATGTATGACAAAACAACTTGCCTCTTCTTGACGTGCTCCGTCTCACGAACTTGTGGCGCCACTTCATTAATCTCTGCCGTTATGTCTTACCAAATCTTCCATCTGCGTGTGTGTGTCATCTTCTCCGGTGGACACTCAATCCAATCACGTGCTCGCGGAACCAGGATGGCAAGCTCCTGTGCTTCATATGCCTTATTTCTGGAACTTGGTTCCTCTGTTGGCCTCTTTTTCCCCCTGCCACGTCCATGCCCACGCCCACTGGCACGTGTCGCTGTACTTGAAGTGCTGGCCATGGTAGTATCTTGTGAAGTCCCCGGTTGTGTTCCAAATGATTCTGCTGAGGCTGCATATGAGGCAGCTGCAGGTTGCCCTGCTGTAGAAGGGCCAGGTGCAGGTTGCCCTGCTGTAGAAGGGCCAGGTGCAGGTTGCCCTGCTGTAGAAGGGCCAGGTGCAGGTTGCCCTGCTGTAGAAGGGCCAGGTGCAGGTTGCCCTGCTGGAGAAGGGCCAGCAGCCTCATCATTTCCCACTGGCTGCCTGTGCAGTGGCACATAGGAGGTGCTGGAGTCCATCCTGTCAAAAAGTAGCTGCAACTCCTGGTCCACCTCTGATTGGGATCCAGACATGTTAGCAGCAACTTTGTCACATTCTAATACACCTTTATATACTGTTTGTGTATCCTGTTTGGCGTACATCAGCGGCAGCTGCGTTCCGTGCGCGAGCGTAACGGGCGCCTGCGTACGGCGCGGTTTTTTCGCGACGCATACGTTGCGGAAATTCCATTGTGTAAAACCTGGCGAAACTTCTACATGAAATATTGGTAACCAATTCTAACATTGCATAGAATCTTCTGATACACCTGTGACTATCGCACAATATACATGGTATTTGGTAGCATGACATGACATTTGGTTCATGACTACTGTGGTATTGTTGAGTTTGATTGCAATCTAAAAGTAGCCCAATCCCTTAGAAAATCCAGGCCACAAGTCATGCAATACTCATCACTACTGTTATAGACAACACATGTGAGAGGCCTATAAATAGTGAATTGCTGCTAGAATCATTTGTCTCCAGATCTGTACTTGTCAGGGTCTAAGGTAAGCTCTTCCATGGTCCTTGTAGATATGATATCCATTAACAATGTAAGTGTATGAATGTATGCACCATTGCCTCACTGACTACAGATTGTTGGGCCAGCAAAGTCTTTGTAGCATTATTGCAACATGTCACATGTTCACTATTTCACTCACAGGTCTTAAACCTGTGTGTGTCCATCTATTGCAGGACAACATGTCCCAGCAATAGGTGAAATGTGTCAGAGTACATGATGTCGGCAACAAATGCAGACACCTTTGATACTCAAGTAGTGTTTAGTAGTTCGATGTTGTAAGCATCTGTGTGTTTAGGACGGTGTGTATTGAGTTCATATTATTGTTACATCATTATAGAGTCAAATGGATATTCGAGATTTGACGGGGCGGCCATCTATTGTACGTATTGAAGCCTACAAATCTATTTGTTGTCGGATATGCCCATTATGTGCATAGGTGCATCATTATTTATGTTCATTTCTTTATAGGTTGCTGAAGCAATGATGGCATTCATGGCAAGGAGGCTAAGGGCACTTGCGGCTCTCCCCACTCGTCGGCCAAGGAGGCCAGGACGTGCTAGAATCTATCGCACACGGGTGACTCTGTTTGGTATGCCCGATGATGAGGTACTTACTAGGTACCGGTTACCGCCACATGTCATTCTGGATCTGCTCTCGTTAATTGAGAGTGATCTGGAACCTCTTCACGGGATCACGACAGCAATTCCGCCTCACACACAGCTGCTGGCGGTGTTGCATTTCTGCGCCTCAGGATCATTCCAACAAGTAGTGGCAGTACTTGCTGGAATATCTCAGCCGGCCTTCTGCCGAATCCTGAGGCGTGTGACGTCGGCCATGTTTAGGCGCAAGGGACACTTCATGGCCATGACATTTGCCACCGAGACCCTGCGCAGAAGCCAGCAGGCCTTCCATCAAATTGCTGGCTTCCCTAATGTGATAGGGGCTGTGGATGGCACCCATGTACCATTTGTGCCTCCATCTCGAAGTGAGAAGATATATAGGAACCGCAAATTGTTCCACTCACTGAACGTGATGGTGGTATGTGGCCCATCCATGGAAATTCTCTCCTTCAACTCGAAGTTTCCCGGAAGTGCCCATGACTCATGTTATCCGACAAACCGGGATTTGGCAAAGACTACAAGAGCTGGAAGGCCGTGATGCGTGGGTTCTGGGTGACTCCGGTTACCCATGTACGCCCTGGCTACTTACGCCGTACAGCTCCCCAGCACCGGGCCCACAGGAGGCATTCAATCGGGCGCATGTTGCCACCAGGCAAGTGGTGGAGCGCTCAATTGGCCTTTTAAAGGGACGATTTAGAGTGCTCCACCGCACTGGTGGTGACTTACAGTATGCGCCTGAAATGGTGTCGAGGATCGTGGGCCTGTGTTTATTTTTCCATAACATTGCTGTGCGGCGTGAGATACCCTTTGATGAGTGGGAGGTTCCATCTGAGCCGCAAGATTCGCCCATGCGCCCATCCCGCGCCCCTGAATGCCGGAGGGGATACCAGCTGCGGGACTCTGTGGCGCAAAGATTCTTCAGGTACATTTTATATAGTTGACCAGAACACACCAATTGTTGTAAAAATCACCCCTTCAAATAAGTACAGTGTGTTAGTTGTAAGTCTTACAAAACGACAATTAGCCAGCCTGCCCTCCTAATGGCAAAGAAATAGGAGATATTTTTCATATGTGCTTAGTTTTGGTGGAAGTACAATATAGGTGGTCATTATTATACCTTGTGCAAGGGATCTTATGTGTTTGTTATATCTTCATTATTGTAGTTGATACTATCACTGATGTCTGGTGAGTACATTGATTTATTCTCTAATGTGGTGGTGACTTTTTTCTGTGTTGATGTATGATTTGTTTGCAGATATATATATATATATACATATATATATATATATATGATATTTGAATTTATTAACATGTTTAGAAATTTCAAGGAGCAGGCAGGCAGGCAGGCAGGCAGGCAGGCAGGCAGGCAGGCAGCCAGGCAGCGCTGGTGTATAATGGTGGACTCAGGATACCTGCAAGTATGTGTATGTGTCTTTTAAACATAAATGTACGCATACACATAGATGCATAGAGTAAGTAATGCGAAGTACAGCTACGTTGCTAAGCTATAGCACGCGTTGCTTGGCGGTGCGATGCCTTATTCGATTTGCAAAGTGCATACACACTGTGTTTTATATATATCAGATTTGTTCATTGCCATACATCAGCACTACCGTTTTTAATGCATGCGAATTTTTCGCCATGTGTGTTGGCGCAGAGACGCTGTTCATGTAAAGATGAACAATAAAGTTATTAACACAAATAACTGTGAGAAACCAATGACAGCACATGATTGGTTGATTGATGCCATTGTTAACATGGCGGAGACACGCAGAGCAGAGGCGTTTTCACCTGCGGAACTGAGGGCTCTGGTCTCCGTCATGGAGACAAGGCTGGGCCGTGCAGGGCCCTTTATAACAAATGGGCAGAAGCGGCGGGCCTATGCTGCGGCAGGGCGCCGGATTTACGCCCGCACCCGGGTGCGGAGGAGCATCGGCCAGTTAGAGAGGCGCTGGTCAGACCTCCGCAGGCGCCAGCCCCAGCTTCTCGAAGAGATTAGGAGGGAGATAGCTGTTTGTGAGTGTATTTTCGCTATGAAATTTCGCACTTACATCATAGCATATATAAACAATAAAAGTTGTCTCATGAAAAGTGGGTGGGTGTCCATGGGTTTAAAAGTCCATAGACTGTTATGTGTGCTTCTTCCTGGTTAACATGCAGTCATGTGGCTTTTATATGTAATTACATAGCATTCTTGATTCTCATGCATACAATGTGCCAGATCTAATATGTGTTAAACATTGATAAATGCAAGGGTTGTAATGATTGAACAAATTACTAACAATCACATAATAACTTAAATGTCACATTTTGGAGTCCATTAACAGTAAGGACCAACTTTCAAGCATTGTTTTCGATCATTATCACCCTTCCATGTATCTCTTGTTATGGATTAATAAATGTGCCCCAATGACCCTACATTGACAATGATGTTTGTTTTCTACCACACAGCACGAGCCCGAGCACGACAGGCACGGGAACAGGCCGAGGCAGGCCAGGCCGAGGAGGAGGTGCAACAGCCTGATGAGGAGGTGCCGGCGATGGTCGAGGAGGAGGAGGAGCAAGTGGTGGAGGAGATGGTGGAGGAGGAGGAGCAAGTGGAGGAGGAGGAGCAAGTGGTGGAGGAGGTGGAGGAGGAGGAGCAAGTGGTGGAGGAGATGGTGGAGGAGGAGCAAGTGGTGGAGGAGATGGTGGAGGAGGAGTATGTGGTGGAGGAGGTGGTGGAGGAGGAGGAGGTGCCTGAGGAGGTGGCGGAGGAGGAGGTGGAGGAGGTGTTGGTGGCGGAGGAGGAGGTGGAGGAGGTGTTGGTGGCGGAGGAGGAGGTGAAGGAGGTGTTGGTGGCGGAGGAGGAGGTGGAGGAGGTGTTGGTGGCGGAGGAGGTGGCTGAGGAGCCCACGCTTGTCCCGGAGTCGGCCGAATCAGAGGGGGAGGAGGCGTGTGAGGCGGTGGAGGCCCAACAGATCGGTATGTATACATAATGCATCATTCATGAATTAGTTGTACTGGTATTTGTTATGTAGCACTGGTGATGATAAATTTTGTTACAATACTATTACTACAGAACCCAAAGTGGGTAGCTACAGATACAGGTACGGGTTAGATGGGGTGTCCAAGGCATCCCTTTCATCCAGGACACCTCTTAATTACACAGGTTTGTGGGATGGCTTGGAGCTCCATTTTGACTGCCACATAACCGTTGTAGTTAAACAGGATCCTGGAGTAAAGGGATGAGTGTATCATTTGTGGATAAAATTCACCTGCTGCAAGCGTAGATTCTGTCCCATCATATAGCGGAATATATGTTTTAGGTGAATGTTATTTATAAACTATATGATGTATGCTATAAATGGAGTATGGGCCGGCCTACCTTGGAATGGAGTCACAAGTTGACAGTGTCCCTGGAGCCTCCTCTACCTAAACACCCCCTGTAGTTCAGATTGTTTTTTTGCCCTCACAGAATTGTAGGTTGGTTTAGACTGAATTATGATTTTGAGGATGTGTACTGTGCATTCCTGACATTTGCATAACTCCCATGCCACGAACCATCACTGAACTTATACTGAGGAGATTGTGACAAGTTGTTATTGACGGAGGCCATGACATGCTTGTCATTGGTTAGTCATGGGTGGGTTGTGAATGAGAAGAAACACTATGACTGTTATGTCTTCTGCAGCGTAAAGGGTAGAGGGACAAAAACACAGTATTTATTAAATAAGTTTGCATGTATGTATATATGTATGTGTCATATTTATTTATCTATGTGTGTCTCTATCTCTCTACATATATATATATATATATATATATATATATATATATATATACACGTCACCTAGCATTTCTGCGATTTATGTAGCAGTATGTGAAATGTATGCATGAATATCATGACTAATTTTTGCCCCTTTGACATGCCCACAGATGACACAACACCAGCAGATGAGGGTGTTCGTGGGGCCCTCCTGCGGATGGGCCACCATTTGCAGCTCCTAATTGCGGATCTTCAGGACCTCCGGGATTTGCTCCTTTAATTTATTTTTTTTCTTCATTTCTATTTCTATGTTTCATAGTACTATAAATAAATATTTTATGCAAGTTCGAAGTTGTTGGTTTTCTTTGCACATTAAACAGTATATGTGTAGATTGTTTATAATATTTTACACAGGGTCAAATACAAACCATTGCACTTCAATTGCTGTAAGGGTTAATGTGTGCAATGCATGTGTTAGGCATGTTTGTAAGGATTTATTGGCATATAATTGATTCCAATTCCAAATAAACATTTTTTTATGAGGATAGGTAATTGAATAAGTGGGTCATGTGATGTATTGCAGAATAGACATAATAGTGGGTATTTTTGCGTAAATACACCGCTTCCGTGCGGACGGACCGCTTGCCATCCGTTCGGATGCGGTATTCCCGTGCATACTCTGTAATACCGTGCAGAATCTGAGTGTTTCCCCCGCACACGCATGGTTTGTATGTCGTCCGTAAACACGCCCTGTTCTTAAAGAGTGAGCCCGTCCGAATGCGGAGGACACGTGGGCGTTTCTACGGACGATGGCCGCACGCGGCAGCACAGCGTGGCGTGCGGACCGCACCGTAAGAATTCGGGAATATCCGCATCAATCAGAATAAGGGCCTTAAAGTGTTTTACATTTGTACGGTATGTACTATGTAAAATACCAAATAAAAAAAACAGGAAAGAGAATGAACCATTTGAGTTGCGTTTTTTAGTTGCTGAAGGAACATTAGTGAAATTCTTTAGTAAATGTTTTTGAAGGATTCCAGAGAGAAGGTCCACTGTTTTGTGCAGGAGAGTGAGTTCCATAAAGTTGATCATTCAAAGCTGAAAGCTCGGTACCCGTAAGACAGTGATGTCAAACTCATAGTCCTCCATCTGTTGTGGAACTGCATGTCCCAGCATGCCCTGCCACAGTTTTAGCAATCCATTATATAAAATCTGTGGCAGGGCATGCTGGGATGTGTAGTTACACAACAGCTGGAGGGCCATGAGTTTGACACCACTGCCGTAAGATAAGTCAACAGTGTCTAGATCAGTGGTGGTCCTCAAGATCTACTGTACCAATGGTCCACATTTTCCAAATTTACCTAGCTGTTGCCCAGTTGTAGTCAATACTAACTGGCACATGTTCAAACATGCTTCATTTTTTCATACTATACTGTAGATCCACAGGTTGGATGAAAAACATGAACTGTTGGTAGATCTTGAGGACACCAAAAAGTTTACATGCACAAGGTTAACATTGACAAATGTCAACATGCATAAGGTCAACAATTGACAAAAGATCAACACAATCAAAAGGTCGATATTCATATTTTTTTTTTATGAATTGCGACAGTGACAAAAAAAACTTGAAATCTCATTTTGTTCATGTTGATCTTTTGGTGTCAACCTATTGACGGTCTGTCTAGACACTGTAAACGCTTTAATCAGTAACCGACAACTCAACCCCCAGATGAATTCAGGGAGAATCTAGGTACTGCTAATGATTACTCATCTACAGATCCCAGTATTGAGCAGGGCAGTAAGGAGTCAGACCCTGAAGGGAGTAGCGAATGGGTGTTATGCGGCTGTAGGGAGACCCGGGTAGATAGCATTGCCATATTTAAGGTGGGATTATACAACTGCATGTAGGATTTAAGGCAGATCTCCTGAGAGAATAAAGAGCTTGATTTAATTAACTGACCCTTATTCAATCCTAGTAGAATTTTTTTTAAAGCTGTGGTTGACTCATTGAGTTGGGGAGAGAAAAGTTCATAGCAAAGACCATAGCATCTGAAGAATTTGATGAGTAAGTAAGCGCAAGAACAGATACTATTCTTTATGAATTGATTCATTTATAATATAACTAATAATTTAATGACCCATGGTATATAAAGTACGAAAGCTAAGCATTGCACTCTTCAATTCTAGGCTCCTAATTGGCTTTCCCTGGATTATATTTTTCAACGAAAGGCTCCTTATTGGCTTCTCCTGTTTTACACTCCCCAATGCTAGACTCCTTATTGGCTTCCCTTGCCTTCTAGTCCTCATTGCTCGTCTCCAGTTTCTTAGTGGTGGTGCCTTTTAGCTCATTTACTAACCGCCCAATAAGCTTGCTGAGATTAAATTCTTATTTCATTATCAACTGAGCTGCTGTCCTGCTGCAATAGAGATCCAAACTGCGTCCTAGGATGCAGCATTAGATAACACAGTCAGTTGGCTTGTGGCACCCATAGTACCTCTCAAGTTGGCCATCGCAGAGGCCACAAAATCTCCATATTACAACTGAGATCGCTGACCTCTTACCAACACTCTACATCAAAATGGCATCAGGACAAACAATGGAGCCTGATGGGGGCTTGTATCCTATGCCCCAAGACCTGCTAGAAACATTTCTACTTTGCAACAATGAGCGCAGGTGTAACCGCTCCTGAATAACCCCCAGTAAGTTAGAACGAGGAGAGGTACTGGCAGTAAATTACTGTACAGCAGATAAATGAATATGCCAGTGGAATCAAAAACCGCCCCTCAAGGGGGAGCAAGATACAGAAATAAAAATTATTTATCTGAGCTTTCTACACACTAATTATATTCAAAATACTACAAAATACTACATTTATACAGCAATGTTACTAATGACTGGTCAAAATGACATAACATTCATTACAATACAATAAAAAACAATTAATATAACAATATAACAATTCATACGGATTTTATAATATGGAAATTGAAAGGTGGATTATCAAAAAATTGATATGTGTATGCATGCGTCCTCCAGATAAATGAATAAACGTGGTACTTAAAAATCGATGACTGTGGTCAACAATAAGAGAATTAAGCCAAACATGTACACATAAGTGACACACTGATGGATAATGAGTCCATCTAGGAGCTGCTGCTGGATGACAAGCGCATACCGGATTCTAGGGACCTGTGTGTTGACGGACTTGCCAAACTTGTCCAAAATGGCAACGCAGTGAGCACCTGACTGTGATGAGCTGATGGTCGGCATAGCTGCAGGTGGACACAGTGGCTCCAGATTCTTCCTTCTGCTTGGTGAGGGCAGTAGTCAGCTTACATATTATAATTCAATTGAATGGTTGCCATAGTGTTAGTGTGACACGTCAGGTCTTCTGATCTCTAATGTGTTTTGCTCCTGGTGGGACCTTTATTTCTAAAATAAGATTAGACCTGTATATTCTTACCAAACATGAAATAAATGTGTTTTTAACATTAATTAAATCAGCATTGGTAATGAATTGTAAAACCCCAAATAAAAAAGCTATTGGAATGTTTTGTCTTAAAATAATTGTGTCAGGATAGGAGGTAGGCAGTTTTTGTCTAGCCATTAAAGTTTCTGATTGTCCTAGAACCAAAGCGACTGCTCTAATATGTGATAGAAGAAAACATACAAATATTGCTTTATTGTCCCATATAAAATTTGTGTGCTTCATATAATATTCCGTAATATCCAGCTGGCCCTTTGAAGTTGACTTCCACACGTGTACCATCTGACACTAGGCCCCATGCTTCAGGGGCTCCAATTCCCTGACCTCCATCGGCTGACCAGACCCACCAATCGGCAGACAGAGGGATCTAGAAATTGGGATTTTTAAACATGTTTAATATTTTTGATTCCCAGATACGCCGTACAGGATTGGGATATCGCTGCAAGTTATTTCTGATGTATGGGGGGCCATAACACTTGTACCGTCCAGAACTACAGCCTCTTCTGTAACCTTATTTGCAATTGTATGATAAACAAAATATACCTAATTTGAGTACCCCTATACATATCATTAACATCGACAGATGAACAAAACATTTAGCTTTCTTTAGTATATTCATAGAGGTGCAGTAAGCATTTCTCCTATCTTCAACCACAGGCTGATGACTACAAGCCAAAATGTCAAATGACAAGTTCAATTTCTAACTTAAGAATGATATCATCCAGGCAATGACATTTTTAAAATGAAACTATAAAAAGTAAGTACTAATATAAGAAAAAAGACAGCAGATTGCTCTGCCAGGGCTGCCATATTAAAAAAAAATAATTTATTTTGATATAGTCACAATAAAAATATAGATCAAAGTCAGAGTCTGTCTTGGCCTAGAATCATTTTACTAATGAAGAGGGACGCTATATGCCGTGCATGACATCATCGCGTACAACACCACAGCATTTTACTGTGTAACTGTTTATTTGCTGAGCCCAACAATGCACAGAGGTATCTGCCACTTAAGTCAGTCACATGTGTAAATCAGGAAGCAGAACTCACAATATAAAATGGAGAACTTGAACACAGCAGATCCTGTAGTACAATAAAAGCAAAATATGTCACTATCATACGTTAAATACCTCAGTAAACAGCACTGTAAAGAGCCTTTTAAGCACTTTCATAGCTACCATTTATGAATTTCTGGCACATATAATAAACTATAAAATGTCAGTTACATTTCTGTGGATTATGGCTATGTATTCCATCATCAAAGTGAAAAATGCACAGCAAAAATAACTAAATGTAAATTACTGTAGATAAACTATAAAGAAATGGAGCAAATTTCTGTAAAATGCAATACATTGGTGTAGAAAAAGGAAGCTGGACCCAAGGTAATTACCTGTGAAAGTGTCTGTAAGGAAGCAAAAGTAGATAAAACACTTTTATTTACATAGTCGTATTTATCTTGGATGTAAAGCAGAAATTGACAAACTGATTAAGTCCTTTTTAGCCTATTCTATTCAAATTGGTCACCTGCCTTTGTGTTAGTTCTGTATAATGTGTTAATGTTTCTTCCGGGATGTTAAATGAAACATATAAATGATAATTAATGTCATGATGACAGAAAGCACACTGCAGTTAGTCAAACCAGACAATTTTAGTCATGTGACTTTCATGGCAGCTTGTACCTGTGCAAACCAACTGGTGTCCCCTGGGATTTGAGTCATGTGGCGAAAACTTAGCCTGGCTTGGAATATTTTTGAGAGAACAGAAAGCGCTTTGATCCTAGCTCAGATAACAGCAGTATTACCTGACAGGAGTTTATGCTAGATATATTGTTCAGCTCAGGTAGGCCTCAGGTAAGCCTCAGGGGAGGTGTCTGGTTGACCTCAAAGCTCAACCAAGACACATGATCCCACAGGGAGGGCCTTTGAGTGGGCAAAGGAGCCTGGCATCACATTTTATTATCCTGTCATTCTTATTCTTGTTGCACTCAGACATAATAAGGGGATCTTCTGAAAAGACTGCAGCCTCACCTAGAAAATGTTCAATTAGAATAAAATAAATCAGGTCAGAATTATACAACTGATATTGTGTCTGCTTATTGCATAGACTCACATTTTATTCTGCCTCCTGTGAATTCCTAGCGTCCAAATTAATAGTAAAAATCTGAAATACAGAAAAATAATGTCATCGCTTGTCTTTACAACCCACAAGATAACTCCATGGCTCAGAACATTATTATCCAATGTTTTAATTTTGCTGAATCAAATAGAAAATATACACCATTAGCAAGGCGCGTTCCTTCACGCTGGATGAAAATGGATGTTTTGCATAGACATCCATTTGCAACCTGCAGGGGAATGCCCACATCATTCAATATTTGCCATCTATCGAATGATATGGAACGTGCACGCATATGTAAGAGTGGTCTGAGGCACCCTTACATATGCATTCACGTTCTGAAGGAAATGGAAGGGCAGCTGACATCCGGTGATCACAGCTGCCCGCCCCCGTTGACCACACCATGGCCTCATTAGCATGAGAATGTCCAGCGTTCTCATGGGAATGCCCATATAATGCTGGGTGAATAACGCCCATAAAAGGCGGGTGGCATATGAAAGTGGGGCCACCCGCCTCCACACACCCCTCTCCGACCCCCCGCCCACAATCCTGGGTGCGTGCACCTAGCGATCTATGTATTCTCAATGGGTGCATGCACCCTTCGTATGTACATACGCAGAAATGCGCATAAGCAGCAACAAAACATCAGTCCCCATGCGAACGAACAGCAGTTGCGAAGGGACCTGAATAAAGTCTGCTCAACCAGGTCAAGGAATATAACCATTCAAACTTT
The DNA here is from genome assembly GCF_055691185.1 of Crinia signifera. Taxonomy (NCBI): domain Eukaryota; kingdom Metazoa; phylum Chordata; class Amphibia; order Anura; family Myobatrachidae; genus Crinia; species Crinia signifera. The sequence goes on along the minus strand of NC_139219.1, from coordinate 234,304,804 downwards.
AAAAGGCCACACTTATTCTTGACCAATGTATGAACATGGTAAAGGCTAGTTCTTGTCCCTCTTTCTAATATCCACAACACTGAGGGGCAGAGTTATTAAACCTGGGGAAGTGATAATGTGGCTGGTACTTTATTACTTGTCAATCAGCTCCTAGTTACAGACTGGATTAGAAAAATGACAGTTGGGAGCTAATTGGCCGGTGATAAAGTACCAGCCACTTTATCACTTCACCAGGCTTAATAAATCTGCCCCTCAGTCCTCTAGCCTTGTCTTCAACAGGAATTTGCTTATTATCAAAGCTCCATAAGACAAGCACAAAAACTAGTATTATCAATATTACCTCAATTTAGACTGGCACACACCCACCAAGTTATGCATAACTTTTTCTAATAATAGGGTGTCTGCTGTCAGGGGTTGAAGCCAGGGGCGTAACTAGAACTTTGTGGGCCCCATGGCAACATCTTGAAAGCCTCCCCCTCACCATTAACCCTTAGGGGCCAGAAGAAAGAGTATGTTGGGGAAAGAAAGAAAAATAGAGGAACAAGAAAGAGGTAGAGAGGCTTGGTCAGGAGAGAGATTGCTTCGTGGAAAAAAAGGGAATGAGTGAAAGAGAGGAGCAAGAGAGAGAGAAAGGAGGAAGGAGCATGGGAGAGACAAAGAGGCGAGAGACGGGGGAAAGGTAGAGGGAGGTGCAAGGAGAGAAAGAGAGGGGTCTTAGCAGGTGTGTAAGAGAGAATGTCGACAGGTAGTGAGAGGATGTCAGGGAAGAGAGAAAATTGCCAGGTAGAGAGAGGGGGGGAGAGAGAGAAGGGGAGGCATGGTAAAAAGGTTGGGAGAGACTATGGGAAGAGATAGAGATATAGGGTGGAATGTAATGATGCCTGAGTTCGGTGGCTGTGCGGGATGCTGGCTGAACTTGGATGTTTTATTAAAGGTGCAATCACTTACAAGGCATCCTGCATGCCCCCATTGCAAGCAACCAGGCAGTGGGGAGAGATGACAGGCTGTTAATAAATATTTGTTAATTAAACAGGCACCACTATAGCTTACCAATGTGATGCTACCTCCACTTCAACCACTGTTTTATAATCACCTGCAGTCTTGCTCAAGTCAAGATGCGCTCTTAAGGTAGATAACAAACTTCTTTAAATAAATAAAAATTATAATTAATGTTAAAAAGAAATAAAAGCTGAAGGAGAGTTTCCTTTTTTCCATACTGGGTTCTGGGTGAAAGTTTAAGAGATTCTGGGCGGGATGTTCTAACATCCGCTGCCCATTTTTGCCCCCCCCCACCCCCCTTTGCCGGCCACCGCATTCTTAATAATTGCATATGCTCTAACATATGCGATTATTAACGCAATGGACAGCTCTTGCGATAAGACTATATCTAAAAATCGGGCGCTAATTAAAATATATATATTTTCCTTCAAACAAAGTATTAATTCCGTATGGCAGCTCCCAGAGGGATCAGCTCTTTATCACAATCAAAATACAAAACAAATAATTATTCTGAATAATTAGCGCACTGAATTAAACACACAATGGTATTTATTAAAAATAACAATTTAAAATATCCTCAAAACACTTAAAACAAATACATATAGTTTATGGTAGTGTATGGAAAGATGATGGAAGTATCCTTAAATGAATGAAAGGTCCTTATATGAAACAGGGTCCCTTTTGCTGACAAATGTGATATTGTATGATATCCAGATGGTGATATTGAGAAGAATGATGTAACAGACCTGGTGATGATAATTGGAACGCACATGTGATGCTGTAAATTAGGGCTCAAACCGGCATGGAGCTTTGAGTACCCCACCGCTGGGAGCACGTCAGTGACCAACAGAAATGCGGCTAGGTTGTATGGAGGAATAGCGTCTCATCTACCGGCATGGCACCGGGAGTGACTAGACTCCAGCCGCAAGTCACTAATGAGAGTCCTGGATAGCAGACTGTACCTCTCGGGGATACCACTCATTGGAAAAAGCAGAAAGGGATGGCCGCAGGTCGCCCTTCCGCTTGCAGGTTCCCAGCACCGAGGTAGGAGTGTTATGGGTTGGTTGACAGCAGAAATGGAGCGAGTGGCAGGTATAGAGCGGATGGCAATAGTTCCTCCCCAATTTAATGCATTTCTCCTACACGGGTATCTGACCATTTCCTCAGAAGACGGAGAAACGCGTTAAGCCGGCTGCCTGGGCTGCTGCCCTGCTTCACCTACACGCATTTGAACTGTTCTTTCACCAGACAGTTCCATCCCATCTGGTAGAGAGCCATACAGCCGTCACCCTACAGGAGGGGACTTTTATGTGTTTTTGTGCCAATCTTCTTGTATTTTATCCATGATAGATTTTATTGTATTAGGGATTTCTTCTTATTAAAAACTGTATTACACTATGATAATAATTTCTCTTGCAAATGGATCAATAATGTGGATATCCATTTGATACATCCATTGTGGAAAATATTAAGACCTCCCATTGCAACCCTCGTGGAGTTCCCATTCATAAGGTACATGCTGGTGTAGGGTTCAAACACCTCTTTGTTGTGATCACTTGTTTTTCAAGGAGTGCTGAAGAACTCTCCTGTTTGTAATCCCACCCCCAGCTGCTGCTTTTGCGCAGATTTGGTTATATCCACTTTAGATTATTTCCGGATAAAGAAGTATATTTATGAAAATGTGGTGATATGTATGATTTTTTTTTTTATTGCAGCAATACAAAATTATTATTTTTTTATACCGGAATTTTGCTGTTTTATTTTGGACTTATTTTGAGTATGTCTTTTATTGTATCTCACTTTATACATGTTCATGTGGAGTGAATCAGAGTTGAATTAAGTATCAATTTTAAATAACATTGCAGGATAACATAACACAATGCTGTAAAGTATAATAACCAGCGTTAGAAGTCATCTCTGTGATCAATTTTGTAATAAGAATCCAAATTTAAATTTTGTCGGACGTGATTGAAAAAATCTGGTGCACAGTAGAAAACAACTACTGACCTTTTAAACTGTAAAGCAAAATATAAGAAAAGCTGGTAAGATTGTTGCCCAGTTCAAGGCTTTGTACTACAGAGCCAGAACATTATTGTGATATAAACTACCAAGGTTTTCCACTAAATTATTTAGAGGTATGAGTTAGCTCAAGGACAGGTGTTCTATTTATTCAGATGGCGACATAAATTATTCAGGATTGGAGACAGGTAAAACAGACGGGAAAGGGAGCCAAAGCAAGACAGCCAGAGGGCGGCTCTTATACAATTACCAAATAGAGCTTAAGGAAGATAGGAGACAGGGAGCCATGACTATAACACATGTTGTCTCAGGATAATCTCTTCTAGGTGTGATCTTTACTTCAAACCACAACTTTAAATTGTTTCTGGGAATTTTTGTCTGTTTCAGAATATGGTAGTATGGCAGTGCCCACTGCTAATGCACTTGTATGACATACAAGGTTTTGGGATCTGGGTAAATAAAGATGCTGTATTATTTTTTAGTGTTAAGCACCTTTATTCAGGGTTTGTTATGTTTAATTTTCAATTACATCTGTAATTGGCACTGCTAGGGACATGATATGTAACAGCATTACTGGGGACATGATATGTAACTGGCACTACTGGGGACATGATATGTAACAGCATTACTGGGGACATGATATGTAACTGGCACTACTGGGGACATGATATGTAACAGCACTTCTGGGGACATGATATGTAACAGCATTACTGGGGACATGATATGTAACTGGCACTACTGGGGACATGATATGTAACTGGCACTACTGGGGACATGATAAGTAACTGGCACTACTGGGGACATAATATGTAACTGGCACTACTGGGGACATGATATGTAACAGAATTACTGGGGACATGATAAGTAACTGGCACTACTGGGGACATGATATGTAATGTAACTGGCACTACTGGGGACATGATATGTAACAGAATTACTGGGGACATGATAAGTAACTGGCACTACTGGGGACATGATATGTAATGTAACTGGCACTACTGGGGACATGATATGTAACTGGCACTACTGGGGACATGATATGTAACTGGCACTACTGGGGACATGATATGTAACTGGCACTACTGGGGACATGATATGTAACTGACACTACTGGGGACATGATAAGTAACTGGCACTACTGGGGACATGATATGTAACTGGCACTAAATATGTGCAAGATAATGATTGCTTGCCATTCAAATGCAGTGCCTGAGATAGTGCACAAACTTTGCTTCATGTTTTGAAACCTTGTTTCATACACAAATAAAATATATTTATGTGTATTTTATGTGTACTGTATATAGAACATTGATGCAAGATACCTCAAATACCTCATTGAAATAAAAATATTCCGAAATACGGAATCGTCCGTTATTCAAAAATCTTCTGGTCCCGAGCATTTTGGATAAGGGCTATTTGTAGTGTTCCTGGGCCTAAACCTGGTGTGAGAACTGACCATTGTCTGGAATTGCACATAATAGAGGCAGCACAATTTTCCCTACAAAAAAATCACCCAACTAACACCTGGGGCCAAATGTAATAGGGTAAGATTTTCAGAAAATGAGAGATTTGGGGAGAGTTTTCCCCTTTTTTTTAAAGCAGCAATCAATTACACTGCAAAACCAGGTTGATTTTGCCATGTAATTGATTGCTGCTTTAAAAAACATGATAAAACTCTCCCAAAATCTCTCACTTTCTGAAACTCTCACCCTATTACATTTGGCCCCTGGTTTCTGATTGTGGAAAATGTTGTCTCAGGTGTCATTTCAGTATATGTATTACATATTCAGTGTCATGTTCATCTAAACATAGACCACATGTGATCCACAGACTGGAATACTCGGAGCCGGCACTTCCATTAGGCAGCTTTAGGCATCTACCGGGTTCAGTGTGGAATTTTCCAACAATTGAAATACTGAGAATCACTTGGCCAACACTGTTATACCGCAGGGTGTAAATACAGGCGGTCAATATCCCAAAAGGCAAATTATATTGACAGCTGAAATGCCAACATTCAGTATACAGACATAAACAAAATGCTGAACATGTTAAAATGCACACAGTCATAAAATATTGACATAGACACTGTACCGCACCTCCTCGCATGGCTCGTTGTGCTCGCCATGCTTCCAGCACACTATTATATTCTCCATCTTTGCCCACTGGGATGGTAAAATATGAACAAGTCAATATTTGTAAGAAAATTACAAAAAACTGTATTATTTGTGTAATTATTTTGGCTGTCGGCATTGTGGTGCCTCCGGGCTCAAAGCCCTGAAGAGGCTCTTGCATGTACAGCAGCATCTGTGTGGCTCACAGCCAGATGCAAGTGTGACTGCTACTCATCCAACGGAGCTCTGTGGTCCATCCGATGCAGTTAATTGCCTCTGTCCCAGGAGCTCTGCTAACGCCTGCAATAGAGGACAGGACGGCTCACCCACCGCTCCGGCTGGACAGGGAGTTGGGAAACCCTGGTGAGCACTGATTCTGCCTGCTCGTGAGTCTGACTCTGATCCATTGACCATAACTATTAATTAACTGATAGATTAGGTTGGGGGTTTTTATTTATTGTGAAAGCTAGTAATTTAATGTTGCTTAGCATGAATGCTATTAACATTGGACTGGTTAAGGAAACTATATTGTTTATTTAATATGAATGCTATTGGTTTACTTTTTGTTATTGGTTTTGCAGGTATGGTGGTGTAATGAATAAATGTGGGTGCTATTCTGCCTGATGGTAACCCTCCCTCCATAAAACTTTCATTTGATCCTGTATGGAGGAGGGAACATCTAAATTTAGGGTGCCGGATATCTGCTCGACAGTCGGGATTCTGACTGTCAGTACTCCGACATCGAAATCCCGACTGTTTAAATGCCCAACCTATTGGTTAATCAGGCACTATCACCAACGGTATACTTTGCTGCAACTGCAATTCAACTCCCTGAATGCTTCTATGGCTGCGCAGAGAGCTGCGGGTTCTGCAGCACTGGTGTGTTTTATGTGTATACTAGAATGCTGAGACATACCTTGAAATCTCTTACGACTCAACTGCATTTTTGCAAACACAGGGGGTTATTCTGGTTCACTCTTTCTGACAAAATCCTTCTTAGATGGACAAAACCATGTGCACTGCAGGGGGGCAGATGTAAAATGTGCAGAGATAATTAGATTTGGGTGAGTTATTTTGTTTCTGTGCAGGGAAAATACGGGCTGCTTTATTTTTACACTGCAATATAGATCTCACTTTGAAATAAAACCCCACCCAAATCTAATTCTCACTGCACAAGTAATATCTACCCCACCTGCAGTGCACATGTTTTTGTCCATCTAAGAAGGAATTTGTCAGACTGAACCAAAATAACCCCCATAGTCACGAAGCACACAAAGTCTGCTGATAATCACTCAGTTGTGACACCATCCAAATTGTGACAGGATCTCAATCTGGCCTAGCGACTGCAATTGGGATCAGTGGCGTAACTACCTAATTTTCACCCCCCCCCCCCCGCCACAAATTTTTCGCCACCCCCCTCCCCTCCCCTCGACCCCCTCCCTCCCCTCCTTCCCCTCCGTGTACCTGCCTGGCCGCATCTGCGGTCACGGTCCCGTCTCTCCCGGCGTCGACTCCTGCTGCTATAATGAAAACTGACTCTTAGAAAATGGCTGCCCCCATACTGCAGACAGAAAACTGTCTCTAGTATGGGGGCAGCCATTTTCTAAGTGTCACTTTTCATTATAGCAGCAGGAGCCGGTGCTGGGAGAGACGGGACTGTGACCAGGGGCGGATTTAGGGATGAGGGCGCCCCTAGGCACAACAATAATGTTTACTAAGTAGGACAGTTACAGGGGCAGTATCTGCATGTCCCATACATTTACACTCTATTTGAGATGGAATATAGTACAGTACAGTGGGTATTTTGCAGTTATTGGTACATTTTGGGCTGACAGTACTATCACAGGCATCCAAGTGCCGCCCCCAAACATGTGCCTAATGGGAAATTCAGCTCTGACTGTGACAGCAGGGCACCAGAGGACAGCAGCGGGTAAGTGGTAACTATAGCCCCGCAGCCCCCGGCGCCCACATGTTCTCTGCGCCTCCCCGCCACCGCGGGGGCTGCGGAGCTATAGCTACGCCACTGATTGGGATCACCCTCTGGTTCTTAGTCTGCTCCTGCAGAGAGCAGAGAACACCTCATGACTAAACACCACATGCCTCGCTAACCATTTACTTACAGAAATGTTACGTGAAATATTTACAGCTGTCCACTACACTTCCAGGAGCATGAGTTTCAATGACCCTCCAGCAGTAGATGAGCTCTTCCGTTTTCATCACCAGCAACTGTGAAAATCACCTGCTGTCTTCTTGATGAGTAACAACTTGCCTCCAGTTAAAAGTGCTTCATGTCATTTTATCATGCTTTGCCATCAGGTAAATTAGACGGATAACAAGTTTCATCTGTGATGCCCCAGGGAAGCATCAACAAGAACAAGCAAATCTCTTCGTATAAGCTTACCATATGTGCTCTGTATATCTGTGCTCCAATATAGCCATTCATCATAAGCAACTCGTAAAAATGGAGAAAAACATAAAACATATCTATACTGTGTATATACTTAAATAAATACATATACAGGTAATAGTAGTCATACATAAATCAGTATATATTTGTTTACTAAGGACCATTGCTTTATTGGGTACTTGTTTCTTATCACGGCCACAATCGCGGGCATCGTGTGCCTTAACTTTAAGGCACACCATGCGACGCGATGGCCACGATTTCCCCATAGTCTTCAATGTTAAAATATTTTGGTACTCTTTACCTAGAAGGGCGCCAGCGATTGAAATCGCGGGCGTCGGGGGTAAAAATCGCGGTCATCGCGGGCATCGGGCCACCGAGCCCGAAGCGTGGCGAGCGCAGCGAGCCCCGCGAGGGGACGCGGATACCTTCACAGGTAAACGCGTCCCCTCGCGGGCTTCACAGGTGTCCGCGTCGCCACGGACACCTGTGAAGGCCGCGAGTGGACGCGTATAACTGTGAAGGTATCCGCGTCCCCTCGCGGGGCTCGCTGCGCTCGCCACGCTTCGGGCTCGGTGGCTCGCTGCGCTCGCCACACTATTCTATTCTCACTCCACGCCCTAGTGGATAGTAGGGCATGAAAAGGTCGGAGGACGCGTACCGCCGCCCCTCGCGGGCTCGCTGCGCTCGCCACGCTTCGGGTTGCCGTGGATCGTGGGGTGGCGTTAAAAATTTAGGGGGACATTTTTGGGTTAATTGTGCCTATTTGGGCTCTGTGGCCCATTTAACATTGATTCCTATGGCCAAATCGGGTCCATTGAGCTATTTAACAGTAAAATCGCGTCGGTCGGGACATTTAACATTGATTCCTATGGGAAATCGGGTGCATCGCGTCGCGGGCATCGCGGGTACATTTATGGACGGCCGCGACGCGACCAACGCGATTTCCATGTTTAACATGGGTTTCAATGGGAAATCGCGGGCATCGCGTCGGTCGCGTCGCGGCCAGACATAAATGTACCCGCGATCACCACGACGGGCGCCCTTCTAGGTAAAGAGTACCAATATTTTAACATTGAAGCCTATGGGGAAATCGTGGGCATCGCGTCGCATCGTGTGCCTTAAAGTTAAGGCACACGATGCCCGCGATGCCCACGATTTCCCCATAGGCTTCAATGTTAAAATATTTAACATTGAAGCCTATGCGATGGACCCGATTTCTCCATAGGTTTCAATGTTAAATTATTTTAACATTGAAACTGAGTCCATTTAACATAGTAAAAAATGGTAAAAGTCCGAATAAGGGCCATTTCTCATTGGCTATGGCCCCGTCATGTGTGTAAAAAATAATGGCCCCCCATTGTGTCCGCCACCCCCACGATTGACGCGAACCCGAAGCGTGGCGAGCGCAGCGAGCCCGCGAGGGGCGGCGGTGCGCGTCCTCCGACCTTTTCATTCCCCTACTATCCACGTCGGCGTGGAGTTGAGAATAGATTAGTGTGGCGAGCGCAGCGAGCCACCGAGCCCGAGGCGTGGCGAGCGCAGCGCGCCCCGCGAGGGGACGCTGATACCTGTGAAGCCCGCGACGGGACGCAGGGATCTGTGAAGGTATCATCGTCCCCTCGCGGGAGAAATCGGGTACATCGCGTCGGTCGCGTCGTGTGCGTTTTGGTATGCACCCGACGCGACCGACACGATTTTTTCCGACACGACCACCACGATAGAAATCGTGGTGGCCGTGCTAGGAAACAAGTACCCTTTATTGTAAGTGAGTATGGGCCAGATGTATTAAGCTTGTAAAGTGATCAAATTGAGAGTGATAAACCACCAGCCAATCAGCTCTTACCTGCCATGTCACAGGCTGGGTTTGAAAATGACAGGTAGCAGCTGATTGGTTGGATGTTTATCACTCTCCATTTTATCACTTTTCAAGGCTTAGTACATCTCGCCCCAAGGTCTTTTATTATTTTAATATAAATTGCTAGTTACCCGGAGATACAGGGCCTAATTCATGTTTGTACGCAATCACCGATGTTCATGCAAGTCAGCGATTATCTGCGCATGGGTCAAGGTTATCGTTACACTCGCACTGAGATTTTATTGTAGAGTGACTGACAGAAAGTGATCATTTGGGGAAGACAAATGGGAGCGGCAGCAAAAATAGGTCATAGGGTAGACTCAGCGAAGGCCGACATACATTAGGTCGACCACTGACAGTCGACAGGACTTAGGTCGACATGGCTAAGGTCGACAGGGTCAGAATGTTGACACAAATCATTAGGTCGACAATGGGAAGGTCAATAATGGGAGGTCAACAGTCAAAAGGTCGACATGTCGACTCAAAAAATTCCGGAAAACTCATGTCGACCTTTTCACTGTCGACCTTCCCATTGTCAACCTAATGCTTGTGTGGACCTTAGCCATGTTGACTTATTTCAGGTGTCAACCTAAGCCCTGACAACCTTCATTGGTTGACCTAATGTATGTTGACCTTCATTGAGTCGACCTAGTGACAGTATCCCGCAAAAAGCAGGTGAATCATGGTGTTTTCAGGTCTATCTAGACACAGTTGACGCAAAATAGGTCAACACGAAAAGGTTGACATGCCCACGGTTGACACATTGGCAAAATGTCGATAGTGACAAAAACTAGACAAAAGCAAAAAGCGACATGGAAATGGTCAACACATGAAAAAAGTCAACATAATTCTTTCACAATGTTTGGGTGTCAATGTGGACCCCCAATTAGTTTAGCACGTACCGTCACTGTACTCAACACACTTTACCATTCCCAATTGAAGTAGGCATGGATGTTAAAGTATGAAAAATACCAACATTTTTTAAAAATCATTTGGTGTCAATCTAGATACTGTGGTTCTGTCATCCAGATACTGTACCCAGTTTCACTTGCTAAGATCAAAAGTTCAGAAGCCTTGAAAAATTGCAATTGCGACTGTAAATGTGTATAAACATGAATTAAGCCCACAGACTGGTAAATATTTAGTTTTTTTTTTTTACTAAGGAATGTGAAGAGGTCCTAGTAATAGAAATCTCTGATCCAAAAAAGTGTCAATAGTTTACATTTTATAGGTTTAAATGGTACTTTCAATATAAGACTCTCCGCTAGCCTCCAAACGTTCAAGCGTTCCCTGAAAACTCACCTCTTCAGGCAAGCCTATCATATTTAAGTTCTACGCGCATAATCCTCTGAGGCACTTATGTATTATATAGCTTCCCTTCTAACTTGGTGGGACTGCTATGCTATTACTGGTGCCTGTCCTTGTGTTTCCCTCCTATATCCCTATAGATTGTAAGCTTGCAGCAGGGCCCTCCTACCTCCAAGTCTGTCTGTTGTTACCCAGTTTGTTTTATCACTGTCTACTATTGTAAAGCGCAACGGAATCTGCTGCGCTATATAAGAAACTGTAAATAAATAAATAATATAAAACAGCAAGAGAGCAATACAATATAGAGAATACACAGAGGCCCTGCCCTGCTGTCCGCTGAATCGCTGCCCCCCCGCCGTATCCCCTCGCAACCATGCAAGACACATCCCTTCACATGTCCCGCTTGGCTGAGAAATCATTCCATGGTCACCGAACATCAAATGATTTCTTCAGGCCACACAAATATAAGTCAGTGGAGACTGACATATATGCGGCCATTCCGCCGAAGACAGAGCAGGTGGCTGACATCATGTGTCGTCAGCTGTCCGCCCCCAGCACACCTCCTTAGGGCCTTTGCTGTGCTACAAAAGGCACACAGTGGATTTTTGCATAAAAAAAAGAAAAAAGTGCGTTTACTTAGAGCCAAATGTGTGTAGCCTTAAGCTGGGCATACATCAAGGCGATTTGGTCCGATTTCGGCCGATTGCGACCAATCTGCCCGTTAAATCGGACCAAGTCTCCTCTCCCTGACATGTAGTCGGGTCCGATGCACGGTCCCGTGCGCATCGGACCCGACTAGGTGGTCGGACCGGCTGGCCGTCCGACCACCCGTTCTGGGACAGGCGCTAATCAGTGACGCATGCGATCCATCACAACGGATCGCATGTGTCCCTGCCGCCGGAAGGTCTTGGCGGCTTGCAGTCCATCGGGTGTCCGTACACTGCTGCGAGACGTCACAGGCAGTGTATGGGCACCTTTAGACTTGGTGTATTTGGCTTTGTACACAGTCAGGTTGGGATAGCTCTATCAGAGTGAAGGCACAGAGTCTAACAGACCTCCTGGAATGTATACTGCAGGTTGCGGCTCTATAACTGCCCCTATGTGGGACTGCATATGTGGCACATAATCAGCAGGCAGAAGAAAGGTCACACATGTAAAAGTCATGGTCACAGGCACAGGGTCACAAATATAAGACAATTAGAAAGTCAGGGCTACAAGTGCAGGTTCACAATTGAGAGACAGACTGGTGTTTGGGTCACAGGTAAGCAAAAGATCTGTACAATAGATACAGTAAGAGAGGGTTTGGTGCCCTGTAGGTCAAGCTAAATGAAATGACAGTAGCAATGGAATGCTAGGGCAAGGTAATGATCTCATACTCTAGTACCAGTGTGAGTTAAATAGGATGTGCAATCAAATGCTGCAAAACTGATAGACAGGGCTGTTTCTAGCCGATATTGTACCCAGTGCTAACAAAAACAATGCAGTTATACAGGAAGCAGGGAAGTTATATTTTATTAATACTAATAATAATAATAATAATAATAATAATAATAATAATCTAATAAAAATACACAGAACTGGAACAACATAAAGCAACTTATAGACTTGGCTATGACACCATTGGCAGTAAGCCAATCAGGTGCATGATGGAAATGAAAACCCCTTGATCAACGTGCTAAACATAATCTGAATAATAACCATATGTTGTCAGTTACAGGTACATGTTTCATAATGACTGTGCTGGATGATACAGTGACATGTGAGCTTATCCCGGCAACAGGGCATTCAGCAAAAAGAACAGTGTAATTTACAAGGGTACAAGAACAATGGTAGACTAAAAATTACACCATGATAATCAATTGGACACTGAACAGATAATGAGCCAGCATGGAAAAACTTATTGGCATTTGGAGGTGAATAGAACCAATCTTTGGTAGTGAAATGGAACAAAATTATTTAATGCAAATTGATAGAGGGTTAGATTCTGGTAGAAGAGGAACTAGGCCGACTAGAAGACAGGGGATGACCAAAAAAGGGAAGCAAATGCTGAGGTGTGTCAACACGAGAGAATGGTTTGGATAAAGGTACAGCAAGGCAGCAGAGCCGAATTTCCCATTAGGCACGTGAGGCACGTGCCTAGGGGCGGCACATGTTTGGGGGCGGCACTTGGATGCCTGTGATGGTACTGTCAGCCCAAAATGTACCAATAACTGCAAAATATCCACTGTACTGTACTATATTCCATCTTAAATAGAGTGTAAATGGATAGCACATGCAGATACTGCCCCTGTAAACTGTCCTACTTAGTAAATATGTATTCATAATAAAAGAACATGTCACAGTTAGTGACTTTTTTATAAATCCATTATATTGGCCCTTATCAAATGAGGGCTTATAAGTAATCAATAAAAATAATACAATTAGGTGTGTGTGGGGGGGGCGAACATTATTGTTGTGCCTAGGGGCGCCCTCATCCCTAAATCCGCCCCTGCAAGGCAGACAGAGTATGTAGTAGAAGAGCTAGTGCCAAGTCCACAAAGTCAGCGCCATATCAGTCAGGTCGGTGTGCTAAGGTCAGAACACGCAGCCCAACTTACATTCTGAAATTCAAGCAACAGTCAGGGCAGGTGCTAGAACTTAAGTGGTTAAATGCTGACATAACATAGGGTAGGTGGCAAAAGTACAATGGTACAAGGGCAAGCAGACAATCTTTATTAGTTAAATCCAGACCATGTCACGGTAAACAAACTGTATCTGGTTCAATGAGCACAAAATCGCCTTTCTTCAGAACTACTGCCCCAGTCAGGGCAATTAATGATTAAATTATAATTAGTAAATAGAGGTACAGTACTTAAACCTCCATGCTCATAATTGCCTAGGAATGAGCCCCCAGGACCTAAGTTTTATCCTGAGCTACAAGTGTTTATGTGACCATAATTCGCAGTACTCAACCATGCAGCAATATCCCAGACGATTCTGCAACTGGGAGAGTTGTATTAGAGCCGCCTTCATCCACAGTGACATAACATTATGAGACTACCTACTGTAGTTATAGAACTGTAGGCCACTTTCAAGTGAATTGTTGTTTGGCAAAGATAATAAATCTCCTGCATCAATTAAAACCAAATAACAATAAACCTTAGACTACATTAATCCAAGCTATATTGAATCCTAGCCTAGATTACGCTTCCCAACATAACCCAGATTCTATAATACATAAGCTAGTAACCTGTAACGGAAACCCCTTTTTGGTGTAAAAACACAAATCAGTACTTTTAGTAGAACATATTTTTTAGCATTGTCTTGGGGATAATGCTCTAAAAAAACTATTTTTAAAAGAAACCAATAAAAATGAAGCATCTCAAGGGTGAAAGGACATTGGTCTATCTATTTCAGATGTGAAATCTGAAATGCACCCAGCTACGGCAGCTGTATGCACGGAACCTACACAGCAGCTTTCTTTGCCTGAATCAGGATATAATGTGATTGCATTAGCCATCATTTCACTTGTTAATGATCCCCAGGGCAGAATCACAGGATGTATCCCAACGACTATACCGTAATGCATTCCTCTGAGGGAAAAAATGCTTTAATTTTCATGGGGAGAGCCATAAATATAAGTAAATATGTATTGCCATCATTTCTTTTCATTCGTTCTATTTTTGGAAAACTTGAAATTCAGCTTTTCTCAAAATGGGACTGGAGAACCATTAATGGGATCTTTATACCACTGCTCAAAATATCTAATCATGCAGGACAGTTCACATCCGTTTGTGAAAAAGACATAGAATTTGTGCATATACTGTAGGTAAGCATGAATATGTGTGGCGGTGCGCACCTAGGCACCCACAGGCACATGACCCCTGACAAAACCAGAACCTAATGTTTTCATAGTAAACAATGCCATTAATAAGCAGAATGATTATTTTCATATTAATATATTGGCTGTTTTGTGGACAGTTTCATACCTAATACTTTGGGCACATTGCAGAATACAGCTAAATCTTCCTTAGGGTAGATATTCCAATTACAAATTAAACTTGCTTTAAGAGGCAATCAGAAAAACAGTATGATTCCAGCATGGATTAGAACTAAGGCAGGGAGTCAGTAACTGCTTAAAAGTTACATTATGTTGGGTTATCCAAATACCAACATAATATTATTATCTTTACATTTACTTTCATTATATTACAAGAACATATTTGTATTTTATAACTGTTTATGTTCATCGTTTAACCTCTTGTTCAAACATTATGGCTGACATATCAGCTTTTTTAGGAATGAATAAAAATCAGTGCATTACAAATAGAGATGTGCAGACTCGGATTCCAGAGATCCGAGCCCCCACGGACGTCATCATTCCGAGCCCGGTTCCAAGCAGCGCTCGGAGATTCCCGCCTGACTCGGGTCCGTCCGCGTGGTCAGAATGTCATCTCCCGGCGCCGGATTTCGCGAGGCTTTAAAAGCGGCTGCTGCGCCCGCCATCTTCACTCCAGTCTAGTAGTGGGTTGGGAGAGGGTGTGTTGGTGCTGCTGCTTGGGCTTAAACTTGAGCTTGACCTTGACCTTGAACGCAATATTTTTTAATCGCTGGGGCTATCTCTCAGTGCTGCTGTGTAGTCTAACTGTGTACTTGTAGTACTACTGTCTCCTCTGTGCGGTCTACCTCTGGTGTGCTGTGCTGTAATTAATTATTTTATTCGCTGGGGCTGTCTCCCTCAGTGCTGCTGTGTACTCTGTTCTCCTCTCTGCTTAGGAGAACAGTCTAACTGTGTACCTGTAGTACTACTGTCTCCTCTGTGCTGGGGCCTACCTCTGGTGCTGTGCTGTAATATTATGTATTATATTAATAATTAATTAATTATAATATTAATATATATATATATATATATATATATATATATATATATATATATATATAGTCCACTGGTGCTGCCTGCACTAAATCTGCCAGTATTATTTAGTTACTCAGTCCACTGTTGCCACTGGCAGTGTTACTGCCTACCTAGTGTACCTACCTAGTACATACTAGGCTGCTATATCTAATTTAATTAAAAAATAATACTTGTGCTGTGTGGGACTGTAAAAAATAATTCCATGCTGCTGGTGCACTGACGTGTGCCACTGAGTGCCACTGCCAAGCAGTACCTAATATAAAATTAATTATTATAAATTCTGCTGGTGCACTGCATAAAGCTACTGGTGGTGTGTAATATAATAACTACCTTTTGTGGTGACCACTGGCAGTGCTACTGCCTGCCTGCCTGCCTACCTACCTACCTAGTAGTTTATTTTCTCTACCTACTAGGCTGCTATATTATTAATAATTAATTGAATTATATATAGTCCACTGGTGCTGCCTGCACTGAATACTGTGAATAGAGGTTGCCAGTATTATTTACTCTGTCCACTGTTGCCACTGGTAGTGTTACTGCCTAAGTGTACCTACCAAGTAGTACAACTACATACTAGGCTGCTATATCTAATTTAATAAAAAAATAATACTTGTGCTGTGTGGGACTGTAAAAAATAATTCCATGCTGCTTGTCCACTGAGTGCCACTGCCAAGCAGTACCTAATAATACAATTAATTATTATAAATTCTGCTGGTGCACAATACTAGTATTGCTGACGTATCTACCTGTCTGGTGCCTAGTACTGTCTTATCTACCTGTCTGGTGCCTAGTACTGCCATATCTACCATCTGGTCTGGGGCTCACTGCTGAGAGTCATTCGTATGAGGGACTTGTCTTTTCAATGCATACAACTGATTGCATTCCACTAATGAGAGTAATTGATTGCTGCACCAATCGCCCACTGCTCCTCGGCTGCACTGTGTAAACAGTGCACAATCAAGCCAGATAGGGGTCTTGTTGGATGTTAAACTGATCAAAACAGTTACACACTTGCAGACAAACTCTGTTCTGCACGAAATGACCACTGCTCCTTGGCTGCACATGGTAAACAGTGCACGATCAAGCCAGATAGGGGTCTTTTTGGGGCCTAGTTTTTTAAACTCCCATCCTGTCTGCCGCTGCAGTGCCACTCTTAAATGAGCCACGTGTTTGTGCCGCACACTTGTGTGGCTTAGCATAGCTATCCAGCTACCTCGGTGCAACCTTTTGCCCTAAAAACAATAGTGTGAGGTGTTCAGAATAGACTGGAAATGAGTGGAAATTAATGTTATTAAGGTTAATACAGTATAGCGTAGGAGCAAAAAAAAAAAAAAAAAATTCAGCGATTTTAGCAGTTTTGTAACAAAAAAAAATCAGAAACCAAAACCCAAAAAATCCAAACACAAAACACTTAGGAGGTGTTTTGCCAAAACCCATTAGAACCCAAAACCTCAAGGTAATCAGAACTCAAAACCCAAAACCCGAAAAGTGGCCGGTGCACATCCCTAATTACAAATAAAAAAAATCAAAGACATCACCTGCTCACTTTTGGGGACATTTTAAGGGCAAAACTGATAAAAACAGAAGTTAGATGACAGCGTTAGAGCGATCAGAGCGTGGTCAAAAATTTTTATGCTGTTTCGTGCCGAATGTCACCATAGACACTGTATATGTAAACAGTGTTCCCAATCACAGATTTTTCTGAAACATGCTGGCAGTTTGCGGGATGTGAACAAGCTACATGTCGTTATAAATAATCATGTAGTTTTTATATTTATATATATATCAATATATCAATATATATATATATATATATATATATATATATATATATATATATATATAGCAGACAGTACGGATAGCACTCAAAATCAAACACGGCTCAGACCAGGTGAATATAAGTCAAAGTTTCAAAGCACTTTTATTCTGCTTCGTCTCCTGAAGACGAAGCAGAATAAAAGTGCTTTGAAACGTTGACTTATATTCACCTGGTCTGAGCCGTGTTTGATTTCGAGTGCCATCCGTACTGTCTGCTATTATCGGACTCCCTGCAAGGAGATTCCTAGGAGCGGCACCGAGACAGCTGATCATTAAGAGGAGTGCTATCCTATCTACAAACTATATTTATATATATATATATATATATATATATATATTTATATACAGTTGTACTCATAAGTTTATATAAGTTTATATACAGTTGTGCTCATAAGTTTACATACCCTAGCAGAATTTGTGATTTTCTGGCCATTTGTCAGAGAATATGATTGATAACTCACAAACTTTTCTTTCTCTCATGGTTAGTGGTTGAGTGAAGCCATTTATTGTCAAACAACTGTGTTTACTCTTTTTAAATCATAATGACAACAGAAACTACCCAAATGACCCTGATCAAAAGTTTACATACCCCAGTTGTTAATACAGTGTATTGCCCTCTTTAACATCAATGACAGCTTGAAGTCTTTTGTGGTAGTTGTGGATGAGGCTCTTTATTTTCTCAGATGGTAAAGCTGCCCATTCTTCTTGGCAAAAAGCCTTCAGTTTCTGTAAATTCTTCGGCTGTCTTGCATGAACTGCACATTTGAAATCTCCCTAGAGTGGCTCAATGATATTGAGGTCAGGAGACTGAGATGGCTACTCCAGAACCTTCACTTTATTCTGCTGTAGCCAATGACATGGCGACTTGGCCTTGTGTTTTGTATTTTTTGCATCATTGTCATGTTGGAACGTCCAAGTACGTCCCCTGCGCAGTTTCCGGGCTGATGAGTGCAAATTTTCCTCCAGCATTTTCTGATAACATGCAGCATTCATCTTGCCATCAATTTTGACCAAGTTTCCAGTGCCTTTGTAGCTCACACATCCCCAAAACATCAGCGCTCCACCTCAGTGTTTCACAGTAGGATTGGTGTACCTTTCATCATAGGCCTTGTTGACTCCTCTCCAATTGTAACATTTATGGTTGTGGCCAAAAAGCTCAATTTCGGACTCATCACTCCCAATAACTTTGTTCCAGAAGTTTTGAGGCTTGTCTCTGTGCTGTTTGGAACATTGTAGGCGGGATGCTTTGTGGCATTTGAGTAGTATGGCTTTCTTCTGATGACTCGACCATGCAGCCCATTTTTCTTCAAATGCCTCCTTATTGTGCATCTTGAAACAACTACACCACTTTTTTGAAGTCCTGTATTTCAGCTGAAGTTATTTATGGATTTTTCTTTGCATCCCGAACAATTTTCCTGGCAGTTGTGGCTGAAATTTTTGTTGGTCTTTTTGTTGGTTTACCTGACCGTGATTTGGTTTCCACAGAATCCCAAATTTTCCACTTCTTAATTAGAGTTTGAACACTGATGACTGGCATTCTAAAATGCTTGGATATCTTTTTCTATCCCTTTCCTGTTTTATACAGTTCAATTACCTTTTATTATCAATGGAAATCGAATGTATTAACCCATGGAGGTCTGTATTTGGAATCACCCTCAAAATTAAAGTGACACTACAGGCTGATCCAACTTTGATGTAATGTTCTTAAAACAAGTCAAAATGAGTCTCAGTAGTGTGTATGGCATCCACATGCCTGTATGACCTCCCTACAAAGCCTGGGCATGCTCCTGATGAGGTGGCGGATGGTCTCCTGATGGATCTCCTCCCAGACCTGGACTAAAGCATCCACCAACTCCTGGACAGTCTGTGGTGCATCGTGGCGTTGGTGGATGGAGTGAGACATGATGTCCAAGATGTGCTCAATTGGATTCAGGTCTGGGGAACGGATGGGCCAGTCCATAAAATCAATGCTTTCGTCTTACAGGAACTCCACTCAAGCCACATGAGGTCTAGCATTGAATTGCATTAGGAGGAACCCAGGGCCAACTGCACCAGCATATGGTCTCACAAGGGGTCTGAGGATCTCATATGGGTACCTAATGGCAGTCAGGCTACCTCTGACGAGCACATGGAGGACTGTGTGCCCCCCCCCCCCCCCGAAAGAAATGCCACCCCACACCATTACTGACCCACAGCCAAACCAGTCATGCTGGAGGATGTTGCAGGCAGAAGAATGTTCTCCTTGGCGTCTCCAGACTCTGTCATGTCTGTCACATGTGCTCAGTGTGAACCTGCTTTCATCTGTGAAGAGCACAGAGTGCCTGTTGCGATTTTGTCATTCTTGGTGTTCTCTGGCAAATGCCAAACGTCCTGCATGGTGCTGGGCTGTAAGCACAATCCCCACCTGTGGACTTCGGGCCCTCATACCACCCTCATGGAGTGTGTTTCTGACCGTTTGAGCAGACACGTGCACATTTGTGGCCTGCTGGAGGTCATTTTGCAGGGCTCTGGCAGTGCTCCTCCTGTTCCTCCTTGCACAAAGATGGAGGTAGCGGTCTTGCTGCTGAGTTGTTGGCCTCCTCCATGTCTCCTGATGTAATGGCCTGTCTCCTGATAGCACCTCCATGCTCTGGACAGACACAGCACACTTTTTTGCAACAGCTTGCATTGATGTGCCATACTGGATGAGCTGCACTACCTGAGCCACTTGTGTGGGTTGTAGACTCCGTCTCATGCTACCACTAGGGTGAAAGTGACCAAAACATCAGCCAGAAAGCATAGGAGCTGAGAAGTGGTCTGTGGTCACCACCTGCAGGACAACTCCTTTATTAGGGGTGTCTTGCTAATTGCCTATATTTCCACCTGCTGTCTATTCCATTTGCACAACAGCATGCAAAATTGATTGTCAATCAGTGTTGCTTCCTAAGTGGACAGTTTGAATTCACAGACGTGTGATTGACTTGGAGTTACATTGTGTTGTTTAAGTGTTCCCTTTACTTTTTTGAGCAGTGTATATATATATATATATATATATATATATATATATATATATATATATATGGGTAACAAGATAGATAGAGAGCGCCAAAGGTTTCCACCACCTTATGTGTAATGAACAGATTGTTCAAGTATAAAACAACATATAGACGTTTCTGAAATTTAACAATTTTTATTAAAAAGTTGTAAAATAGTGTGGTATCTTAATTAATTTCTTTGAAGACGATGACAACCCAACGCATTTCGTCTTTAGAAAGACTTCATCAGGGTTTTTTTTAAGATAAACACAAAAAGAATAAATGAAGACAGATGGAATTTTCTAACCAAATGGTAAATGTCGTTTTTTTGGAAGAAATCACAATCTTTAATTAGTAGTAAATATGAGTTTGGAGGTTATTGGACATTGCAGATCCCCACATTGCTACTATATTGCAGATCCCGATTCTGAAGAGCCACCTTTTAGTGTATTCACAGAAGCTGTTTTCAAGTGTGAACACAGTTCTACTTTCATCATTTAATCATCCTGCCTCATTATTATTGTTATCATCTGGAAGATATTGAGGTATTCGTTTGACCCCTAGGGGCGTTTATACAGACCGCCCCGAAGTATCATCATTTTTTCACACCCTTGTCATACGGCAATTGCCGACCTACATCTTATGCAAGACTCTTTATACCTAGAAGGGGCCGAATTTGGGACTAATAATTGTTTCATCCTGTATGGATCAGTAACCTCCAAACTCATATTTACTACTAATTAAAGATTGTGATTTCTTCCAAAAAAACGACATTTACCATTTGGTTAGAAAATTCCATCTGTCTTCATTTATTCTTTTTGTGTTTATCTTAAAAAAAACCTGATGAAGTCTTTCTAAAGACGAAACGCGTTGGGTTGTCATCGTCTTCAAAGAAATTAATTAAGATACCACACTATTTTACAACTTTTTAATAAAAATTGTTAAATTTCAGAAACGTCTATATGTTGTTTTATACTTGAACAATCTGTTCATTACACATAAGGTGGTGGAAACCTTTGGCGCTCTCTATCTATCTTGTTACCCATACTTTTTTGTCTCCCACTAACAGGGGGGTCCTTTTAGAGTAGCAGCCTACTTTGTGGCGCGACTAGAGTCATTCCTGGTTGTATATATATATATATATATATATATATATATATATGTGTGTGTGTGTGTGTGTGTATGAAACTCCACTGTAATAATCAGCGGCACTCAGGCATTTAGAAGTCTTTTTATGTATAATCTAAAATCAATACATCAGAAGTCCAATGTTTCGAGGCGCTGCCGTCTCCATTTCACGGTGAAAAAGAGGTGGCAGCGCATCTGCGTTTCACATATACTAAAGAGCCTTAATATATAATATAAACTTTTAGAATCATACTGTATAAATAAAGTCTGCATATAATGTTGCATATGGTTTCTATTTTTATTAAGGAACACATAAAGTAAATATATTAAATGTGGCATAACTGCTTCCTGCATCAATTGAGACTGCAAGAACCGAGGAACAAATTTAAGGTGTAATGTGCATTTTCTGTGTTTGAAAGACACCCCACGCAGACTGAAGGGTAGTCTTTCTTCCACAATACAAGTATTACATTCCCAGATCTTCTGTGCAAACCTACAATAAAGCTAATCCTCCTCTACTGGATGGGTCAGGGATATGGCAATTGCAGATGTACCAAGGCCAAAGTATTTACATGCATTACTGCCTTTGGATAGGCTTCACATGGCCTTATCCAGTCCTTTGGGAGTTAGATCCTAAAGGATATTACACAGTCAAGGTGCCTGCTGAATTTTTTTACCCTTTTAGTACCAAAGTCAAGGAATGTGAATCATTAGTTATTGCCAGCAAATGACCTGAAGTCAATTAATTGACTTTTTTTTAAACATTGCCCCAATGTGAGCCACACTGGCATTTTTAGCAGATATTATGCACATTTCTCACAGCAACGCTGGCACTCAAAGGGTTAAGTAATATGTTATCGTGTACAGTTTTTGACAACATTTTACTTTTTTTTCAATGTCAGCAGTTGACTATTTAAATCTTATTCCTTGCAAAATGTAACACATGTCTACTATGATGAAGAAGCAACATTTATCTTTCCATTTTTCACAAAATATACATTATTTTACTCAAAAACTAATGTAAATATGCATTGTGGAAATAAAATCATTCACTGTAAAAGAAAATTCTAAATCATTCTGACTACTAATTTTCTGATGGACCACATACACTGTACAGATGTGTCCTGCTACATCTCTGCTACATAAGCCATGTATCGCACACTGCGACTTGCACCCTGCCATGTCGCTGCTTGCCGTCACATTGTAACCTAAAGAGGCACACGGAAAGTCATAGGGGTACATTTCCTGGGAAACGGTCATTTGGTCTACAACAACTAGGTCGACAGGCATTGAGTCGACACCACTAGGTCGACATGCAGCAAGGTCGACATGGGTGTATATTGACGGGTCATTAGGTCAACACACGCATAGGTTGACATGGGCAAGGTCATGGGGTTTTTCACAGTTATTTGAGCAGACATGTGCCGACAGGCGGTATTTCATGCCCTACCATCCACTAGGGCGTGGTGGGAGAATAAAATAGTGTACCGAGCATAGTGAGGCACCGTTCCCGAAGCATAACGAGCAAAGCAAGAGATGCAAGGGGATGCGGTGCACTTCAAACTGTGTTCGTGTCGACAATGTCGACATTCGGGTCGAAAAGCAGTGGAAAACCCCTTGTTGACCTTTTGACTGTCGACCTTGCCCACGTCGACCTAATGCTTGTGTCGACCTAATGACCCTATTGACCTAACCCATGTCGATTTAGACCCATGTCAACCTTGTCCGATGTCGACCTAGACCCATGTCAACCTTGCTGCATGTCGACCTAGTGGTGTCGACCCAATGCTTGTCGACCTAGTTGTTGTAGACCAAATGATCCACACCCCATTTTCTAAGATGCCTTCTAGAAGATACTATATAGAATCTGACTGGTTGCTATGGGTTACATCCCATCTGCACTAGAACTCCCATATTAGTAAATTTACCCCGTAGAGTTTAATACCAGTTTCTGTCCACCAGATGTTGTTTTTGATAAACTACATTGCGCATGCATCAAACACCAATGAAGTTTCTGTTGTGGTAATTGCTGATTGGCTGACAAAACGTATTATTCGTATACAGTAGAACAGTTTGTCATTAATCCAGAGCTGCAGTTGGAGATTAAATAATTTGGTGTGTAAATTCTCTGTATTTTTTAGAATACATACTGTTTCTCCGATGGTGAAAAACTCATTCTCAGCATTTCACAATGTGAGTTAAATCCTCACCCAAACATTAATTACTATGCTACTGTATGCCACCGAATGACCCAAACTGGCACACATTCAATTCATGTTCAATAATGCTAGGGTACTCTGCTGTACTGTCTTCTTAGCTAGTCACCTTCCTGTTTATCCTTCCCTTGCTTAACATGACATGCACAACAGGTGTGACTGCACCTGCGGATGGAGTGCAGGGGCTAGTGGTTCATCTGATGGCTTTCATTTGGCATTCTTTGGTATGGCTCGGCCTCAGCTCCCGACAGGAAGAGATTACAACGAATTGTAAAAGCAGCGGATAAAATCATCGGTTCGGATCTCCCTGCGATTGAGGACATATACAGCTCTAGGGTTACGAAGCGAGCTGGAAGGATTATAAGTGACCACGCCCACCCAGCTCATGACTTCTTCAGAAGTGAGGAGGGTCGGCTCATGACTTGTTCATGACAGCCAGACACAGGAACAGTTTTTCACCCCCCAAGCAATTTCCCTAATAAACTCAATGGACGGTCATCCCACCCTATCTGCAACTAAAAATTGACACATGTACCTAGCAACCAGAATGCCCTCCCCCCACGTTTATCGATCCTGTTTGGTATTAGTCTGTTATGTATGTATACTGTATGGGAGCAGCGGTTATCGGAAACAAATTCCTCGTGTATTGTGTATTGTGTGCACTGATATACTTGGCAATAAAGTGATTCTGATTTTGATTCTGATTTCTTATAGCCATCACCCTAGGTTCCAATACTGCTAAGATGCAATGATCACAGTGACTGAGGATTAATAGCAAATGAATGTCTGGTGCAAGTGCTCTGTTTCAGTAACCTGCATTCTGGGTCCCTTCCCCCCATACCATAGCCAGCATGAGTCATTCATTAGAAATCTCACATGGAGAGGGGGGCTGACCACTGTATTAATGTGTGAAATATTTCAGTATGTTCTGTGATGACATACATTTTAGGGCAGCGTTGTTGGAGCTGCTTGTGCCTCTTAGTACACAGTTACCTAGTATATGGGTTGCAAAGAATATCCTTCACAGAACACATATGGAAGACTGTCTCTTGTAATGCTGGCAGGTATAAGAACAACATTAGCATCCCGATTATCAGAATCCTGACTAGTGGTTATTAAGTTTATCCCTCCTACAACCCTGCTCTCCTTATCAGAACCATTCCCCACCCCACAGCCTAACCCTAACCATCCCCCACTCCACAGCCTAACCCCAACCATTCCCCACCCCACAGCCTAAACCTAACCATCCCCCCACCCCACAGCCTAACCTTAATCAACCCCCTCCCCCACCCTAACCCGTACTTACCATTGGGATAACAGCAGTTGGGATTCTTGTGTTGGAAATGAGAGCGACATTAAGATTCTGGTGACGGTCTTCTTTCTTCAGTCGGAATTCCGGTGCTGGGATATTGAATACTGGCAGCCCAACCACCAGTATGTTAAGTGCAACTCTCCCATGATCTGTGAGGAGTAATGGTGTGTACACACGGTGAGATTCCTTTGCTATTCCACTAAGATTCGATTGTTCTGACATGCTGCACTGTCTATTGGTCTATTCGATTTCGGCTGAACGGGAGTGCGCATCAAATCGGAATTGAAAACTTAAACCCATGTTCGATCTCCATTCCATGTCTATGCAATACCGATTAGATTTTGACTATTTTTATTTGAATGGTAAAATTTACTGTGTGTACATACCATAAGAAACAATTGATACATTAAGTAACAAAATACCAAGTGTAGAGGGTAATGGAGAATGTATGTGTCTTTCCTGTATAGCATCATTATCAGCCATCATATTAGAGCAGTCATTAGTGATTGGCATTTCTGTGCAGCTACCAGATGTAATTCCAAGTGATAGTGGAAGGTGAGGGTATTGCACTAATCGCTGTAACACTCACCATAGCCGCAGCTGTCCACCTCCTTCTCTAGAAAGGTCTCCACTCTGGTCCTCTGCCTCGTTGTGTGCCAGTATTCTTCTAACCACTTAGAATTCTTATCACCAGCAACAGCATTCCTTAAATATAAAGCTACAGCTATATGTATCTGGCAATAAATAAATACAATTATATTGTATCCCTTGACTGCCACACCCCATTCACAAACACACACACACACTTATCCCTTCAACGTAATGTGTTGAACATAATATAATAATAATGATAATAACATAATATCCATGCAAGCTACTTACCTCCTAATGCCAGAGGAATTATGAACTCTTGGAACAATTTGTTCAGAGGATCCTGTATTAGCTGTTTTCTGACACAACTAGTTCAGACAAAGGTTATGAATGAAAGAATGCTGAAGTAAGAACTGATGTTCCTGCAGCAACAAAGAGGAGAAATCGCGGATGTTCTACAGATCAAACGATTGGTATGTTGCAGACAGGAACAGACAAAGTGGGAGATTTCCATGCACCTTCCTAAAGCACACAACAGACCACCCAATAGCATTGTGTGAATCAGGAATATAGAAATTGTGCAACATAGTGGCTGCATCCTATGGCAAACTTGGCTTTTGATTTATTGATAAACTCATTGTGAATGATACGGCTTGTTGCGTATTATAAATGTTGCTCCAGTCACTCAGCTACTGTCATGCATTCAGCTACTAACTGTCATGTGTTTTAAATATGTCAGTTGGGAGTTTATTGGCTGAAGCACCATTTTCATACACAATGGGGGTAATTCCATTCAGAAATATGTGAATAGCCCCAGGAGACAGCTCCCAGTGCTGTTCTAATTAGTGCAATGCTAGGGCAAAGAAGACTGGTAATTGTGGGAGTTTAGTTACGAATACCATCATTTTCTGACTGAAGTGCTGTTTAACCTGTGCTAGGCCACAAAACAGCATCGCTGATTTCTGCTTGGCACCCTGGGAGGGGTCCCAGCAGAAATCCAATAGTCAGCGTTAGTAGCACTCTGATTAGATTAGCCCTGGGAGCTTTCTCCCGGCGCTATCCACATCGTTCTGAATAGATTTGACCCCAATACGTTTTTATTGTCACTAGCAGTCGCCACAGGGCTTGGCGGGTCTCCTATTCACCCGTTGGTGTACTGCAGCTGCTCTCTGGGAGGTCAGCAGGGTGTGCACACGTCTGGGAATTGGCAGCTGGTGAGGCCCGGGTCCTGGGAGCTGTGGCGGCGGTAGGGGCTGGTGCAGCACCAGGAGGCCGGAGGCACCATCTTGGTTTTGGACAGCGAAGTAATTTTTGCCAGACTCTGCCTCTTCCTGGAATTCTGATGCTGGATACCAATGGCAGCCACCCTCATACTATAAGAGGGATCTGCCTAGGTTCACCAGTGTCAGTGCAGAGTCTTCTGTCTGTGACACTTCTTGGTACCCTTGCAGTTGTCTCTGCCAGGCGATCCTGTAATCTGCTGCCGGACCTCTGACCTTCCGATGGCTGAGCCTGTCTTTGGTTGCTGTTTGCCTACTAGACCTGACAGACTTGTGGGCTACATCCTTCCCTTCTTTGGTGTTAGACCTTTTTCCGACCATTAATGCACTTCTTCCAATTAAAGCTCCGTCCCCAGCTTCCCTAATTCTTGACCCATTTCAAGTAAATTGCTGTACTCTTTTCTTTCCCCTGTATTGCCACAAAGATGTATTTGCGAGCACTGTTGAACTTTCCTTTGTTTGCCTAAAGATGTTATTTGTGCAACTACTATTCTATTTATGCAGAGAGCCATCATTAAACCAGCCCGTTTCAAACATCCTACCTCTGATTCAGCAGTAGTTCCTGATCCTCAAACGAGACCGTCAGAACCCACTCCCGTGACATTAATATTCCCAACAAGTTTTATCACTCATTGATAAATGGGCTCCTTACTTTTATTTTCCAGCTTCACCAATCTAAACTTTACTTCCAGTTGCCAGGAACTAACCCTTTTTGTTATATATCCCAAGTAATTTATCATCTTTACTTGTGAGTTTCTGTATGTATTTCTATATGCTGTTTAAGAAGTTGATTAGGAGATTCTCTAGTCAGTCTCTTGTGGACCCTGAAAGGCTCCTCTTTTCTGATGAGGAAGATTTACTCAGGTGGTAGAACTGCATGGAGAAGAGAACTGAAAAAAGTGATACAGACTAATCATGAGTTTTTCCACCACACCCCACTTTTACTACAGGGGCCAGGGCCGGATTTGTCACTAGGCCTTGGGGCAGCACCTATTACGGGTAGCTGGCTGTGAAAAGACTGAGTGACCAGGCAGCAGGATGCTGCTCTGGCAGGTGCAGCCTGGCTCTGCATCACATTGTTGGGGCTAGTGGAGCCACCAAAAATACCCTCCTCCCTCCTCCCCCTCTGCCCAGGCACGGATGGTCGTTTGGCAGCATATGTAGTGCAGGGAGACAACATTATAATTAGACGGTCCTCTCCCCGCTCTGTTACACTACTGCCGCCTTGTGCCGCCTGTGCTTTCACATGGGCAGCCACACCAGGAGCGCAAAGCACACTTCAAAGCTGCTGCCTCAGCAGTGTCCCATTTCAGACCGTCAATCCCTGGGTTGACCTGCGATGGGGAAAGCAATGTAATCTGGCAGCAGAAGCATCGGTACAGCATAGACCAGCCCTGACTCCTTATTGCCTGTGGTAGGTGCATTAGCCAGTGGGAAGGGGGGGGGGGGCATTTTATCCTACATCACCAGGTCATGTTAAAATAGGGGGGGCAACAATGTTGTCAGGTCGCCTAGAGGCGGCCTGACAAGTGGCTACACATTAAGAGATAGAAGGAAGACCACTGTCGGTACAGCATATAGTAGGACAGGGAGATTCTAGTCACATTTATGCACAGAGATTGTTAAATCAAACACATCTATCTGTAATATGGGGTTCATGCTTCCTACCTATTGTGGTATCATTTTGTTTGCATGTCCCATTTACCGTTCAGATGTTTTCATGTCCCATTTACCGTTCACATGTTTGCATTTCAATTGCATTACAGATAACAAGACAAAAACAATGAAATCAAAAGGCGTGTTTAATAATAATTTCTAAATTAATCTGAATATACATAATAATTAGTATATAATTGCATATATTACATTATGCATCCTTTTCTTGATGTCATACAATAATAGTTATATACCCCAAGATACAGTATATAAGCAGAAAAGCTGTCTCATATGCAAGTCAGTGGGAGCTATATTGAAATGAATGGGTCATTTCTGTACGGTGCAGACTGGAAACATTTAATCAGTTCTGTAAGACAGAACAGAGGCTCCTTTCTGTACTCTGCATAAAGCTTCAATTATACAACAATGTTTAGAATTTTGAAGTCACCCATCTTATTCTTCCACGTCTTGCAGAAGTAACCTAATATTAGTAACGGGCTAATACAGTGACAGTGAAGGCCACAACTTTATAATGAGTTGCTTGTTTTGGCAAACACATGAGAACATTTGCTATTTTGTTTTTGGGACACAGAATTTCTTGCCATCTACTACTGCAGTTCAGCAAACCAAGTGCTTTAGAAAAAAATCGTCACTCTGTTAATAGTTTCTGTTTCTTTGTGTGTTGTGTTGTACGATAATATGAGCATTATCTTGGTCAAAGATCCCATTTGTAGATGGTGACACTACTGAAATAAAGTAATGCATCTGACTGGCACAATTTTCTGCTATCCTGGTGCATTCTATCATGCCACATTCATACCAAATGACCCAATGTGTGCCACAAAACATCAAGGGTGAGATTTAATAGGATGAGAGATTCAGAAAATGAGAGATTTGGGAAGAAATCTCCAGTTTTTTTAAAGCGGCAATCATTTACACTGCAGAACCAGTTTGATTTTGCAGTGTAAATGATTGCCGCTTTAAAAAAAAATGGAGATTTCTTCCCAAATCTCTCATTTTCTGAATCTCTCATCCTATTAAATCTCACCCCCAGTGTTCATGTTACCTAATGCAATGCATCTGCACCATGGGCCTAATTCATGTATGTCCGCATTGCCAGTGTACACGCAACTGAGCGATTATGGGCAGACTGATCATGCACTGCAATTATACTGCACACGTGCCAAAGTACATCTGCAATGCTGCACGCAGTAAGACTTTTAAGAATTTAAGAGAAGTAACCATTTCGGGGAGGTAACAGGGGAGGGGGGTGAGAACAGAACCACAGGTATGTAATGGCCATTTTTTCGGAGTGTGTATCTGCTCTCACCATATATGAAGGAAAAAGGGTGCTAGCCTTGCTACTGCCAAGGCCAATCTGCATAGCAATAGACTCACTCAAGTGAGTTGATGTTCCTCAAAATTGTGCATGCTGTTGATGAGGATTTTGTGATAGCTCCAATGGGAGATGATCCAAGGGGAGACACAGCTAACTGGTAGTGGGGGCAGGCTTAGTGCTTCACATTATTAGGCCCTGCCCATGAAGTACTGCTGCAAATCATGTGTCTGTCAAGAGCAGACATATTCAAAATGATGCAAGGAAGGATTGGTGGTCTGCGCACTGTCCTCGGTTGTGCGGTGCTAGCTGCTGCACTTTCCGGATGACCTGTCCGGATATGTTGCAAGGTTTCAAATGGGGATTAGTGCAGCGCTCTGCTCCTAGGTGTATGTGTGTGAATAAGTTGAGTGGTACAGTGTTGTTTAAAACTTTTACTTAAAAAATAATTCAGATACAATACAGGGTCGATACAAAGTATAACATATATAATACAAAATTCATACAAATTAACGTTTCTGTCGGGATTGTAGCAAGCAAGAAGTAGCAGAATGAAAATGAAAGAATGAGCAGAATGAAAATGTCTGTGTGTCACAGAAGGCTGTGACAGTGCTTCCTTGCTCTCTTACTACTGGGATTTTTTTGGGGCACTTTATGGGTTGGTGCTGGGTGGGTTAGGGTACCGGAGTGACAGAGTCCAGTAACGGTGCACGGTGGCGGCGTACCGCTCGTCCGTGATAATTAGTGCGGTCCTATGCACTTGATGGTGGATGCGCTCCGGCTGGTAGCTGGTAACTGTTTCCTCCACGGGGGGGGGGGGGGGTTGAGATGGACGTGCTCGCTGGGGCGGTGGTACAGCAGCGAACGGGTTTCAGTGGTGGCAGTGGGTCTGGTCACTCCTTGTGTCCCGTCACGGCTGAAGTGCTGCTTAGGTTTCGGGCTAATAGCCTTCTGCCTTTGCAGTCCTGTGCCGCGGCCGGGGACGTGGAGTGTCTGGCAGCGAGCGCGGGTAGGAGGCGGCTTGGGTAACCCCTTTCCTTCCTGGTACCTGTCTTACGGACCCCCGCCTGCTTCTCATCTCTCTCATACGGCTCTCCCCACGTGTCTTCTCCGCTTGTTGTTGGTCGCATCTCGGCCGGTGCTGATGTTCGGCAGAACACACAGGACTGCAAAGAAGGCCCAGCAGGAGAAGGCCCAGCGGCTGCAGCTAACACAGAAGGAGACTCGGCAGCAGAAAGCAATGCGGCGGTCAGTGGGGGAGCAGGTCCCATAATAAAGGTAAAAAGGTTATATTGGAGAGCAGGGCGGGGGGGCCCTGTCAAGATTTTTGCTATGGGGCCCTCAAGCTTCTAGTTACGCCCCTGGATGGAACTGTTTAAAGAGTACTACTTTCCGCACATTTGGCTTCATTAAGCAAAAAAGCAAGCAACTGGGAAAGTGATGCTGCACTGCAGATGGGGCAGATGTAACATGTGCAGAGAGATTTAAATTTGAGGGGGGGTTTTACACCTTGCGGTGTCACTCTGCGCTAGGGGACCCTTGTACGTTATATTGCGACTGCACCTTTACTTCTACGTTTTATATTTAAAAACGAGGATAGGCTCTTGCGTTTGAAAAGAATATATGTGGTTTATTAACTGATAACAGATAGACAAATAAAACAAATTGGCATTTATGGTTGTTTCACATTTAAAAAAAATATATATATATATATTAAAATATTCAAAAAGAATATATCAGTTTAAAAAAGGGGGTGGGGGAGAGATGGGTCACAATTAAAAAAAAAAAATATATATATATATATATATATATATATATATCTCACTGATGGTAATTATATCACAGTAAAAAAGTTTAAATTTGGGTTGGGTGTGTTAAATCTGAGATCAAAATTGCAGTTTAAAAATAAACTGTCTGTGAACTACATGCAAAAGCTGACAGTATTTACCTTGCAGAGAAAAAAATATGTAATTGCTCCACTTGCATGGCAACATGGGGAACGATTCTGTTTCTGCGCACATTTCAGCGCATGTGCAAATGTGTGAATGGCTGGGTGTTCCCATGGGTACGCGAGAGAGCCGATGCCAGCTGGGGGAGAGCCGTTGCCCACCTCATCTCGGTCCCGGCGGCCGCAAATATAAGTCAGTCTCAACTGACTTATATTTGCATAGGCAGGAGAAATCATTCAGACCCACTGAGTTCTTTGCAGAAACAACATGGTGGGTGACTGTACTGCAGAAGTTAAACAGAAAGTCATCAGTCTTGTGCTGAAAAAGCACGGTTATTTTACTCCTGATATCCCTATATCAGTGCTGCTCTTTCTCCAGAAGGTTTCACTAACTAGCCCGTGCATATTGAGACTTCCTGCATTAACCACAGCTCCCTAGTCTCTGATTGCACTAATACTGGCTGACAGCACCAAATCAATTAACACTCACAGGTCTGTGACACCACCACCCCAGGGTAAATCCAAATCAATTGTCTTTTGCTTCAAAGCTATGCAGTTGCAGACAAGACAGCTCTTTTGCCGCATCATTGTTACAGTCAGGGATATATATGTTGTTCTACCACAACAGACTTGTGCCTCTTACTAGTTATGAATCTCAGAGGTTCTGGAGCATTCTACACCGGCTGAAATCGATTTCTAATGCCTACAGCTAGCCTTCGCTTGCTGTCTTTGGGTGGGCGGCTGGCGCTTGCGCACTGTGTACCGTGTGCATGCGCAGCCATTTGGTAATCACTTGGGATGTGAATACGCAGCCCAGCGAACTGGTCTGAATGTCCCCTTGATACAAAGCCCTGTCTAGTAATGTCTGGTTCTGTTTACTCCTTAACAGACTCGGCAGGATCCACCTCACTGATCTAGTGTATCTGTGCCCAGGCAGCCTTCTACAAACCCTTAGATTAGATCTGTTTTTATTCCCATAGAACTCTTCCCTGTATATGATGCATGTCTACTTATATGTACACAATTCTCTATAGTGGTCAAGTACGTAACTACCATAGGTGCATAGGATGCAGCTGCCAAGGGGCCCAGAGATGAGAGGGGCCCACCTTCCCTGTCATAGTTACACATGTTATAGAGAATACATTTTTCAACTTTGGATAGTACATAAGGGCTCTTACAAAATTATACTTTAGGGTCTACAATATATCTAGTTATGTCCTTGGACCTGCTCATTGTAAGTTGGTATGGAGGGCATTATGATGTTACATAATATAAACTGTGGCACTGCATTGTGGCATATACTATGAAGTAGAGGAACTATAGTGTGAAATGTAAAACATGAAAGAAGAAAAGAGGGGAGTGTCCTTAATGGTTGGTTTACCTCAGAAAATAATAAAACATAACCTTTATTAAATATTTCTCTAAAAGGCTGCAAAAATATTTAAAAAACATGAATCGGACAAACAAAGGTGGGGTTTAACACTTTAAAACAAGGGTGGCAGGCATCCGTTGCTATATGTTACATATATGAAATGTAGTGATTCATTGCACAGTGTGTGGCTGCCCCGAACTGCTCAGTGGATTGTGATCTGGAATTGATCTAACCAATCTCTACTAGCAGAGCTTATGATGAGGTGCCAGGAAAGAGAAACTGGGTTGATATAACCTCTAGTGTCTCTTGTGGTCCTGTGGAGCTCACTAACTAGAATAACATAGAGCCTCAGAAGGAAGATGCAATGATATTTCACTAATTATGGTCACTGATATGAATTTGTATCAGTGCAGTATAATCTGGCTGTCCCAATTTATCGGGATGGCAAGGTGTCTCTCTGTGTAAATCTCAGAGAGACCTCAACCCTGCATAGACGCCTGCAAAGATACCTTTTTAGTAATAGTGTTGCAACATTTTCTGCTATTAGTTATCTGTAACTAATGTGATGCTGCTTTCACATCGCAAATGCTGGGTTGCATCAGGGAATTGGACATGGGTCCATCCCAGGAGCAATCTAGCTAAAGTTACTCAAGTGTTAATGAAACGCGTTGGTGTTACAGCCTTGGGACCCACTCATCATTTGCCTGGATACCTACCTGCTCATTCATCTGGAAATTTGCTCAACACTCATCTTTCTAGAGCTCCCTTTTCACACCCTTGGACAATAGCTGGATAATAGTGAGGGCTCGCCGGATGCCAACCATTCCCTCATATTGGGACTGCCACCTCCAATGGCACCAAGTGGAACAACTCCATTGGACTCCATATGTTGGTAATCAATCACTCATCCAGTGCAGGACATACCATCATTCATATCCCACAAGGGTCCCAGGTCCTTGATTTTAACAACAATACCTTTTATTCTGTGTACCCACAATTATGTTTATTGTTGATTATTAAATTGCATTTTATTTACTAATCACTTGTCTTACAACCATTCTTTACAAGCTGTACATGTATACAAATATTTTTTTTGTTTTACGGACACAAACCACTTTGCTGTTGTCGTTTCCTTTATGAGAAAGCTAATCTGCATAATTCTGATGCAGGAATTTCTGTTAAATGCACCTGTACCTAAAAATGACATGGGCAACGCTTCCTGCTCCATCAGTCATTGGGACCTAACAACAGCTCCGCATGAAAGCAAAGGTGAAACTAAATCCGAAAATTGCAGAGAAGCAGAGAATTAATCAGCTAACCAAGAGCTCCGGCTGAAACCCCATCTTGAGTATAGAATTTCTGGTGCATTTTCGTGTTGTGATCAGCTGACTATACTTCTGACTTGTGGATGGCTCCTTGGTTTAAAGACTAAGTAATGATGTAACCAGAGTGTGTGGGAACCAGAATGGTGTGACAGATACCATTTTCCGCAGTCATTTACTAGACGTTGATTCTAATTCTGCCGGCTAACCTGGTTGTGCTACTGGTGATCAGGAAATTCGAACTTCTACAAATACAGAATATCTGGCATCACTCCTAGATTTCCTGCTAAATCTACAGTCTAAAGTGTTCATTTAAAAAAAAGTTAAAGAAGATGTGAATAACATTTTGTTATTCTCTTTTATTCATAAATATTACCCAATATGTCTTTCATCAGAAAAAAACAGATCTGCATATTTCAAAAAAAGTATTTTCAAGAATGTGTATATATATATATATATATATATATATATATATATATATATATATATATATATATATATATAGATAGATTCCTTTTTGTCGGTCCGGCACTCTCTTCTTATAAATCAGCTGCCCCCCGGTGCCATCAATAGATGATGGATAGCGTGTAGTACAAAGTAGCGGCACTCAGACGGGTCTTTTTTCAAAAAATATATTTAGGTGAGCAAAACTGACGTTTCGGAGCTCGTGGCCCCGTTATCAAAGTGAAGCAGGTGAGACAAAGGGCCTTATTTTGGTTCACTCTTAGAGGCAAAATCCTTCTTAGATGGACAAAACCATGTGCACTGCAGGTGGGGCAGGTGTTACTTGCGCAGATAGAATTAGATTTGGGTGGGGTTTTTCTTCAAAGTGAGATATATATTGCAGTGTAGAAATAAAGCAGCCAGTACTTTCCCTGCACAGAAACAAAATACTCCCCCAAAGCTAAATTTCTCTGCACATTTGCCCCCCTGCAGTGCACATGGTTTTACCCATCTAAGAAGGAATTTGCCTCTAAGAGTGAACCAAAATAAGGCCCAAAGTGTACAGGTACATCTTACCTTAAATAGGGTGTCCTTCTTCCCGCGCCGCACTCCGGTCCCCGCCCGCCGTGCACGCTGAATGACGGAAGTCAGAACTGACTTACCCGGAAATGACGCAAGAGGAGCGTTCCGACGGGCTTGCTTGAACCGCAAGCTCCTGGTCACCATGGTGATCTCCCTCTTGTAACTGACGGCGTCTCGGCTGGCAGCGGACCTGCAAGTAGCGAAGCAGAATTAAGGCACACTGTACATGGTGCATATTGTGAACAGTCATATAATGAAGATGCTTGATAAAGTTAATATATATAATAAATATTAGCATTTAAAATGATTATTAAATCGAGTGCATCTATTGTAAAGCAATCCAGCATGTTAGTGACAGGTAATGAAAAAGGGGAAGTGAAAAAAACGTGAACACAAAAAACCACAGTGTAGTGAACTGTATGGGATTGATGCTGGAAATAGCTGTGAAATAATATATTGTAAAAAATGGTAAAAAGCAGAACGAGGCAAGGGTAAGCGTTCAACTGGAAATTAATTATAATAATTCATAGAAACTACTCTAGAAAAATTGGTTATAAACATAACTACTTTTGATTAAATGGCACTATCAAAGTTGCTGTATGGCAGTTGAGTCAGTCTAATAAGGCTGGCTTCTTGTCGTTACTGGAGGATGGACTCAGATTCACTGGGAGCACGTTTACATGCCGACTCATTTTAGTCGACTTGTCGTAGGCAGTTATAACAAAGTTCCCAATGGAAGTCTCTCATTCAGGCCGTTAGGGCTGGTAGCATTCAGTCTGAAGATCCACCTTGTTTCCAGCCTCAGGAGAGTACCTCCTCTATCCCCTCCTCGAATGGACTCCGGAACATGATCTAAGGCCATATGCTTCAGGTCGCTCAGTTTGTGGTTACAGGCAGCGAAGTGCTTGGCTACAGGTTGTTCTTGATCCTTGCCCTCCAATGCTGCCTTTATAGCAGACCTGTGTAAGGCCATCCTATCCCTCATGGGCCTCACTGTCTTGCCCACGTATATCTTCCGGCAGGGGCACTGGATGACATACACTATGTGTGTTGACCTGCAGGATAATACATGGTTGATGTAGTAGACTTTATTATTGACAGGGTGTGTATAGGACCTTCCCGTCAGCATGTATTCACATGTGGTGCACTTCGGGCATTTATAACACCCGGGTGCCTTGGATAGGAAGTGTGTTTTAGGTCTACTATCTGCAAAACCAGTGATGTCACTGTGGACAATGTGGTCCTTGATGCTTCTTCCTCTCTTGTAGCAGAGCATAGGTCTTTTGTTGAAAAGACCAGGCAGACTCTTGTCAGTTTTTATGATGGGCCATAGGGCTCTAGATGCTCTGGGCACAACCGCGCTGCTAGTGTTGAGTTTTGTGACCAAGGGGATCGTCTCTCCTCTTTGTTTTTTATTCTTGAAGGAGAGTAAAGAGGTCCTATCCAACTGTAGGACTTCTTCTTTTTGTTGTTTGAGCAATGCCCTGTCATAACCCCTCTCAGCAAATTTTGTAATGAATGTATCAAGAACCTCTGGAAGTTCCTCCGATTTGCTCACTATTCTTGCTGCCCTGAGCATTTGGGATTTTGGTAGGGTTTTTTTTAGGGGGATGGGATGGAAGCTGTTTGCCTTCAATAGGGTATTTTTGTCAGTTGGCTTGACAAACAATGATGTTTTCAGTCTTCCTTCTTCCAGGGTAATGAGTACATCGAGGTAGTTTACAGACTGATTGGAGCATTGCATGGTAAGCTTAATAGGAGAGGGTTTGCTGTTGATATCGTCAACTAAGGTTTTAAGTTCATGTTCGTCGCCCCCCCATAGCATAAACAGGTCGTCTATATATCTTGTTAGTAGGACGATTTTATTGGAGGCTAGCGGATTCTCATGAAAGAGATCTCTTTCTGCCGCGAACATGAAAATGTTGGCGAATGAGGGGGAGACACAGCTCCCCATTGCGCACCCAGATACTTGACGAAAAAAGCTACCATTAAAAAGAAAATAGTTCTTGGTCAAAGTCAACCTAAGAAGTTGCATGAAGAGGGAAAGGTCTAATGAGGTCATGTTGTTGTTAATTAGGAAGTCTCTCATTGCATCTAACCCCTGTTCTTGGGGGATGCAGGTGTAAAGGCTGGTGACATCCATTGTCACCAGCAGGGTGTCTTTGGGGATCTCCTGAAAATTGGATAAGATGTTGAGGAATCTGGTGGTGTCCTGCATATAATTTTCTTGTTTAAGTATCAGCGGCTGTAATATGCTGTCCAAAAACCTGGAGATTGGTTCATAGATGGACTTGCAGGCGCTGATAATGGGACGACCAGGAGGCCGAGTCAAATTCTTATGAATTTTGGGTACCGTAAAGAACACCGGTACTACAGGGTGTTCTTGGGTAAGAGTCTGCTTGAGTTTTTTCGAAATTAGACCATTCTTGTGAGCTTCTTGCAGTATTCCGTCCAATTCTTTCTTATAGCTGTTGGTTGGATCAGCTGTCAAATGTTCATAGACTGTATGATCTTCTAATTGGCGGTTAATCTCCGCCGTATAGTCAGTCAAGTTCTGAACCACCACTCCGCCCCCTTTGTCTGCTGTTCTAAATATTACGTCTTTATACTTGCCCAGCTGTTTGAGGGCCCGCTGTTCAGTGGTTGTAAGATTTTTGTGAGTGGGGTGAGGTGCCCGTACATAACGACTTACTGAATCGTCCATAAGCCGTAAATATGACGCAATAGATGGGTTCTGTGACTGAGGGTCGAAAGTGGAGCTGCTGTGTTTGCTCACAAACTCGTGGTGTGGTTCAACCACGGTTGGCTTGGGCTGACTTTGAAAAAACTCGTTGCGTCTCAATGCCCTCCCGAACCTGTGGAGGTCGGTTTTCCAAGTGAGTTCATCATAATTAGTCATGCACACAAAGGACAGTCCATGTTCCATTACTTGGATCTCTTCTTTGCTAAAATTTCTTGAGGACAAATTGTAGACTATTGATTCTGCGCAGGTTTTGCTTTTGTTGATCCGCGCGTGTTGGCCGGACCTACGGGTGGTCGACCTCCTCCCCTTCTGCCACCTTTCTTGGTGGCCTCTGTGGTTGGTCCTAAAGGGACAGCCTCCATAGGAATCTCAGATTCTACCTGGAAATCGCTGTCACTGTTTGATGACTCGCGTGGTTTCCTGGGGGTGGCACTGCGTGGTCTTCTGAAAGATCTTTGGCGTTGTGGTCGTCCCTGGCTGTAACCTTGGTCACTGCTGCCAGCTAGCCAACGGTATACTACATTATTCTCATAGTCCTCTTTTACCGCAAAGAATTTATTTTTCTTAAATTTTAGTAGCTCTTGTTGATAAGAGTCCACTTGTTTTTGAAGTTTAGTAATCCAGTCTTTGCTGGTGTCCTGGACAAATAGTTCTCTGTGTTCATGCTCAAACTTGGCTAAGTTTTCTTTGGTAACTCGGAGTTCTCGTCCTGATTCTTCCACAACTAAGAGCATGAGGTCGTGGCTGCATTTGTTGAGGACCCCCAGCCATTTGCGGCAGAACTCCGGGTTGTGGCGGCCTATTGTAGGCACATTGCGTACTCTGAACCCCCGGGGTATCATCCTGTCCCGATGATAGTCAGATAATGACACCCCATGGAGCAGAAAGTCCACTTCTCTTTTGCGGAGTCTGTACCACTGCCTGTATAGGGCTTCCAGGTTGGGTTTGTCCTCCATGCTGGACAGGCTCTGTTTGAACAGGACCCTCCCTGAATCCTCATCAGAGAAGCTATAAAATACCCCGGTATCCACCGCTATACCGCGGTAACCAGGGGTCGTTGGGTCTGTAGGGGCATTGGCCCCTCTGGATGCATCCACCATAACGAAAGCTGCGTGAATAATAGGTAGTTGTACTTGCCAGAAAACGCAGAACCTTGCCGTTCTGTTAAGTGCAAGTGCAGTGTCCTGTGTAGAAGGCGTCACCTTACTTGGGTATTGTACAAATATTTCCAATGTGACGGGGTGCCTTGACTCCTGTGAGCTAAATGCTCTGTTTGTAGATTCCTTTTTGTCGGTCCGGCACTCTCTTCTTATAAATCAGCTGCCCCCCGGTGCCATCAATAGATGATGGACAGCGTGTAGTACAAAGTAGCGGCACTCAGACGGGTCTTTTTTCAAAAAATATATTTAGGTGAGCAAAACTGACGTTTCGGAGCTCGTGGCCCCGTTATCAAAGTGAAGCAGGTGAGACAAAGTGTACAGGTACATCTTACCTTAAATAGGGTGTCCTTCTTCCCGCGCCGCACTCCGGTCCCCGCCCGCCGTGCACGCTGAATGACGGAAGTCAGAACTGACTTACCCGGAAATGACGCAAGAGGAGCGTTCCGACGGGCTTGCTTGAACCGCAAGCTCCTGGTCACCATGGTGATCTCCCTCTTGTAACTGACGGCATCTCGGCTGGCAGGGGACCTGCAAGTAGCGAAGCAGAATTAAGGCACACTGTACATGGTGCATATTGTGAACAGTCATATAATGAAGATGCTTGATAAAGTTAATATATATAATAAATATTAGCATTTAAAATGATTATTAAATCGAGTGCATCTATTGTAAAGCAATCCAGCATGTTAGTGACAGGTAATGAAAAAGGGGAAGTGAAAAAAACGTGAACACAAAAAACCACAGTGTAGTGAACTGTATGGGATTGATGCTGGAAATAGCTGTGAAATAATATATTGTAAAAAATGGTAAAAAGCAGAACGAGGCAAGGGTAAGCGTTCAACTGGAAATTAATTATAATAATTCATAGAAACTACTCTAGAAAAATTGGTTATTTCCAGCATCAATCCCATACAGTTCACTACACTGTGGTTTTTTGTGTTCACGTTTTTTTTCACTTCCCCTTTTTCATTACCTGTCACTAACATGCTGGATTGCTTTACAATAGATGCACTCGATTTAATAATCATTTTAAATGCTAATATTTATTATATATATTAACTTTATCAAGCATCTTCATTATATGACTGTTCACAATATGCACCATGTACAGTGTGCCTTAATTCTGCTTCGCTACTTGCAGGTCCCCTGCCAGCCGAGACGCCGTCAGTTACAAGAGGGAGATCACCATGGTGACCAGGAGCTTGCGGTTCAAGCAAGCCCGTCGGAACGCTCCTCTTGCGTCATTTCCGGGTAAGTCAGTTCTGACTTCCGTCATTCAGCGTGCACGGCGGGCGGGGACCGGAGTGCGGCGCGGGAAGAAGGACACCCTATTTAAGGTAAGATGTACCTGTACACTTTGTCTCACCTGCTTCACTTTGATAACGGGGCCACGAGCTCCGAAACGTCAGTTTTGCTCACCTAAATATATTTTTTGAAAAAAGACCCGTCTGAGTGCCGCTACTTTGTACTACACGCTATCCATCATCTATTGATGGCACCGGGGGGCAGCTGATTTATAAGAAGAGAGTGCCGGACCGACAAAAAGGAATCTACAAACAGAGCATTTAGCTCACAGGAGTCAAGGCACCCCGTCACATTGGAAATATTTGTACAATACCCAAGTAAGGTGACGCCTTCTACACAGGACACTGCACTTGCACTTAACAGAACGGCAAGGTTCTGCGTTTTCTGGCAAGTACAACTACCTATTATTCACGCAGCTTTCGTTATGGTGGATGCATCCAGAGGGGCCAATGCCCCTACAGACCCAACGACCCCTGGTTACCGCGGTATAGCGGTGGATACCGGGGTATTTTATAGCTTCTCTGATGAGGATTCAGGGAGGGTCCTGTTCAAACAGAGCCTGTCCAGCATGGAGGACAAACCCAACCTGGAAGCCCTATACAGGCAGTGGTACAGACTCCGCAAAAGAGAAGTGGACTTTCTGCTCCATGGGGTGTCATTATCT
This sequence comes from Crinia signifera, assembly GCF_055691185.1. NCBI lineage: Eukaryota > Metazoa > Chordata > Amphibia > Anura > Myobatrachidae > Crinia > Crinia signifera. Next base: position 234,263,320 of record NC_139219.1, on the reverse strand, counting down.
GACTATCATCGGGACAGGATGATACCCCGGGGGTTCAGAGTACGCAATGTGCCTACAATAGGCCGCCACAACCCGGAGTTCTGCCGCAAATGGCTGGGGGTCCTCAACAAATGCAGCCACGACCTCATGCTCTTAGTTGTGGAAGAATCAGGACGAGAACTCCGAGTTACCAAAGAAAACTTAGCCAAGTTTGAGCATGAACACAGAGAACTATTTGTCCAGGACACCAGCCAAGACTGGATTACTAAACTTCAAAAACAAGTGGACTCTTATCAACAAGAGCTACTAAAATTTAAGAAAAATAAATTCTTTGCGGTAAAAGAGGACTATGAGAATAATGTAGTATACCGTTGGCTAGCTGGCAGCAGTGACCAAGGTTACAGCCAGGGACGACCACAACGCCAAAGATCTTTCAGAAGACCACGCAGTGCCACCCCCAGGAAACCACGCAAGTCATCAAACAGTGACAGCGATTTCCAGGTAGAATCTGAGATTCCTATGGAGGCTGTCCCTTTAGGACCAACCACAGAGGCCACCAAGAAAGGTGGCAGAAGGGGAGGAGGTCGACCACCCGTAGGTCCGGCCAACACGCGCGGATCAACAAAAGCAAAACCTGCGCAGAATCAATAGTCTACAATTTGTCCTCAAGAAATTTTAGCAAAGAAGAGATCCAAGTAATGGAACATGGACTGTCCTTTGTGTGCACGACTAATTATGATGAACTCACTTGGAAAACCGACCTCCACAGGTTCGGGAGGGCATTGAGACGCAACGAGTTTTTTTAAAGTCAGCCCAAGCCAACCGTGGTTGAACCACACCACGAGTTTGTGAGCAAACACAGCAGCTCCACTTTCGACCCTCAGTCACAGAACCCATCTATTGCGTCATATTTACGGCTTATGGACGATTCAGTAAGTCGTTATGTACGGGCACCTCACCCCACTCACAAAAATCTTACAACCACTGAACAGCGGGCCCTCAAACAGCTGGGCAAGTATAAAGACGTAATATTTAGAACAGCAGACAAAGGGGGCGGAGTGGTGGTTCAGAACTTGACTGACTATACGGCGGAGATTAACCGCCAATTAGAAGATCATACAGTCTATGAACATTTGACAGCTGATCCAACCAACAGCTATAAGAAAGAATTGGACGGAATACTGCAAGAAGCTCACAAGAATGGTCTAATTTCGAAAAAACTCAAGCAGACTCTTACCCAAGAACACCCTGTAGTACCGGTGTTCTTTACGGTACCCAAAATTCATAAGAATTTGACTCGGCCTCCTGGTCGTCCCATTATCAGCGCCTGCAAGTCCATCTATGAACCAATCTCCAGGTTTTTGGACAGCATATTACAGCCGCTGATACTTAAACAAGAAAATTATATGCAGGACACCACCAGATTCCTCAACATCTTATCCAATTTTCAGGAGATCCCCAAAGACACCCTGCTGGTGACAATGGATGTCACCAGCCTTTACACCTGCATCCCCCAAGAACAGGGGTTAGATGCAATGAGAGACTTCCTAATTAACAACAACATGACCTCATTAGACCTTTCCCTCTTCATGCAACTTCTTAGGTTGACTTTGACCAAGAACTATTTTCTTTTTAATGGTAGCTTTTTTCGTCAAGTATCTGGGTGCGCAATGGGGAGCTGTGTCTCCCCCTCATTCGCCAACATTTTCATGTTCGCGGCAGAAAGAGATCTCTTTCATGAGAATCCGCTAGCCTCCAATAAAATCGTCCTACTAACAAGATATATAGACGACCTGTTTATGCTATGGGGGGGCGACGAACATGAACTTAAAACCTTAGTTGACGATATCAACAGCAAACCCTCTCCTATTAAGCTTACCATGCAATGCTCCAATCAGTCTGTAAACTACCTCGATGTACTCATTACCCTGGAAGAAGGAAGACTGAAAACATCATTGTTTGTCAAGCCAACTGACAAAAATACCCTATTGAAGGCAAACAGCTTCCATCCCATCCCCCTAAAAAAAACCCTACCAAAATCCCAAATGCTCAGGGCAGCAAGAATAGTGAGCAAATCGGAGGAACTTCCAGAGGTTCTTGATACATTCATTACAAAATTTGCTGAGAGGGGTTATGACAGGGCATTGCTCAAACAACAAAAAGAAAAAGTCCTACAGTTGGATAGGACCTCTTTACTCTCCTTCAAGAATAAAAAACAAAGAGGAGAGACGATCCCCTTGGTCACAAAACTCAACACTAGCAGCGCGGTTGTGCCCAGAGCATCTAGAGCCCTATGGCCCATCATAAAAACTGACAAGAGTCTGCCTGGTCTTTTCAACAAAAGACCTATGCTCTGCTACAAGAGAGGAAGAAGCATCAAGGACCACATTGTCCACAGTGACATCACTGGTTTTGCAGATAGTAGACCTAAAACACACTTCCTATCCAAGGCACCCGGGTGTTATAAATGCCCGAAGTGCACCACATGTGAATACATGCTGACGGGAAGGTCCTATACACACCCTGTCAATAATAAAGTCTACTACATCAACCATGTATTATCCTGCAGGTCAACACACATAGTGTATGTCATCCAGTGCCCCTGCCGGAAGATATACGTGGGCAAGACAGTGAGGCCCATGAGGGATAGGATGGCCTTACACAGGTCTGCTATAAAGGCAGCATTGGAGGGCAAGGATCAAGAACAACCTGTAGCCAAGCACTTCGCTGCCTGTAACCACAAACTGAGCGACCTGAAGCATATGGCCTTAGATCATGTTCCGGAGTCCATTCGAGGAGGGGATAGAGGAGGTACTCTCCTGAGGCTGGAAACAAGGTGGATCTTCAGACTGAATGCTACCAGCCCTAACGGCCTGAATGAGAGACTTCCATTGGGAACTTTGTTATAACTGCCTACGACAAGTCGACTAAAATGAGTCGGCATGTAAACGTGCTCCCAGTGAATCTGAGTCCATCCTCCAGTAACGACAAGAAGCCAGTCTTATTAGACTGACTCAACTGCCATACAGCAACTTTGACAGTGCCATTTAATCAAAAGTAGTTATGTTTATAACCAATTTTTCTAGAGTAGTTTCTATGAATTATTATAATTAATTTCCAGTTGAACGCTTACCCTTGCCTCGTTCTGCTTTTTACCATTTTTTACAATATATTATTTCACAGCTATTTCCAGCATCAATCCCATACAGTTCACTACACTGTGGTTTTTTGTGTTCACGTTTTTTTCACTTCCCCTTTTTCATTACCTGTCACTAACATGCTGGATTGCTTTACAATAGATGCACTCGATTTAATAATCATTTTAAATGCTAATATTTATTATATATATTAACTTTATCAAGCATCTTCATTATATGACTGTTCACAATATGCACCATGTACAGTGTGCCTTAATTCTGCTTCGCTACTTGCAGGTCCCCTGCCAGCCGAGACGCCGTCAGTTACAAGAGGGAGATCACCATGGTGACCAGGAGCTTGCGGTTCAAGCAAGCCCGTCGGAACGCTCCTCTTGCGTCATTTCCGGGTAAGTCAGTTCTGACTTCCGTCATTCAGCGTGCACGGCGGGCGGGGACCGGAGTGCGGCGCGGGAAGAAGGACACCCTATTTAAGGTAAGATGTACCTGTACACTTTGTCTCACCTGCTTCACTTTGATAACGGGGCCACGAGCTCCGAAACGTCAGTTTTGCTCACCTAAATATATTTTTTGAAAAAAGACCCGTCTGAGTGCCGCTACTTTGTACTACACGCTATATATATATATATATATATATATATATATGCACGTTTGTGTGAACCGCATTGAGTCATGCGGTCCACTAGGGGTCTACAGGCCCGACGTGAGAGTAGCGGTGCTGACCATGCACTGTCTGCGCGAGTTGTCACTGATTGATGACGCGACACTGTAACCAAAGGATAATGGCGGTGCGGTCCACGCTCCCTCCGCTGGATTAAGTGAGTGGGCGTCTGACCTAGACTGATGCACTTCCGCCCGGATTTCCGGGTGATTTAACGCACGCTGAGAATGTGTGTGCGTGTCACGCTCGAGAATGGCTCCAAACGGAGTCTGCTGTAAATATGGAGGTCGTGATATAGATACTAGAGATCAAGGTAAAGGCATTGATAGTATGGCATGAGGGCAATGTGCAATATTGAAAAATTATGAATTTGGGTTGATACATGGTGTATTTTAGCAAGATTTTTAGAACCATATCACTTCCTGTAATTAACAAGGGGGAGTGGTTGGCCTAATCACCTACTGCTATTTAAGGTCCACATAAGGCAGGGGTAGTTACACACTGGAGAAAGCAGGAAGGGGGTCTTGAGAAAGGTCCAGCATGGGACCGAAACGTCTACCTGTACCCACTGTTATGCACTAAAGGTGATATGTCTTATTAAAAAAAAGCTACAAGCAAGTCCGGTGAGTGTCTGCAAATTTCTTATGTGTATATATACATATATATATATATATATATATATATATATATATATATAGGTGCAGTACATTGTGAAAGGTTACAGAAATCGCATTATAGGGAATTCGTTTCAACAAATCGTATCCTCCTGCATTTTAAAAATCTTTAGAATTTTCAGATTGCTCATACGATACATATATGTATAAATAAGAAGGTTGCGTCCAATAATTCATTAGGATTCTAACAGATATCCCTAAATCTAATTTCAAAGATATTTTTATATTCGCTCAAAGATATTGCAATATTATATTAAAAGATAATAGGATGAGAGATTCAGAAAGTGAGAAATTTGGTAAGAAATCTCCAGTTTTTTTAAAGCAGCAAACATTTCGACTGCAAAATTAAACTGGTTTTGCAGTGTAAATGATTGCCGCTTTAAAAAAACCCTGGAGATTTCTTACCAAATCTCTTACTGTCTGAATTTCCTATCCTATTAAATTTCCCCCTCTATTTCTTATTTATTTAGCACCTTCTAGAAGATAATAGATATAATCAGTGGCGTAACTAGGCGGGGAGGCGCAGAGTAACTATGGGCGCCGGGGGGGCTGCGGTGCTATAGTTACCCGCTGCGCTGCTGACCGGCCGCATCTTCGGTCACTGTCCCGTCACTCGCTCCCGGCGCCGGCTCCTGCTGATAATGAAAAGTGACACTTAGAAAATGGCTGCCCCCGTATTGCAGACAGTTTTGGCAGCCATTTTCTAAGAGTCACTTTTCATTATCAGCAGGAGCCGGCGCCGGGAGCGAGTGACGGGACAGTGACCACAGATGCGGCCGGGCAGCAGCGCAGCGGAGACTGGAGCAGCGCAGCGGAGCTGAGGGAGACTGGATGCGGCTCTGTCGGGTATGGGGAGGGGGGAGGGGGGGGGGCGCCGAAAAAGTTTGGCGGGGGGGCGCAAATTATATAGTTACGCCACTGGATATAATCTGATTGGTTGCTCAAAGCAACATTCCATCTTCAGTAGAATTCCCATCTTTATAAATAAACCCCAGAATCGCTCTTCTAGCGCTGGCTGCATACAGGAACATGATAGCCCAATATAATTGTATGGGGACTGCAGTGCCAGTGGTCTGCAGTGCATATCTCGGAAATATGCTGCAGACCATTTTGAAGCATTGAGCTAAGTTTACTGCAGTGGAAATAGGTACAGTACATGGTAACATTTATATCAATAGCAATAATTTATAACAATCATTTTTATTTGGATATCGTATATTGCAAGTATACATGATAATATAATGATAGCACAATGTAGCATCATATATAATAGTAGCATGTTATAATTGGAGCAGTTAACTTGCCTTTGCTACTTATTGCACATCTTCCCTCCATTACACCTGTTTACTCTAATTAGCAAATCCAGCAAACTCTGCGGGTCCTCAGTGACTGAAACAACACTTAATGGACCCTCATTGTTTTTAGTAAACATATTATTGCATTCAGTAATATTGGCTATTTACAATTCAAAACTACTACTGTAAAACTATACTATGGGCGGTATTCAATGAGGCTGATTTGCAAGTTTTTTATGGCGATTTTGTGCTGTAAGGCGAATTTAAGCACATGAATATATATTTAATTTAAAAAATATATATATATATTTTTTTTTTACACAGACCAGCCAGCAGGTGGCCGGAGCCAAGCCGCTCATTAGATATTCATATATTCACTTCACTCGATCATTACATATGCATGATCGGGTGTAGTGAATATACCCGGTCCCCTGCTGGCACCCCGGGGGGCAGGCTGTGCTGCCTGGCTCCCGGGGAGCCCACCTCCCCCCCACAAACGTTCTGGGGCAGGCAGGGAGACTTCCATCTCCCTGCCTGCCACCGTCCTCAGGCTCCCTGCTGCGTCCGCCGCAGGAGCTCAAATTCACCAGTCAGGGGCAGCGAGCCCCTGACTCGTTGAATACCGGAGCCGGCGAGGCTCCGGAACGCAGCGAGCAGTGGCGAATGTGCAGTGAATCCTAAACAGGATTCGCTGCACGTCGCCAGTATTCACATTGAATACCGCCCTATCTGTATGCTTTAATACTGCTTTGTATTTGTACACACTTCTCATTTATACTGGCTTGTTAATATTGGTACTTGTCCTACTTTCACAATGCCTGCAATCACTACTATTACCAATACATGGTAACTTTTATCAAAGTGTGAAGTATATTGGATGCATAGATTAAGTATATTAGAACCACACAACCGGCCTAAACATAGATTGTTGATGTCAGATCACATACTGTACCGTAATTCTTTGAGAATGTCCTATGCTGACAAAAATCAGCCAGGTCATGTGTCCAGAGGTATTCTCTGGTTGGCCCCACTGACTGATGGCCCCTGTCCCCTCCTCTAAGGATCAGTAGCTTGGTGGAGAAGGATCATGGATGAACTTGACTGCCTGCGTTGTTTCTATGGAAACTACATCAGGATTTGCCCTCCTGCCAATCAACGTGAGTGATACTGACATGCCCTTCTCAGCTCCTTTATCAAGGGGGCCCCATTCTTTGCATGGCCTAATGTCTCGCCAAGTCCATCAATGGCAGATGGACACATTCCTTATGGTAGATGAGCATACTCTTTAAGCTTGGGCCCCTACCAATGCATTCCGTGATAGGCCCTGCATACACTAGTCTGACACTGCATACAGACGTACAGTATGTGAATGTGCTTTCGGAGATGTGGGATTGAAGGGGTTATCTAAAAATAGGATGCATCTACAGACCTCATTGGATAGAATGGAAAATGTGAATTCGCTTTTAATAATATATTTCCTATTTCCCTTTCATTACACAGAAGCAATGACTAATTAATTACAATGAATTATCCATTGTTTGTTGTTCTTTTTTTTTTTTGCGCAGTTACAAACATCACATTTTATACCCAAACCTGTAAGCCTTTCTGATGAATACACCAGAAAAAATATTGTGCACTTCTTTTGCTTTGTGTACTTTCCCCTTGTACTTGTTACATGTACACCGTGCAGACCTCTCCAGACACTTTGTTAGATCATTTATCAGGGGAAGGTTTGCCTTAGATCGCACTATACAAAGCAGGGAATGACTCCTCCGCTAAGTGTTACATGCAAAGGGGTTAAACGTATATGATGCCCAGTGTATCAGCAACAGATCTGCTGCCTGACAGCTATTCAAGCTCCTTTGAGACCATTTATCAAACATTAATGGGGATTAGTGTTAGACCTGGTGTAAACATAACAAACAATCTACTGAAAGTGTATACTCATATTTCCATAGGTTATGAGGCAAGCAGATCCATTAGCTAGGAGAGTTACTGGAAGGCATTGTCTACTTAATTACTATTTGGACTGGAAAGAAGAAGACACAGGTTCATGCCTATTTCATAAGCCTATGTTTTTAATCAGATAATTCCAGCTGATGTTACGGTATTACATAAATCTTGCAAAAAGAGTTTTATTAGCCTAAATTCTAAGTTACATTGAAATATTCAAGTTTGTATTCAGATAGAAGAAATTAAGGGTGACGTTACCCTGATTGCACAACATAGATTTTGTCAGGTTGACATCAGTAGGAAATATTGTATAAAGTGTGGTTTTAGATTTTACAATGACTTTGTAATGGTAGATAATACTATAGTCGCTCATTTGGAGATACAGCTTTGTTTTATCGTGTATATTGATTCATGATTTTATTGTGTTTTAAAGACTTTTTACTGGCAAGTATATATTACTGAATCAAAATATCCTTTATTTTTTCACTAGTCTCTAGAAAGCCCAAATATTATTAAGTACATGTTGAGTATCCCTTATCCAAATATGCGTTATCCAAATTATTCCGAAAACCATACATTCCAAAAAGTGAAAAAAAAAAATGTTTTTGCTAAAAACCTACTTGGGACATCTATACCAGCGCTATTGAGGAAATGATATATAACTGGCACTAAGGTCCTTATTCTGGTTCACTCGACAAAGGCAAATTCCTTCTCAAATGGACAAAACCATGTGCACTGCAGGGGGGGGGTGCAGATGTAACTTGTGCAGAGGGAATGAGATTTGGGTGGGGTTTTACTTTAAAGTGAGTTTTGCAGTGTAAAAATAAAGCAGAATTTCCCCTGCACAGAAACAAAATATCTTAACCAAATCTATTTCTCTCTGCACAAGTTACATCTGGTATGGTTTTTGTCCATTTGAGAAGGAATTTGCCTTTACAAGTGAACCAGAATAAGGGTCTGAATATCTGCAAGAAAATGAGTGGTTGGCATTCAAATTCAGTATCTGAGATTGTACACAAACTTTGTTTCATGTTCTGAGACCTTGTTTCATGCACAAATAAAATATATTTGTGTGTATTTCATGTATTTAATGTGTTTATACAACATAAATGAGAGACACCTCAAGGTACATCATTGAAATATAAAAATATTCTGAAATACGGAATAATCTGTTATCCAAAATTCGGAACTTGTTTCCTAGCACGGCGCCCACGATATTAATGCTGTGTACACACGGTACGATTTCCTTTCCGATGTTGACGATATAGTCAACATCGGATCGGCATCGGATCAACATCGGATGCAGATCGCAAGGGTTTTAACCCTTGCGATCCCGATCCGATCCCGATGCGCGTTCACGTATCGGAAGCCAGAAAGTCTTGGCTGCCTTGTCTATATAGTGCAGATCTGCACTATATAGTCAAGATAGGATGCAAATCGGATGTGCCTTAAGATCCTATCCACGATCCTATCTGATCAGATCGTGGATAGGATCTTAAGGCACATCTAACGTGTGTACACACCATAAGTTGTATGGCATCTCATCGCATCGCATGCTGGTGTATGGCATGCAATGCAATGCAATTTGAAATTGTATAAGCCCCTATATGATTTTTAATTGTATAAGCACCCTAATGGGTGCTTTAAATGTAAAATGCACTCCCACGCCACCCCAGTATTGACGTTAACCCGAAGCGTGGCAAGCGCAGCGAGCTCGCGAGGGGCGGCGGTACGTGTCCTCCAACCTTTTCATACCCCCACTATCCACGTCGGCGTGGAGTTGATTGTATATAGTGTGGTGAGCGCAGCGAGCCACCGAGCCCAAAGCGTGGCGAGCGGCCACACATTACTTCACATGTATTCCGCGTCCCCTCTCCACGCTTCGGGCTCGGTGGCTTGCTGAGCTCGCCACACTATATAAGATCAACTCCACGCCGACGTGGATAGTGGGGGTTATAAAAGGTCGGAGGACACGTACCGCCGCCGCTCGCCACGCTTCGGGTGGGTAGTTGATAGTACAGGTGGCGTGGGGGTGCTTTTAACATTGTAAGCACCTATTACGGTGCTTATACAATTAGTTATCTTATAGCAGGCACATTTAACATTGAAAACACCCATTAGGGTGCTTATACAATTTAAAATCGTATACCATTGTGTATGCCATACAATGGCATACAATTCGATGGTATACAATTTAAAATTGTATAACATCGGCTAACATCGCATCGCATACCATCGTATGCCTTATATACCATGGGTGCCGTGCTAGGAAACAAGTACCCAAAATTCTTCTGGTCCCGAGCATTTTGGATAAGGGATACTCATCCTGTACTGATAAGGTGAACAATTCCATACTACATAACACTGTTCCAATTAGAGCTGAACAGTCCCGTTAACTGGAGACTGTACTGCTGTACCACCTGCAGGCCACAGTGTTCAGCTAGCATCAGGGGCATTTGTGGAAGTCGGCAATCACCACTGCTCTGCTGTGCAAAGGAGCCAGGGATTTGTGTATAGATGGAGTGCGCAGCCCTCCTGAACAACTCTCAGGCCATGAGAAACAAAATAGGCTCTGGTCTGATTAGACAAAGATTGAACTTTTTGGAGGAAATCGGGCACTGCTAATAACCAGGCCAATACCATCCCTACAGTAAAGCATGGTGGTGGCAATAATAATGCTGTGGGGATGTTTTTCAGCGGCATGACACTAGTCACTATAGAGGGAAAGTTCAATGCAGCAATGTACAGAGACATCCTGGATGAAACCTGCTCCAGAGCGCTCTTGACCTCAGACTGGGGCAACAGTTCATCTTTCAGCAGGACAAGGACCCTAAGCACACAGCCAAGATATCAATGAGTGGCTTCAGGACAACTCTGTGACTGAGAACTGAGCACAGACTTGAATCAGATTGGCTGGAGAGATCTGAAAATGGCTGTGAACCGATGCTTCCCATCCAACCTGATGGAGCTTGAGAGGTGCTGGAAAGTGCATTGTACGAAACTGTCCAATTATAGGTGTGCCAAGCTTGTGGCATCATATTCAAAAACACTTGAGGCTGTAATTGCTGCGAGAGGTGCATCAACAAAGTATTGAGCAAAGGCTGTGAATACTTATGTAAATGTGATTTCTTCATTTTTTTATTTTTAATACATTTTCCCATAAACTTTTTTCATGTTGCCATTATGGAGTATTGTGCGTAGAATTTTGAGGGGTAAAAATATTTTTTTTTTCCATTGTGGAATATGGCTGTAACATAACAAAATTTGGGGAAAGTTTGGGCTATGAATACTTTCCATGCACTGTATATATGTAATTAACCTGTGTCGTTTTATAACATTTTATGAATCAAATCTTTTTACCTAATTTTTAAGTTTAACTTAACTTAAGTTAATTTTTAATAAATAATAAAGACTATGCATATCTTAAAAACTAGAGCCAACTGAAAAACAAACATGGTGGACTCATGATCAGGAGCACAAAAATAACCAGAATTGACTTCTAAATTCCAGGCATCAGTTCCTCAGTGTAATTAATGATTAAAACGATTCCTCCTGATCCCGAAACTGTCCATTTGGTATGTTCTGGTCCCCATACTTGCACCAGGAATATGCAGTGACAATGGCACCTTTGGCTGTTATATTTCTTTTTAAAGTTATTGATAATGCAGTCCTGCAAAAGTGAATACAGGTCGAGCATAGCTTATCCGAAATACACCGAACCACGAGAATTTTGGATAAGGGATATTTATGTTTTTGGAATAAATTTCTTTTGTAATACTTATCTGGTCCCATGGTGGTGCCCCAATGGTCCCACGATGTCCACAGTGTCCCCCGGCATCGATGGAGGCCTTCAGGATCCTCTTCAGTGGTCCCAGGAGTTCATTGCGTGAGTTTACGGACGCACCGATGACGTCACCAGCGTGCCCGTGCACTCGCGCATTGCACTCCTGGGACCACTGAAGGCCGCCATGGATATGGGAGACTCGACCTGTAGAATGATTATGACTATGTCACTGAGTATCTACGGGATTTGGCAGGGCGGCATCACATGTGCTCGGTAGGCTGAGAGCTTCCCAACTTACCAAGCTAACCAGAATCACCCCGTGTGATTGGGCAACATAGCAAGCGATGTGTGCTAAGCGATCTGCCTAGCCTAGATAGATTAGCACACATCACTAAGCATAACTTGCCCCTTGTGTACAGGGCTTTACAGTAGGAAACCTACTGTTTTTTGTTTCCTTATTTGTATCTAAATAGAAATTACGGTACTTATGTACTAACTGGGCTGCCGATTTTGAAATCGGGTCCATCGCATCGCATCCGACCATATCGCATGCGATGCAATGCGATGGACCCGATTTTTCCATAGGATTCAATGTTAAAATGGACTGAGTCCATTTTAACATGGAATTCAATGGGAAAATGGGTCCTTTTCATACCCCTACTATCCAAGTGGGCATGGAGTTGGATATAAACCTGTGGCGAGCGTAGCGAGCCACCGTGCCTGAAGCGTGGCGAGCGTAGCGAGCCCCGCGAGGGGACACAGAATACCGTCCCCTCGCGGGGCTCGCTTCGCTCGCCACGCTTTGGGCTCGGTTGCTCGCTACGCTCGCCACAGGTTTATATCCAACTCCATGCCCACTTGGATAGTAGGGGTATGAAAAGGACCCCTTTTTCCCATTGAATTCCATGTTAAAATGGACTCAGTCCATTTTAACATTGAATCCTATGGAAAAATCGGGTCATCGCATCGCATCGCATGCGATATGGTCGTATGCGATGCGATGCGATATCGCATCGCATCTGATTGTAAGGGGGAAATTTACTAAAGGAAATTCGTAAAAAATAGGTGTATTTGTATCCAGAAATACACTTATTTTTGACATTTACTATCCCGAAAATACGGCAATTCGTATTCGTATTGATAGCACATCAATATGACTACGAATTGCCATATTTTCGGGATAGTAAATGTAAAAAATAAGTGTATTTCTGGATACAAATACACCTATTTTTTTACAAATTTCCTTTAGTAAATTTCCCCCTATGCCTTAAGTTAAGGCATACAATCAAAAAATCGGCAGCCCAGATAATACATAAGTTCCGAAATTACTAATTGTAAAAACTGGTCATTAGGGATAACAGAAAGCTTACAGATATGAATTCTTTGTTAGATTCTCCTAGAAATCCCCGTGGTCCTGTGACAATGGGATTGGTTTACCTAGAGAGAGAAAGAGGACGTGCCTGTGGTCAGCCTGGGAGGTCACGACGAGGAAACTTCTCTAGTCCCTGCAATAAGCTGCAGGTTTGTATATGTATAGTGTGTCAAAGTTACTGTAGCTAGGCAGATAGAATTTCCCTTTAGACGCTACAGAGTATAGGCCTTAGATTACATAGCAGGATGTGATTAAGTATTATTTTGTTTCTGTTCTATGGGGCCTATTTATAAATGTGCAAAAACATAAATCATATTATGCTGCAGATCAGTAAAGCTCCTGATTAATTACTTCAAAATTGGCAGCAATAACACAGATTTCTAAGTCTTTTTACCAAAAACTTTTGTCACAATAGTTCACTTTACACTAACAAAGTCCAAAGAGCCTACAATGAGAGGTCTCTGCTGATCCATCCCAGATTGTCTGGGGTGTAACGCTGGGAGGTGGTTGTGGATCCATCTCAGGCTGCAGTCCTTGAGCGGGCTGCACTTAAGAAGCTTGGAGCTTGGCAGGAAGAATGTAGTACCTATGCATACACTCTCTTGTTGTGAGTATTAACTTAACTCCTTGGTGAGGGCGCAGAGTCTAACTGCACAGCCGTATTTGCCAGGGACTCCCACAAGGATGTGGGCATAGTCCAGTTCAGAATGGCTTGAACTTTCTCAGGGTCCATCTGCAGACTGTTCCTGGATACTATATACCCCAAGAAAGGGACTGAGGAGTTCTCAAAGATACATTTCTCTAATTGCAGCACAGCTGGTTTTCCCGAAGATGGTGTAAAACCTCTTTAGCTTGAGTCCGATGAGTAGTTAAATCTTGAGAAAATAATAGGATATCATCTAAGTAGACAACCACGGAGGAGTAGAGAAGATCTCGGAAGATCTCATTCACAAAATTCTGAAAGATGGCAGGGGCATTACTAAGATCAAATGGCATTACCAGGTATTCATAATTCATCTCTGGTATTAAATGCCATATTCCGTTCCTATCCCTTTCATATCTGGATTACATTGTACGCTCCACATGGATCTCATTTCAAGAAGATAGTGGTTCATTTGATCCGATCGAAGAGTTCTGAGATGAGCGGCAGAGGGTAATTATTTTTGATCGTAATTTCATAAAGGCCTCTGTAATCAATACACGGCCTAAGCGTGCCATCCTTCTTCTTGATGAAATAGAAGCCGGCCCCAGCGGGTTCAAAGGAGGCTCGGGTGAAGCCTTTTTGAAGATTTTCGTTGATGTAATCGGACATCTCTTAGTTTCCGGTAGGGAGAGCGGGTAGATATGACCTTGAGGGGGAGTTTTCCATGTGAACAGATCGATGGGACAATCCCATTCCGGATGCAGAGTTAGCAAATCTGCAGCTTTCTTGCACAATATGTCTGAGAATTGAAGATATGATTCTGGAATATCTGTCTGACCATCAGATTTCGAGACACGAAGGGGAACAATATTTAATAGACAAGACTTGAAACTGGACGGGCTCCAAGAGAGGATTTGCATAAAGGACCATTCAATATGAGAACTATGTTTCGGTAACCATGAGAATCTTAACACAACTGGGAAGGAATGACTAGGAACTCTCTCTGTAATGGAAGTTGATCTTGTTACATTAAAACACTAAAATCTGATACAAGAGACGTTCTATCTAAGCTGCATTCAGTGCTGCAGGAAAAGCCATCAGGGAGAAAACATTCAGCGAGGGGTGAGTCCACACTGTTATTCATTAGAAAAGTACTCAGTTGTACAACATACCAGAGGTAGCACTACTCTCCTGTATCCACTGTGAACATGTCAAAGGTGTCCACAAACCACAATGGGTGTGTCCACAAACCACAGTGGGTGTCTCTATTGAGTTATATCTATGTTGTAGTTAATGCATACCTCCCAACCAGCCCATTGTGACATATCAGTCCAAATTTATGATGTCTACCCATGGTTCATAGATTATTTATTATTATTTATTAACAGTTTCTTATATAGCGCACTCATATTCCGCAGCGCTTTACAGAGAATATTTGAACATTCACATCAGTCCCTGCCCCAGTGGATCTTACAAGCTATATTCCCTACCACATGTACACGCATACACAGACGTTCTCAGGTTAATTTGTTGGGAGCCAATTAACCTACCAGTATATTTTTGGATTGTGGGAGGAAACTGGAGTACCCGGAGTAAACCCACGCAATCACGGGGAGAATATACAAACTCCGCACAGTTAGGTCCATGGTGGGAATTGAACCCATGACCTCAGTGCTGTGAGGCAGTAATGCTAACATTACACCGTCCATGCTGCCCCATGTTCATCCAGATTGGCAGGGGGTTTGAGTGGGGTTGTACCGCTGTAGACTGCTGAGCGAGATAAGGAGACAGCGTGCACCATAACCTTGTTTTTTTTATTCAAGTAATCCTACCGAAGCATAGCCACGTGGTGTCCCCAGTATACTTGGGCCATGTCCCCTATGTCCTGTTGTTAAAACCTCTGATGTTGAAAGATGTCATCTTTATGCATGTAGCATTGCTGCCTTATTTTATTGCTATTCTTCTTTTTAAAGTAGACATCTGCTTATGTATATATATTGTGGCAGAGTCAGCATTCCCCCACAGGAAAGTAGTGTGGAGGATCCAGACCAGGTTTTGTTAGCAGTAGCAGAATCCCAGGTATAATCAGCAGCACCTGGGATGTCCTGATTTAAGGCTTCCCAAGGCATTGTCTGCTGGCTCTGGATGGTGGACTATCTTCTCGAGTGATAGGTCGGGGGTGTGGATTAAATTAGGGACCATTGGAGCCTGTTAGGAGTCTGCAATGCCTGTATGCTGCTGCCTGTGATACAAACTGTATATGAGTGTCACCTTCTATGCAGTACCTGCTGATGAGAATAAACTAAAAAGTCATCATCTAAGACCCTGTGTTTGTGCAGCTGGATTGCTTGTTTCATTTGTTACTATGGTTATGGTAAACACGGAATGGAGTTGGTGTATGCCACAGCCTGTAATGACATCATCAGCCACTGCCCATTGGGCGGAGTGAGGTAGCGTCTGACGGCAGTATTCACGTGGTGATCTTCTTGTATAAAGGTATGTCTTGTTTTATATGTATTTATCCTGATGAAAATCTCTTAATGAAATTGAAACGTTGATGTGCTTCTACTAGTTGTCGCCTGTTTATTTAAGCCATGAGTGCCACACCTCTGCCGTATATACTGTCTCTCCAACTGTGAGGGCACCGGTTGCTATTATTTCAATTGGATTGTTTGGAGTGCCAGACCCCCTTGGACTATATATATATATATATATATATATATATAGTATATATATATTTATCCAAATGAAGAAAGGGCACTCAGGGACTTCGTTCAGCAGTTGAAAACAAGACCAATTTATTCCATTAGTGGTTTCTAATAGTCGTCAATGTTTCGGGGGCTGGACCCCCGTCGTCAAGACAAATAGAAGACAAAGTGCTACACTCTGGGCGAAATGTAATAGGGTGCGATTTTTTAGAAATGTGCGATTTTTGGTCAAAAACGGCAGAAATCGCACATTTTCCGAAAATCGCACATTTAATAGGTTAAAAATCGCGGTAAAAAGCGCACTTTTTACCGCGAAATTGCACATTTTAAAGATGCGATTTTCAGTCACACTGAAAATCGCATCCAGATGTTTTCCCATAGGAAACTATAGAACTCGCATATGTAATAGGATGCGAGTTCTAAAGTCGCATATGGGACCTTACCAAAAAACGCAAAAAAAATAGACCAGCTTCTTGCTGGCGATTTTTACAGAACCATGCACAGATCATTGAGATCTGTGCATGGTTCTGTCCAAAAAAAGGCTAAAAGTTAAAGTAAAAAAAAAAAACGGCGTGGGGTCCCCCCTCCAGAGCATAACCAGCCCCGGGCTGAAAGAGCCGGTCCTGGTTTCATAAAATCACAGGAACAAACAAGTTGGGGTTCCGTGCATTTTATAAAACCAGCACCAGGCTCAAGGGCCGGTCCTGGTTCCCAAAATACGGGGGACAAAATGACTAGGGGTCCCCCGTATTTCAAGAACCAGCACCGGGCCCAACCAGCCAGCAGGGTAATGCCACAGCCGGGGGGAGACTTTTTATACAAGTCCCCCCGGCCAAAGCATTCAGCCCTCTGACCGGTCAGCATGGGCAGGGGTCCTGGGGGAGTGGGGACCCCCCCAAAGAAGGGGTCCCCCCCCTCCAGAACTTACCAGCCCATGCTGAAGCCCGGGGCTGTCCTCGATGCCCCTGGGCTGTGGGCATCGAGCTGATTAATTGTGTAAAAAAATAGAGAAATTCCTATTGTGTATTGCTGTGGAACTATGAGTCCCAGCAAGCCTGCACCACATGCAGGGACTTGGAGAACCACAAGTCCCAGCATGTGGGGCAATAAAGGGCCCGCTGGGACTAGTAGTCCCACAGTAGTACAAATAGTTAAAAAAGTACACAAACACACTGACAGTACAACTTTAATACACACCAAGCCCATTCATCCATACTCACCTATGTTGCCACGAAGCTTCGGTCCCCTTGTCCAGTAGAATCCAGAGGGGAGGCTGTGGAGAGAAATCATACTCACCACAGACGTCTTCAGCGCTTCTCCGGGTGCCCAGCAGCATTCTTCCCACGATCACCGTCCTCCGGTCTTCTGTTTACATCTGAGGCTCCGCCCCCCGACCGGGACTTAGGCCCGCCCATCAGCCAATCATGGTCCTTGAAAACCGGCATGCCGGGTCATGATTGGCTGATGGGCGGGCCTAAGTCCCGGTCGGGGGGCGGAGCCTCAGATGTAAACAGAAGACCGGAGGACGGTGATCGTGGGAAGAATGCTGCTGGGCACCCGGAGAAGCGCTGAAGACGTCTGTGGTGAGTATGATTTCTCTCCACAGCCTCCCCTCTGGATTCTACTGGACAAGGGGACCGAAGCTTCGTGGCAACATAGGTGAGTATGGATGAATGGGCTTGGTGTGTATTAAAGTTGTACTGTCAGTGTGTTTGTGTACTTTTTTAACTATTTGTACTACTGTGGGACTACTAGTCCCAGCGGGCCCTTTATTGCCCCACATGCTGGGACTTGTGGTTCTCCAAGTCCCTGCATGTGGTGCAGGCTTGCTGGGACTCATAGTTCCACAGCAATACACAATAGGAATTTCTCTATTTTTTTACACAATTAATCAGCTCGATGCCCACAGCCCAGGGGCATCGAGGACAGCCCCGGGCTTCAGCATGGGCTGGTAAGTTCTGGAGGGGGGGGACCCCTTCTTTGGGGGGGTCCCCACTCCCCCAGGACCCCTGCCCATGCTGACCGGTCAGAGGGCTGAATGCTTTGGCCGGGGGGACTTGTATAAAAAGTCTCCCCCCGGCTGTGGCATTACCCTGCTGGCTGGTTGGGCCCGGTGCTGGTTCTTGAAATACGGGGGACCCCTAGTCATTTTGTCCCCCGTATTTTGGGAACCAGGACCGGCCCTTGAGCCTGGTGCTGGTTTTATAAAATGCACGGAACCCCAACTTGTTTGTTCCTGTAATTTTATGAAACCAGGACCGGCTCTTTCAGCCCGGGGCTGGTTATGCTCTGGAGGGGGGACCCCACGCCGTTTTTTTTTTTATTTTATTTTTTTACCCAAAATCGCATATATGAAAATGCGCACATTTTCATGACTGAAAATGCGCACATTTTCATGACTGAAAAGCGCCCGAAATCGCGGCAAATCGCATTTTTTGCCGCTAATTCGCATCTCATTACATATGCGAATTCGCGGCAAAAAACGCGATTTTTAAAGGTGCGATTTCTGGCGAGTTTGGAACTCGTCCAAAAATCGCACCCTATTACATTTCGCCCTCTGTCTTCTATTTGTCCTGACGACAGGAATCCGGCCCCCGAAACGTTGACGACTATTAGGGACCACTAATGGAATAAATTGGTCTTGTTTTCAACTGCTGAACGAAGTCCCTGAGTGCCCTTTCTTCATTTGGATATACATTGTGGGTGGCACATTGTTGCCTTTACCAGCTGGTTGACACCAGGGCAAGTAACCCAGCACTGCAGCTCAGTTCAGTCCTGAGTGACGGCCCTACCCCCGATGCTATATATATTAGAGCCAATGGTGAAGGGACCAGCATGGGCATCCACGGGCACTTTGTCATCTACCCGGTTTGGATAAGTACCCCAGCTTTTTTATGTAATATATAGCCATGTGTTTATGACCTCTTACGCAGAGTTTTTTTCATAAAGATGTATTGAAAACGCTTTGTGCATTGTGGTGTGCAGATTTCTTTTCCTCTCAAAGGGAAATACAAACCTGATATATATATATATATATATATATAGAGTTATCATTAGAATTGTAGCTGGAACGCAGCTTGCGTCCCACAGGTATCAGCTGACAGGAGGTCAGCTGAGCGGAGCTCCGTACGCTGGAGATCGCGCGCTATGTAGTGTGAGAGTGACAGCTGGCCGGATGCTGGCTGAGTGCAGACCAGCACTTCCGGCATCTTGCGTGTCATTGCTTTGGAATGCACGCTAAGTAATTACTGACTGTGGTGCAGCGAGGAGACCTGGCTGTATACATATCATCTTATACAGGTAATGGAATATGACAGGACCTATTGAGACATGTTGGATTGATATGTATGCATTGATAAGATGTGTTTAAAACGTAGTCTATGCAGTTGATTGGACTTCCGGGGTGTGTTATGGGGGCTGGTCAGCTGTGGGGGTATTTAAGTCACTGAGGGGGCAATAGCATGTATGCTTCATCCTGCTAAGGTGGTCTTGAAGAAGGTCCCATAGAGGACCGAAACGTCGACATCACCCTGAGATGTGAATAAAACTTTTCTTCTTACTATTGAGAAAATAGTCTGGTGAGTGCTCTCTGTATGGTTCTATATGGAAAAGTGGTTCAAAACTGGACTTTGCTTTTGAGACTGACACCCCAGCAGCTGTCAGAAGGAAATAGATGTGTTGTGCTGCTCTACTCTGGACTATATATATATAGAGAGAGAGAGAGAGAGAGAGAGAGAGAGAGAGAGTACAGTTGTAAGATGGCGCCCCTTGTGTTGATCTTTACTCTAAGACCAATATAGCCTTAAATTGTTTTTTCAAAGCATATCAAAAGAAGTCCATAAATTAAAAAAAGTTTATTAAAGAGTATCTTATTTCAAACAATTAGCAGTTATTCCAGATTGTGATGAAGTTCATTGTATAATTTCAGAAACGTGGAAACATAGCAAAATGAGAAATCCCAACGCGTTTCGTCCCTTCATGAGACTTCATCAGGAGTTTTCGAATAACAAGAATTACTTCAGACAATTTTTCATAAGCAGGTGTTCATAACAAGCTGGTTATTGGATCCTTGTAGAGTTGAAGGCACGGAGTTCTAATTGATTCTCCTCAGGGAAACTGTGAGAAATATCTCTATTCTTCTTCTCCTATAGATTGGTTGAATAGACCAATTTGATGTGAAAATAATCTCCTTATGGGCACTATCACTTGTAATCTTTCATTTGGATGGTAAGTTAGTTAATGAGACCTCTCAATCTTCATAAATTGCCATACCTTTGTTAGGTTAAAAAATAGTAATGACAGCTTCATATGGTCTATTGTAGACCCGGTGTGCGGACTAATGCAGACCCAGAGAACGTTTCTGTTGAACTTTGCTGTCTTAATTGAAATACAGAATTGTTAAATTCGATAGAGTGTGAAATTTCCAAGTTTCTGAAATTATACAATGAACTTCATCATTCATCACAATCTGGAATAACTGCTACCATTGTTTGAAATAAAATACTTTTTAATAAACTTTAATTTATGGACTTCTTTTGATATGCTTTGACATACATATATATATATATATATATATATATATATATATATATATATATATATATATAAATAGCAATGGAAGATCCGGCACTCCACTCGCATTAAGGATGCAGCTTGCTCCGGTGCCTTCCCTGAACCAATAAGGCACATCAAATAGAAGACAGGCAAGGGCGTCACTCGGAGACTTGATTCTTGCTGAAAAAGTTTTTCTTTATTGCATGGGTGAAACCGACACCAGTGTTTCGAGCGTGTAGCTCGTCCTCAGGGTACAACGAGGTTGTACCCTGAGGACGAGCTACACGCTCGAAACACTGGTGTCGGTTTCACCCATGCAATAAAGAAAAACTTTTTCAGCAAGAATCAAGTCTCCCATTGACGCCCTTGCCTGTCTTCTATTCTATATATATATATATATATATATATATATATATATATATATATATATATATATATATATATATATATCCTTTGTTAAAGAGTGCACTCACCAGATTCCTCCAATAGTTAATAAAAAGTCCTTTATTGGTTCAAGATCGTAGAAATAAAATGCTGTGTGGAGCTTGGTTTGTCACCTTGACACAGGGTCCCCTGAGACCTGAAATGTCGACCGTATCCCTTTTACGATGTTGGACCAATAAAGGACTTTTTATTCACTATTGGAGGAATCTGGTGGTCTTTAACAAAGGATATATTTGGCACCACGTGAGTCAGTCCGGCACTCTCCCTGTGTGTTCAGCTGCCTGAATCAGAGGCCGCCCCGCCAAGCTCCCTCTGCTCGCCCCTGTGAATGCGTTCGCAGCCATGCACACAGTGAGAAAATCACTCACCATTGATTGATTTCCCCCCTGCTCATATCATTGAGTAAGTCTAGACTCACCCAATGCCGCAAAGGATGCGGGGACAAGGAGGCTGCTGCTAACATCAGGGGACTCACAGAAAACGCCAGTGCTATGCCCCCAAACACCCAGTGCTTGCCAATCACCTTGCAAGCAGCCAGCAAAAGCTACACTAGCCTATGCATGGTCTATTCACAACAGGACCCTGTGCATGCACACAGTGTACCATGCGCATGCGTTGTCTTTGGCAGGGCTCTGAATTCGCAGCCATGCGTAAGGGCCTGAATCGTGCCCATCTCCCTATGCATAGTACCCGACCACTGCATTCCTCCGGTGGGCCCTACAATGCCACCATGTATACAGTGCCCAACACTGTATACATGGTGGTGAGAGGTGGTTGCTAGAGACAAGTTGGGGCACAAGTCAGACTAAAGTGAAGATGAGAGTATTCTGAGACGTATGAATTGCTGTTGGCTTTGTTGGTAAGGGAAGGTCATTAATAAACCATTCAAAAGAAAGGTAATCGATACAATTTAGTTAAACAATTGCAATTAGTAAATACTCTGAGAGTATAAAACCATGCAGCGTTGTAAAAGTAAAAGGAGCTAATTTATTAAAAAAGTGATTTTACAGAAAAATTTATAGAATTTCTACATTTATTATATATTCGTTGCACGTATTTCTGGGCTTCAGCAGCAGATATAGCCATAGATTTTTCTTTGCAAAAGCAGATCTCCCATAGGTTTTAAATCATTATATTGTAAAATTATCCCAAACGTCTGTATAGATTAATGGGAACAAATCTGTTTTCCAGGGTCTGCACAGTTTATCACATACGGATCTTCTAGGTGAGCATGATTTCATTTTTACAACACTTGGTAAAGTCAATTAAATGCAAACTAATCCAATATGTATAAATTCATTCATCTTTTTATTCCTTAAAAAGGCAATATGTTCAATCCTACACCTTTCACACAACAGCTGGAAGTGCTAAACCTGTGCAGGTGGACATTAAATCATTGTTACTCGTGTAAGAATTAGAGAAACAGCTGCACCAATCACTTGATGAGGGCTCAGAAAGGTCTACACTCGCTAACATCCTCACTAAGAACTTGTTCCGCAGAACCTTCCCATATATTGGCTGTAAACACCGCTATACCTTACATATCGCAAACCACTTTCATATAAATACAGGTGTTGTGTTAAATCCATTTGCTTTGCAAATTGCTGTACAGACTTTTAACAGATTTGCTGATTTCCATGTGTTTATTTTAAGTGGTTGAAAAATATTTTTAAAGGTTTGTGTGTTGTAAGTCCCAAAACAGATTTCACTGGCTACAGTATGAAGGTAAAAGTGTAACTTAATATGAGTACAGTAAAGTCAAATATACCTACCTTAGCCTTGAATAAAGAGACATTAGGTCCTATATATCTTTATTCGGATTATAAAAAATATATATTTAGCTATTCAATAATAATTGAAAATCTGGTGATGCTCAGCTTCCTGCCAATTCCGGGGTCTTCAACACATGCATGAGTTGGCTTGTTTTATAGTTCTTATTGTTCTTTTTGGACTTAGGCAACCACTTCCACTTTTGTTGCACATAAAGGCCCTTATTCTGATTGAGTCGGACGGCTGCGTGTTCGGTCGGATGGCCGATGTATTGTGTTTGCGCATGTGCAGAGGCGTTTCTGCACATGTGCGAACACTTTGCATGTCCGAACACGGCATGAACTCCTCCTCGCATGTCCGAACACGGTAATGAGCTGTTTGGGCTCATTACCATATGCGTACACCGCGTGTTTCATGGGTGTTCCCTTTAAAATGCTGGGCATATGTATGGTAATCCAGCCGTGATGCATGTGTGGGGGACGGACAGCTGACATAGCCGGATGTCAGCTGGCCGCCCATATCCCTGCTTTCATATGGAAAAATGTCCGAGTGGTCTGGAGCACTCGGGGCTGCCTGACCGCTCGGTCCATCATTCGATGGTTGGCGACCATTGGAGGATGGGGAGGTTCCCACAGTTGGGGAGGTGTTCACATTAAACATCCACTCGCGGTCCATTAGCTCGGCGTCTTACCGCATTCGGACAGTGTGAGCGATCGGTACGGTAGTCGGGGCTAAGAACACTCGGTGGCCGCCCGAAATACGCATCCGTCCAAGTCAACTAGAATAAGGGCCAAAGTGAAAGTTGGTTTATGTATTTATTTTAGGGATAAATTGTCTCTTTACATAAAAAAACTTTTATTGCATTCAAAATAACCCCTATAGTAATCATAGTACAGCCACTGTCCTTTTTAAATAGTCAGTAACAAGCTTCATCTTGCAATACATGTTGACACATTTAATATTCAAGATGAGCTGGCAGCAGGATGGATTGGGAGGGAAAACAAAGTCAGGAAATATTTAAAAACAGCCATCATGGAAGCAGGGTCTGATGAAGGGGTGATGTTGGATGAAAGATCTCTCCTCATAGGGCCTGATTCTTAGTTGCAGCCGTCCTTGAGTCATTTCCTGCAGTTGAGTCTGCGACTTTATGCTAAATCCACTACACTGTCACGGGTGGATTGGGAATTTAATGTGGCCCTGGAATTGATTTTATCAAAGTGCCCATATTGCCAGTCTGCCACCTTCCACCCACTAGTACACCCACACCAACATGCTACCCCTACCCCCTAACACACCCACACCACCAGTCTGTCACCCTCTCCCGGTCACAGGTGGCCACTGGTGTGGTGGCCCCAATGACTCATCAGCCCACCAGGAATCTTTATGGTGACTTCTATTGCCAATTTGCTCCTGGCTGGTGGACAGGCACAGATGTTAAAGAGACAGCTGCTGGATAGGTGGCACAGTGAGAAAAGCTGGTGGGCTGTGGGGCATGTAAGAGAAAAGAATGTGGGTAGTCTTGCTGGACACTCAAATGCTGTATGAATTATTCACTGACAAAATACCTAATTCAGGATAGCAAAGCAATGCATAGTACTATAATAGACTAGAGGTAGAGATGTGGCAAGTGTGCATCCTTGTTTGAGGATTGTCCTTTATCCCTTATTTGAAATAGTGGTGAATTTCAGCAGTTACGCCCCGTACACACAGGGGGATATATCACCGAGCGATATACCACTCGCGATGAGCGATATATCGCTCAGTGTCCCGTTTGCATCAGCGACCAGATATGGTCGCTGATGAAAAAGAAACTTCCGGAGGAGGCCGGCAGTGGAAACCAGCGATCACTATGGGGGGAGAAAATGGGAGCGCTCACCCGGCGATATATCGCAGGTGCACACTCCCATCGCGTGTGTACACAGCATTACTTTTATCCAGTAGAGTAAATTGAACAAAGCTTATACATAGAACTATGGCATAGAAAACAGAATGAAGGAAATGTGATACTATTCTCAGCGAGGTCCGGCAATTTGGTAGCTATTAAAAAAATATGATTTTCTTTTTCTCCTGCTATTGCGCCACCCTCTGTAAACTACTGTGTATTTCAGTCTAAGGTTATAAAGCTAAGCACTTCTACACGTATGATGTCTGTTTCTTAAATGGCGTGCCTTGTTGGGCTATTTACATAATGCAAAATTTGTGCATCATATGCAGGTTAGTAAAATAATATTCAAAATTTGACATATCATTCTGATTAATACTGCACAAAAAATAAACATAATAACATAGTACTAAGGGGCAGATGTATTAAGTCTGGTGAAGAGATAAACTGGAGATAAAGTGGAAGGAGATAACGCACCAGCCAATCAGATCCCAACTGTCATATTTCAAAAACAGCTGATTGGCTGGTGCGTTATCTCTTCCATGTTATCTCCACTTTATCTCCAGTTTATCTCTTCTCCAGGCTTAATACATCTGCCCCTAAATTTGTTACTGTTTCTTTACTAAAAAACTGTATCCAATTTACAATATGCTGCTACTACTACTACTATTGATACATCACACTACACAATATATGTAATACATTATCCTGACACAGTCATACTGCAATGAAGATATCTCCAATACAGTACTGTAAGTACCACAGGAAAGGCAGAGGTTATATTTGTTTCAAGGGAGACTTTTGTGGGGTTTCATAAACTGTATAACTGATGTCTTAGAATGCTCCAATTCCCATTACAACATGTTTACTCATGGGTACCATATTTATAATTTTATATACATAGTTTTTTTTTTTTTTATCAATTCATTTATTTGCAACTAGAATCTTGTATAATATGGATAATTTCAAGGTAAGATATCCATGTAAGCTATGAGTTTAGGAACAGCTAGCAACTATATGGTTTAAGATTTATTTACCATGCCCATGTCAGACAGTCTCTCTACAAACTACAGACACTATAATTATAGGTCTGCAATCTGATAGCTTTTATAGTCTAATATACCTGTCAGGGCATAACTAGAACTTTACACATTATGCCAGGTAGAACCCCTGTTACACATTTTTCCAGGTAGATCCCTTACATATTACTATAGGTAGATCTTCCTTTACACATTATGCAAGGTAGAGCCCCAATTACACATTACGCCAGGTAGCACCCCCATTTCACATTATGCCAGGCATTACCGATGCGGTCAAAATCAAATGATTGTATGCAATATCGCCCTAGTGTATGGGCACCATCACGTTTATTGAATATACAACTGTATGGCCTATACCTATGGACTTTATTCATGTTTGTAAGTAAAGTTTAAAAAAAAAACAAGTAACTAGCAACTGGAAAAAAACATGCTGCACTGCAGGTGGAGCAGATGTAACGTGTAGAGAGAGTTAGATTTGGGTGGGTGTGTTCAAACTGAAATCTAAATTGCAGTGTAAAATTAAAGCAGTCTAACATCTTTGGGCTACATTCAAAAGCAGTCTGTATTTACCCTTCACAGAATAAATGTAAGTATTCAGCATATATGGGACTATATTTTATGCTTAATATGTACATTGTACATTGTATCTGTACTAGAAATGCATCTTCAAATTATATTGTATTTTTATACAGAAATTGAAGCTTTGAGAATTGTTTTTAAGCCATCTCTTCTGCAGCATCGTATAGTTCTCAAAGGACTGATACTATGGAATATATATAGATGACCGGCGGACAGAATGCCAGCAGTCAGAAAACAGACCAAATAGAGGGAATCCTGACAGTAGTCTAGTAAGTATGTTTACCTTCCCCCCTCCTCCAACCCAACTTCCCCAGCGCCTAACCCTCCATCCCCCTGCAGCCTAACCCTAACCCACCATTCTCCCCACAACCTAACCATAACCATTCCCCCTACAGCAGAACCCTATTCTTCCTATCCCACACTCTAACCCTAATCCTCGCACCACGTAGCTATACCCTAAACCTCCTCTGCTTAATGCTTAACCCTATTGTTTCTCCCCACCCCTGGCCGTACCCTAATCCACCCGCATATTTACAATCGGGATGCCAACAGCTGGTATTCCGGAATCAGGTCCCCATCGATGTTGGGATTCTGGCAGTTCGGGGTGTGTGAATCAGTATTTTGAATGCCAGGACCCGGGATCTTAACTGCATCCCGTGACAATGGCCCTTATTCAGATCTGATCGCTGTACAAATTCGTTCTCAAAATGGGCAAAACCATGTTCACTGCAGGTGGGGCAGATTTAACATGTGCAGAGAGAGTTAGATTTGTGTGAGTTATTTTGTTTCTGTGCAGGGTAAATACTGGCTGCATTATTTTTACACTGCAATTTAGATTTCAGTTTCAAAACACCCCACCCAAATGTAACTCTCTCTGCACATGTTACATCTGCCCCACCTGCAGTGCACATGGTTTTGCCCATTTTGAGGACAAATTTGTACTGCGATCAGATCTGAATAAGGGCCAATATGTGATTTTTTTTTTCTGTACAGTAGTGTATTTTAATTGAATGGTACCATGAACACAGTAACCACATGATCTAAGTTTGCGCACAAATAAACGTAAAGTCATAAGAAACATGTTTATTTTAATTTATGTATGACATCATAACCCAACCAGAGAGTTTTATTGAAATCTAAAACTGTAGATTAATAGCATGGAATATTACTTTATTAAAGCAATAACAGATGTCTACAAAAACAACTAATGATAAATCAGTTACATAAGCTTGATATTAATGCAGGTGTATCCGATAAATATGCTGTAAACAGCAAAACCCTTAAGTTGTTAGTATCATATAGTATGTTAGCATAGACACAGCCACTTGATTGTGCAAGTGCAATACACAAACACACACATGTGATTAGAAGTGTGCTGATTACCGTTGAAATGGAGTGGACCCCCTCTAGGGCTGCTGCGTTCAACAAAATTATACCCTGCTTTGTACAGTCTGACAGCTGCTTTGACTTATAGATTCACTAAACAAATATGTAAAGCTGTGCGGGTGAAATGCATAGTTGTTCTCCATAAAAGCATTATGTTTATGTCATATACAAGCATCTGAACGCATGATTGGGCAAGATCTATTGTTTGTGCAATAGAAAGCAAACAGCATTATCTCAGTGGGAAGATCACTAAATTAACGTTATACTGAATAATGATATACAGTAAGGTGATCAGACATGTGCTATTAAGGCAAATACCTGGGAAATGTTATATGATATAACATGGTTTAGTTTCTCTTGTGGCAGCATGTTACCGAACGCATGTTTGCATCTACCATTTATCTGCTGCAAAAAAAGGGGGGGGGGGATAGCAGCGCTCTAGAGTGCTGCTATCCCCCCTTGTTTTTGCACCACCTTTATCATTCAGGTCTCACTAACCTGTTCATTTAGCAGCTGCTGAGGTAGCCACCCACACCAAGCGCTCCCCCTAGTTCCCTCCCCATATAAGGGTTGGTACTAGATCCCCCCATTTTTCCATTGTAATACCATTTATATGCTGCTTATTTCATTTTTGGACTTTGAAAGTGGTGATCCATGGAGCACTTAATAAAGGGTAAAATCCGATAACCGTACATGTGTATGGGTAATAAAGTGATGTGGCATTTGCTCTGCAATGGCTAGTTACACCACCTGGCAAATTGGGGAGAATTTTGGGAGTGCATGGGACTACCTCCCAGAGTGCAAGGCCCAATGGGGCGACACAGCTGTCTGTTACTACAAATCCCTGGAGAGGCTTCCTGGACTGAGCGCAATGTCCAACAGGGCAGCAAAGCTGCACCAATCACCAAAGAGGCTCGCTGCTCTGGCTCCCTTCTGCAAGACACATATAGGGCCTGATTTTGAGTCGAAAAGAACTTGGCCAGATCTGTGAAAGTGGGCATTTTGGCAAGAGAACAAGACTGTGACAATGCAATTACACATAGCCACCATGATATGTGCAAGTGTCATGGCATTGTGGTGTGAGTGTGCCTGAAGCTCTTTGTTATTGGTGCAGAAACTGAGTTGGGTTTTGTCTTGTGCAAGTGTAGCGGCATGTAGTGAGAGTCCCCTGCTATTCTGAGGGAAGGGAGGCCTGTTTCTGACTATCTCTTGCACCTGGCATTGGGCTTGTGCAAGTACAGATACTAATGAGGATGATTGCGGCAGCTGGCATACATACAATGGTGACACAGCCCTGCACCAGAAGCTGGAATAATATCATCTAATAAATTGCTTGTATAATTATATGTTAAAGTTATATTTTTTGGGGCCATAGCAAATCATTCTATAGTAGGCATAAGCACATCACCAGTGTTATATATTTAAATCTAGTTTTTTTTCTTACAACTCAACGTGTACCAGAGACAACGGGCTGTTACTTTAACCGAATATGAATTCGTTTTACACATGTTCAAAGTTGCAGATGAATAAGAATGGAACTTGGTGTTAGAACACCTGTAGCAATATGTACATATACAGTATTCAGAATCATTTGGACACACAATGTACAAATGTCTCACATCAAATAGCGAATGTGGTTCTGTCATTAGCTGCTTTGTTTATGCAAATAAGATGCACATTTTGAGTGAGAAAGTTTCTTGGCACAGCCAAGTCATTCAGGACCCGATGCGCTGAGAGGGGATATTTGGTGTGACTGAAGCCATAGAATATGAGGAAACATCTCTATATAGCATATACATACTAACAGGTTTTGGGCTCAAAACTGCAGGGAGGAAATGGCTGCTGTGCTTTATCCAAATTCACAGTGATGAGTCTGACTAAGCAGAACTATCAGGGGTGGAAATTCAAGTAAAGATCCTGGTATGTGGAAATATTTACAAGAGGATAAGTCTAACCCAGTCACAGAGGAATAGACTGACCAGAATACCAGCAGTATAACATCTCTCTGTGTAGATGATGATCAGATTGTGCATATAGGCCCGTATTCTGGTTTGGTCTGTGAGCTGCAAGGATCACAGCTTACCGAGCAAAAGAGATGCCGCTCGCTCGTGTCTACTGCTGCTAATGAAAAGTGACACTTGGAAAATGGCTGCCCCCATACAGCAGACAAAAAACTGTCTGCAGTATGGGGGCAGCCATTTTTTGAGTGTCACTTTTTGTATTACCAGGCTGCGCTGCAGCAGTAGCCGGGAGAGCTGGGACCCAGCACAGGCACTGGCAGCAGAAGGCAGTGAGTAATAATAGTCCTGCAGCCCCCCCGGCGCCCACACCCCCTCAGCACCTCCCCGCCACCGCGGGGGCTGCGGGACTATAGTTACGCCACTGATAACTGTATTGACCCAGGAGCTACAAGTTACAGTATGTGACTTACTCAATTAGACTAATGTAATAGTGGGGTAGATGTATGAAGTAGTGATAAGGGAGGAGAAGTGATTAACCCCTTCCCGACATTTGACGTATATATACGTCATGGCCGGGATGTACTTCCCGACACATGACGTATATATACGTCGGGACGCGGTGACAGAGGGACGATGTCTGCTGTCCCTGACAGCAGACATGTCCCAGCATGCCCAGGGGGGGCGGCGATGCCTCCCCCCCGTCGGCGATCGCTGCGATTGGCTGTTCCATGTGAACAGCCAATCGCAGCGTTTTCCTGTGTTACCGGCGAATCAGACGCTCGGTAACACAGGGATCAATCACCGCCGGGTGTGAGGGGGCGTGAGGGGGTCACCGGTGATGACTACACCTCACCCCACCTGCCCCCAAGGCTGTGATTGGTCCGTTGGACCGACGGACCAATCACAGCCATGGCGCGTGATTTAAACTAACGGTGACTGCGCTGCAGACGCCATTCCAGTCTGGAATTGCTTGCAGAGCGGTCACCGTGCCAATCTGTCGTGATATACTGACCTGATCCTTGCCTGATACTTACCTGATCACCGCTGGTAGCGTGCTGCCAGCAGCTGGATGCTTCCTGGATCTTGTGACTTCCTGTGTGCTGCTGCTGCAGTGTCATAGAGTGAGAGATAGTGAGAGATAGTGAGAGATAGTGAGAGATAGTGAGAGATAGTGACAGAGAGTGATAGAGAGTGCTATATTTTGTGTCTGCTGCCCCCCCTTTTGTGCTGATCAGTATATCTGTGCTGATCAGCAACTTTTTGGGGGTGCAGGTTTTTTTTTTTATATATATATATATACCTGTCAGTTGCACCAAAGGTTGTGCTGCCTGTGCAACTGACTGCTGCCCCCCCTGCTGCCCCCCCTTTTGTGCTGATCAGTATAAATTAACTGATCAGCAACTTTTTGGGGGTGCAGGTTTTTTTTTTTTATATATACCCTGTCAGGTTGCACCCACAGTTGTGTGCCTGCTGCCCCTCACTGCTAATCAGTGTTGCATCACTGCATCACTGATCTGCAGTTGTTGTTTTTTTGGAGAGTGCAGTGGGGTTTTGTTTTTACACCCACGTTGCTTTTGTGGGTGTCCTGTGGCCGCTGAGCGCTGATCAGTGACGTACATCACTGAACAGCATTTTTGGCACAGGGTTGATATCGTTTTTTTTCTGCAGTTTTTGAAATTTTTTTTTTTTGGAGAGTGCTGTGGTTTATTTTTTTTAAATAGTTTTTACACCCACGTTGCTTTTGTGGGTGTCCTGTGGCCGCTGAGCGCTGATCAGTGACGTACATCACTGATTAGCATTTTCGGCACAGGGTTGATCTATTTTTTTTATTTTTTTGGATCAAAT
Organism: Crinia signifera; assembly: GCF_055691185.1. Lineage (NCBI taxonomy): Eukaryota > Metazoa > Chordata > Amphibia > Anura > Myobatrachidae > Crinia > Crinia signifera. The sequence continues at coordinate 234,231,635 of NC_139219.1, read as the reverse complement.
TCCTGTTGCCTTTGAGCGCTGTTCAGTGACGGACGTTACTGACCAACATCTGTGCTCAATTTTTGGCGCAGGACCTTTTTTTTTTTTTTTTAACCCCTTCAAGGTTGTACCAAAAGCTGCCTTGAAGTTGCTGAGTGACGTACATCACAGATCAGCATTTTTGCCACAGGGTTGATCTAATTTTTTTTTTTATTGGGATCAAATTCCTGTATAAAGTATTTTTTTGGTACTTATGTAGTATCTGGGCTGCCGATTTTGTGATTGTATGCCTTACCTTAAGGCATACAATCAGATGCGATGCGATGCGATTCGATTTTGCATAGGATTCAATGTTAAGAAGGTCCTGTTCATTTCCCCACTATCCAAGTGGGCATAGAGTTGATTTTATATAGCGTGGCGAGCGCAGCGAGCCACCGAGCCCGAAGCGTGGCGAGCGAAGCGTGCCCCGCGAGGGGACGCATATTTCTTAAAAAGTATTCTGTGTCCCCTCGCGGGGCTCGCTACGCTCGCCACGCTTCGGGCTCGGTGGCTCGCTACGCTCGCCACAGGTTTATATCCAACTCCATGCCCACTTGGATAGTGGGGAAAGGAAAAGGACCCCTTTTTCCCATTGAATTCTATGTTAAAATGGACTCAGACCATTTTAACATTGAATCCTATGGAAAAATCTTGACCAGCATATCGCATACGATTTGGTCGCATGCGATGCGATGCGATCCGATCCGATTTCTAAATCGGACGCCCAGATACTACATAAGTACCATTTTTTTTTCTGCACTACATACACACTACACACTACATACCCCCCCGTGTTGAAATAAAGTTTGTACCCCCCCTACACTATACACGTGTTGAAACATTACACTTACAGAAACACAAAAATAAAAATGGCATCCCAAATGTCATCCCAAAGAATGTATTCAGCGGAGGAGGCATATGCCATGCTTGCCTCTGACTCTGACACAGCCAGTGATGCAAGCAGGGAATTTGAAGGATTCGTCTTAACCTCATCTTCCTCCTCTAGTGATGAGGGACCCCCTCAAAGACGCCCCCATAGAGCAGCTGAGACCCCCCCCCAAATGATTGATCCCGTATGGACCCCACCACCAGACAATTTTGAGCCCCAGGTTCCTGAGTTTTTGGCCATCCCAGGAATCCAATTTGATTCAACAGGTCTCAGAGAAATTGACTTTTTCAAATTATTTTTCTCTGATGATTTTATAAATTTAATGGTGGACCAAAGTAATTTATATACCCAGCAGTTTATTGGTCAAAACCCCACGTCATCATTTGCTAGGTGGACCCCTGTAGATGCAGTAGAGATGATGACATTTTGGGGTCTGGTGTTACATATGGGCATAGTAAAAAAGCCAGAAATTAGGCAATATTGGAGTACAGATGTTCTGTACAGCACCCCACTTTACCGTATGGTCATGACTCGGACTCGTTTTGAGACAATCCTTAAATTTTTACATTACACCGATAATGCACAGTGCCCACCCAGAGATGATCCCACCTTTGACCGGCTATTCAAAGTCAGGCCGGTCATTGATCATTTCAGTGCCAAATTTGCAGAGATGTACATCCCTGAAAAATTTATTTGTATCGACGAGTCCCTTATACATTTTAAAGGAAGGGTTAAATTCCGCCAGTACCTTCCCAGTAAGAGGGCAAGGTATGGCATAAAAATGTATAAACTGTGTGAAAGCACCTCAGGGTACACCCACAGGTTTAGGGTATATGAAGGGAAGGATTCAAGAATTGAACCGCCAGAATGCCCCCCCTCCCTCGTAGGTGTTAGTGGAAAAATTGTCTGGGATTTAGTGCACCCCTTCCTGGATAAAGGTTATCACCTCTATGTGGATAACTTTTACACTAGCATCCCCCTGTTTAAGGCCCTTGGTTCAAGAGGTACAGCAGCTTGCGGTACTGTGCGCAAGAACCAAAGAGGCCTCCCAAAAACGCACATTGACCAAGTACTGAGAAGGGGTGAAAGCAGGGCACAATCCACCGAAAATATGTTGTTGGTCATATAAGGACAAGAGGGATGTCCTTATACTGACAACAATTCATGGAGACAGTACCACCTCCGTCCCTGTACGAGGTACCAGTACCCACACCTCAAAACCTAATTGTATCCTAGATTACAATAAGTACATGGGCGGAGTGGATCTTTCAGATCAGGTACTGAAGCCGTACAGTGCCCTGCGGAAAACAAAAATCTGGTACAAGAAGCTGGCCGTGTATATCATCCAGATGGCACTGTATAACGCTTACGTGCTATTCCGTTCTACCAGCCAGAGGGGGACATTTATGCACTTTCAAGAGGAAGTCATAAAGGGCCTAATATTTGGGAACCAGCAGGCAGAGGGCCCCAGTACTTCTAGTACTGGCCCCCGTATTGTACCAGGGCAGCATTTTCCTAACGAAATCCCCTCCACTGCAAAAAAGGGCATGACACAAAAAAGGTGCAAAGTTTGCTATAAAAAGGGAATAAGAAAGGATACTATTTTCCACTGTGAAACTTGCCCCGACAAACCCGGCAAGGAGTGTTTTAAAATATACCACACATCTATGGATTATTAGGTTCATCATTTCACCGTGCTTCGGGGGTCTTGCTAATGCCACATAGCACCCACCATTCATTCCACCAGAATCTGAGCTGCAAAATCCAAAAATCACTCCTTACCTTCTGAGTCCTGCCATGCACCCAAATGGTATTTTTTGGTCACATATGAGGCATTGCCGTACTCGGGAGAAATTGGGGCACAGATTTTGGGGTGCTTTGTCTCCTTCATTCCTTGTGAAAATGAAAACTTTTGAGCCAGAACTGCATTTTTGTGTAAAAAATGTAATTTTTCATTTTCACAGCCCAGTTGTACCACAATTGGTGAAACCCCTGGGGGTTTGAAATGTACACTATACCCCTAGATGAATTCCCTGAGGGGTGTAGTTTGCAAAATGGGGTCACTTGTGGGGGGGTTCCACTGTATTGGTGCTTCGGGGGTCTTGCTAATGCGACATAGCACCCACCATTCATTCCACCAGAATCTGTGCTGCAAAATCCAAAAATCACTCCTTCCCTTCTGAGTCCTGCCATGCACCCAAATGGTATTTTTTGGTCACATATGAGGCATTGCCGTACTCGGGAGAAATTGGGGCACAGATTTTGGGGTGCTTTGTCTCCTTCATCCCTTGTGAAAATGAAAAATTTTGAGCCAGAACTGCATTTTTGTGTAAAAAATGTAATTTTTCATTTTCACACCCCAGTTGTACCACAATTGGTGAAACCCCTGGGGGTTTGAAATGTACACTATACCCCTAGATGAATTCCCTGAGGGGTGTAGTTTGCAAAATGGGGTCACTTGTGGGGGGGTTCTACTGTATTGGTGCTTCGGGGGTCTTGCTAATGCGACATAGCACCCACCATTCATTCCACCAGAATCTGTGCTGCAAAATCCAAAAATCACTCCTTCCCTTCTGAGTCCTGCCATGCACCCAAATGGTATTTTTTGGTCACATCTGAGGCATTGCCGTACTCGGGAGAAATTGGGGCACAGATTTTGCGGTGCTTAGTCTCCTTCATTCCTTGTGAAAATGAAAAATTTTGAGCCAGAACTGCATTTTTGTGTAAAAAAATGTAATTTTTCATTTTCACAGCCCAGTTGTACCACAATTGGTGAAACCCCTGGGGGTTTGAAATGTACACTATACCCCTAGATGAATTCCCTGAGGGGAGTAGTTTGCAAAATGGGGTCACTTGTGGGGGGGTTCCACTGTATTGGTGCTTCGGGGGTCTTGCTAATGCAACATAGCACCCACCATTCATTCCACCAGAATCTGTGCTGCAAAATCCAAAAATCACTCCTTCCCTTCTGAGTCCTGCCATGCACCCAAATGGTATTTTTTGGTCACATATGAGGCATTGCCGTACTCGGGAGAAATTGGGGCACAGATTTTGGGGTGCTTTGTCTCCTTCATTCCTTGTGAAAATGAAAAATTTTGAGCCAGAACTGCATTTTTGTGTAAAAAAATGTAATTTTTCATTTTCACAGCCCAGTTGTACCAAAATTGGTGAAACCTCTGGGGGTTTGAAATGTACACTATACCCCTAGATGAATTCCCTGAGGGGTGTAGTTTGCAAAATGGGGTCACTTGTGGGGGGGTTCCTAACTTTTAGCATCTTATGGTGCCTAGAAACCTACATGGTGCCTAAAAAATAATCTCATAAAAAGGAGGCTCCAAAATCAAGTAGGTGCTCCTTCTATTATGAAGCCTGTGGTTTGGTCAACGTGCACACTAGGGCCACATATAGGATATTTATGAAAACAAAAGAATTGGGGGAATCAATTTTTAGTCACATTTCTCTAGTAAATTCTACTGTGTTCCTTAGAAAAATGTATTAAAATTGAAAATCTGCAAAAAAAATGAAATTTTGAAATTTCTCCTACACTTTGTTTTAATTCCTGTGAAACACCTAAAGGGTTAACAAACTTCCAAAATGCTGTTTTGAATACTGTGAGGGGTGCAGTTTTTGAAATGGCATCATTTATGGGGGTGTCTCACATACAAGTCCCTCAAAGTCACATCAGAACTGAACTGGTCCCTAAAAAAATCAGTGTTTGAAATTTTCTTGAAAATTTGAGAATTTGCTATTCATATTTTAAGCCTCCTAGTGTCCAAAAAAATTAAAAGGAGGTTTAAATAATAATGGCAACATAAAGTAGACATATGGTCTTTGTTAGTTATTAACTATTTTGAGTGGTATGATTATTTGTCTCACAAGCAGAAAATTTAACATTTTGCAAATTGCTAAATTTTCAATTTTTTTACGACATTTTGGTATTTTTCACAAAAAACCACAGACTGTATCGACCAAAATTTACCACTAACTTGAAGTACAATGTGTCACGAGAAAACAGTCTCAAAATCACTGGGATAAGTAAAAGCAAAAAAAAGTTATCCCCACTTAAGTGATACCTGTCAGATTTGAAAAAAAGGGCTCTGTCAGGAAGGCAAAAACAGGCTGCGGCGGGAAGGGGTTAAGTGCCTGATACTCTATTACCGGCCAGTCAGCTCCTGGCTGTCCATTTTTAAACCCAGCCTTTAACTTACCAGTCAAGAGCTGATTGGCTGGTGATAAAGTACCAGGCCCTTTATCACTACTCCTCCCTTATTACTGCTTCATACATATACCCCTCAGTTAGAATAACCACAGTGATTGATCATTATATGGTCTCAGAAGGAAATGTAATGATAATTTACTGTCAAGTCTCTCAACATTTGCCATCAATGAATGTATTATATGTGCCTAATCTTGACAAAAATCTTTTCTCTGTAAAAAAATAAATAAATCCATGCAAGGGCATATTGTTAAATGTAATAAAAGCATTATTGCAAGTAGGAAACACGTTTAGAAAAAAAAATCAACTATCTAGGTGAAATTGTAATGAAGCTGTTAATACTATGAAGCAGGAACATTCTACCTCTATTCATGTATGGCACCATCATCTAGGGAACAGAAATCCAGAAGCTATAAAAATACTAGCCCAAAAATAGAATGGAATTGGTAGAAAGATTGATCCCTGCACTCACATGATAAAATGTGTAAGCTGCAAAAAGGAAAATGACAAGAAAGAGTTTTCAAAACCCAGTAACTTCAGAGCTAAGACGTGTTTAGCCCTAATTCACACATATGTATGTGGACCTATGAAAAATGTGACCCAAGGACAAAATAAATATTTTATCACATTCGCTGATGATTACTCCAAGTTCACAACACTTCACCTGCTGTATGGAGGTCTCGGAAAAATAAACCTGAAGAATATTTTGTTCAAGTAAAGAACAAATGTGGACGTTTTCCTAAACCCTACTCGTACATGCAGATAATGGGACAGAGTGTACAAGTGGCAAGACACAAGCCATTATAAAAAGAATTATGTTCCAGATACCAATACCATACAATCCAGAGGATAATGGTGTCAATAAGTGAATGAGTCTGACACTGTGAAAGTGGATTAAGCTTGCTCTTTGACGACTGCCTACTATTTTAAAAATCATTTATTGTGAAAAGCAATTGAAAACTGTAAAGTTGAAAGAAACCTGACCTACAACATATAATGTATTTAGAAGTAAAAGACTAGTACACTTTCCAAAACGATCAATGTGTCATGTTCGTGCAAAGGTAGAAATGTAAGATACAGTGGGGTGGATTTACTAAAAGGGTGGTTCTATTTCAGATGGGATGTTGGTATGGGCAAACAATAACATTCTATCTATTATCTTCTAAAATGTGCTAAATAAGTAGATTCTGATTGGTTGCCCATAGCAACATCCCGTCTGAAATAGAACTCCCATCTTAGTAAATTTACCTCAGTAAATCATAAAAGTGTTACAGAAGTCTTCAAAGAAACAAACTAGGTTACAATAAGCAGAAGTTTTGTTCTTGATGTAAATTCAATGTATCAATAATTTCATGGAACTACACAAGTAAAAAAGCATGAGGAATAAATAAAAAAAAAAATGATTTTTTTTTTTACTGAAGATGATCCAGTTGTACAAAATGTTACTGAAGATGATCCAGTTGTTGTTGCTGAAGAGAGAAGATCACCTTTGCCCTCAGTCAGAAATCTTCTAGGTGGAACAAGATTATACCACAAACCGGTATCTTGCTCAAACAGCACTGCGATCTTGGAAATGCCTACCTATAAAAAAAAAAAGAAAAATTGATTAAAGCTGCTTTATGGAGTCTCTCAAACTGGTCCAAACAATTGGATGTGGGTGGGTTTTTTTTTATTTTATTTTATTTTTTTCAGATCAAATTTGGCTCTGTAGGTAAAGTTTACAGATTTGAAGATTAAATTTTAGTGGCGAATGTCCATCCTCAAAAAGATGATGAAAATTATGATGCAACTTTTTGCTAAATAGAGTACTTTCAGAGCATTGATCTCCGTAGCTAAGAAATATGCCAATGAGACATTATGACATAAAAATTATTTTTCTCAATGGTGATATACTGTAGAACAGGCATTCCCAACCACGGTCCTCAAGGCACACCAACAGTGCAGGTTTTAGTGATATCCAGGATTCAGCACAGATGGTTTAATCAGAATCCCTCAGATACTAATTAAGTCACCTGTGCTCAAGTCTGGCTATCTACAAAACCTACACTGTTGGTGTGCCTTGAGGACCGTGGTTGGGAAAGCCTTCTGTAGAAGAACTGGTGATATAGAAGAAGACCTGTACATCGTGCAAATGAAGGTTACAATATATCAAAATTGCCAAAAAAACATAATTTTTGTAAACTCCAAAAAACACAAAATGGCCTTAGAGATATCAGCAAGTGCAAGGAATTATAAAATAGAGATGCATTTGCAGATCCATTTGCAAAAACCAAACCATTGAATAGTTTTTTCCATCTGAGTAAGTCTAAGGCTTCCACTAATATGCTCAAGAACCAGGCTGGAAATGGTCATCGTTAACATCAGAGGCACACCCAAAAAACACACCCAGTAAAAGCATTGGGTGAAATTTAAAAAGATGAAAGAGTCAGAAAGCGTGAGATTTGGTAAGAAATTTCTAGATTTTTTTAAAGCGGCAATCATGTACACTTCAAAATCATACTGGTTTCAGCCGTTCGCTGGACAATTCGTTGCGGGACAGGAGGTCCGGGGTTTGCGAGGGTGCTGAACCATGGGAGCGCCTAGTGTTTTATGGGAATGCGGGTGGGCCGATGCCTGACAGGGGCGGGTGGCTGACATCACAGGACATCATCCGCCTGCCTCGTCTTCGTCCTAGCGCTAGTAAATAAAAGTTAGTCTAGAATGACTTTTATTTGCAAAAGTAGGAGAAATCATTTGATGGTTGGTGACCATCGAATGATTTCTCCTGCTAGCAGAAGCATGGGAAGGGATGTGTTCTCGTACACATCCCCTCGCATGGTACCAAGGGAAGATTCCAAGCATATGGTACAGTAAAAAATGTCAATTAATTTAGCATCAACAGAAGCTAAATACATTTCAATGGCCTATTCCTGTCTAGAAGTTGTTTGGTTATGTCACCTTATTCAGGATTATGGAGAGTCTGACAGTGTTGTTTGTTCCCGAGGACAATCAAAGATGTATAAAGTTTGCAAACACTGAAAAGATAAACACCATAACCAAACATGTTGATTTTAAGTATCATTACCTTCATGATCTAGAGCAGAGGTCCTCAAACTATTTTGCTCTGGGACCCCATTAAACAATAAAAAGAATTACCGGACCCCAGCAAGTTACTGCATCATCACATCACATGTGTATTCAGCAGACAGCACATGCATGGCAGCATTGTGGAGGCACAAAATGATGGGAGGAGTCTAAAATAACAGACAATTCAACAGATTTTTCAGACTCCTTGAATCACTGACTGAGATTAGAAAAGTCATCAGCCTGATGGTCAGCAACATGGAGTCGCGACCCCATGCTGAGAAGGTCGGGACCCACTTTGGGGTCAGGACCCACAGTTTGAGAACCGCTGATCTAGAGGGATTTTGCTACATACAGTGAGACTGAAAATAAATTTGCAAAATTAAATTCCAAGACCAAAGTTTGAGGACAATATATCTACATGTGTCATTTTGATATTGCTGTGTTCATTATAAATGCTGATGTCACTCATAACCGATCTGCTGATCCTATAGAGTGCTAAGAAGGTTCCTCTGCATCAAAAACTCAGATTATAGGAACATAAAAATAGCACAGCAGTTTTATACATGCTCCTCACATTATTGCTAGCCTATATTTGTTTCTGAGGCATAATGTAGTCATGCAATTCATTGTGCTGTCCCTCAATATCTACTTCTTTGCCTTTATTACAATGGAATCTCTGTTTATTTACTGATATATTTTATAAGAGAAGTAATCAGTCCTATCCATGCTAATTGTCAAAGTCTCCCAGTGGGCGGAACCGGTAACGCCGCAATATCCATTAGTCTACCCAGCTTCTCTGGGTGCAGCATGTAGAGTGTGAAACTTGAGTTCCACCTTCCAGCTCCCTTATGGCATGTAGAACAGTGGGAGCCAAGAGCAGTTGAGGAATGTTGCAGTAAGGCAGCCGCCAGGTGAGTGATCCTGTGGGAGGGTAGGTTGGCTTAAAGTGCAGCTTCAGTATTTTGGTATAAAATCACAAGGAAACCACCTGATTTGTAGCACACACCTGTTCTGACGCACTTTCTGATTTCCAATAGCGAACATGATTTTATCATCTTGTAAGTATTATATCTTCTGTTTCAGCCTTGTTTTAACTCGTCTGGTAGTGCATTTAGTATAGTTCTCTGCCGCTAAGCAAATGTCTAGCTATACTATATAAAACTGTCAGGTCCATGTACAGTTTTGTTTATCCCATCCATGAGCATACCAGAAAAGGCAATAACGTTGGGCTCTCTACGAAGATTACACTGTGGGAGGTGAGCCATAAAAGGACCCAAGTCATTTGATGGAAAACATACACTTGTGTAGTAGTATTATACCCTGCACAGAAAGATCCACTTAAAATATATCCTGCCCGTAGATGAACCATCCAAGGCTCCATCTGTAGTGCACTGCGCAGGTTGCTACTGGCAGGGTGTGCAATCAATGGAGGTACACATTACAAGAAAATCAAATCACATGGTGGGACAGAAGTATAAAAGCAAGAAAAAATGTCGAGCTCGCCCTGTATAGGGAAGGGATCTAAGGGGGCGCTTGGTAGGTGTGGCTTCCCAGCAGATGCTATGTGACAGGTTAGTTACTCCTGTATAGGTATAGAAACAGAAAAACAAAGGTGGTAGCAGCGCTAAAAAATAATTTAAAAGAGTATTGGATGATCTTTACAAAAGTTTTACTTGAATTAAAAACAAACACACGAACACAATAAAAATAATTGGCATGTATACAATATAATTGATAATGAGTGCCCAATTCCACAATATAGCAGAAATAGGACAGTCTGTTCCTAGTATGCCCAGGTTTAACTAGAGGAAAACATAGTTACCGCTCCATATAGGTTGGTTATGGAAATGTCCTGGTATCCACGTGGTCGGCCCAAGATGGCACAAATAACTGCAATCCACTGGAGTTGATCTAGGACAATTAGATGGATAACCTCAGGTACCTGGGTGATGAAGTTTTAGAATGGTGTGCGGTAGTGTTCCAAGTTTTTAGTGTCCCAAGATGTTGGAAAGGAACAATGGGATCCTCTGCTGGGCGGGTCCAGACTGCAATCCAAAGTAGCGAAGGTGGCAAATGGGGCAACAGCACCTCTGACACGTTTCGCTGCTACTGCAGCTTTATTAAAGGTTTAGTGCTGTTGGTGCATGGCTGGGTATATATACCTTTTACAATAAGGTTACATGACCAATCAATCAAGCTTAGATCATCCGATTAGCAAGTATAATAAAAATAATAGTATGATAAAATAGGAGGCAGACCATATAATACAATAATAATATAATGATATTAATAGATAGACGAAAGGGACAGAAGTATGCCGTAAGAAAAAGAAAAAAACATGGTAGTCCAAATCCAGGCTAAACTCCAGTTTTAACTCTGCATCATTTCACCTCTCGGCATGGTGGGCGTCGGCATGATAGGGGGGCAATATTACAGCATGAATTGCATCTTCTCGTCCCCTGACTAGGGGCAGTTATGGGGTACTGCAAGGATTTCTGGAGAGTTGATCTTTCCGAGGGTGGGGGGACCCAAATTGCAATAGTCTGTAGGAAATTAGGTGGGTCTCTGATGTCAGAGTTGACCACACCCAGCCTGATTCTGATATAAGATTGGTGGAAACCTTAGACTAGTGCAGATGGAAAATACTCATCGATGTTTTGTTTTTTGCATACACATCTGCAAATTTATCACTATGTGCGATGTACATGGAATTTTGCAATAGACATTCATTCATTTTTTTTCCTTTCTTTTATTGAAGCGCAAAAAGAAAAACCAATACAGTAATTTTGCATACACAGTGCAATATTTGCTTGAAACAATCATACTGTATGTGAGAATAACTCATGTCAAAACAATAATGATTCAGTGGTCGTGATTTAGAAAGGCATGACAAATAAAGAAAAGAGTAGACAAATATAACAACAATAACGTGGTGGGTCTAGGTCCACAGCCAAGCCAATAATCCCAATATGTATGGGCCTAAAAGAGGGCATCAAGTACTAATGCTACGTAGCATCAACAGAAATCACAGAGTCTTGCATACAAATTCGGGTTTCATACCAAAGCGTGTTCCGGAAGCATCTCCACATCTGATCCTTGGGCAGCAACTTTTGGATCATAGGCAACTGCTTTTTCTCTTAATAGCGATCCATGCTGAACAAGGCCCTATAACAGCTGCTCAGGGGGAGATGTGTTCTTTATCAATTTACTGTAATTAAAAAGATCTATAGACCAAGAAAGGCAAATACAGTAAGTATACGGAGTTACATTAATATTTTGAACCAATTAGTAGCCCAAAGTGTTGTACATGTGCACCTGTTAGCTGCCTTATCCAGAGAATATGATCTTCTGCAAAATGAACTAAAAAAAAACAGTAATTACAGTTTAAATTAAGTTAACCCCGTTCTCTAGATTAATTTTGTGAGATTTAGGTACATTTATTTATCAATCTGTTAAAATTGCCTAGTACTTTCTACTGCACTAATTGTTGTTGGATTTAAATTTTACATCCCGAATCCACGTGTTTTTGCCCATCTTCGGGCAAAGCTGTGGGCATTTTCACCTGGTTTTTAGTCATTTTTCACCCATGCCTTTTTGCCCCCAAAAAGAGCACAATAAGGCATGGTTGAAAATGACTATTAAAAGGCAAAAAAAAACCACTTGTAATTGAATACACAAGCATCAAAATAGTCACCTAGGTGAAAAAAACAGGACAATTTGAATACCCACCTGTCTTGAAAAATATACCGTCCCCTGTAAGCAGGCCTTTAACTGCCATTCCCCTGAATGCTGAATGTTTTTTAATCTTTAAAATAATATTTAAAATGGAAAATGATCATCATCAATATCACATTGAGCCATTTCCAATTCACCATGAACTTGTAATAGGAAAATAAGAGAAAGCCTAATTTCTGCCTTTGCTATCATTACACTGCTCTCACATGCGTTCAATCACTTTTACCTCTACAACTGGCAGTGACATCCCTAATGCATCTGAACAGCCACATATTATGTGAACAGAACGTCTGACCTGATTTTCATGGGTGACAGAGCAATATACAAGGAGGTCAAACCAAGTCATCCAGAAATGCTAGCATTTTTATGGCTGAACAGTACACTATGTATAAGAAAAAAAACTATTTTAAGACGCCAACTGCTTAGTTAATAAGGCCTGATCTGGAGTCAGCCGCAGTAGTGATGGCACACACACAGCTGGCTGGTGCTTTTAATCTGTGCATGCGTCCCAGGCGCACCCAGGTGCACAGAGCATGCTTCCCGATTGCCAGAACTTAGAGACACAGTACATAATAGGACACACTGTGGATATTAGTAGGTGTTCCTCGGAGGTAACAGGAGGTGGCTAAGCCCAAATGTGTGTGCTACTTAACCCAGAGGAGTAGCTAGGTGACATGGTGCCCGGAGCAATGCTATGTCCCCCCCCCCCCCCCCAGTAATTTTTCCTCTCGTCCCCCAATCGCACAGATTGAGAAACTGCAGCTGCAATAGGACTGGTGCATATTCTGAAATTGCTGCAAGTGGGTGTCTTGGTTTTGTAAAAGTTGGACATGTGTCCAGCTTCATGTTATTGTGATGGTGACTCAACTAAAGCTTATATCAGCAATTAATATTGCCAATCAGACATATCTCCATAATTACTAAATGGAGGAGCAAAGCAACATTGTGCAACACCAAGTTTATTATCTAGCTTGAACCTGAAGACATTTAAATAAGTCTAAGGTTCCTTAGACTTTCCTTTCCCCAGGAAAACCCACCGCTCATGATTTTTGATGAGCATGTTGCATTGAATTTGCTGTGACACTGCGCCCCTGCGGTGCCGACTGCCCTCTGCCACCACTTGAGCCACAGTGGTGTTTTGTGAGGTTTGGACACATTTTAAGTTTTGCTGCATCCTAACCATAGTGAAAAAGTGCAGCAAAGGTACCGCCGTGCAGCCATTCAATTCTCCGGGCATGCACCTTGCCATCTGTACAGCTTCTCAGAGCATCTTAAAGATGTTCTTGGAAAGGCTGAGCTTCCCTGTGGGCACAGTCTAAAGGAGGCTCCAGATGTTATGGTTTCGGGAGTTAACCCGCAGCCGTGACTGCTGTTTAGGACAGCCACAGCGACACCCTACTCTACCTCTGTTGACCCCCAAAGCCAGGTAACCGGTTCCTGCAGGAGCTAGGCTTCGCCTGTAGCCGCCACGTTTGGAAGGGCGAGTTAAGCCCGCCCTGGCTCCGGTGCAGCCAGGAGTTATGATGGTACAAGGAACCGGGACCTCCTAAGGGTACAGCCAAAAGGAGATCTAGCTACGGGACCTAACTGGTATTTTAACAAAAAGGCAACTTGCCAACCTGGCTACGCTGCTAAGCGCCAGCGACCTAGTCGCTAACCACCAGCGACCGAGTCGCATACACAAAAAATACACCACACAAAAAGGCACACCACACGGAAGATACAATGGGGGTGACGATAGAACGACACCTATAAGGAGAACTGAACTGGGACGAAGGCCCAGGGCACCTCTTAAGAACTACAGAGGATGCCCCCAAAACTAAGGATAATCCCAGGGCTGGGAAGCGAATGCCAAAGAATAAAGCAGGGCCCCAAAAAGGGGTACTCACGCGGACCAGAGGGGGGTCCCAGACTGGGAACTGACAGGACAGGACTCAGTAAATGCTGAGCAGAAGGGAGACCGGAAACCACTGTGACAGGTGCTATAACCGGCAGGGGTATGCTGGGCTGGCCTCCTTATAAAGGAGTAACTACAGCCCAGCCCGCCCAGCCGAACGAGAGGCAGCTGTAATCACAGGAGGACTTCCTCCCCTGTATCTGTTAATCCGGAGGCTTCCGTCGCTGTCCCCGGCGGCGTCCACCGTTGCTAGGCAACGGAGCTGCAGTATCCGGCTGCCTGAGCTCCCCGGCGTCCCGGGTTGCTAGGCGCCGTGCTGCTGTATTAATCCTGCGCCCGGCCGCCAGAGCGTCTGCGGTTGCTAGGCAACCTGGACGCCTGGCGTTGTGACGGGGAGGACGTGCGGCCGTGGAATGCCGCCGCCCCGTCACCGCCGCTGCACGCCCGCTGCGTGCAACAGTACCCCCCCCTCGAGGAGGGGTTAACAAACCCCTATAAACAGCTTTATCGGGAAATTCCCGAAAGAACTCTGCTTTGAGTCTTGGGGCATGCAGATCTCTGTTCGAGACCCAAGACCTTTCTTCCGGCCCATATCCTTTCCAATGGACTAGAAAGCGGAGAGACCCGCGTACCACCTTGCAGTCCAAGATTTTTTCCACCAAAAATTCAGAGTGACCATGGACATCCACTGGTGATCTACCCTGCACCAACCTCCGAGGAAACTTCTTGGAGCAGATGGCTGGTTTGAGTAACGAGGAATGAAAGGTATTGGCAATTTTAAGAGATTTGGGGATAAGAAGTCGAAAGGCTACTGGGTTGACCCTCCTTATAATGGTGTACGGACCAATAAACTTCGGGCCAAACTTGGTGGACACTTGTCGAAGTTTAATGTTACGGGTCGATAACCACACCCTATCACCCACCTTAAAATTGCACGGGCGTCTCGAACGATCGGAAAAGACTTTTTCCCGAAAGGCAGCTCCTTTGAGGGCTACGTGAACTTGCCTCCATATCTCTCTGAGCCGGGCCGTGGTTGAAGAAACGACAATACGACCCTCTGGGCCCAGTGCATTAGCCTTGGGATGAAACCCATAGACAGTAAAGAACGGAGACATCTTTGAAGAGGAATGATACGCGTTGTTATAGGAAAACTCAGCGACGGGAAGAAAGTCTGCCCAATCATTCTGAGTCTTAGAAACAAACATGCGCAGATACTGCTTCAAGGACTGATTAAGTCGTTCCGTTACCCCATTGGATTGGGGATGGTAGGCTGAGGTTAGACTCAGTTTAATCTTAAGTGCCGCACAAAAGTGCTTCCAAAAACGTGCAATAAACTGAGGGCCTCGATCCGACACGATGTCAGAAGGCAAACCATGGAGCCTAAAGATATGGAGAAGGAACAATTTGGCCAGACCACTAGCTGTTGGTAATTGTGGCAATGGGACAAAGTGAGCCATTTTACTGAAGCGGTCAATGACTACCCAGATAACCTGGAACCCGTGAGACATGGGCAATTCAACCACAAAATCCATGGCAATATGTGACCATGGTCTGGACGGAATGGCCAAAGGAACCAATTGCCCCGTCGGAGTTATCCTGGGAATTTTATGTCTCGCACATACCGGGCATGACAAAACAAAGTCCCTCGTGTCACTAGCCATGCCGGGCCACCAGACACTGCGAGAGAGGAGTTCCGAAGTCTTTTTGACTCCCTGATGTCCTGCAATTCTACTCTCATGAAATTCTGCCAACACTTCTCTTCTCAAGGCCTGCGGGACAAACAGACACCCATCGGGTTTCTGACTGGGCGCCCCATCTTGAACCCCGAGAAGTGAATCCTTCAAGGTCTGGGTAAGACCAGAATGTATAACAGATGGTGGAAGGATAGGCACTGGGGAAACCCTTGATTCTTGTCTGGGTATAAAGCTGCGGGAAAGGGCATCCGCACGAATGTTCTTTGATCCCGGCCTATAAGAGATAAGAAAATTAAAGCGCGTAAAAAATAATGCCCACCGGGCTTGTCGGGCATTTACACGCTTGGCAGACTCCAGATATTGCAGGTTTTTATGGTCAGTAATGACCAATGTCTGGTGGCTAGCTCCCTCCAACCAGTGTCTCCACTCCTCAAAGGCCCACTTAATGGCCAGCAACTCCCGATTACCCACATCGTAGTTGGCCTCTGCCGATGAGAATTTTCTGGACATGTAGGCACATGGGAAGAGGAATGAGGAATTGGAGCCCTTCTGAGATAGCACAGCACCTGCTCCTACCTCCGAGGCGTCAACCTCAATGATAAAGGGTTGCTCTGGATCTGGGTGTCTGAGGATGGGAGCTGTCACAAAAGCATCTTTTAGTGCTACAAACGCCCGCTCCGCTTGCGGGGTCCAATTGGAAGGATCCGCTCCCTTCTTTGTGAGGGCCACGATGGGAGCGACTACATCGGAAAAAGACCGGATAAATCGTCTGTAATAATTTGCGAATCCTAAGAATCGCTGGATGGCCTTCAAGTTGGAGGGACGAACCCATTCCAAGACTGCCTGCAATTTTTTGGGTTCCATGCGAAAACCGTCTGAAGAAATAATATACCCTAAAAAGGATATCTCAGGCACTTCGAATTCACATTTCTCCAGTTTAGCGAAAAGATGATTTTCGCGGAGTTTTTGCAGGACTTGACGTACCTGGGCACGATGTTCCTCTAGCGTACTAGAATAAATCATAATATCGTCCAAGTAGACGACCGCAAACCTTCCTAAAAAGTCCCTGAGGACATCGTTGATAAAGTCCTGGAAGACAGCAGGTGCATTGGATAACCCAAAGGGCATCACTAGATACTCGTAGTGCCCTGTTTGGGTACTAAAGGCTGTCTTCCACTCGTCCCCGGCTCTAATACGTATGAGGTTGTACGCTCCCCGAAGATCAATCTTGGAAAATATCTTGGCGGAGCGCAACTGGTCAAAGAGAACCGAGATCAATGGTAAGGGATAAGTGTTTTTTACGGTGATTTTATTGAGGACCCTGTAATCAATACAGGGCCTTAAAGACCCATCTTTTTTAGAAACAAAGAAGAACCCCGCGCTTAGAGGGGATTTAGATGGTCTGATGAACCCTCTATCCAGATTCTCTTGAATGTACTCGTTCATGGAACGAGTCTCGGGACCCGACAATGAATAGAGTCTGGCTTTCGGGTATTGTACTTCTGGCAAAAGTTCGATGGCACAGTCGTATGGACGGTGAGGTGGTAATACCTCTGCCTGTCCTTTGGAGAATACGTCGGCAAAATCTAAATAACTGGGGGGAATCCCCTCCAAGGTAACGGCCGCCGCCCGAATGGGGCAGTTAACGCAGGACCCAAAACACTGATCGCCCCAGCGTATAATCTCTCCTGTTTGCCAATCAATATGTGGATTGTGGTTCTTGAGCCAGGGGTATCCTAGAACCACCGGGACCAGGGAACAAGAGGTTAGGAAAAAGGAGATAGTCTCCTCATGCAAAATTCCCACACGAAGCAGCAATGGTGGAGTCTGGCTTGTGATGGTTCCACTAGGAAGAGGGCCGCCATCTAGACCCCGCATAATGAGCATTCTATCCAGGTCTAACTGGGGAATTCCCAGCCTAGAAGCAAAAGAAATATCCAAAAAATTTCCAGCCGCCCCGCTATCAATAAAAATGGATACGGGGTGTTCAGTGTTATCTACTTTAAGGCATGCTGGTACCAATAATGCATTACGAGAGGAAATAAGCTGGAGACCAAGATGAACCCTCTCACAATTCACTTGGTCCGTGCGTTTCCCGGTTTGTTCGGGCAAGTACGCAAAACATGTCCCTTGCTGCCGCAATAGAGACAAAGTCCTGCTGACATCCTGCGGGCTCTCTCGTCTGGAGTAATTCGGAAGGCCCCTATCTGCATGGGCTCTTCTTCCTCTTCGGATGGCACGTAACCGAGAGAGGTGGGTCGGAGAGTAGAACTTCTCTCTGACTTCCGTTCCCGAAGGCGACGGTCAATCTTTATGGAAAGCTCCATAAGCTTATCAAGAGTGTCGGGAGAGGGGTATTGAATCAGGCTATCCTTGATTACCTCTGACAATCCCTGCCTGAACTGACTGCGCAAGGCCGGGTCGTTCCAACCGCAGTCGTTGGACCATCGGCGGAATTCCGTGCAATATGCCTCCGCAGGATTCCTTCCTTGTTTTAAGGCCCGCAGGTGACTTTCTGCTGAGGCCTCCCTATCAGGGTCGTCGTATAGTAACCCTAAGGATTTGAAAAAGGCATCTACTGATCGAAGGGCCGGATCGTCGGGTTTAAGCCCGAAGGCCCAGGTTTGTGGATCCCCCTGCAGCAATGATATGATCAATCCCACCTGTTGCTGCACGGAACCTGATGACCTAGGCCTGAGACGCAAATAAAGCTTACAGCTTTCTTTAAAATTAAAGAAATCTTTCCGGTTACCGGAAAATCGGTCCGGGAGGCTCATCTTAGGCTCGGGAGCCGGAACTGAGGGACCCTGAGCCAGCTCTTCTTGGGACTTTACCCGTAAGGACAGATCCTGCACCATCTGGGTAAGGTTCTGTAGCTGGTTGGCGAAGGCCTGGGCTGGATTGGATGGAGTAGGATTCATGATAAGGAGCTAAAGCAGAGAGGCACAAGGCGGACAATGCTAACAGAATCAATCCCCTAATACTAAACCCTCCCTCTTTGACTATGTTTTTAAGGCCGGTTATAATGTTATGGTTTCGGGAGTTAACCCGCAGCCGTGACTGCTGTTTAGGACAGCCACAGCGACACCCTACTCTACCTCTGTTGACCCCCAAAGCCAGGTAACCGGTTCCTGCAGGAGCTAGGCTTCGCCTGTAGCCGCCACGTTTGGAAGGGCGAGTTAAGCCCGCCCTGGCTCCGGTGCAGCCAGGAGTTATGATGGTACAAGGAACCGGGACCTCCTAAGGGTACAGCCAAAAGGAGATCTAGCTACGGGACCTAACTGGTATTTTAACAAAAAGGCAACTTGCCAACCTGGCTACGCTGCTAAGCGCCAGCGACCTAGTCGCTAACCACCAGCGACCGAGTCGCATACACAAAAAATACACCACACAAAAAGGCACACCACACGGAAGATACAATGGGGGTGACGATAGAACGACACCTATAAGGAGAACTGAACTGGGACGAAGGCCCAGGGCACCTCTTAAGAACTACAGAGGATGCCCCCAAAACTAAGGATAATCCCAGGGCTGGGAAGCGAATGCCAAAGAATAAAGCAGGGCCCCAAAAAGGGGTACTCACGCGGACCAGAGGGGGGTCCCAGACTGGGAACTGACAGGACAGGACTCAGTAAATGCTGAGCAGAAGGGAGACCGGAAACCACTGTGACAGGTGCTATAACCGGCAGGGGTATGCTGGGCTGGCCTCCTTATAAAGGAGTAACTACAGCCCAGCCCGCCCAGCCGAACGAGAGGCAGCTGTAATCACAGGAGGACTTCCTCCCCTGTATCTGTTAATCCGGAGGCTTCCGTCGCTGTCCCCGGCGGCGTCCACCGTTGCTAGGCAACGGAGCTGCAGTATCCGGCTGCCTGAGCTCCCCGGCGTCCCGGGTTGCTAGGCGCCGTGCTGCTGTATTAATCCTGCGCCCGGCCGCCAGAGCGTCTGCGGTTGCTAGGCAACCTGGACGCCTGGCGTTGTGACGGGGAGGACGTGCGGCCGTGGAATGCCGCCGCCCCGTCACCGCCGCTGCACGCCCGCTGCGTGCAACACCAGAGGTGGGGCTGCAGCACAGTCCAAAATTCAAATAGGGAATACCAAACCAACTGCCAGTGAGTCAGATTGGAAAAAAAATTGATGGCAGATGGTGTGGCTCCCCTCTTTGAATTTTGAACTGTGCCGCCTCATCTCTGAAACCTCCCCTGGGGCACACTGCTGCACTGTTACACTGCTGACAGATACTTAAAAAATGCAGCATATTTAGAATCCATAGGTGAGCCACTGAGTACTAGTTTCAGGTTTATATCTAAATTATATACAGTTTGAACTTTTGCGCAAAGATGACCAGGATAGGTATAGAGGCCCTTATTCTGGTCCGCATCAGGGCTGCGTTTGCACAGGGACCGATGTTTCTGTACTGCACATGCGCATTTCTGTACATGTGCATATGCAGGGTGCTTGCACCCACAACGAACAGACTGTTTGGCTGGTGCACGCACCCAGGACAGCGAGCAGCGGTGGAGAGGGGCGGACGGGAAGACCCAGCATTTCCTGCGCTTTCCCACCGGATGTCAGCTGCCAGCGCATTTCCTTCCCAGCATGCACACATATGTAAGTGACTTGAGAGTCACTTTTATATGCCTGCACCTTCCACATCTTTCGATGGTTGGTGACCTTCGAAAGATGTGGGAGGTTCCCCCTGCCCTGCGAATGGATGTTACTGTGTAACATCCATTCGCAAGCCTCTGCAAGTGATTTGCCCTTGCGAATAGGTGGCCCCAGCCAACTATTCGCAAGGCGGGGTTCGCAGCCTTGCGAATCAACCAGAATAACCCCCAGACAGTGTTTAAAACAGCCAGAGTGTCCTCCGTAATTTGAAGGCAGATGTTACGTTAGAAATAAACAGCACACAACACCTGCTAATTGATTTATTTGTACTTGCAGTCCATGAACACTGGCTTGTAGGATGAAGGGCAGCGGTGAAGAACATGAGCATGAAAACGAGAGGCAGCTGAATGAATGAATGCATCCATAATTACTTTGTCTTCAGAAGCCCCTCTTAAAGCAATTAGGTAGCCCTGATGACCTCACTGCACTCACAGTGGTTTCCTTAATTGCCTGCAGCTATTTTGTATCAATAGCTCCCTTGGGTATATTTTAGTTTACAATGTTTGTTTAGCTAAACTTCCATAGCCCTAAATAGGGAAAATAACAAAATAACAAACATTTTATTATTTATTATTAATAATAATATTAATAATAATACTTATAATAATTTAAATCTATATATAATCATTGATTAAAACCTATTTAGGCATTGAATAAATTAGTCAATGATTGGCAGATAGAGGGCGAGATGGACTAAGCCTGGAAAAGTGATAAAATGGAGAGTGATAAACCACCAACCAATCAGCTCCTACCTGTCATTTTTCAAACACAGCCTTAACATGGCAGTTTCGATCTGATTGGCTGCCGGTTTATCACTTTCCATTTTATCACTTTTTAAGCTTAGTACATGTGGCCCTATGTCGCCCAGCTAACAAATTGCAATAAGTCATAATTATGTCTGCGGATAGTACGGGTATTGTATGTTGAACACAATTCCAAGCGGCCCGTGTAGTCACGCTGAGTAAAATGAGGAAGCAGATCATGAAAAGGGTTTTCTCCGTTCTATAATTATAGAGGTTGAGCAGTTTTGGTTTCATCCAAGAGCATTGTATGGAAAAGCTGGCCACAGAATTGTGGTTTCCATTGCTGCCAGCTTTATTTGTACTTGCAAGTTGACAACAGCAACCAGAAATGGCAGAAAATATGATGGTCTATGTAATAGATTGCTGATAGTGAGCCAATTTTTTCATTAGGAGTTGCTGATGGGTAACTTGGGTGCAGAATGTAATGATTGTCCGATTAACCCAGGAATAAGGAAAAAAGGTTCGCTAGGGACATGTGATTGTTTAATTGCTTATCAAAGCTATAGGAAAACCCCTATCACTGCAATGTATTATTAAATTGTCTCTGAGGAGCCAAATATCACTGGCCCTGATAAACAAAGGTTCATCTACCATGTCACTTGGCCACTCTCAGTAAATATACGCTGTATAAATGCTTCACATATGTGCAATGAAACTGAATACAATAGCCAGCAATACGTGTTGAACACTATCACTGGCTAGCCAGGGCGTAACTACAATAGGTGCAAAGGGTGCAGCTGCTATGGGGCCCAGAGCTGAAGAGGGCCCATCTTTGCTGTCTGAGTAATATGTTTTACATACATTTATCACCATCAGTCGCTCAATAGGGGGCCCTTACAAACTTTTGCAATGGGGCCTACGAATATCTAGGTACGCCTCTGCTGGCTAGTTTTAGTTTTTCAATAGCAATGTTTGATGTACAGTATAGGGTGCGCCCATTAGTCAGGTTCAGTCTGGCTGGGCAGGAAAATGGGGATTGGCCCAGTGTGGAGGACTTGAGAAAAAGTACCTGAAAATAAAAATCAGTGCACGCACCTTTACAATTGCCTGCTGTGCTGCCAGGCACCCCAGCTGCCACACTCACCGTCACAGGTGCAAGACACACCTCTTTTCTGCTTTTCTGCTGCTAGACATCCCATCTGTCTCACCCCTCTCCTTTCTACAACATTGGTCCCTACTGTCAGTATTCCACATACTGTATATAAAGTATATTAAATAAAATAAACTTTTTTCTTATATTAGCTGACAATTATACAAACACCAGCTGTAACTCACCAGTGCTACCAAGCCATCTATTGCTGCTGGCTGCACTCCTTTGGTGGCACATTTTCATGATGGGTCCCTATTATAGACATATTTTCTGTACACAGCATTAATGTATCTATAATGAGTGTAGTGTGTATGGTACATGGGTCTCTACGATCCATGGAGGCAAACACTGCATACATCTTTATTCATAAAAGGCTAACTACTCCTCGCCTCTATGAGGTGAAGTACCGCCATTTCCCACTAGAGGCCACGCAATGGACCAAATTACTCCGTTGTGTGTTAAAAGATGTCATGGCAGAAAGTGAAAGCAATTTTTTCAGCGACATTGATCAGTTTCGAACTTGCTGGATATGGAAAGAGGGAGCTGTGAAGACAGAGGTTGGAGGTAGGAGCAGATAAAGACTGGTGGTGGGGAGTTTGTGGGATGAAAACTGCCACAGCTCAAAGTGAAAATAAAAATGATCACAGCTCAAAGTGAAAGTACATTGCAGAAGCCGTCTGAGACCCGGGAGTCCCTCTGCGCATGCGCAGAGCACCAGGGCTGGCCACGGGGCATGCTGGGAGGGATCCGTGATGGATCCCTCACACAGCTCTGCGGTAAGAAGCCCATAGGCTTCTACAGGGACTTGCCAGCTTTTGCTGGAGATTCCCACAGCAGCGCTGTCCCTGCGGAGGGGGGTTAGAGAATACGGAAATGCGGTAAAAACCCAGATAACAGGGATTTTACCGCATTTGTTTTACAGCTTCCACCCTATATCTATTATCTACTAGATGGTGCTAAATAAACAAGAAGAAGAGGGCGGCGAGGACCAGCGGACAGCAACAGGGAGGGGGCGGGGACTGATGGGGAGCTCCGTCTGAAAGGGACGTCTGAGCATCTCGTGCGCGCACATCCCCTTCCGGCGGCTGGCGGTTGGCGTTTGACCGCCAAACCCCCGCTAAACGAGAGCAGCTCCATCTGTATATACCAGCTAGTGTCAGAACTTGTAAATGGTTGGCCCAGGTGCAAAAATATAATACCTTCCTCCACCCCAACCCAAATTCACAATATACGACACAGCAGTGGTTGACAGAGTGGGCTCATTACTCCCCAGGGGCACTTACTGCACCTATAGTAGTTCCGCCTCTGATACCAGCATTATTAATGGTGGTATGTACCTGATAAGTGGCAGAGTGTATTGCATCGAGGCTGCTATGCATAGTACGCCCTGCCTTTTACCGGTTACTCAGATGAGCAACTCTATCTTTAATATTTCTCATTCTGAATCAGATTATTACATTGCTGTATGACACCGGAAATTGGAGGGCAGTAATAGAAATATGAAGTAATACTTATCTAATTGTGCACAATTTGTCAGTTTAAGGAGATGATTATGGTATGTGGCTCCCATTGGGTTGGTATGAATGGGTTGCATTGGGGTGGCACACTATAACATTTATTTAGCAATTTTTAACAGGATTACATTTTCAACTAAAATTACACATTCTAGCATTTTTAACCCTTTGAGTGTAGTGAATAGGTCAAAAGGTGTGAAAATTGCCCAAGGAAACTTTTTTCTTCATCATAATGACCTGTAATGTTTACCTTATATAGGAAATGTAATCTTTTTTACACACATTTTTTTTATTTTAATTTATATAACAAATGTTAGCAACAGGAGAGAGTCTTAGGGCATGGCCAGCAGCTCCCAGAGTGCTGGGCATGCCCCAACAGTGCCGGCAAGTGGAAGGTATGGCTCGTGAGCATGTCATTCATGGAAAGCCACACACCCTTTTGCAGAGGCCACACCAGTTGGATGCAAGCAACTTTCTGCATGGAAGAATCCTGGTAGGAACGTCCATAATGTTGGGAGGATTGCATACACCAGTTGGACAAAAGTTATTGGGTACTGACAGCAAATTGATCAAGGAGATTTGGATTTATTGATATCAGTATGTTGTAGGTCAGCCAGTTGAAGTGATTACTGCAGGCACCCTTTCTGGCAAACTGTCCCAAGTTCTTGGACAGCAGCAGGTTGTGACACTGAAGAAAGTTGAGTCTGTCTAGAACACAACTGTAGCTCCAATTCATCCTATACATTGTCAGTGGGAATAAGATCTGGACTCTGAGTTGGCCAGTCCATCTGGGATACCAAATTTTCTGTAAAAACGGACACATAGCATAACACCATGCTTTACTGTATCTACTGTACTTTCTGGCATCAGACAGTCTCCTGGTGAAACACATCCATCTGATCTGAAAAGTTTTATACCTTCACGAACACGTTTCTGCTGTAGGGGCTTGTGTGGGAGTGTCCAATCAAAGTAATTAGTTTGTGCAGTCTAGAAGTCAAAATGCAAAACCAAAAGCTTTTATGGAATCACAGACAAATACTGAATAGAATGTCATGCTTTGCAACTGCAGTATCCAGTAAAATTTTACAAGCAAGGCTAGAACAGAACATCACTGGTACCCATTACAAAGTTGGGTAGTTGAAGTTGCTTTAGGTCCAGGTTTATCTACACCCCTTGCATACACTGCAGTTCTACTCTGAAGTACAGGTTGCTGGCATCAAATAAAGGTTCCTCTGCTAAGGTTATTTGCTTGGTTGCTAAGTATCCACTAATGCAACATATTCAGAGAGCAGTTTAAAGATTGGACAAGTTTGTAAAGCATTTTACCCTTATCTTCTAAGTCCCACTTCAAGATCCTTCTAAGCCAATCATTCCTTATCAATAACAAGTGAAAAAGGATTGTTATCTTGTACTGTTCATATTCACAATAATGTAATTGATGTGTACATTGTGATTGTGTCTCCATGAAAGAATCTGGGTTAACACTTTCCTAAGTATTCTCTTATTATATAAATAATTACCATACACTGTGGTTTTATGTCTATGTATGCTTACATGTGATTATCCTAACACATCTGATTGTGCCTTTCCTTACCTTACCTTTCCTTACCTTTGCAATCAGTCAGAAAGTAAGATCTTTCAGATAGGCTACAAGGGTTATTTATGAAATTTGGCACATGGAGAAGAGTGGATAGTGTGGTAGGGACAGTATCAGCAGGATCTCAGGGTTTAAAGCAGCAGCAGCAGCAGCAGCAGCAAGACTGGGTACTTGTTTCCTAGCACGGCCACAACGATCATAATCGCGGTCATCGGGGGTAAAATCGGGGCCATCGCGGGCATCGCGGCCGCTAAAAAATCGGGTGCGATGGGCCAGACGCGATGCCCGCGATTTCCCCATAGAGAACAATGTTAAATGCGCTCGCCACGCTTCGGGCTCGGTGGCTCGCTGCGCTCGCCACACTATTCTATTCTCACTCCACGCCCTAGTGGATAGTAAGGCATGAAAAGGTCGGAGGACGCGTACCGCCGCCCCTCGCGGGCTCGCTGCGCTCGCCACGCTTCGGGTTCACGTTGATGGCGGGGTGCCGTCAACTACTTTTGGGGGGACATTTCAATGTTCAGGGGTGTTTTTGGCCCATTTACTATTGTTCCTATGCTGATTTGGGTAAATTAATCCATTTAACATTGTTTCCTATGGGAAATCGTGGTTATCGCGGGAAAATTGAGGCATTTAACATTGTTCCCTATGGGGAAATCGGGGCATCGCGTCTGGACCATTTAAGCATTTTTAGGTGCACACGACGCGACCGACCCGATTTTTCACTGTTTTCAATGCATTTCAATGGAAAAATCGGGGGCATCGCGTCGGTCGCGTCGCAGGCCACTCAAATTACCCCCGATGGCCAAGATTTTCATGGCCGTGCTAGGAAACAAGTACCCAAGACTGATAGGTCCATTACATGTTTTTCCTAAGATCTGATGTGAATCAGTGTTTGGCTAATTAACAACACCTAATTAGTGGCTGGGCAATAGGTTTGGGCAGTACTATTTTTCTGGAAAAATAGGTTCAGGAACTCCAGGTCTGGGGGTGGATCAATTAAATAAAAAAAAAAAAACATATATAATAGAGAGAGGGAGAGAGATATATGTATATATTGTATTTAGAAACAAAGGCACTCACAGGTGACTTTAAAATAAAACTTATCGGTACTTGTGTAATATCTGAAAAAATCGGTCTCATTGCATGCGACAAAATCGCAAGCGATGCGATGCGATGCGACGCGACCGACCCGATATTTACATTGGACCCAATGTTAAATGGCCCCTCAGACCCGATTTTACATTGGGTCCGTTTTTACATTGGGTCCAATGTTAAATGGCCCCCAGACCCGCGGAATACATGTTAAGTAATCCGCTGCGCTTGCCACGCTTTGGCCTCGTATTCCGCGGCCCCTCGCGGGGCTCGCTGCGCTCCCCACGCTTCGGGCTCAGTGGCTCACTGCGCTCGCCACACTATATAAACTCAACTCCGCACCAACGTGGATAGTGGGGGTATGAAAAGATCGGAGGACGCGTACCGCTGCGGTTGGTGATCGTGGCGTGTCTTTAACAATGGGGGCCATTTGACATAGTAATTACCCATCAGGGTGGGTAAACAATTAAAAATGGGGTCTGGGGGGCATTTAACATTGGGTACAATTTAAAATTGGGTCTCAGGGACCATTTAACATTGGATCCAATGTAAAAATCGGGTCGGTCGCATTGCATCGCATGCGATTTGGTCGCATGCGATGTGACCGATTTTTCCGACCCGATGAAAAAAACGGGCGCCCAGTTATTACACAAGTACCAACTTATCTTATGAAAAGTAAATTTTCCGTTCCTGATGATGTCATATTTAATTGGAGGTTTCCTGCTGGTTCCTGCTGAAAAATAGCACTGGGTTTGGGGTGTGAGGACTATGCTAGGAACCTCTGGATTGTTTTACCCACTTGTGAAGCCTGTGTATTGCCTGCTGTAAAACCTGCCCAAACTATAAGATCCTGTATGCTGTCTACCTGCTGGAAAGAAAGACTTCATGTTTTGTTTTTTCTTATCCATTGTATAGGTATCCTTTCACATTACGTACTGGAAAGTCCAGGCTACAGTCTCTGGCAAAATCACCTTAATTAATTATAGCTTTTCCAAATTTCTCGTAAAATTCAGATTTTTTGCCTCATTTGTAACTTAGGGCGGGATGTACTAAGCCGAAAATGTGGTAAAACCCCCATTTTACCGCATTTTCATATGTACTAAAACCCCGCCGATGCGTCAACGCAGGGCAGGGTATTGCCACCTATGGGCTTCTATCGCCGTCTGCCATCCACCGCAGCCTCCCTACCCTCAATCCCCGGCTTCCGTACTGCTCCTCCTCCCCCAGCAGCATGTTACAGCCAGCCGAGGATATCCTTCTGGCTGCAGGGGAGGAGGAGATGCCACATAGCCAAGGAGGTGATGGAGACCCCCCCACAAACCACATTAATGGTATCGCTGGGGGCCTCCGTCACCGCATTGCGATGCCAGCTGCATATGTTAGTACATATGCGCTGGCATCGCGGCGGCCGGGCAGCGAGGGGCGGAGATGTATATTAATACATCCCACCCTTAAGGTAAACATGAGACTAAAAGAACATTAAGATTTTCTTCATTACTTGTGGCACTTTTTAACAGCATCTAGAAATCCACCCTCTTGTATAAGGCATACCTCCCAACTTCTCCGACGGTCGACATGGAGCCAGAAGACGACACAGGACCAGAAGACGACACAGGACCAGGACATCAGGGCTACCTACGGGAAGAAGATAGGTAAGTATTAGTATGTGTGGGCTTTGTATGTATTAAAGTTTTATTTTAAAAGTGTGTCAGTGTGTTTTGTGTACTATTTTTTTAACTGTGGAACTACAAGTGCCAGCGGGCCCTTTAATGCCCAGCAGGCTGGGACTTGTGGTTCTCCAAGTCCCAGCTTGCTGGGGAGGCTTGCTGGCACTTGTAGTGCCACAGTAAAAAACAATAGTTTAATCTATTTTTTACACCATAATCAGCCCGATGCCCACCGCACAGGGGCATCGGGGACAGTACCAGGCTTCAGCCTGGTCAGGTAAGTCCTGGAGGGGGGGACCCCTTCATTAGGGGGGTCCCCACTCCCCCAGGGCCCCTGGCCAGGCTGACTGGTCGGTAGGGTTAATGTTTTGGCCGCGGGACCTTATATAATAAGTGTCCCCCGGCTGTGACATTACCCTGCTGGCTGGTTGTGCCTGGGACTGGTTCTTGAAATACGGGGTCCCCTAGTCATTTTGTCCCCCGTATTTTGGGAACCAGCCCCGGACCTGAAGCCTGGGGCTGGTTGTTAAAAATCAGGGAACCCCTATTTGTCGGGTTCCCTGATTTTTAATTACCGGCTCCAGGCTCCGTCAGCCTGGTGCTGGTTTCGGATGTGGGGGGGACCCCACGCCGGTTTTTTTTTTTATTTATTTAATTTTTCTATTTTTTTACACTGAAGCCTGCACGGATCTGACTGATCCGTGCAGGCTTAAAGCAAATAGAACAGGAAAATGGTGTTCTATTTTCCTGTCGTATTTGCATGCCTGTTTTACACCACTAAGCAGCCGTATTATCAGTACGGCTGCTTAGTAAATCAGAAACCACCATTCTTTTGAATGGTGATTTCTGTCGTATCCTATCGATGGTGTAGGACATTCGTATTTGTAAATACAAATACGAATGTTCCATCTTTAGGACTACGAATTGTTGTATTTTTGGGATTGTAAATCCCGAAAATACAAATTCGTAAAAAAAAAAGGTGTATTTCTGCCTACGAATACACCTTTTTTCTACGAATCCATTTTGGTAAATGTCCCCCATAATTTCAATACACCACCCTCACCACAGCCAGTTTTAAAATACACACCAACCTCCCAGAAAGAAACGAACATACTGTACCACTCCCCATTAAAAAGATATACCACCTCCCTCTATAATATTAAAACATGTTCATGCCTTTACTAGCACTTGTCTAAAGAGTGACAGAAATAGCGAAATCACAATCCCCTTGCATTTTGATGGACGCGGTCATTTGGAGGTGGACACCTACCATTTTCTGGGAGTATCTGAAAAAACACAGACATGCCCAGACATTTTAAACAAGGGTGTGTAATGTCAAAGCCAGCCTCCATCAGCCTGTCTCAGTCGCAGAGTTGTGCAGGGGTCAGACTTACTCACATCTGCACAGACTGGTACATACTGTATCATTAGATGGCGGGTAAAATGCATGTGTGACAGTATTTTCCACAAATTACTCGCAGATTTGTACATGGCGGTTTTCACTCTGTCTAGGAGGTGGCTAAGTACTCACAGTCATCTGCAAATTGTCAGATCTGAGTCCGGTATAATTTCAAGTTTAGCTGAGCAATAATCTAGCTTGCTCAGTGTTGTATCTTGGTGAACAAATATAAGTGACGGTACAAACATTATAAGTATGGGAAATGCAATTTGCTTGCTATAAAAGAATAGTGAAATTAAAGGGTTTGAAGAATTTCTTTAAGAAAACTGCTCCAAAGGCCCTTTAATATATTTAAGAGAAACTACACGCTCCGTCTGTCCGTTGGACTGCGGGTGGTAACCCGAAGACAGACTTAGGCTAATTTTCATTTGTATACTGAACGTCCTCCAAAATACCACCACAAACTGAGGACCCTGATCAGATATGATATCTTAAGGCAGCCCATGAAGTCGGAAAACCTGCTGCAGGAAACGAACAGCTAGTTCTTGTTGAGGGAATTTCTCCAATGGTACAAAAATGCGCCATTTTGCTGAAATGATCAACTATAACCCAAATACAAGAATGCCTGGAAGATCTAGGAAGATCCACTACAAAATCCATAGAAAAATGTGTCTACGGTTTCAAAGTAATGGGTAACGGTTGTAATAGCCCAAGTTGTGGTCCCCGAGGGTTCTTACTTCTCGCACACACTTCACAAGAAGTGATAAATTTTTTCACGTCCTCCAACATGGTTAGCCACAATACTGACAGATAAAGTAATTCCATCGTTTTCGCAATACCAAGATGACCTCAAAACTGAAATCTAAGGGAAGACAAGATGAAAAATAACTTAATAAAACTAGGTTACCTGGAAAAGTAAGCAATAAAAATGCACACAAAAAACAGACCTCGTCGCAGACAAAAGAACAATAGCAATCTCTTCACAAATAAGAACCAGAGGCAACCTTGCCGCTATTACGCAAGTACCAGAAGCGATCTCATTGCATACAAAAGAAAATCAGTGACCCTGTCGAACCCTTAATAACGAGAAAACATAAAATAAACTCAGACACCAAATATACATAGAACAACAGGATACAAACAGAAGCCCCAATGTGCAGAAGGCCCGCAGGACTCATGACACCCCGGAGTAAGTGACTCATGGACCGGAGGTACAGACGACCAAGAACACCAGGAGATGCAGCTTGCTAGGAGCTCCAGCTGGGAAATGCACCAAGGAGCTGCACTGTGTGCAGCTAATGCTAAACATTCACTAGGAGCTCAACATAAAGTAGCACCGGCATGGAAGAGCTGATCAGAATCTCTAATGAAGGGTAACCAGCTAAGGAAATATCCAGTGCAGGTGGACTGCTGCACACTGAACCCAGTCCTGGTTGCTGAGCAACAGCTTCATAACAAAACCAGCAGCAGCACACCTGACATAATGGGTGCAGGGTATCTGGTGTACTACACACTATGCACCCATATATATATAGTTATATTTGTCCTGGGGGCCATTTTACCAGTGATTTCTGCATGTTCTGTAGAGAAGTCCCATATGTGCAGTAGACCTTGGCACAAAGAGGAGGCAGTCAGCATGGAGCCTGCACACTGGCCATCTCTTTTATAAAAAATGCCCCCTATCAAAACAAAAGTAGAATGGTTATTTGAACCTAAACCTTACATAGAGAATGGAATATGTTCCAATCTTCTGCACATGCACATTAATGTTTGTTTTACCTTTATACAATATATAATACTGGGGAAAATGTTAGAGCTTAAATACAATGTTCCATCCAACATGGAAAAGCACATCAGACCACTCACTATACCTCTCAAGATAGATAATTGCACAGGTTTCCTAATGGACCCAGACACTTCACTGTGATAGACATCTGAAGTTCCATATATTAGCGTAAACGAATAATAACAAGTTAGATTCCGGGGGTGTTCATTTCCATCTTCATGTAGACCATGTGGGAGCATCGACTCTACGTCTGTTGTTATGTTCCTTTTACACCAGACACCATATTCAACAATAAAATGAAAACAGTCTGTTAAGATTGGAAAAAATGTTTATTTTACAATGGGCCTAATTCAGAGTCGATCGCAAATGCAAAATCTTTCTTAAATGGGAAAAACCATACTGCACTGCAGGTAGGCCAACATATGGCAAAATAACAAAAGTACAACTTTATAGGTTTAATGTTATATATATATATGACCCTCTTATCCATTTATATGTTTAAAAATAATGCAAATTAAACAGCTTTTTCTTACCTAGTTTTTCCTCCTGTTCTGTATCTGCTTCACCCTATTATATTACAACATGGTATTCGTATACAGTATAATAGCACAACCTAACACCCAAGATTGGTATATACATATATTGTTGTGCAATTATATATGAATACCATGTTGTGATATAATAGGGTGAAGCAGATACAGAACAGGAGGAAACAATAGATAAGAAAAGGCTGTTTAATTTGAATTAGTTTTAAACATGTAAATGGCTAACAGTGTAATGCTGCTTTCACACTGCAAAACCTGCTTAGACTAGGTATTTAAAATGTTTTTTTTTTTAAATGGGTCAGAGCAAGTTTAACCCCTTTCACATCGCATGTAAACACCTGGTCTAAAGCAGGTTTGCGGTGTGAAAGCAGTGATGGGCAGTGACCTCTTGGAGGTACAGAGAGAGGGGATCAGGCACCAGAGCCTGCACCTAAACTGCCAGCAGGAGCTCCCGCACTGCAGGCAGGAAGGAGAGCTACAGGATGCTGGAAGGGTAAGGGTAGGGGGTCTGAAACTGAGCATTAGCTGGTCCGCTCTGAGCCAGCGCAGTGCATATGTAATGAGCCGTCCACTCATTACATATGCGCATATGTAACGAGCGGCCGGCTCATTAAATATGCACTGTGCTGGGGATCAATAGTGCTCACTGTTGCCTGGGTACCATTTTAGACCCATTCAGACAGCAAAAAAAACGGGTCTGAAATGGGTAGAACCCTGCTTTTTTACCTTTCCCCAAAACTTTTTTTGGAAATGGTAAAATCACTCTGCACCTTTCCGCACATATTACCGTTTTAAAATGGTTAAAAATCTGCAAAATACCAGTTTTTTAGTGCGGTCTGAAAGGGGCATAAGTGAATAAGTCGTTTTTGTGTAAAAAATGTGTGAGAGAGTGATGTGCTGCCATCAGTGAGGCAGGCATGGGCTGCTGTCAGCGTGGCAAGGGTGGGCTGCTGTCAGTGAGGCAGGGATGCACTGCTCTGTGTCAGTAGTCTCTGTATTACTTATACCCTCTATACACATGGGGCGATCCTGCTTAGCGTTTTGTCCTAAGCGATATAGGGCAAGCAATTTCCCCGGTGTCTAGATCACCCTTACACACGTAGCAATGTGTGTATGGGTGATCTGTGCTAACTCTAGGCAGATCGCTTATAAATTTAGGAAAAATAACCCAGTGTGTATGCCCCCATACTGCTGGGTTTGTTTACAGATGGTCATGTGACATTTGGGGGTTACACTAGGATCTGCGTGGTCATTGGGAAGTAATGCATGGTCATGTGATCTAATGGGCTAATAATGTTACTGAGTTTTCTATCATTATACCATGCTATTTTAGCATTCAAATTTTACATAAACACACAAAATATACTGTAATACTGTAAACAGAGAGAGAGGGCCAGATGTACTAAGCTTGAAAAGTGATAAAATGCAGAGTGATAAACAAACAACCAACCAATCAGCTCCTACCTGCCATGTCACAGGCTGTGTTTGAAAAATGACAGGTAGGAGCTGATTGGATGGTGGTTTATCACTCTACATTTTACCACTTAGTACATCTCGCAAAGAGAGAGAGAGAGAGAGAGAGAGAAAAGAAATGACTGTGGATTTTATAAGAGGTCAGCACAAAGTTGGGACAAAAGGATAGGAGATAGAGGATCCTCACAGTAATATATTCAGGATCAAAAATACAAAGGACAAGGTCATAGAGGTTGTGCAACAAGTCAGCCCCGCACTGAATGTCTGGTTCTCTAGTATGCACCACAGCTAAATCTTGGTACACGCTATGTGATGTTTGTCCTAGCAGATGGTGTGATGTACCACAAGACAACAAGATGTGGATCTCCACAGCGCTACCTCCAGAAATGTTCTTGATCCCCTAAATGTATGTGGGTGGAGAGAAGAAAATCTCCAATTGTGTGGGGAAAATAGAACAACACAAATTTGTATAAAACCACAACAATCCCAGTGTCACGGCTAAAGGGCTGGATGGAGTCGTGTGGTGCACAGGAACTGGAGACGGACCAGGAGGAGTAGGATTGAAACGTGCCGGTTTAATAACGGATTTCATAAATGATAAACTACACTCAAATACTTCTTTAAGTGACAGTTGGATAACTTAAATAGAGTCCAGCACAATACTAATAACGGGCAGGTAAATCTGGAAACGTATACTTGATGAGCCAGAGTACATAGAGGAAGATCCGGAAAGAGGTTGATTTGATGATAGAAGAAATGGATCCGGATGACTGAAAGATGATGGAATGAATGAGTTGAATGAAGGAGGACAGCGGAAAGCTGAGCAGGGTAATTCTGGGACACAAGCAGGAACAAGCACTAGGTAGGACTTGCAGCATTGGTGTCAGGAGAAAACTTCCTTGTAGAAAGATGCAGGGAGCAAGGCACCAGAGTCAGGAGAGAAAGAGTCAGGATCCAGGAATCAACTAGGAGTTGTGAATGACTCCAAAGACTTATTGCACTGACACTGAACAGCCTAGGCAGATCCCCTATATCCCCAGGGGGCGGCTGCCATTGGCCGTCAGCGCAGGAAGAGGAGGGAACCTCCACTCTGGGCCAATCTGTCTCCTGCCCTCAACCAAGATGGCGACGCCGGCCTCCCGACGCCGCTATCTGCAAGGACGCCGCTACCCGACGCTCCCCTGCTGCCATCCCTACCTGGAGCTGCCCCTACCGGCACGCCGCAGCCTGGGACCTGCACCCGCTAGCCGGCGGCGGGCGCGGACGGGTGAGTACTGTACCCGCCGCGCTCCGTCGCGGCTACGTGTGACAACCAGCGATACATTTTCAAAATTAATATTCCTCTAATATTGAAAATGTATCGCTGGGATTGTTGTGGTTTTATACAAAATGATTTTTACCATTGAAGCCATGTTTTAGCAAAGACCGGGACTTGTTAGGTATAAATACCCCACTGGGTGCACTTTGTATTTATACTCTTCACCCTGAGGAAGAACTTTATTAGTTCGAAACGCGTTGGTGTTTTAAGGATTATTTTAACTCTGGACTGACCCCCTATCCACTTGTGTGCTGTCATCTACACTACTTGGACTTTATCTCTTCCATTCCGGGTGGGAGAGGAACGTTCTTGTGTAGTGGGAGGGTGAATGTCCTGTTTTTAAGGAATAAATATCGGTGTTTTGGATTGTCCATATGGTCCTGTCTTTTTGGATGAGAAAATAAAAAGAAACCTTTGGATGAAAATAGGGCATTGCCTTCTGGTGAGTTCTCATTTTTATATATGTTGACAGCCTATAAAGAAACCGTTATGGGAACATCTCCTAGCTTGACTAGGTGAGTCACTCCGAGATTCGGAATTGGTGGAATCTAGTTCACAGACCTATACTAATCAGAAAATTTTTGTTGTTCTATTTTCCCCACACAATTGGAGATTTTCTTCTCTCCACCCACATACATTTAGGGGATCAAGAACATTTCCGGAGGTAGCGCTTTGGAGATCCACATCTTGTTGTCTTGTGGTATATTTTTTTGGGTGTGGTATCCCAATCCTTGTGGTATTTCCAGTAGCAATCTCTTTTGTGAGCGCAAGTAACTTGTGTCAATTTTTTTGTACTCAGATGGTGTGATGTGATGTAAGGATACATACTGTAGCAAGTGCCATACATTCTGTCCCTGGTTAAGGGAAGTGCAATGTATTATTACAGCATGCATGTAACCGCATGCTGTATTTCATCCAGTTATACAACTTGACATGCAGAACATCAGATGAATGAGCAACCATAGTAAAAATGCAATTGCGATTACATACTATATGACAGTGGTCTCCAACCTTTTTTGGAGTGTGAGCTACTCGCGGCAAAGTAAACCACCCGAAGAGCTACTAAAATTAAAAGAATTAAAAAATCTGCCTAATAACCAAATAATGCCCTTTACACATTATGGCACACGCTGTAATGCCCCTGACACACTATGACATATACACAATGGCGTGCGCGCGCCAAAAATTGGGGGTAGCCACATGGGGGGTGCGTCCATTGATAATGGGGGTGTAATACACATATGCCCCCAATAGTGCAGTGCCAGATATATATATGCCCAAATAGTACCAGATACACATTTGCTCCCATGGTGCCAGGTATGCCCCCACAGTGCCAGAAACAGGAATACCCCCATGGTGCCAGGTATGACCCCATGGTGCCAGTTATGCCCCCACAGTGCCAACAATGCCCCCACAGTGCCAGTTATGCCCCCACAGTGCCAGCAAGTATGCCCCCACAGTGCCAATAAGTATGCCCCCACAGTGCCAATAAGTATGCCCCCACAGTGCCAATAAGTATGCCCCCCACAGTGCAATGCTCTCTCCTCCCCGAGGGGCAGATTTACTAATACCACGTTCTCATTGCCGCCCCTGCAAAAACCCAGGTTTTTGTTGCTGGGTTTTTGGCGGGGCACAGATCATTGCTCACAGTTCATAATGCACCTTAGACCCAGGAAATTCCTGTGCCTGCCCCATTCACACTGCTTCCCCTGATCTGCCCTGCCAACAAGTGTGAGGAATCTTATGCTGCGTTCTCATTGCCGCCCCTGCGAAATCCCGGGTTTTTGTTCCCCTGTTTTTGGCTGGGCATAGAGCATCTCAGCTCTACAGACCCCATTCATACTGCACCTTAAGGCCCATACACACTGGGCGACTTTGAGCTGAAAGTCGCTGAAAACAAAGGGGGGTTTGGGTACAATCGCACAAGACCGTGTATCTTACAATTGTGTTGGGTTGTTGTGAGATACAAGAGTGGCCCCCTGTCCATAGTTATAGCAGCCTTGTTGCTTGTATAATTCAGGGGTGTGCTACCACTGACAAATAGCATAATTCACAAAGAGAAGAGAGAAAAGATTTGTCTTGGTGTGGTGCACCAGTAGAAGAAAGTGAGTCCTGAAATCTAACTTTTATTGTTTTAATTGTAAAACACGTGAAATATATAAAAAAACACATATAAAACATACAGATGGGGGAGGTCCTTTAGAAAAAAGCACATGCGAGCGTGCCGCGTGTGCTTAAAATAATTTTAATTATGTTGTTAGACAAGTATGAAGCAGCTTAATTCCTGCAGTTTCACTGCTAAGTATTTGTGTCAATTTGTAACAAGAAAGAAACATGTTACCATTTGTACAGGATGTTACTGTTTATCATTTATCCAAAGAAAATGAAAGTGCATGTTCTGCAAGCACCTCTGAGAAACTTCAGTCCTTATATTCCTCTTAGCTGAATTTGCATGAGGGAACTGAGACCTTATTGCGTATTCTGTCAATCACAGTATCACACACAGTCAGTATATGGGCTCAACTTTATCACGGTGATACCTCTTTTTTATACACAGGTCAAAGTTCAATACTGATTATACTTGCTGCAAGAGCTAATGGTATCCCGCAGCAAGTGAGTGGATGATACACATATATCAGTGGTAACGATGGTCATATGCAATATTAGTATATTTCTCAGGGTGCTAATGTATATATTTCCTGCGATTAGGGCTGAGCTCAGAGAGTATCAGGGAGCGCTGATTTGTAATTTATTGATAGCTGACAAATTGTCTTGACACATTGGAACAGATATATCTCCTGGTCAGCATCCCTGATTACTGTATCTGAAGCCCAGAGATAGGATGTTATTTAACACTCGTGCCTCTGTTGTATTACACAGTGAGGTATATACATTCATTGAACAGGAGGCAAAGGGTTATCGAGTTGGACTATTCATATGGCAAACTGACATGCTTTTATGTAACTAGATAAAGGACAAATAGTTAGCCCTGAAAAGGGCTGAGTCTGGCCGGGTTGTCAACATGTGTATTATCGCATAACATATGTAGAAGCACACGGTAAGTAAACGCTCGCACGGCTAGGGTGCCGATTGCGCGTTTTCGCTTATCCGCTTCTTGCCCTGAAGAAGCGGATAAGCGAAAACACGCGATTGGCTATACCAGCAGATGAGCGGCTTTCAGGACGGCTTTGCATAGTTCTCCGCTATGCAACGCCGTCCTCCCCCCGCCTCCGTCGGCCCTGGGCAGGAGGAAAGCCGCTCAGTGTGTTTGCACTGAGCGGCTTTCCCCGCAGCGATGACATCGGTCATCGCTGTCCATACACGCTGAGCATAGTCGCCCAGTGTGTATGTACCTTTAGACCCGGGAAATTCCCATGTCTGCCCCATTTACACTGCTTCCCCTGGTATGCCTGCCATCAAGTGTGTGGCATCTAAGAGCAGCTTTGATTGGATGTTTAAAAAGTATCTTTGATTACTTTTGGTTTAAAAAGCAGCTTTGAGCAATGCAATGAACTTGCTTTTTTGCATTTTGTGAGAAAAACCCAGGTCTAACCTGTTCACACACCCGTGTATTACCCAGGAAAAACACTGCAAAAAATCTGTGTGTAATTCCCGGGGCATAACACATGGGAATTTCACAAAGACCCTTTCACACAGAGACGCGACATGGGAAATTACTGGTCGCCCTGGCAAATACCCGGGTTTTTGCGGCAGTGAGAATGGGGTATTAGAAGCAGCTTTGATTGACTTTTGAAAAAGCGGCTTTTACTGGCTGGCTAAGATGATGTAATTTAAAGGGGACTCTTTTTCCCAGCACACTGAATTGCTTTAATCATGGCCGACGAGGTGCTACTGAGTAGCTTGGAGTTCCTGGTTTATTGCACTATTTTGCAGTTTCATACAGCAAATGAGAGCTTGCTGCAGCTGCTAACATTGTGCTACTTTGCACAGTATACTTTGAAGAGGAGGAAAGCGCAATTTATAGCTGAGAGAGAGAGTGCTCAGCTTCATTACTTGTGCAGGAGAAGAGCTTTCATCATGTCCAGCATTACCTCCATATTGATAGTAAGCACAGCGACTACCCGGTGAACATGGACCAGAGACCGCAGTCATGGCAAAGTGTTTTGGTCTACAGTGGAGGGTTATGAGGATGACCAGTGGATCGAACACTTTCTCATGTCACGTAAGACCTTTCAATATGTGCGGGACCTTATCACCCCTGCACTTTCTAGGCAGACCACAAACTGCAGAAAACCCATTTCACAGAGAAAGAGACTAGCGATAGTGTTGTGGTGGTATACTACCCCTGGAGAATACCGCACAGTTGCCTGCTTGTTTGAAGTGGGAAGATCAACGGTTTGCACTTTAGTGCATGAGGTTACGCAGGCTTTGCTGGAAGGCCTTTACCATCGCTTCATCACCTTACCTCAAGGAATGCGACTAGATGACATCATCACTGGTTTCCTGCATCGTGGATATCCACAGTGTGCTGGAGCTATAGATGGACTCACATACCTATTATTGCCCACACTGACCATCATGCTGATTACTTTAACCGCAAAGGCTGGCGCTCTATTATTCTACAGGATGTAGTTGACCACAACTATTGGTATAATTTTTTTATATATATATATTTAACTGATTTTTATAATGTTTATTGTAAGACAATTCTAAACACTTTTTATTTTGCAGTTTCACTGATGTCTTTATTGGCTGGCCTGGTCATTCGCATGATGCAAGGGTTCTGGCCAATTCCGAACTATACCTTAAATTCTGAGGAGAGGCAGCATGGCTGGTTGTTTCCTAGGGAGGTAAAGATATATGTTTTTGGAGTTGACAGTTTTTTGGGTTAATGTTTGTGTAAGCAAAATACCACGTGTTGTTACTAACTTTCTGTCATTATACCTGTTCGGTAAGTGGCATTATTCTCTGTAAAGCACCACCAGATGGCCATACTTGTACTCACACAATTACATATTCAAACTCTTCTCTCACTTTACAAAAATCCAAGATCATCGATGGGGTAGAGATCCCAGTACATATCATCTGGGATAAGGCTTACCCATTACGTTGATGGTTACTGAAAGGGTTCACTCAGCGCCATCAACTTACTGCTGAACAAATTCACTTCACCCATACCCTCAGTTCTGCAAGGATAGTGGTTTCAAGGCCATTGGCATTGGTTAATGAAGCAAAATGACATTGATACCAGCTTCATGCCTCATGTAGTTGCTGCCTGCTGTGTGTTGCATAACATTTTGTGAGTTTCAGAAAGAACAGTTTGGACTCGAGTGAACTGTACTGGAGTCTGAGCTATCAGACCATTCTGCAGACTCTGGTATGTATGAGGGGACAAACACCTTTGTTGATGACATTCGCACTACCATCATGGCAAACCTATTGTCATCAACCCAGTAGGGTTATTATTGTAAAAATCTGCTAAGACATTTCAATGTTTTTGTACATATTATATTCATATGTACAATAACGTGCTTTTCTTTGAACAGGTAGTGAACTGTGTGAACATAAATACACATTTTGTAAAAAAAAAAAACTTAGGAATATAAAAAAATGGTCAAGCATTATCAAAAAATAAAATCGCTAACATGCCATATATACAGGCTGGACAGACAGGCAATAAAATGCACCTTTACATAGTGTAACTAGATCTACAACTGTTGGTAACGGTGGTACTAAAGGGTTTGTGCAGCGGCATTTTGCTCCTGATTAAGTTGAGCAGCCACATACTCATAGCAATGTGGGGGAATTGATGGAGGGTGATGTGATTTAGCCGCATACGCAGGGCAATTCATTGGTGCTGTGTGGCAATGTTTCCTGTGTTTGGGGGTCCAAAATTTAGTTTCCCTCTGAAAAATGGCTATTCTTCCTTGTAGGGGTCCACGACCCCCATAGAGGGAGAATAGAATAGGTGGCGAGCATAGTGAGCCACTGTGCCCACAGCGTGGTGAGCACAGCAAGCCCGCAAGGGGCTTTGTTGCGCTCGCCATGCTGTCTGAATCCTGCCAGTCGGGATCCCGACATCGGGCTAATGACTGTCGGGATCCCAACTGTCATAACCCTATACCACACCCGAGAAAAACAAACACAACACATTAGTCCATCAAGCTACAATATTTTTAGTTCTCCACCTTTGAAAAATACATTGTTGGTGTCCATACACTAGCAACCTACCATAAGAACTGCCAGGCCATGCTGCGACAGATGTGTATTTAATTTTTTTTTTTTTTTTACTGTGTAACATTGGTGTGTGCCAATGAATAAACTTATACTTATAAAGTATTAAATAAACTTACTGTT
Source organism: Crinia signifera (assembly GCF_055691185.1). Lineage (NCBI taxonomy): Eukaryota > Metazoa > Chordata > Amphibia > Anura > Myobatrachidae > Crinia > Crinia signifera. The sequence goes on along the minus strand of NC_139219.1, from coordinate 234,190,849 downwards.
GGAATGTAACTGTGGATGATATGGAATCTCAATTTGTTGCATCGCTCGAGGGTCTCCACTAGCTTCAGGTGTGGGTGACATTCCAGACACTGAGGCGCTGGGGATGCTGGGGACGCTGGACCTGCTGAAGAATGTTGAGACTGAAATTACGTATTCAGGATATCATCTTGCACTGAGTAGGAATCCATGTCACAACTGTCTGAGGCCTCAATATCAATGGGTGATGCTGCAGCATGTTCATTGCACTAACTTGCTGCACTGCCAGCAAAACAACTAGAGGAGGACAGTGAAATGGGGTTAGCCAGGGCTGAGTTCCCACAGATGATGTTGCACTGCTCATAAAAGGGCCGTATGGACTGGCCCTTTTATGAGCAGTGCAACATCATCTTTGGGAACTCAGCCCTGGCCAACCCCATTTCACTGTGGCACCACCGCTCTTCCTCCGATTAAGGGCATGGAACTTGGAGTACTGCTTATAAAGTGCTTTGAGTTTGTTCAATACCTGTTGCTGGGTTTTAATGATGCCAAGGGCAGACATGATTTTGGAGATGTTCTAGAACACTGTCGAATCCTTGACAGTGCCAGTCATTTGCTTTTTGATCTCCTCCTCCCCTCTCACAGCCAGCAGCTCCAAAACTTCCTCAACCCTCCAGTGCACATCTCTCCTCCCCTCTATGCATTATTAAATGGATATCACATGTAACCCAATCTCATTCCCCCATCAGCGTGCTTTTTAGCATCCTGTGTGAAAAACCCAGATCTCGCCTGTTCATATTGCCGTACACCCGTGTATTTACCTGGAATAACCCTGCAAAAACCCGCGTGAAATTACCAGGGTATTACGGGAATTTCACTCACACTGAGACACGACACAGGAAATTACCGCTTGCCCTGGCAAATACCCGGGTTTTTGTGGCAGTGAGAATGGGGTATTAGATGAGAGTGCTATTGAAGATGGGATGTTGCCCATAGAAACCAATCAGATTCTATTATAACTTACTGTATAAGGTGCTAAATAACATCCCATCTTCAAAAGAACTCCCATCTTAGTAAATTCACCCCGGAAAGTCATGGCTGCACCATTATCCTGTACTTTGCTCTTACTCATGAATTAGATATTGATTAAACATGTGTTTCTGAATGTAAATATAGCAATAGGCTTTTCGATACCTCCCAACTTTTTAAATTGTGTAATTGGGTCTCCGGTGAACATGTTGTCCCGAAAAGTGTAGCCTCAGAAAAACAGGGCATGGCTTTGTGGCAATGTCACATTCGCAAGCCATGCCACCCTTTGCTGTCACTATGGGGGCATGCCCGGCACTTTGGGCCTGATTCGCAGCAGTCATTCGCTGCTTAGCGAGCGGCTTAACACCGCCCTGACTAGCTGGGAGGTGGGGAAGGAGCCCGGAGTGTAAGACAATACATGCTGGGCAACAACACACCCCCTCCATCCTTCCAAATGTGGCCCTATCTCCTTCCAGAAAGGGAAGAGACCAGGGAATTACCCAGCTCCTCAGCCTCCCAGTCCAGGCCTGCAATCATTGCACCCCTCTCAGTAAAGCTCCACACTGATATAATCCATCTTCCATTGAACTAATCAGAAAAATAATTGATGAGTCTGGCATTGTTGTAAGGTAAGCTTCTCCTTGATTACAGCCTTTGTGAAGCTAACTGGGGGTCACGGATTGAACTATAAGATTAGCACTTTCCCATAAAGGGAGAGCGTGCTGAAATTAAGATCTCTACTCAAAGTGGAATTCCGAGTATTAGGAAGTATTCCCCTAAGGTAGGTACTGGTTGTCCCATGCACTCTACTACTCTGTCTTAAAACTCAGTGTAAACTGTTTGTAGGCCCTGCAGGTGTGGGCCTGCCTTGTAAGATTTAAAAGCTGCCAATAAGAATGGAGCAATTGAAGCATCGCCATTGGCAAAGAAGGTGAAATAACTTATGAGGCCATTAGGCTGTAATATCTTTCTAAACTTCTACATAGTATACATAGTATAAGGTTGCTAAGAGGATTGACATTCCATTTTCTGTGAGTGGGATATAGTGGTAGTTACAATGGTACAGTACTGCTGGTGTGCGATGTTATAATGCACTGGGGGCACTCTAATATAGGGTTGTGCACCCGAACATTTTTCAAGTTTTGTGTTTCGGCCTTGGATCTGGATCACCTCCATGTTTTGGATCTGGATTGGTTTTGCGGGTTTTGGTTCTGGATCTATATTTTTTTTAATAAAATCATAAAAAGAAAAGATTATAGAATTTGGGGTATTCTTTGTTCCTAAAGTATTATTAACCTCAATAATATTAATTTCTACTCATTTCTAAGCTATTCTGAACACCTCACACCTCACAATATTGTTTTTAGGTCAAAAGGTTGCACCAAGGTAGCTGGTTAAGCAACAGAAGAGGACAGCACAAACACTAGACCGATACTGCACACTTATACCCCTTGCAGACAGAAAAATCCTCAAATTCCTGGTTATTCCCGGATATCTCAACACAGGAAGGGGTTTTTGCTTATGACCTTCTTTCACACAGCACATTAGACCCAAAAAATTCTGGTGTCGACCCCTTTCACACTGAACCTGGGTCAGCCCTGCAATGTACCTTGTGTCATAAAAAATAGACGTTTTTTATGGCACACACAGATGAGGTCATGAAAAGTGGGTGGTGACTGCACACTGCATTGCATTAAACATGGCTGACGAGTTGCTGAACCCGGAGGTCATAAGTGCTCTGTGTTTTTTGCTGTTTACAGCAAATCAGAGCATTATGCAGGTACTTACACTGTGCTTCCAGGCACAGTGTTATTCCAGGATAAGAGAGGAACAATTTCTGGTGGAGAGGGCTTCCACTCGACGCAGGAATTTGTGCCAGAGGAGAGCCATGATTTTGTCCAGTGTTACCTCCATACTGAGCCAATCGCGCAGCGCCATGCTGCACAGCTAATAAGCACATTTTAAGAAGATACAACTCCTGGTTCGGAGCCTTTCACACAGCCGGCAACCCGTGTTGGACCCGGGTTGTTTTTTCTGTCTGAAAGGGGTAGGAGCTGCACTTCTGGACTGATATGGCACACTCAGCAGAACCCCTGGGCCGATCCTGCACATTAAGCAGCACCCCTGTACGGATGCAGCACACAGGGCAGCACCCATGGACTGATATTGCACACAGGGCAGCACCCCTGGAATTATACGGCACATTTAGCAGCTTCTCTAGACTGATATGGCACACTTAACAGCACCTCTGGACTGATGCGGCACACTAAGCAGCATCCCTGGAATGATACAGCAGACATACCAGCACCCCTTGACTGCTTTGGAACAGGGCAGCACCCCTGGAATTATACAGCACACAGGGCAGCACCCTTGGAATTATACGGCACAAAAAAGCAACACCCCTTGACTGATAGGACACACAGGGCAGCACCCATGAAATTATACATCACACTTTACAGCATCCTTGGAATTATACGGCTGGCAGCACCCCTAAAATAATTTGGCACACTTAGTAGCAACCCTGGAATGATACAGCACAAAGGGCAGCACCCCTGGAATTATATACGGCATACTTAGCAGAACCCCTGGAATTATATGGCACACTTAGCAGCACCCATGGACTGATATGACAAACTTAGCAGCAACCCTGATATGGAACAATACACAGCACCCCTGGAATTATACAGCACAAAGGGCATCACCCCTAGAATGATGCGGCACACAGGGCAGCACTACTGCAATGATATGGCACACTTAACAGCACCACTGGAATTATACAGCACACTTAGGAGCACACCTGGATTGATATGGAACACAGAGCAGCACCCCTGGAATTATATGGTACAGTTGGAAGCACCCCTGGAATTATATGGCACACTTATCAGCACCCCTGGAATTATACGGCACATTTGGCAGCTCCTTTGGAATTATAATCCATATTTGGCAGATGGAATTATACGGCACACTTGGCAGCATCCCTGCAATGATGCAGAACACTTAGCAGCACCCTTGCAGTAATTTTTTTTTTAAATAAAGCAGTCCCCCCACAGCCTCCCCCTAAGTAGTTTCCCACAGCAGCCCCCTTAGTAGTGCCCCTTAATAGTCCCCCATAATAGTCCCCCATAGCAGCCACCTGCAGCAGACAGCACAGACAGGTCCGTGCTGTCTGAAACCCAGAGATGGAATGAATATGGCGCAGATCACGGGACTTATATAGAGTTTAAATCTTGTGAAAATCCAACAATGAGATGATTGTGTTCAGCCTTGCTTTGGATCCCGAAAATGGCGCAGAAGATTGAGTCTTTGTTGAGTCGGCCTTGGATGAGGTAAATTCAGGGGGATTGATTTCTCTAGGGATCAAACAAGCTCATCTCTACTTTAATGTGGCATAATCCTAACTGGGGCACTGTAATGTTGTATAATGCAAACTGGATGACAAAGGAAGTGCAACGCAATATGAATTGGAGGATTTTACCATATATGCTGAGCCATGGTTATATTTAACCGGGACTGTTGCGGTGCCTTGAGGATCGTGATTGAAAACCTCCACACTTCAGCCAATAAACTGGGCTGGTTGCAGTAATTGCCGGTACAAAGCCATAATCAGCACTAGGCTATGACAGGCAGGTCTAGGGATAATTAAATAAACAATATGTCAACATTTACAAACTTCAGCATGGTTGGATCATGTCAACACTAGAATGTTAACATTTTTTTTTTCAAATTTTAGCCATAACCTACCCCTAAAAACAAGGTGCAGTTCTGGGGTCGACGTTCTGACTACATCCGCACAGGCACTAGTATGCCCTAATCCAGACCCCAACGGAACCTTTAGTGCCACAGAAACTGCAGAAACTTAAGTTACTGGTAATTCCTCAAACCAATTTATTATAGAAGGAGGGTTTCACCTGTTGAGATCCAAGGTGTAGCTCAAACGGGAGACCTGCTGCTACTAACCAATACATAGTAACTTCCAGGGGCAGATTGGGAATTAAAACCAGCCCGGGAAATATCTTGAAGCAGCCCTAATGGGGGGGTCTCTCAAAAATCTATATGCATACCTCCCAACATTGTCCATAGCTAAAGAGGGACTATCCTGCGATGAGGGCACGCACCTGATTTTTGGGGGGGGCATGATGTGATGATGTGGGATCATGGCTAGCGGCTCTCTGAGCTGCTGGCTATGTCCCCAGCACAGCATCTACTTTGCGGACTGTGGGGCTGGGGAGATAGAGACAGGGGGACTCCCAACTGCGTGCAGCTGCGCATGTGCAGCAGCGCCATTTTGAAAGCTGTAAAAGACAAGGCTGGTGGTGGCCATTTTTGTTGTGGATCATGCGGTCGTGTGGTCCATGGCCCAGCCAGGGGGGTGAGCGGCCGCTTCATGGCTCTAATAGGCCGGGCCCACTTGAAAATAGCCCACTTTCCCGCCCCCGGTAGCTTCCCTATGACTCATCCGGGACCTAGGAAGATGGCTAGCAGTGATTGGATGTACACAGTATGTTATAGTGTTTTGTTATGGTTCCAGGCTTGAATCACTACTTAGGCAAGCATAACCTGCCATTGCTGTACTTCAAATACATTTACACAATGCTTCTGTACACTGTTCCCTTTCAGATGCAAAGAACAGGTAAATACAGAAAGCATAATACGGAATCAGCAATATATATTTATTAAATTAATATTTTACCTTCAAAAACAGGCTTAGGGTTCCAAATCTAAATGATCCCCATTGTATTTTATTTTCTTAGTCTTTATTCCTATGAAATGACAGAAACACAGAGTCATAGTTTTAAATGCTACTTAAAGAAGGAGGTAAGAGGGGCTGCTAGTTTAATTAATAGATGATCCACTAGAATCACAGGGAAAGGTTTGAGTTGTAGATAGTGGCCTCCCTCTGAGCCTCTCCTGGATATAATGACAGAGCTGTGCTTCATTACTGGCAGCTGAGGGCTAGGGTCACTGGGAATGGATTTGCAAGGCCCTCATTGAGGGATCACTACACGCTGAGAGGAGCTGGCCATGCTCAGGGACACCTGGTCATTAACATTGCTAATTAGCAGCCATTAATCAGGACCCTCGTTTCTTATTCTCTGTATGTGTGTGCGTGTTTTGCTGGCTCAGGCCAACCAACTGAATAGGAAGATTGTTTCTGTACCTCAGAACGAGGTGGAATGAAACTAGTTCCCATCAACTGGAGATGAAATGGTTTAAGGGAAAAGGTTAGACAACAGTTTAAGATGAACCGGGGGGAGACTGCAAGGCAAAGAGACCAGAGCATGACAAAATTAGGCACCTTTAATTAGCAGCATATTCTCCCCATCTTGCCATTGCTAATCAGCGTGTAAGCTTCTGGTTTGTTTAACAGGAGTGTCCTCATTTCTAAGTTTATATATGGAGTAATCTGGCAGGCGATTTTATTTTCTGTCAAACTATTTCCCAGTTCGTGTTTCTGGTTATTTCCCTGCGTACATAACAAATAGAGCAATTATCAAAATAACAGTTTGGAATCAATAATGAAAACCTGCCAATGTGATTTTTTTTTCCCTTTTCCACTGTGGTTGTTTCTTTGAACAAATAAGTATGATACACAATGTATCATTTTTTTTTGTTTGTGCTGAAAAATTATATACTAGGATTGCATGGCAAATGGCAAATGTAGTTATTATTACAGCACAATAGTGAATACATGAGTGGAATGTTAAAAAAAAGCATGTGCTGTATGTGTGTTTGTGTGTATATATATATATATATATATATATATATATATATATATATATATATATATATATATATATATATATATAGTTAGTGAATAGCGATATACAGTTAATATTTATTTCCACTTTAATTTTGTATTCCCCAGATGTATTTATACAGTACCACAGCAGATATTTGTTGCAGTCTAATTTAGGCCACGAAAGTAGCCCCCCATAGAATTTTATGGGCACTGCAATATTTAAGCTTACCATACCCCATACTAGATATATATATACTCAATATCATTAATGATGCGCGCCCTTGCGCTGATCTAAGCAATAGATCACTTAGAAATTAATCAGTGATCGCTTTGTGTGTATACCCCTGAGCGACTGTGATGTGTAGTCCCGTGCGCCACCATCGCCTGACCACGTTTATACTGCATGCAGTATACTACAAGTGTTCTATCCAGAGAACACAGGTCAGCACAGATCGCTGGTGCATCGCATGTATGCCAGCGATGTGTGTTCAGCGATCTGTGCTTAAGTACATCGCTCAGGATGGGGCTCCCATTGCCCCGTGTGTGGGGGGCTTAACTCTGATCTAAAGGTGCCCATACACTGCCTGCGATGTCTCGCAGCAGTGTACAGACACCCGACAGCCTGCGAGCCGCTGGGACCTTCCCGGCGGCAGGGACGCATACGATCCATTGTGATGGATTGCGTGCATCCCTGCTTCCTGCCCGCCCCAGAACAGGTGGTCGGACGGCCAGCCGGTCTGGCCACCTAGTCTGGTCCGATGTGCACATCACCTTGTATCTCAAGGAGATCTTAACGCTCTTCTTCAGGATTTAAATTTGTCTTAACAACAAGCTGAACTTTTAAGTTCCAGGCTCGAAGGATGGTATCTACTCCTCAAACTCCTCCAAGATGTAAGACTATGCAGTTATTGCACCCGTCATAGTAGTTTCAAAGACTACAGGGTGAGATTTAATAGGATGAGAGATTCAAAACATGAGAGATTTGGTAAGAAATCTCCAGTTTTTTTTAAAGCGGCAATCATTTACACTGCAAAATCATACTGGTTTTGCAGTGTAAATGATTGCCGCATTAAAAAAACTGGAGATTTCTTACCAAATCTCTCACTTTCTGAATCTCTCACCCTATTAAATCTCACCCTACGTCTCTGAAGAAAAAAGGTGTAGCACATGCCACTGATATAAAAGAGATGTATGAAAATATAAATTTGCTGTTAAAAAACCTCTATGCGATCTAGGTAGATCGCTTAGAAATAAGGGAAAAATAACCCATGTGTATGCTCCTTAAGGTCATTGTCTTATTGCTTGGTTTGCAATTTTGTTGCACTAAATTCAGCAGTTTCCTGTCTGAATGGGACAGCAGGGATAGAGGATCTTACTAAATTAATAAACAATGGAAATTTTCGGGGCTCAGCTACATTGCCGCAGCGGACTGTCCCGGAAAATTTCTGGGCTTACCACTAATATAGAATAGGTGCGCGCTAGTGGTGTCCAGGTGTGCACCACTGGCGCAGCACCTCTAGAGCCCCAGTCCCCCACCCCTATCACCGTAGCTCCGGCGTACGCCGGAGCTCCCCTGAACCAGCCGCCATGCTGCCATATGCCACTCATTTTACAGCAGCAGTGACATCCGCAGCAGGCTCGGATATGTTCAGCGCGGCTCGGGGGGGACTCGTGAGCGCTCAGGCACCAGAGTCCTCCCGAGCCGCCGCAAATATCCTTCAGCCTGCCACCGACGTCACTACTGAATGTGACAGGCAGCGGGGGGAAGCTCCGGCTTTGCGGAGGTGAGAGGGGATGGGGACAGGGGGGCTTACAACGTCCTGTGGTGGGTTTTGCTGGGCCTGGTAGGTTTGTCCTGCCCCAGCAAAACCCACCACTCAAGGGGTTAAATACCTCTTTAGTGGATACTTAAAAAGTGTATTTACCTCCACAGCATATTAAATTTGGACTCCAATAAGTTGTACAAGCAATTGATAACTCTGATGCAAATATACAATTGAAATCGAAATTCCCTTAACCCTTTGAGTACCAACATCTCTGGGAGAGATGCGCAAAATATCCACTAATAATGCCAGCATTGCTCACATTTGTTACATAACTTCAAATAAAACATGTTGTGTAAAAAAGTTTATATTTCCTATATAAGGTAAACATTACAGGGCATTATGATGAATAACAAAAAATATTGGCAATTTTAACAAATATTTTGACAAATTCACTTGCCACTCAAAGGTTTAAGTACTGTAAGTGATGCAAATATGAAACAAGGAATTTTTAGGGCAACAAATAAGGTCCATATTGGATGATGAAAAAATTCAGGATCTATTAAATCCACTGGAAAAAGGCAGCCTGGTTGTCATTCAAAAATATTTGTTTTGTTGGACATCATAAAGCAGAAAACTATACCCAAAAATCATCATCTACATCAATTGAGAACTTTTTAGGTCAGCCAGAATGAGGTGTATATTTATCATTTAAACTTACATAAGTACTAATCAGCAGCGGACTGCGGACTGGACCGCCGAATCGGCCATAGCATTTGTGCACACATCCATGCACGGGCTGCCTCTCTCGGCTTGCAGGAGAGAGGGGAATAGCGGTATGTGATGCCCCCCTCTCTCCTGGACCTCAGCGACACACAGAGGGAGCTGCTGGACTCGCCGTGGGAGGTGGAGCCTCCACCTTACAGAAAGAAATCGGCCCACCTGGCCATCGGCCCCTCTGGCATTTACCAGTTTGGCCCTGGTACTAATTCAGTGAAACTTTAAGCAGATGTCAAACAAGCACTGGCTTGTGGGAAAAACACTGACTGCATAACCCAAATCAGCATGAAAAATAAGTTTAGATTCAGTTTAGTTAGTTCTTGTGAAAGACACAGTTTGTTCTTATTGATCAATGTAATGGGTACTTTGCAGCAAAGGGTGCAGTAACAACTGATCCTGAGATAGGCCTAAATTCTGATAGCTTTTTATTTAGTATGTATGTATGTATCAGAATCAGAATCAGTATCTGCTTTATTGGCCAGGTATATTTGCGTATACTAGGAATTTGTTTTCGGTTTGTTGTGCAGCAGCCAGGTGGGTAACAAGTATACAGCATACAGTAAAAAAACAATAAACAATATAAACAGGTGGGGGAACATGTACAGTCATATATAAAGTTATTCTGAGGGGACACCATGTTAGATTATGTGCAAAGGGTTATGGCATGACTAGACAGTGAGGAGTTCATGAGTTCATGTGTCAGCAGGTAAACCGCTTGAGGAAAGAAACTTTTTAGGCTTCTGGTGCACCTGGTGGGAATAGCCCTGTAGCGTCTGCCTGATGGGAACAGGTTAAACAAGCCATGGCCAGGATGTAGTTGGTCCTTGACTATCTTCGTTGCTCGCTTTTTTGCTCTGGACCGGTACAGGTCCTGGACAGAGGGAAGGTCTGTCCCGATTATCTTCTCCGCAGTTCTGACTTCCTTTTGGAGTCTGCATTTGTCTCTCTCGCTGGCGGAGCTGTACCAGACCAGTATTGAGGAGCACAGTACAGACTCCACAATTGCGGAGTAGAAGAGGAGCAGAAGCTTCTGTGGGATGTTGAACTTCCTCAGTTGCCTAAGGAAGAATAGCCTCTGCTGCACTTTTCCAACAATAGTATCAGTGTTGGGCCCCCATTTAAGGTCCCGGGAGATTGTGGTTCCTAGGAACTTGAAGGAGTCCACTAGCGACACCACACTGTCAGCAATTATTAGCGGAGTAACTTCAACAGCCTTCTTCCTAAAGTCCACTACCATCTCAATGGTTTTGAGTGGGTTGAGCTCTAGATGGTTGCTGCTGCACCACTGGGCCAATTGGTCCACTTCTTGTCTGTAGGCCGATTCGTCCCAGTCCTTGATAAGACCAATGACGGTAGTGTCATCGGCAAATTTTATTATCTTTACTGATTGCGCCTCTGAGGTGCAGTTGTTGGTGTACAGGGAGAAGAGCAGGGGTGAGAGTACACAGCCCTGGGGGGCTCCTGTGCTGATGGACCGCACTTGGGAGGTGAATTCCCCCATTTTCACAACTTGCTTTCTATCATTCAGAAAGTCCACAATCCAGGAACACATAGCTTCAGGGACTCCTAGGCGGACTAGTTTGGGGTGGAGGATGTTGGGGATGATTGTGTTCAAAGCCGAGCTGAAGTCAACAAACAGGACCCTTGCATAGGTACCAGGCATTTCCAGGTGCTGCAGAATGTAGTGCAGGCCCAGGTTGACTGCATCCTCAACGCATCGATTAGATTGGTAGGTGAACTGGAGGGGGTCTAGCTGGTGGCCAGTCACAGCTTTCAGGTGGTTCAATACCAGGCTCTCAAATGTTTTCATTATCACAGACGTCAGAGCTATCGACCGGTAGTCATTCAGGTTTGTAATAGTTGATTTCTTGGGGACTGGAACAATAGTGGAGCTTTTGAGGCAGGAGGGAACCTTGCGTAGCTCCAGTGATTTGTTGAAGATCCTGGTGAATATGGGGGCAAGTTGACCCACACATACTCTCAGGGAAGATGGTGACACCCTGTCAGGACCTGGCGCTTTCCTTGGTTTGGCCCTCTTGAACATCTCCTCCACCTCTACTTGGGTGACCTGGATTGACTGGAGTTGGCTGTCGACATTTGGGGCAGCACAGAGGGTATGGTTTGGTTCACAGTGGACTACTTTTTCAAACCTGCAATAGAAGTTGTTCAGCTCATCAGTGTTTTCTTGTCGCTGGTTATAGATTGCATTCCTTTGCACACAGATACAGGGTCATTACTATGTATGTATGAGAATTTTTTTTTTAGCTTTTTTGTTTGTTCCCTTAAACTGGGTCACACCTATAGATTTTATTTCCAATCTGTCTGGTGGCAAAACAAATCTAATAATGTATGGGAGCATATGACAATCAATTGTTGGAAAATGACAAAAACTATTGTTCTGATAAATTTGTGTAACTTGTAACCTTGCATGGTTTGCTTTGATTTCCATGCCTGGAGCTTAGTGCCTCACTCCGCTAGGCACATTATTATATTCTCCCTCTATACTGATATGGATGGTGAAGAAAGATGGTTTAAAAAAAAATCATGAAATACTCTTGTCGCCCTTGTCATGTGTCTACTTAATTGGCTTTTTAGCTGGGTGAAATCACAGGCGGGATTCAATGTCCCACCTGCAGTGGGATGAGAAAGGGGCGTGGCCACGAGCTGTGGCCGGGAAGAGGCGAGCTACAGCCGGGAGCTTGTCACTTCCTGGCCGTTCTCGGCAGAACAAGCCCGACTGCTTGTGAAGTCAGGCTCATTCTGCAAGATCCCCTGTTCAATGCTGTCAGGGAAGACAGCATTGAATAGGGCCCGCAGCCATCTCCCCCATCGGGATCGAATACCCCCCTAAATCTACAGAAAAAGAATTTCAAACAGAGATATCTTAGCGCTTATACAGGTTAGTACTTCCCTTTGGGTGGGTAGTTCTTTTCAAGATTGGATCTTCTGATATGAGTAGGTCCAATTCTTTAATAGAGAGTCCTCATATTCACAAATCCCGTGTTAAATATGGGGAAAAAATACATGAAACAATGTTTTTAGAAAAAGTTCCAAGACACATATGTCAGAATCTTGAGCTGTTTTTTTCACCCATGTGATTGGGCCTATGGAGCTTGTGTTGACAGACCCGCCACCAATATATGAGGGTTTTCGTACCCAACTCACATGGATGATGAGCAACAAACACCTATCAAGGTATCTTTATGTATGGGATGATTCCCAAATGATATATATTCAAATCGGACAGTGCAAAATGAGGTGCATACCCCAACTCACTCAGCAAGGTGTTAGTATGTTCCCATCAAGGTATCTTTTAAGGAGACCAGGGTAATAGAATTTCCACAAGACACTTTATTTAAATCGGACAGTGCAAAATGAGGTGCATACCCCAACTCACTCAGCAAGGTGTTAGTATGTTCCCATCAAGGTATCTTTTAAGGAGACCAGGGCAATGGAATTTCCACAAGACACTTTATTAACATCGGTCCTCCAACAACAGGATACACCGTAAAACAAACAATAAAAAATGGTGAGGACCACAAGTGGTTCCAGATTTTTTAGATCAGGCAGATGTTTGAAAAACAGAGTCTACAACCTGGGGTGGTATCCGGACTCGCTTCCCAGGCCGCCTTGACTTTGAGCCGTGTTCTCCAATCTGGATCCAAATGGTGTCCTTCTTCTCTGCTTCCCTACGCGTTTCGACCCTACCTGGGTCTTTATCAAGGTGTGCAGAGTGTTCTCAATAAAGGGTTTATATACCCACTAGACAGGAAGTACAATTCCTTCCTGTTTCCTGTCATGCATTCTAATTAAGCAATGCAAACAGTACAAGTACTACAAACATTACATGGTGTCTTCACTTATATATATTGTTACATTTGGGAACCACTCATGTAATAATATCAATCATATAATGAAGTACTAACCTGTATAAGCGCTAAGATATCTCTGTTTGAAATTCTTTTTCTGTATATGTTGTTGGAGGAGGGGTGTCTCCTCACCAAACATTGAGATTGTCTTTGGCTGCTGCGCCGGAAGAAGTGTCTCATTCATTTCCCTCTTTCTGTATATTGTAAACCCCCCTAAATCTGTCCTTTATACCCAATGAATAAAGAAGAGACAAAATAGCTGGGTATCTTGGACCTTCACATCGAATCCCCCAATACTTGCCTGAGAGGCACTGGGGAAACCAGACCAGCATGAGACACAGCAAGAACATGCCGCAATACTTGTAGGCTAACAACCTCATAGTCCAGATCAGATCTGAGCTATTTTTGAAAGTTAATGAGATGTTGAAATTATTCTGATTCAGTGCATTACAAAAATTTTATAAATCTTCCATGAATCCTATCCAGAAGAATAGGATGATGTCTGTATACTGGTACCAGGCCACCAGATTCATATCCATAGCTATATTCTTTGCCTAATAAGCACTAAACAGGTTGGCATTGCATGTGACTAACTTGGATCCCATTGTGGTACCTTTATTACATATAATATTGTCTATCAAAGAAGAAATAATTGTTGTTGAGAAGTAACTCAGATCCTTCAATAATAAGTTGCTGTCTGTCATTGCTATATTTACTCTGGCCCAGGAACTATTGCCTCAATCCCATTGTGATGAGAGATTTTTGTATAAAGGGCAAACAGTCTTTAGGTCGAAACCATTAAGGTCAACCTACATTGGGTCATCCACTGAAGGTTGACAGACCTTAGGTCAACACAGACAAAAGGCTGACAGTGTCAAAAGGTTGACACAAGCTTTAGGTCGACATGGGGAAAGTCAACAGTCAACACTATAGGTATCTGGGGGGGTGGGGTGGGGGGCTTGGGTTTAGTTTTATGTACTTTAGGTAGTGTTTAGATACTTGATATGGTGGGCTCCTTGATATTGAGCAATTCATATTATTATTTTTTTATACAGTAGTGTTTCTTTTTCCAATTGAGTAGTTTAGTGAAAATGTTATTGTTGGAGTTGGATCTGTCCTCAATGATGATATTACAGATGGACCATATTTCATCTAGAGAAGGGCCCAAATCTAGAGAACAAAGTAATCAGGAGTACCTCTGTCCTCAATGATGAGATTACAGACGGACCATATTTCATCTAGAGAAGGGCACAAATCTAGAGAACAAAGTAATCAGGAGTACATTAACAATTACCAACACTCATCCGGTAAAAAACAAGGGCTTCCATGGATGAGAAGTCTTCCCAGCATGTAAAGAGATATAACCCTCTACCTCCAAGTATACAGATTTCACAGTAGGAGGAAAAAGCTCCAATTTTACTTCATGGCATTTCATAGTAGTACTGTATATATGGTAGGCAGGGCCGGACTGGGACCAAAAAATCGGCCCTGACATTTTGAACACACAGGCCCACCTGCTGTGGCCACACAGGCCCAATCTGACGCACACAATGCCAATAGGAGTAGCGCCTCTGACACACATACATTGAATGCTGGATTAGCATGCCCGTCGCACGCAATGCCTGCAGTAGTAACGCCCCTTTGACAATGCCTTCAGGAGCAGTGCCATTTACGCACACAATACCCACAGGATTAGCATAGATAATAATACCCCTAATGCCCCTTACATACCCAATGCCCACCATAGGAGAAACAATGAGAACATATAGTTATTGGAGAAGGTGGATATACATTAAGGTAAGCTTCAATGAGGATGGGAAACACCCTCGCTTACTAATTTAGTGCACTGGGAGCTGCACATCGTGGAGCAGGAGGGTGCAGAGTGAAAAGCACTTCTTCCTATAGTATATATAGTAGCAGCACTGGGGATCGGCGGGGGAGCAGAGGTGCAGTCACACTGCTGCTCTGCCTGTCAGTGTGACAGCAGCTGGTGCAGCAGCGGGTGAACGTTTGTGTGGTCTTTAGCACTTCCGTGGTCTGCTGAACTCACTCTTCTCCTGTGCAGAACAGCCGCCGGTGCCACTATCCACAGCCCCGCGTTTGCCAACAAGCATGCGCAGTCCAGGTTTTCTGCGATGACCCTCATCAAAGCAGGTCACCTCACATCATGACATTATATGTAAATTATTTTGCTGGCCACGCTCAGTGCAGGGATGCAGGGACGCCGGCAGACAGAAAAGTTAATATAAAAAGCTGGCGAAAATCGGCCCGCCTGGCCATCGGCCCTTCAGGCATTTGCCAGAAGTGCCAGATGGCCAGTCCGGCCCTGATGGTAGGTAACATATAAACAAAGAAACATAGAATTTGACGGCAGATAAGAACCACTTGGCCCATCTAGTCTGCCCCTTTTTTAAACCATTTACCTCAGTTACCTCAAACCATATTTGATCCTTGTTTTTTTGTAACTGGAACTTGATCTATATAGGATGAACCAGTAGGGCCTTTAAGAAATTATTTAAGTGAACGTTAAGAAGGGACTAACAACAAATTCACTGTCCAACCATTTTAGGAATAAACACCACTGCTTCACATCACAAAGTTTATGGCTATAGAGAATATTGGAGCTAACTGCAAGGACAGAAATGGAAAAAAAACTGATCCATTTTGAAATGTGTTGACTATACAGACTAAAAACATTGTCCCTAAAAGTCTGAACCAGGACTTTGAAATTAGGTGGTTTTTAGAATAACCACACGTTTGCTCAAAATATTTCCACCTATAGGATCTACTGTATATCTAATTTTATCTATACAGGGATATTTATTGTCACCTCTACAGTATATGACCCTTTCTAATTATATATCATACCAATTTCTTGCCTAATACTAAAAATGTTAAACCTTTAATTACTTTACTATTATTCTCTATAAAGTATTATTTGTTACTATCTTGGATATGTATGAATTTTCTTTTTTTAAGAATTATGTCCACTTAGTTTGTGTTTTTTTTTTTAATCTTCTTTGTACCACATATTTATTTATTTATTTATTTATTTGATTATAGTGTTATATTGCCTCATGGACAGCACTGTTAATACAGGTGGAACCATTAAAGAAATGCTCAAACTTCTCATCGGTACTTTAAGAACAAAGTCAGTCAATAACCCAAAGACCACGTCACTTCCAGGCGGAAGTGTGTGCCACGCCCTCCACAATGCATTCCACAGCCTCCACAATGTGTTTCAAGGCAGAAACAAGCAGGCTACAAAACACCCAGAGGGCTCCACGTTTCAGAAAATCAACTTTTGCTATGAGCAGAATCGAATGCATAATAAGGGGGAAAGAGACGGTGCTCTCACCCCTAGGAATTCGGCATAGACCCAAGAAACCAGACACTTCCTGTCTGCACAGCACTTTTCAACTAGTCTCAATCTACAGTATACATATTTTATTTATAATAGATATGTTTTATACATATAGTGGTTTAGAAATGTATTATATATAGGTTTTACTTTTGACCTGGATGTATTATCCCACATACTACAGATAGAGCTGCCTTAGTTTAGCGGGGTCCCCGCCTCCTCCCCGTCACTGTTCGCTGCTCCCCGCCACCTCCCTGCACCCCGCCTAACCCTGCCCATCTCCCTGAAGCAGAGATGGGCAGGGTTCCCTTCCCCCCGCTGCCCGAAAACTGGGATGCATGTCTGTGGCGTGTCCCAGTCTGATGGAGCGCCTCTCCACAGTATCTCACCAGGGGGGGCATTCTGGCAAGCTCCGCCACTGGCTGAGAGACGCTCCATCTGCTATTTATATTCAGTCTGTAATCCTGTTTGTCCTACTTCCCTGAGGAAGAGCTTGTTGTTCGAAACTCATTGGCGTATGACCATCGGACCTCCAGGCACTGGGTAAACGTGGTTCCAGCTTTTCCTTGTTGTGAAACTAATGGGTACATTTACTGAAGGATGTGTATTTAGAAGTGAGAGATATTGCCCATAGGAACCAATCAGATTATTATTATTATTATTATTATTATTATTATTATTATGTACCTTTCTCCTTCTGGAGGATAATAGCTAGAATGTGATTGGTTGCTATGGGCAACACCTCTCACGTAAAAATACTCATCCTTCAGTAATTTTACACCCAAGTGAGCTGAGCCCGAGGTTCTGGAGACTTGAACTACATAATAACTACATGCTCCAGTTTCACATATTTCGGTTAATGCCTCCATTTTTACCATTGTAATTAATATGTTTTATGTATGCCTGTTTTTAGGTTATTTAGATTTTTAAATGAGGAAAATAAATATATTTGTGAATGTTATTGCACTATTTTGGATTTTTTTTTATCCCTGTTGATACCAACATTCTATGTAAAACACATTTTCAGTAGATGAGCACAGTAGTTGTCTCTCTTACACTTAATACTTACAGTAATAGTGCCACATACACACAAAAGACCCACAGTAGTAGCGCCACTTATGCACAAAATGTCCACAATAATTGTACCCCTTTCAGTAAATGTCCACATTAATAGTAGCACTTACACACAAAATACCCACAGTAGTATTGACATTTACACTTAGGGGGTTATTCTGATTCACTCAGAAAGGCACAATCACTCTCTAATGGACAAAACCATATGCACTGCAGTGGGGCATGTTACATCAGCTGGTTTTGACCATTAGAGAGTGAGTGTGCCTTTCTGAGTGTATAAGAATAACCCCCTTAATGCCCACATTAGTATTTCTATTTACACACAAAATGCCCCTGACACACACACACACACACAAGCAGCTGCCGTCCAGTCCAACTCTATGGCTGACAAACAATGTCTAGATCGGCAGCCAATAGGTGCTCAAAGCAATGATTGACAGTGCACATAAACAATGACAAGAGATAATAAGATACATTTTAGTACACACACAAAATATTGAGCGTACTTTTAAAATCACGCACAACAGTTTAGTGCAACTGGAACAATGTAGGAAAAGAACGATCCCAAAGGGTTCTGTCATTTATTTCACATCTACTGTATAAATACGATGCCAGCAATACATTGTTATGAAAGAAAGGAGTTAAGTTTTGGCTACCAGTCAACAATTCTTGCAATTCTTCATTCTAACACTCCTTGGCCACCGGTGTGTTAAAGCTTATGGTGGATTTTGTTCCACTGTATTTTCTAAGTATTGAGTCACTTCTAAATACCCCCACAGCAGCAACAAACATTGTAATCCAGCAGTTAATGAATCTCAGCTTTTCAAGAGGACTCTCACACAACACTTGACTCACAATTGGGACAAATAATTAGAATGAACAAAATTAATTTGAGATGGCCTAAAGATTAAATTGGACTAAGTATTCACCAAGGTATTCTAAATGGACAAAAGATATGCTTGTTAAACTAACGTGCAATTTTCTTCAACATCTGCTCCTTCATACCTTCACAATAACAAACGAAAAAGTACAAGTTGCTTCACGTGCAGACAAAGTTTGAAACAGTGAGGATCAAATGGTGGATAAACCCCAAGCTATAGAGAAATGCAACTGGGCTGTAAAATCCATAATATGATTTCAGCACTTCATGGGAAAGTTTAATGTTGAAGAGAAAACTGCACAATGAGCAGCTGAGAAAAAGTTGCATTCTGGCACAGAATCATGCAAATGGGGCACATTCTTCAGTATTCTCATGACAGATTGCCTCTGAACCCACTGAGCCAGGCCGCTGAAATGCTAATGAGGGGAGATGCATCAATGATCTGTGTCATCCCGGAGGCTTGGGAAGGGGGCTGCACAGAAAGAGAATGGGGTAGCAGACTATTTTTTTTTGTTTTGTTTTTTTAAAGAATGCTGATTGAAGTGTATCTTACATATATACCTAAATTACCATATTTGCTAAAGAGTACAGCACAAAACCTGCTTTTAGGGGGAACCTGATGTGGCTAATATCATCTTAACAATTCTGCATTGCTTGTGTGTACAATATTCAGGGAGAACAGTAGCACTTGCCAGAACTATCTTGTGGTCACCAGCAGACCAGAAGCCACTTCCCTAATTGTAACGTTAATCACCTTTGCAAATCATTGACTTCAGCTTTCCCTGTAGTGTGCTTTCCTGAACATGCTGAACACACATGCGGAGCCATATAGGAAGCTGAGAGCAGATGTAACAGGTATCAAAAGTAAAAGTAAGTTGATGACACATACTGATAGAGGTTTCCATACTGTATGAACAGACATAGAAACGATTAGTTACACCTTGTACAGATGGGCTACATTGTCATTTTTTTTAAAGGGTTTATTTACATTAGCACTTAAACCATGCATGTGAAAAATGTAGACAAAACCTTGTACTTTGTCCTCCCATTAAATGAACATTTCAGACGTATTCTTGCTTTTAACATACTAGCTGTAATGCGTGAAGTTGTATGGCTTCTAATCATTCATTTCTTTTCTCCCTGTCTGGACTGTCTCCTTTCTCATTCCCTTCTTCTTTCTCCCACCCCCACTCTTTCTCTTCCCTAACACTTTCTCTCAACCTCTCACACGTATACTTCCTCCTTACGTCAATGCAATATGGTCTCCCCACCTCTCCCCCACTTTTTTTGCATCCCCTCTCACCTGTGCATCTCTGACAGCTCATTCAAACTGTTATTACATTCCAAACTGATGATACAGGGCCAGATTCTCTAAGCTTCAAAAGTGATACAATGGAGAGTGATAAACAGCCAGCCAATCAGCTCCTACCTACCATATCACAGGCTGTGTTTGAAAAATGTCAGGCAGGAGCTGATTGGCTGGCTGTTTATCACTCTCCATTTTATCACTTTTGAAGCTTAGAGAATCTGGCCCACAATCTTTATAAGCAGGTGATTGGGTACTTGTGTAATATCACGGCGCCCATTAAGTATTTAAAGTACTGTCTTATTCAGCGTAGTAGGATCACATCGCATCGCATGCGATTTGTGTGCAATACGATGGTACTTGTGCAGTTTCACGGCACCCCTGCCCGCGAATCGCATCGCACGCAAATCGCATGCGATCGTATGAGATTTAGCACCCCCCCATTATCCACGTTTAGCACACCCCCACTATTCACGTCACCTCGAACCGTGGCGAGCATACGCGGTACGTGTCCTCCCGACCTGTTCATACCCCCACTATCCACGTTGGCGTGGAGTTGATTTTATATAGTGTGGCGAGCACAGAGAGCCCCATGAGGGGACGCGGAAAATGATGTGTATTCCGCGTCCCCTCGTGGGGCTCACTGCACTCGCCACGCTTCAGGCTCAGTGGCTCGCTGCGCTCGCCACACTTTATGAAGTCAACTCCATGCCGACGTGTATAGTGGGGGTATGAACAGGTCGGGAGGATGCGTACCTCATCCTTCCGCCACACTTCGGGGTGACGTTGGTGGGTGTGTGCTAAATCGCATCACATGCAATCGCATCACTTTCTGCGGGCAGTGGCACCGTGACACACAAGTACCATTACATCACATGCGATCGCATGCAATGTGATCCGATTATGCCAACTCCATTGCGCAGACGGGT
This sequence comes from Crinia signifera, assembly GCF_055691185.1. Classification (NCBI taxonomy): domain Eukaryota; kingdom Metazoa; phylum Chordata; class Amphibia; order Anura; family Myobatrachidae; genus Crinia; species Crinia signifera. The sequence continues at coordinate 234,170,142 of NC_139219.1, read as the reverse complement.
GTCGTGATAATACACAAGTACCGGTGATTGTTTTAAATAGAATACTGGGAAAATGTTAAACCTTCTAAAGAGTGGACACATTTCCTACAGCAGCTAACCATCTTCTGCCTGTCTTTTTTAGGGGGGAATATATCAATCCTTTAGCTGGATACACACTAGATAATTCGGACCAACATATCTCATCCGTCCCCAGCATCATCCTTCATTGGTCCTGCATAAAGCAGGGTTGCCTACCTGACCCTCTGCTTCAGGGAGAAAATGCTCTGTACCTGGACTTCCCTGGTAATGTATGATTGCCAGCACCTGTAGTGAAACGCCTTTCTTATCAATTACCTAGCTCACCACAGGTGCTGGCAATCATACATTACCAGGGAAGGCAGGAACAGAGCATTTTCTCCCGGAAGGAGAGGGTTAGGTAGGCAACCCTGGCATCAACCATATGAAAAGTAAAAACTCTGCTGGAACTGAATATCCTCAGGCCATAAAGCCAGAGGCGACCATCCTTTTACACCCACATTAACTTAACAAACCTATTTTAATTAATCCTCAAGCTGAGTACACACTGGCACCATGGGCATTCCTTCCGACATTGAAAAAATGCCCTTGAGCAGGGCTGTATTTTGGTGTCCGAGTGCCCCTGGTAATCTAAGAAACTGGTGTTCCTCCTCAGGGGCACAGAGAGGGAGATTCAGGGAGACTGCAGCAAGGACACAATGGAAACTACAGGGAGAGTGCGTGCAATGAAGATAAGAAGGAGCTACAGTGAGTTTGGGGACAGGGGAGTTACATTTCTATTCCATGGCCGCAGGTGAAATCCACTTTTTGTCCAATGCCCCTGGTGAGTACCATCCTGACCAGTGAGTAGATACGCCCCTGTGACACAGTGAACTATAATATGTATCTACAGTATATGATCTATTTTCTGAAGAGAACCTCTTTTTCACTTTGTGTCCAATGATTTCCCATAAAAGTCCTTGTTCTTATGGATAATATTGTAGGAATTCCCATTAGGAAAGTTCCAGGGAAATTCTCTGGTTTTAAAGATTTGTCTATGAAAGATATTTTTTATAGGTATATCAGCTACATTGTACAATATATTTTATTTGGGTACTTGTGTACTTTCGCGGCGGCAGTAACGTAGTCAGCGCATCGTCCCTGTCAGAATCATTGTAGTGTTCCCACGGCCAGCATAGTCAGCGTCCCTGTCAGAATGTGCATAGTGTTCCCGGGGCTGCTTAAGTAGTTAGCGTAGTCAATAGAGCGTGTTCCCACGGCCACTTAACTAGTTCGCGTATTCAATCCCTGTCAGAATCAGCGTAGTGTTCTCGTGGCCCGCGTAGTTAGCGTCCCTGTCAGAATCAGCATACCGCAGCACGGCTAGCCGGAGCTTACGTAGATAGCGTAGTCAGTCAGTGTTTCGCAGTTAGCGTAGTCATTCAGCATTCTGTCACCACTAATTTCATTGTGTCAGTTATGGCTGCCGAAGCATTAACCATCTTTACCCTGCCGCAGATGGAGGAGGAGTCGGCGGAGGTTTTACAATGCCACCACTTGCTGCCAGAGACACAGACCTGTGTCAATGGGCAACCTATGAGGCTTAACATAAAGGAGCGGATGTGGTGCTGCCACATAAGCTTTGGCAAGAAGGTTAGTCTCCGGGCCGCTCAATGGTTTCAAGGATGTCACCTGACATTTACAGTATGACCCTTCTACGCTTCATATTTTCTTGGGCAGAGGAGCTAACAAGCATTAAGGGCCTTATTCTACTTCACTCTTTCTGACAAAATCCTTCTTAGATGGACAAAACCATGTGCACTGCAGGGGGGCAGATGTAAAATGTGCAGAGAGAATTAGATTTGGGTGAGTTATTTTGTTTCTGTGCAGGGTAAATACTGGCTGCTTTATGTTTACACTGCAATTTAGATCTCACTTTGAAGTAAAACCCCACCCAAATCTAATTCTCTCTGCACATTTTATATCTGTCACACCTGCAGTGCACATGGTTTTGTCCATCTAAGAAGGATTTTGTCAGAAAGAGTGAACTAGAATAACCCCCTAAATGTCAGCGCCACCTCATGATTTCCAAAAAAACCTCTGTGATTTACAACAACCTTATGCGGAAGGCAGTGGCGTAAGTTCATTCCAGTTGCCTGGAGGCAAGATATATATTGGTGGCCCCCCCCCCCACACACACATACGTACACACACAACCCTATATAACCTTATATAAAATATATATATATATTCTGTTCAGCATATAGATAGATAGATAGATAGATAGATAGATAGATAGATAGATAGATCGATCGATAGAACATGTATATATATATTTTAAACTTCCAGGGAGAGGTGCCCCTTTGGGAGCAGGAGCCCGGCGGCAGATGACTCCATTGCCTCCCAGAGTTCTGCCTCTGGCGGAAGGCATGTACCCTGGATTTGATGTCACAGCTCCCACGCCGGATTGGCGGGCCTGGCAAAATTGTTGAGGTGGATGAAAGTTTATTTGTCCAGCGAAAAAAATCATGTTGGAGGCGTCCTGCCTCAGCAGTGGCTGTTTAGTGGCATATCCCGTGAGACTGGTGAATGTTTCATAACACCTGTGGCCAGCCATGACGCCAGCACCCTGATGTCCGCCATCCAGATGCATATTGAACCGGGTACCACCATATATTCTGACTGTTGGTGCGCGTACAACACTCAACAACTTGAGCAGGTGGGTTACCATCATGCGCGCGTCAAGCACTGCTACAATTTCGTGGACCCAGACACTGGGATTCATACCCAAAACATTGAAAGGCTCTGGGGGACATGCAAGTGGAGGAACAAGAGACAGAGGGGCACTGCGCGCCAATACCATGACTCCTACCTGCAGGAGTTTATTTGGTGAAGAGAACGCTTTCCTTACATGCACTGACTCTGATCCCAATGGCCGACAAATCATCCTACAAAAGGGTAAGAGCCACCACTGCTCATGGGTGGAAGACTGCATTTGCATGCTGCTAAAAGCAGAGTGGCTTCACAAGTGCGCAGTGGATCCGTAAGAAGCAGTGTGGTCTCACAACCATATATGCGTTTTTGACACTCTGAGACAACTATGTCTGTAGTGCTGGCTCCAACAATGAGACAGGAGCTGAGTGCTGCAAGTAAAGTTACAGTGCAGCATTTTGGTGTGGCTAATAACTAGCTATCTTGGTACCTCACAACTGGGCGGCAGGGCCTAGGTTTTAAAAAAAAATGGGCGTGGCTTCATGGAAATGGCTGCAATTGTGAGGCCACACCCACTGGGAGCATGGTCAGTGCTCTGTGAGCTGCTGGCTATGCCCTCTGCCTCTGGAAATAGACACTGTGTGCATGTGCACAGCATCTATTCACCACTGCAAGGCAGAGCAGCAACAGGCAGGGGGATTCCCAAAAACCCCCCTACCTCAGGCCACTGCCCGCACAAGTTGGAATGCGGGTCAGTCACTGAAAAGGGGAGTGTCCCGTGAAAACCGAAACAGTTGTGAGGTATGGTAAAGGGGCTTACGGCCTGAGTAAGATAAAGCAGGAGCGCACTCCACTTCCAACAGATACAGATTGTGTACATTCCGCAACAATGACAGAAACTACGGGTGACATTCTATGGGATGAGATAAAAGCGCATTTTTTTATCTCGCTCCACATCGCCGCTCTTCGCACTTTCTGAAATCGCATTTTTTTGTAATAAATCGCATATTTAATGGGAATGCGCTTTGGAGGCTGAAAAGTGCGATGTAGTGAGATTTGCGGCAAAGTGGTGCGATTTTATGATACATAAAAGTGCGATTTTTTCCGCCGGTCATGTGCGGGTTTTGGACCAACCAGAGTGCGATTTACAAGACTGTCTCCGCATGACTAAGAACCCCCTAACCTATTGGCCCACCTCGGTCCCCTCCATTATGCATCACACCCCCTATATAAAGGGGCACTGGCGCCATTTCACTCTTTGATAGGAAGTAAGGAGCATGGAGAGGAGCAGTGGCAGTGTGAGCAGTGGAAGAGGTGTTGGTGGCAGAGTGAGGAGTGGCAGAGGGAGCAGTGGCATAGGTAGCAGAGGGAGCAGTGGCAGAGGGAGCAGTGGCAGCAGCCAGCCAAGAGGAGCCAGTGGGAGAGGCAGCAGAGGACTGCTGAGGTCGTCCTCCATTACAGGGAGAGGCAGCAGTGTGGCAGGCAGCATGGCCACAGCAAGGCCAGCCCCAGACCAGGCCCTGGCGGACCTGCCCCAGCAGGAGGAGGTGGAGGATCCGCTGGCATCCCCATCCTATACCCAGGACCTATTCCATACCCCAGAGCAGCTGCAGAAGGGCCACATGTCAGAGGTGGAGGAAGATGGACTTGAGGAGGAGGAGGATGAGGAAGACACTGGCATGGAGGAGGAGGGGTACATGGCTGGAGTAGAAATTGAGGAGGAGGAGGAGGTTGAAGCTGGCCGCACAGAAAGTGGCAGAAAGGTGAGATTATCCTACGAGGAGAATGCTGCACTTGTCCGGGCTATCATACCCCTGTTTGACCGGTTACTGGGGAAAAGTCACCACAAGACCACTGCACAGCGCAAAAGGGCTATGTGGAAGGACATCACCCAGGCGGTGAACGCTGTAAGTCACCACAAGCACCTGGTCAGAACCGTCAAGAAGAGGTTCAACGACATAAAGAGACACCTCAAAAGTAAAATCGCCATGGAGTTGGAGGAGGCCACCAAGACTGGCGGAGGAAGCCCCACCACTGTCTGCTACACGTCCTATGAGGTGAAGCTAAAATGAATTATACCCCCTGAGGTCCTGCCTGGCATGCACGTCGCGGATAACGATAGGCAGGCGACGCCACCCAGAGCTGGTAAGTGTGACCACATGCAATCTTAAACATACATGGCAATGTTTTTAAACTGTAATGTTCGCTTGTATTGTTATGCTAAGTAAAGTGCTGCTGTGAAACTACATAGCCCAGCAAGGTCAGACAAAAAAAATTGCCTGCTCCTACTTTCAAATTGGTCATAATGATGGGCCTTGTAGTTCCACAACTGCTGATATTGATCAACACTTTAACATTCTTTCTAGCAGCTTAACATGTATGTGGCCCAAAAACATTGGTGTACTGGTAATAATAATAATAATAATAATAATAATAATAATAATTTAAGCAAATTTCAGGTGTAAAACATATGTCAAATAATGTGGGGACTAAATAATGTAGTCCTTAACCATCTCCTGCTGCTACATTGCAACGAAAATGATTGTAATCTGACCTAGCCATCTCACTTAGTATTAATGTCAATGTTACATGCAGTATCGGGGTACATGTGTAAGTACATAACACCCCTAGGTATGTTCGTCCAGCATCTCAAGCCCTTTCAAAAACAGTACTGAAGAGAGAATGGCCTATATATGCATCAGTACTTACCTCTTCATCTGTATCCACAGGTACTGTAAAACTAGGAACACAACCAACAGAATCCTCTGATATGATGATGGACGAAATGGACATCATTCTAGAACCCGTGGAGACCTTTGTGGCTGAGGAGGAAATACAGACGTCATCACAGAGTGATCTTCCACCAAGTGGGGTGATTCCCAACCCACCCCCACCCACAAAGACACCCCATACAGCAGCTTCTGCTGCACAAGTATCTAACTCCTTGTTAAATTTCAAGGAGAAACAAATTGAGTTTATGGCCTCCCAAAGCCTGCAAATAGGCAACATCCAGGGGTACATGCGTCACACTTTTCTGCAATTAAGAAAAATTTCAAGGAGTGTACGGGTTGGTGTAGGTACTCATGTGCGCATGGCTAATAGCATTGACACCCTATTTGCAAATCTTACTTCTGCTGTAAGGGAACAGAATAGCCATATTGGGAGCCTTGCGCAAAGTATAGTTGCACTTAGCCAATCGTGTACTGCGCAGACCAATGCCTTAATAGGTATGCAGGCACAAATACAGCAAATGGAGGTCAATGTCATAGGTGCACCAGCATCTACACTTAGTAGTGTATCTAGCACCCCAGTAAGTGGCTCGCCCACTTCCCCACCCCGTCGGAGTATTAGGACCCGGGGTGGCCTTGACGCAGGTTCAAAAGGAGGTTTTGCGTGGGCTGATGGTGCCAAAATATAATTTCTTTCTTTTTTACATTGTTTATTTGCATCTACTATGCAATTGATCTTGTTACATCCCCCGACAGTACGAATGTTTGAGTCACAAAAATGCCGGTTGTTTATGACATACTATACTGCAGTAAAAATGTCTAAACGCATACCATTTTGTCTGTGTATTATTTTTAAATCGATTGTTGTGTGAATTATGACATAGTGTAATGGTATATGGGCATGGGATTGCTGAAAAGTAGTGTTGTGTAGTCTGGCCCGTCAAAGGTTGTTGAACTACATATTCCAGCAAGCTCTGGCACTCCTTTTTTGGACTGTAATGGTTACAGTGTGTCAGGGCATGCTGGGATGTGTAGTTCCACAACACCAGTGAGCCATGTTTTAGTGCAAAATTTGTTCATACATGTTGCAAATGTACTTACAAGGTTGATTACAGCAAGGGATAGGTCAGCACCACCAGCTGCATCAGTTGGGCTCTGTGTATTAGGCTAAATGTGGGTGAAAACAGATGGTATTGCTAAATCTATTGTTTGTGAGTACACTTACAGCAAAGGTACATGTTGGAATACAGGGCACATGTGCTTACCAGAAAAGTAGCGCCTGATGATCTCTGTACGCACCAGATTCCCCCTCTGCGTATTCCTCAATACCCGAGGTGTGGTAGGTTGGCCTTCCTGCACGACTGCTGCATGCTCCTCCTCCACATAGGCTGGTTGGGACAGGGCTATATTGTGTAACATGCAGCACGCCTGGACGATTATCACTACTTTTGCTGGGTGGTAAAGCAGCATACCTGATGACCGGTCCAAACACTGTAATCTACTTTTCAATACTCCAAACATACACATTGCGCGTTGCAATATGGGATTCATTATACCGGTGCTGTGCAGGGTCCTCTGGAGAGCGCAAAGGTGTCATGAGTCAGGAAACACACCCATATCCTGAGTCAACTAAAACAAAGATAGGAAGTTATTGCCTTATATGGTAAGGTATGTGCATTGTGCAAACAGGAGTCACTGGGACAAGAGTAATATGCTTGTGAAACTGGAAACACACACATTTGAGCAGGTACAAATAAGGACAGAAAGGGTAATATGTAAAAATGGACTTACCAAGTAGCCAGCCCTCTGGCATTTGTTGTTGGTTGAATCGGTTGCAGAGGGCTGAGTGCCTCAGAATATAGGCATCATGGCAGTTCCCAGGGAAGCCTGCAACTACACTTAGGTTTTTGAGATGAGCATCACATACCACCTGCACGTTCAAAGAATGCCACCCACGCCGATTGACATAGACGTATCCCTGCACGTGCGGTACCCTAATCCCAATGTGTGTGCAGTCTATAGCTCCCAGCACGTGAGGGAATGCTGCGAGTCTATAGAATGCCACCTTGTGGTCCTGCCACTCCAACTCAGACCATGGGAATCTGATGTATGTCCGCCACAACTTCTTTAAAGCAAGTAACACTTGAGTAAAATGCTTAGAGAAAGTGGCTTGTGATACCCCCAAGGACCATGAGGTCACAGACTGAGTGGTGCCTGTGGCCAAATAGTAGAGGGTACACATTAATTTCTGCAGCCCAGACACTGCATAGTTGCCCCCCCCCCCCCCCCCCCGAAAGGGTCCAAATCATCTCTCACCTGCTCATATAAGTCCAAAAGGTTATTGCGGTTCAGCCTAAACATCCCCACAACCTGTTGATCCGAGAGGGAGTCCAGGTACAGCCTAGCCCGATACATGCGGGGGGGGGGGGGGTACGCAGTAGTCGGGGGGAACCTGGATCTGGTGTGCAGCTTCCTCCCTCCTGCGCAGCTCCTCCAAATGGGCCACATCACAAATCAGCAACTCCAAACCACTCTGCTAAATCTCCATGTCTCAAACCCTCACAGGTGTCCTTAATGATGTTGGGGTATATGTACGGGTGTTTCTGAGTGAAATTGAGGCCACCTGTGTTGAAATTAACCATTTGTGCACTTGACCAAAATGAGTTCTGGGCCAAATTGCCCAACAGAACCTGGTCTGAAAAAAGTGCGATTATTAGACACCTTAAAAGTGTGATTTCCGAAAACGCATACCATTAAATAAGCGATTTGTATACTTTTCTGTACGAAAACATCTGGATGCGATAAAAGTGCGATTTTTTTCAACACTTTTAGTACGCATGAGTTATCGCACAGAATATGCGATATCCGTCCCTTAGCACATCCTATTAAATATGCGATTTCAAGGAAAAATGCGGTCGCCATTTTTTTTACTAATAATCGCCAAAAAACACAAATCTCAACCCATAGAATGTCACCCTACAACTACTACATGGTATAGCAATGTACGGCAATTTTACTACAGATTTGAGAACATGAAGGGACAACAATTCACCTCTGCCAAGGCCTTTAAGAAGTCAGTACAAAGAGTTGATGCTATTTGGGGTGAAGCAGACACATGAGGCATGGTAAAGGCTGACCACCTATACACTGTGCGTTCGTAAATCAACAATGAGTTCAGTACAGTATATCATATGTAGAATGTAAGAACTACTGTCACCCATTGACATTATTAAAGAGCTCCAAGTATTTCGCTGAAAGGTAATTAACAGGAGCTCTGTTACAACTGCTCAAATGTACCTTTTATTTCCTCATGTCTGGCTGGAGAGGAAGAACACTACAATTGTTTTAGATGTTTGAACATGAAACTTCCCCTTAATGTTTTAGCTCATGCCACCTGTTCAGTTTATATCTTAGTGAAACTGGGCACAAGGTTTCACTATCAATTATCAGTTTCAAACATCTATCACCTGACTGTATCCTATTTGTTTATTGTTATTAATGTCAGCAAGTATCTACACACAATAAGTGCCACCGAGGGAGGGGGGTACAAATTACATGGACCAGGGCTTGTTGGAGGGGCCTAGGTCTAAAGGGCATTCAGAAACTGTTCTTTTAAATCTTACATTGTATAAACAACATAGCTGCATAACCTCCTGCATTCTACAGGAGACTCTCTGAAATAGCAGCAATCTCCCTCTCTCCCTCATTAGTATATAAATCTCCCTCATTTCACTTAGCCCAGATTACACTGTTACATTTTTGGGATAAAAGGAATGCTCTTAATAACTGCTTTGGGGCTCATCTACATTTGGATATAAGTAATTATAAAAGATTCCTCTCATATGAAGCAGTACACACCCACGCTTGTAGGTGCCATGATCCCGGGATACGGGATTGAAAAATGCTCAATCCCGGGATACCCGGGATCCCGGGATTGGCTTTCCTAATAAAAAACACTCTGACTGCCCCGCATTTGCTTACATTCGGCAGGTGCCGGGTTGCCGGGTTGCTGGATGGGTTGCCGGGTGGATGGGTTGCCGGGTGGGTGGTCAGCTTCATGCTGCCGGGAGCCAGTTTGCTGGGTGGGGGGATGGGTGATTTATGCTGCTGGCTGGCTGGGTGGGCTGGTGGGCTAGCTAGTTGGGCGGGCGGCGTGGTTTCATACTGCCGGGCGTGACCTCTGCCTGCGCAGCGTGACCTCTGATCTCATCACACTGAGAGGTCATGCTGCGCAGTGCAGCTCTGCCGGGTACCGGGAGAAGCCGGGGAGCGTCTGAGCGTGTGCTCAGACGCTTCCCGGCAATAGACTGTGCATGCGCAGTCTAATCCTGAAATCCCAGGATTGGAAACTCCAATCCCGGGATTGAAATCCCGGGGTTTTGGGGGCCAAATCCCGGGATACCGCCGATACCGGGATTGGCCACCTTAGTGTGTGTATGCACTGAGAGATTTTCCGCCCAGTGATTTTTTTATGATTGCTCTGCATGCACACTGGGCAAAAATGCCCAGTGTGTCTGCACGTTTAAAATTACCTGTGGCCCACTTTTATCCAGACTCATTATTAGGAAGTTTTATAGTAACTCTAATGCACTGGCAGGGTGAGGGAAAACACCAATTGTGCCCCCTATTTAAATTACCTACTAATTAGGTTACAATGTCAGTAAACTTACTTTGCCAAATTGATTGCATTTTAATGGAAAATTCAGAGAATTATGATATAAAATAATCTAGCAATAGACACAATAGTGCTTCTTTTTTTATTTATTAGTTTTTATATTTTGTGTTCACTAAAATTGCTGAGTTTCATATTTCTGCAAACCTTTGATGAAATATGATGCGGTTTGATGCCCTTTCATCATACAATTTGATTCATATATATATATTCACCCAGGAGAAAGTTCGGCAAAACTATATGGTCCGTACACTAGAATCCTGCAACATTGTAATTAACCATGTAACTAGCACAACCTTGAGAAGACAAACTGGTCCTCAACAGAATAATCTGTCCCGCCAGTGTCTATCCACCAGGCTTCATCTCAAGAAGTGTTTAAGACAAGGCAATGAAAAGGACCTATAGAAGCTGAAAGTTCCATGTGCTCCTCTCTGAGTGGTCTTCAAGAGCCAAGGGAGGGGGCGGGTTTGAGGATGGAAAATAAGCTGAACAAAAAGTCTTGATAACACTGGAGCAGCCTGGCTCCATAAGACTAATTAATATGACTAGTCCCTGTTTGCAGAAGATCTTGTTAGCAAAAATAATAATAAATTGAGCCCTAGCAGTCTGGATCTGTGCAATTACAGTGTGAATTGCATGAGAGGATTATGTGAAGTGCTCTTGGCACGGAGGGGGGAACCAAGACGCTTCAGCTCAAGTACAGCAAGCAGCTGGTTAGGGGTTCTGCACCTGCTGGCTAGCGGGCTGTTTTTCACCTTTAGATGAAAACAGAACCTTGAATCCAAAATCTACTAAAGAAAGCAGAATTAAATATCAGTGATCATTCAAGGAAAAAAAGAACTTTTTGATTTTGGTTAAATTAAAATTGTTGGGTGGTGTCTAGGAGAGACACAAGATTGTTGGGGGGAAGGATGGAAAAAGGTTTAATCTAAATGTCACAAAAAGACTTAAGGGGATGTAATATTGGCAGAGATTCAATGTAAATTTAAAAGGGTGGAGAGAGCTGGAGATGAGGGGGAAGAAAGACTTCTTTTAGAGTTTCATGCTTCTAAGTCTTTCTGATCAGCATAAGCTGGACTTTACGTTCTGGGAATAGCAATGAGGCACACATTACAGTTTACTCACCAAAATTGTTTGATCATTCTGGTTTCTTATACAGCTGCAACCACAAAGCACTGCTTGACATGGGTGCCACGTAGTTTTGTTTTAAATAATGACGTTGTGTAAACTTTAAAAAGTTTGAATACCAATTAGGTCCTGGTTTGCTTGGATGTTTGTTTTGATTAACATTTCTTGGTCGAACTGGACTGTTTATGAGGCCAAAACTCAGTCTCTTAATTATTTTGTGCTTCGGTTTTTCTGTATTTGCGGGAAAACAAAATCTATAAGTATTTGTCACAAAGTAAATTAAAGTAAAGTTAGAAGAATTCATTTAACTGTAACTTTATCCTTTTTCGCTACAATATCTTCAATAAAACGTCAGTATATCAATAAATAATCAAGTTACTTAGAATAAAGATACTGTACTTTTTTATCTTATATTGTATATTTCCATTTCTCTTATATTTATATACTGTATACCATAAAGAGTCAGCTGGGAAGAATGACAGTATAGCGGACATGTCCATGTTTCCATGGCTGCCGGCAGGAATGGATTCTCCCCTTTTTCTTCATAGCTTAACAACTTGATATACAAAATAAAGAGAACCTACAAAAAAATAAAAAAGGACAAAATTAAGGGGGGGAACAATGAGGGTCAAATTATTCCAAAGTTAAAATTGACCTGAATTGCCATACATACATTATTCATTCCCCAAGTCTTTTTTATTGTGGAGATATTTTATCCCCCTATTCAGATGAATATGAAAACAAGAGCAGATAACCAAATGGCCACATAAATAATGAGAAAAAAGTAGCCACTCATAAGTAATTCTTATATGCAGCTCACTTCTAATTGGCTGATATTCGGCCCATTGAAAACAAGGAAATACCACAGTTCCAGTGTGCAAGATTTGCTAAGTCATGCTGGCTATTGGTGTTCTGCCAGCATATGCAAGAAGAGCATGCCCAACAATTGTTTTTTTATTGTATTGTCTGCACAGACTATTTTTTTCTTGCCCTGTTGCTGTTTACTTTCAATTGAATGAAATTTGAACTTCCCAATTGTATATGCCCATTTTTGAGCACATTTTGATAAATGTATTAAAATCTAGTATCGCACTAGCTATACTAGATCTAAGCACAGTCCCTATAAATTTCATTCTTATGATCAACAGAGAACATAAAATAGTATGAATTTAATAGTGTATCAGAACTTCTGATTAATGATTGGGATGATCCTGAGGTAGTTTGCCCATTAATGTGGCATTTATACTTTGTGTGGACTCTGCCCATTCTCCACTAAGCGCACCTTTGCAATTAAAAATGAGTCATTCTTTTTGTGGTTCATAAAAAAACCTATAGACTGGTTTTATTACTCTTTTGTTCAGTGCTCGAAGTGTGATTTTAAAAGTGCAGATATGAACACACACCCCCCTCTCACTCCCCTAACTCTTCACTCCTGTGCCTCTAAATTCCCCATCACACCTATCTCAAACACTTCTCTCTGCACCGGGATGGGGGTGCAGCATTGCTTCGAAATTGGCTTCTAATGGCTGCCAGTTAATCCTGGCTAGCAGGCCGACTGCAAGGGACCACTGTTTGAATCTGGCACTGATTGTGCACCAGTTGTAAATCATGAACTGCCAACCATGAAAAGCTGCTGCTTCTGGCAGTCTGTGAAGCATGATAGGCTCATGCCAGAAAAATTTAGCATTTGATTTTTTAAATACTTTTACAACACACACAGGGCCTGCTTCACATTCGCTCGCTAAGCGGCGGTCATTCGCCGGTTAGTGAACGGATAAATGTTGCCTGCCAGGTGAATGAATGCCTGCCCCCTGTCGCCCCACGAATCCTCTCAGGAGCATGGAATGGATGTGTACGCTCACACATCCATTACCATGCGAGCGTTCTGTGAATATGTAATGATTTTTCTCCCTTTCACATGTAAAAGTCAGTTTATACACTTTATACTGACTTTTAGTTGGCTCGGAAATGTCCGAGAACGGGGTGGGCGCTGACAGCATGTGATGTCAGCCGCTCATACTGTGCAGGCTTCGGCATGCTTACGTTCGCATGGGGACGCCCAGAATATTTCTGGGCACAGCCACCATTTTTGTAGGCACACCAAGGAAACGCTGGGTGTGCCAGCCCCCTGTCTGCCCCCCTGCCCACCCCAATGTCTGCAAACGTCACTGAAGGCATTCGCACAGGAGGGATGCATATGCACATAAACGAGTATGCATATGCAAAGTCCCCAAAACATTAGAACGGAGCCAAATTTTGGGGAAAAACAAATGAACGCGAACCACCCCTACAGATACCCCACCCCCCACAGTTTCCACAGCAGCAAATTCTATATGGGTGAGAAAACTCCCAAATCTTATTCAACATTTCTACTATATTTGTTTTTAGATTCCATTCCTTTGACAGCAATCACATTCAATAACTTTTAAAGTAAGCCATTCTACCCCCTGAGGTAATCTCACTCTGCCAAATTAGTTAACTGTGGTGGAATAACTAATGCAGTATTAATGGTGCTAGAGTGGACAGTGTTCTTCTTAGTTAGTAGTTAATCTGTTTTGGTAATCCCTTGTTCATACTGAGAGACTAATCCATATCGAGCTCTGGATTATGAAAAGAATGCCTAGAGAGAGAAGATCAGCTCTGACAGAATGCAAGGCTTGATTTTGGAGCACTTGTGAAGAAGTATTAGGACAGGGAGCAGTGAATTTAAAAACAGAATTAGATGCTTGGTAAGGCTCAGCAGCGGAAAGGAGTGTATTTAATGCACAGGTGTCGGCTAATTAAACCTGGAAATAGTTACAAGTTCGGGGGGAATTGTTCATCTTGATTAACATTAATCTAGCATATAGAACTACGTTAATCTAGCATATAAAACTTTCCTATTAATCATCTTTAAATACATTTTCCATCTCTGCTGTAATTTAAAGATAATGATATATAAGAAGCTATTTAGTGCTTTAATGCACTCTTACTATCGTTTATATTTATTTAGAAGAGATTAGTGTACAGCAGCTAGTGTACAGACGCTGTGCGCTGCAAAGCTATTTAAAAGCTTGTTCTGATTTTAGGACTCATATTGCTGCTAATACTGATCTGTATGTCGCGTAACCTATGTATCTGCATTTACATGTTTCTCATTTAGTTGTGGTCCGAATATGTTATTTGTAAATCAAAGTAATCATTTGAATGTTTTTGTAGAATTTGCCGCCGCGATGCTAGCTCATATGTATTAACATATGATTCAATTTAATGCATTGTGCTCTGTCATATTTCAGTTATGTGGTGGTGGACATGGTTGTGCTTCTCTATTTCATACCTCCCAACTGTCCCAATTTGCGCTGGACAGTGGCAACTTTTTATAATAGTACTGCTGTCCTACCTGCAAGCAGCAGCGTCCTGCGGTGTGGGAGGGGCAGTTGGGAGTCCCCCTGTCTGTTGCTGAGATGAATAGATGCTGTATGCACAGCATTAACTAAAAAAAATCATAGGGACTGGGGCAAACCAGCAGCTCACAGAGCATTGACCATGCTCCAGTAGTGATGGGAAATGGGACTGAAATGGGACCATTGCTCGTGGCCATAGCATCCCCACGAGCCCACATCCTCTTAAGTAGAGGTCATGCCTCTTTTCAGCCTTGACCTCTGCTGAATGTTGGGAGGAATGCTCTTTGTCCACATATTTTATGATTGGCAACTACAAGCAATGGTTTCACCTATCACAGTAACCAAAAAATTTTTTATTTGGTATTGGACCACCAACTCAAGGAACCCCTGCAAGTGCTTTGCAGCACCCAGTTTGGGAGCTGCTGCACTAAACATTGTAATCAGTGGAGCATGTAAAGAACAGTACATTACCGTTACATTTATGGCATGTCATATATTCTTGTAGCACAGTTTTGATTCCTGAATATTTTAATGCTTTTCAATGCAGCTGAAAGCCATTTATTGATTCACTGATGCAAATTGATGATGTTACAAAACAATTTTATTAATAAAACACATAAAATTTAAGATTATATATATATATATATATATATATATATATATATAGTGTTGAAAATTAAAAAGGAAAAATTCAAGATTGTGGGGACCTGTCAGCAGAGAATAAAGGAATAATATAACCTGCTCTGGTCACTCGTATAGTCCCGGCACTGGTATAGAAGGAAGTCCAATATTGTATTCCAAGCAATTGTTGGAGGTGTCCCAGTCCTTTTGGGGGCTGTAGATTTGGGGGATCCTCTCTAGAACACTGTTATGCTTGTTGGTGGTACTCCAAGGTATTGCTTCTCCTTATCGCTCTCAAGAGGAGTCACAGTCCGCCTGGACTGGGTAGTATGCAAAGTCCAATGCCAGGAGGGTATTGTGCAGATCCAGATGGTTCAGCAGGATGGAAATGGCAAATCTCTGACAGGTCCCTGAGGTGACACCAACGCGTTTCGCTGTCACTCCAGGACAGCTTTTTCAAGGTGACTGACACAAGGTTTGGTCTGGGTATAAATACCCTCCTTAATTGGTCTAGGTTGACCTAATTAGAGAAATAATTGCCCACACATGGAGTGTATACAAATTAAAAACATATAAAAATACATAAAAATGAATGGTAAGACTCGGAGACAGACACTTAGCTAAACAAACAGTAAGAGCAAGTATATAAAATGGTGTTTGAAGGGATACCAATGGTACCTGTGAACAAGGAGTGTCTTAATCACTTCCGGGTCACAGTACAGCAGAATGAGCAGATACATTTATTAGACATGAAAATCAGCATGGGACTCAGTCACATTCAATAGTGTGACTATCTATTGACAAATTCACTCGGCACTCAAAGTGTAAAGAAGCAACAAAAAAAGATGCTCCAAACAGTAGCAGAGCACACATGGGACTGAGAGAGAAGGCATGACGTTTCTCCGCACACAGGGCCTGATTCAGACCCTTTTTCTCGGCTGCGAATTTGCTGCCTGAGCAATTATCGTACAACTGCTCATGCGCACAGTCTGCAGTGCGCATGTGCTCAAGTCGTCTGTGTGAAGAATGTCCGCATAGGATAGCCATCAGTGGATGTTCGCAAGGTGATTGACAGCCAGGGGGCCTTTGTAGGCAGCACCCTGGCATTTTTTGGGAGTGTCGCCTTGAATCGCTGTGGGGAGGGAGGTACACTGACCTCAGCAGCAGCCTCCATCTCATAGTTACATAGTTACATAGTAGGTAAGGCTGAAAAAAGACTTGCGTCCATCTAGTTCAACCTGGTATAGATATCCATTGCTGATTTGGTAGGTTCTGGTATTTTACAGACAAATTATATTTCTTATTTGTACCCATGGATGTTTTTCTCCAGTAAATGTTTGTCCAACTTTGCCTTGAACGCATTTAATGAGCCAGCCATTACCACCTCTCTGGGAAGAGAGTTCCAGAGTTTGACTGTTCTGACCGTAAAGAAATTCTTTCTACTAGCTGAATGAAATCTTTTTTCTTCTAATCTATACTCATGCCCTCGCGTCCTAGATTCCTTTCTAGTAGAAAATAGGGTGTGTGACAGTTCCTTATATTGGCCCTTGATATACTTGTACATGTTGAGCATGTCCCCCCTTAAACGTCTCTTTTCTAATGTAAATAGTCCCAAATTGCTTAATCTCTCCCCGTAGCTTAAATTCTCCATTCCCCTAATAAGCTTTGTTGCTCGCCTTTGGACTTTTTCTAATTCTATGATGTCCTTTTTATAGTGTGGGGCCCAGAACTGTACTCCATACTCTAGGTGAGGTCTCACCAATGCTTTATATAGTGGCATAATTACCCTTGAGTCCCTAGTTTCCATTCCCCTCTTAATACATGCCAGAATTTTGTTGGCCTTTTTTGTAGCTACATTACAATGGGCACTACATCCTAGATTGCTGTCTATTTGGACTCCTAGATCCTTTTCAAGTATGGAATTACCCAGTTCCTCTCCGCTAAGGTTGTAACTTGCACACTGGTTGTGTCTCCCAAGGTGCATAACCTTACATTTATCTACATTGAACCTCATCTTCCATTTTTTAGCCCACTCATCTAGAATTGCAAGATCATTTTGAAGCATGGTGACATCTTCTGGTGATTTGATGACTTTGCTAAGTTTTGTATCGTCCGCAAAGATGGATACATTGCTGAGTAACCCTATCCCAATATCGTTAATAAAAATGTTAAACAAAATGGGCCCCAAAACCGAGCCCTGGGGCACTCCACTTAGTACCGGTATCATATCTGATACGGCACCATTCACAACCACTCTTTGTTCTCTATTACATAGCCAATTCCCTACCCATCTGCAGATATTTTCACCCAATCCTAGGTTCTCCATTTTATTAATCAATCTCTTGTGTGGGACAGTATCAAATGCTTTAGCGAAATCTAGGAAAATCACATCTACAGCATTTCCATTATCGAGGTTTTTGCTAACCTCTTCATAGAACCCTAGTAGATTAGTTTGGCATGAACGATTTTTCACGAACCCATGTTGGTTAGTACTGAGTAGACGGTGATTATCTAAATATTCCTGGATACCATCCCTTAAAAATCCTTCAAATAGTTTACCCACAATTGATGTTAAACTAACGGGTCTGTAATTAGCGGGATCTTCCTTTTTTCCTTTTTTGAATATTGGCACTACCTCTGCTATTCTCCAATCTTTTGGTACTATACCTGACGATAGTGACTTACTAAAAATATAATGTAGGGGGATACCTAGTTCATCCCTTAATTCCATTAATACCCTCGGATGAATCCCATCTGGCCCTGGTGACTTATTTGTTTTGAGTTTGCTTAGCCTCAGTATTATTTCCTTCGGCGTGAAATCCACAATGAGATCTGGCTTATTTGTCCCGTTTGTGGTAAATGTTCGTTCCACAGTCTGCTCTCCCTTAGTAAATACTGATGAGAAGAACTCATTTAACAGTTTTGCTTTTCCCTTGTCCTCAGTAACACTTTTTCCACTAGTATCAGTTAGTGGGCCAATGTTTTCCTTAATTAAACGTTTACTATTTATGTATTTAAAAAACTTCTTTGGGTTGGTTTTGCTTTCAGTGGCTATGCACTCTTCATATAATATTTTAGCTGCTTTGATTACCCCTTTACAAGTTTTGTTTGATTCTTTGTATTTTGCGAACGCCTCCTCATTCAAGTTATTTTTATAGAATTTAAAGGCTCTGGTTTTATTGTTGATAGCTGACCTTACTTCTTTGTCCAACCATGGTGGCTTTTTTTTGTTGAATTTACCTTTAATTACTTTAGGAATGTATTCAATAGTTAGTGAATCAAGCACCTTTTTTAGAGTATCCCACATTTCCTCTACATTTTTTCCCTCCATAACCGTTTCCCACCCAATTCCTGTAAGGGCTTCCCTGAATAATTCAAAGTTCGCTTTTCTGAAGTTTAGTATTTTTGCAGATCCTTTTTGATGTAATTTACTGAAGTTAATTTCCAGTGAAACCATATTGTGATCACTATTCCCTAATTGTTCAATTACTTTTGTGTTTGAAACTAAATCTGTGTTATTTGTTAATACTAAGTCCAAGAGCGCCTCATCACGAGTTGGAGTTTCTACCGTTTGTGTAATAAACTGGTCTTTAAGTAAGCTTAAGAACCCATTGCTTCTTGCTGATTTACCTGTTTCGTTTTCCCAATCAATGTCGGGTAAATTAAAATCCCCCATAATTAATACCTGACCCTGATTTGATGCTTGTTTGATTTGGTTTAAAAGAAGAGACTCTTCCCTTTCATTTATATTTGGTGGTCTATAGCATACCCCTATTATAAATTTGTTTTTTTGGTTCTTATTATTGTCGGTTATCTCTGCCCACACTGTCTCTGAGTTGTCGTCTTCCAGGTCTGTGCTCATATTTTTCTCACATGATGTTAAGTTATTATTTACATATAGGCACACACCCCCGCCCCTTCTATTTTCCCTGTCTTTCCTGTAGAGTGTATATCCCTCCATGTTTAATGCCCAGTCATGCGACTCATTACACCATGTTTCTGTAATACCAATGATGTCGTAGTCATCCCTACTGATCACCGTTTCAAGCTCCCCGATTTTACATACTAAGCTTCTTGCATTAGCCAGTAAGCATTTTAATTTATGTTTATTTTTAGATATGGCTCTAATATTGTGATTAGTTTCACCCCAGGACCCATTTGAATTCTTTACTAGCTTCCTCTTTCCCCTCTCCCCTTCAATAGACTCTCTACAGGCCTCCCCACCATGCGCACTGCCTGCCCTCTCCATAGTTCCGGGAATTCTTCCTCTGTCATTCCCTCCTTCCCGTATACTAAGATCATCTGTACCTAAGAACTGTAATGGGGTAACGTGACTGTTACAACATAACATTTTATTACATGACATTCCTGATGCACCCTGAGAGTTACCCCCGATTATACCCTTGTTATGTCCCAGGGCTTTGTCTATGTCTCCGTCCCCCCCCCATCTCCTTCCCCCATATGATTCCTGATCCCAGTCCGGCTTCTCTCCCTGATGGTCCCATAATGTCTTGCTGCCCCCACCCCCCCGTCGCCTAGTTTAAAATCTCCTCCAACCCTCTAACCATCCTTCCCCCCAGCACCGCAGCCCCCTCCTCGTTCAGGTGCAATCCATCACGGCAAAAAAGATGGCGCCTGACCGAGAAGTCCGCCCAGTGTTCCATGAACACGAATCCCTCTCTACTACACCAATCCTTAAGCCACACATTTACCTCCCTGATCTCCCTCTGCCTCCCTGAGCTAGCGCGTGGCACTGGTAATATTTCCGAGAAAATTACCCTAGATGTCCTCGCCTTTAATTTCTTACCTAATTCCCTATACTCTTTCTTGAGGACATCCCACCTACCATTGACTTTGTCGTTGGTGCCGATGTGCACCAAGACCGCCGGGTTGCTCCCAGCCCCTCCCAACAATCTGTCGACTCGGTCCGCGATGTGCCGTACCCGAGCACCCGGGAGGCAACAGACCGTGCGGCGATCGCGGTCCCGATAGCAGATTGCCCTGTCTGTTCTCCTAATGATGGAATCCCCTACCACCACTATCTGCCTTGGTACCTCACTAACTGTCATCCCGTTTGAGCTAGAGGGACCGCTCCTCTGGTTGCTAGAGGGAGCCGTCTCCTCCAGCTCCGTCATTTCGTCTCCATCCTCCCCCGAAACTTCGTCCAACCGGGCAAATTTGTTCGGGTGTGATAGATCCGAGATGTCGTTCCTGTCCCTCCTGTCCCTCTTGTTTCCCCTTCTAACCGTGACCCAGCTGGCTACCTGATCCTCCTCCTCTACCAGTGACCCCATCTGCAACTCCTCCACCGTTCTATTTAGGCTTTGCTCAAGATTGGAAATATCCCTCAGTCGCTGAACGGCCCGCTCTAGATCAGTGACCTGGGCTTCCAGGGCGGACGTTCGCTCACATCTCGTGCAGATGTATTCGCACTGGGACTCTTGCTCCAGGTGCGCATACATCTTGCACAACATGCACTGAGTGAGATTCTCAATCAGGGCCCCACCCATTTTATCTACCTCCCTGCGACTAACCCCCTAGTATACAGTAGAGAGTTAAATTACAATGCAATTACACACTACAAGTAAATTTTTATCAAAATATAAGAAAGTTGATACTTATCTGTTCCTGCAGCTGTGTCACACTCCTGGTGTCCTCACACCTGTATCTGTCCACTTCCTCTGTAATTTCTTCCAGTTGCACTTTTTCCTCAGTGGCCCCACTCTCAGATCATGTAGCACACTATCTGCACTTTGTGGACCCTTTAACAGGTCAGGCACCTGGGCTTCAAGCAAGAGAAAAAAAAAAAACAGAAGGGACAGAAGCCTCTTGCAACCTGGTTTAACCCCTTCCTCCCCACTGTGATCGCAGTCTAGACTTACTCGATGGCTGTGAACAGGGGGAAAACCATTAGATGGGAAGTGTGTGCATGGCAGCAAACGTATTACCAGCCATCCACAGAGGCGGGGGAAACTCTGGTGGGGCGGCGTTTACCTGATCACTGGGCTCCGACATTCACAGCCCAGCAATTTGGTCTGAATCTGGCACACAAATTGCGAGCTGGAGGAGGGACAGCCTCCACCAGCTGAGGGCACATAGGGCCGGTTCTACCCCTAGGTTTCTTTGTGCGCCCACAATACTGTGATACACTGTTCATATGTCTGCATATTAAAATTGTTAATGCACTGTGTGGTGCCCATTGTTCTTAAAAAAAAAAGTTTATATGAAATCCTTGGCGTGAAGGGTGTCCCGCCAAGGATTTTACACCAAACAGTAGATAAAATCCAACATTTCAATTGTTTACGGTACAATTTTCATCAGGTATAATGCATACAAAAAATCTGGTTATGGTATAGCGGAACGACGCTGTCTACATCAACCATGTTATTGTCGACCACCCTTAGTTGAACCCATCTAGTTAGATGCGTAAAGAATGGTCAACATGAGTTTTTGGCTATGTTGAAATGGACACGGTATAATTGTACAGCACCAGCTTCGGGCACGGTGCCTGGCTGAGCTCGGCACACTGCTATATATGTCCACTTGGATAGTAAAGTATGAACCAAGTTGACCTGCGCCAAAAAAAAAAAAAAAAAAACATGAATAACTTATGTCGACCATGCACCTGGCGACCTAACGCTTGCTTCTCACTTCCGTTACTGTCGATCTAGACATGGTGGACTATGTTTAGGCATCTAACTAGACATGTTCCACTAAGCGTGATTGATCTAGACATCATAGATCCATCGACTGGATACGAAAACATCTTACCTTATTTATATAAGAAGTTGTAATGATTCCCTTAAAGTTTCCCAGTGCACGATGACGTCATATGTGATGACGCATCCACGCACCATGGGCTTCCCGCACATAGGGGGCTGCACTAGGACTGGTAACACAGAGTACCACCTATGAGATGTGAATAGTAGCTATAGTAACAGAAACGTCGGTACTCTTTACCTAGAACGGCGCCCACGATTAAAATCGCGGGCGTCGGGGGTAAAAATCGCGGTGATCGCGGTCATCGCGGGCATCGCGGGTAAATCGGGATGGCCGCGATGCCCGCGATGACCGCGATTACCGCGATTTTCCCATAGGGAACAATGTTAAAAAGCCTGATTGACCGCGATTTTACACTTAAATGCCTCAATGGACCCGATTTGGGCATAGAAATCAATGTAAAATGGGCCACACAGCCCAAATAGGGCCAATGAACCGTTAAATGTCCCCCCAAATTTTTAACGCCACCCCACGATCCACGCCAACCCGAAGCGTGGCGAGCGCAGCGAGCCCGCGAGGGGCGGCGGTACGCGTCCTCCGACCTTTTCATGCCCTACTATCCACGTCGGCGTGGTGTGAGAATATAATAGTGTGGCGAGCGCAGCGAGCCACCGAGCCCGAAGCGTGGCGAGCGGACGCGGATACCTTCACAGGTAGACGCGTCCCCTCGCGGGCTTCACAGGTGTCTGGGTCGCCACGGACACCTGTGAAGCCCGCGAGGGGACGCGTATAACTGTGAAGGTATCCGCGTCCCCTCGCGGGGCTCGCTGCGCTCGCCACGCTTCGGGCTCGGTGGCTCGCTGCGCTCGCCACACTATTATATTCTCACACCACGCCGACGTGGATAGTAGGGCATGAAAAGGTCGGAGGACGCGTACCGCCGCCCCTCGCGGGCTCGCTGCGCTCGCCACGCTTCGGGTTGGCGTGGATCGTGGGGTGGCGTTAAAAATTTGGGGGGACATTTAAGGGTTAATGGGCTCTGTGGCCCATTTAACATTGATTCCTATGGCAAAATCGGGTGGATTGAGGCATTTAACAGTAAAATCGGGTCCATCGCGGCTTTTAACATTGATTCCTATGGGAAATCGGGAGCATCGCGTCGCGGGCATCGCGGGTGCATTTATGGCCGGCCGCGACGCGACCGACACGATTTCCAAGTTTAACATTGGTTTCAATGGGAAATCGCGGGCATCGCGTCGGTCGCGTCGCGGCCATACATAAATGTACCCGCGACGGGCGCCGTACTAGGTAAAGAGTACCAAAACGTCATCATATAAATAAAACATAATAAAAACATGTTACTGAAATGTTAAAGGGTTGCTCAGCAACACTAACAAGGAGATTGTTTACAATAGGTAATACATGGTCCAGTGAAAGCTATATAGAGCAATTTAAAGAAAGATTTTCATTCACGCCAAATGGTGCTAAAATATTGAGATTAAAAATCCATTTTGACTCCAATTGTAAGAGTAAAAGTTTAGGATCGCCACCTCTTTTTAACACTGGAATGTGGTCGATTAATTTATATCTAAGCGTGGCTAAAGAGTGTTTAGACTGTTTAAAATGCCTAGCTACCGGCATGTATCTTTACCATCAAGCGCAAGTCTAATGGATGATTTGTGCTTTTTCGGCAAGGTGCAGGAGGTCTTTCCAGTATAGGCATGTCCAAAACACAAGGATAATATAAAATGTAGATGACAAATTGACTCGTACATGTCAGCACGTGTTTTATGTCGATTTTTTGACAAAAGTAATTTCTTTATCTCTTAAGGGTGCCAGTCCTTTATCACTGGTAATCAATGGCCAATATTTTTTGAGGATTGTCTCACTTTTTTACTAGCAGTTGAAAATCTGCTAATGAATGGAAATATATTCTGTTCCTTCTTCTCTTTTGGGTGCAAGCATTCCTTCCTTCCTTGGTATCGCATTGCTTTTCTCTTAGCCAGCTCTATTTCATTCAGTTTATAACCCCATTGTAAGAATTTGGTTATAAGGTTATCCATTTGTGCAATGGTTTCTGTAATGTGTCTTATCCTTAGAAATTTAGAATAAGGCAGGCTTTTTTTCAAGGAAATGGGATGGTGACTACTAGCATGCAAACGTGTATTTTTGTCTGTTTATTTGTGATATAGGCTAGTTTCTAGACATTGTTCCTTTTTAGTGAACCTAAAATCATCTTTCCTCGTTCAAAAAATTGCATCTGGAAGAATCAGCGTTGAGTGACAATGGGAAAGGCAACTGCATAAAGCACACATGGCGGAACACATGGAATTATACAGTACAGATAGCGGCAACCCTGACACAGCACAGATGGAATTATGCAGCACAAAATGCAGCACCCCTGACCTGATTCAGCACACATGGAATTATATGGCACAGGTGGCGGCACCCCTACACTGATACGGCACACATGGAGGCACACATGGAATTGAACGACACACAGCGCGGCACTCCTGCAATAATTTTTTTTTTTAAATGTAATAAAAAAGGGCAGCTCCACAGGAACTATATGGCTGATTTAGCAGCACTCCAGAAATTATGACACACTTGGCTCACCCCAGGAATTATATGACATACTTGGCTCACACCAGGAATTATATGACACACTTGGCTGACCCCAGGAATTATATAACATACTTGGCTCACCCCACCCAAGAAATTATATGACACACTTGGCTCACCCCAGGAATTATATGTCTGATTTAGCAGCACCCCAGAAATTATACGACACACTTGGCTCACTCCAGAAATTATATGACACACTTGGCTCACTCCAGAAATTATACAGCACACTTAGCTCACCCTTGGACTGATACAGTACTCCTGGACTGATACGGCACACTTAACAGCCCTTGCAGCAACATAAAAAAAAAAAAGGGGCAGCTCCCCTGGACTGATACAGAACACTTAGCACCACTCCAGGAATTATACGGCAAACTTGTCAGCTCCCCTGAAACTATACGGGACAATTGCAGTAAAAAAAATAATAATAATAATTTTTCTTTTAGTTAAACAAAGGACAGCTTCCCTGGGCTGATATGGCATACATGGCGGCACCCCTGACCTGATACAGCACACATGGCGACACTCCTTCAGTAAAAATGTTTTAACTGATTTAGCAGCACACCATGAATTATATGACACATTTGGCAGAACCCGTGGAATTATACAGCACACATAGGGCACCCCTGGAATTATACATGACACCTGGCAGCAGCCCTGGAATTATACAGTACACATGAGGCACCCCAGGAATTATACATGACACATGGCAGCACCCCTGGAATTATACATGACATATTGCAGCACCCCTGGAATTATATGTCACACATGGCAACACCCCTGGAATAATAATACGGCACACATGAGGCACTTGGGAAGAAGGCTTTGGCTTAAGACTGACCAGCTGGCAGTGTGGCACAATGTACATAAAGTAATGGTTCCACTTCCATCAGTAATTAGGCCTTAATTTTGTTCCTCGGCTGTCAACTAAAAGACGCCCCCCTCCAATCCTGGCAGTTTAGGCTGCAGCCAAATCAGCCTATTCATTAATCAGGCACTGCTAGCACCAATCTAAACTACAGTAAGTGGAATGCCTGGAAACATATTTACACTTACCTGCAATTTTAACTTACTGGCACTTTATACAGTAAATAAATGTAAATAAACTGCATTGTCGGCAATTCTAACCATTCACCCAAAATTAACATTGCCTACTTGAGAATAACTGTTTACAGCCAATTTCCTACCCATCAACAATACGTGGAGATGTAATATAAAGGTACGTGACTCTGCATACATATTGTCTTGTTTTAACTTGGTCTTGGTTCTTTGGACTCAAAAGTCTGTCTCTCATAATTTATAATAAATCCTTTTTTCTGTATAAGATCATAGTTCTAATTTTAAAATTATTTAAGAATTCCACCACCTAAGAGAAAATGCCAGTTGACTGATAAATTGCGTTATGACTTTCCTTTGTTTAGGTATTTTAATGTGAATGACAATAAAACTGTGTTATGCTCAATGTGTTTTCAGTTGGCCATTTTTGGGGAGAGGAACTAAGTCTTGGAGAGTATTGAAGTTAAGGGAGATAATGTGGAAGATTTATTAAGCCTGGTGGAGTGATAAAGAGGCTGGTACTTTATCACCGGCCAATCAACTCCTAGCTGCCATGTTACACCCTTTTAAAAAAAAAATGACAGGAGCCACACGGCTGGTAGTTTTTGTCTCTCTCCACTTTATCACTCTCCAAGGCTTAGTACATCTGTCCCAGTGGGAGGACTGACATCACAGCTCATATTGAATCAAAGAAACACAAACATCTCAGACTTCTGTAAAGGGAGCCATACACCAAAACAATGTCTGGCTGATTTGCACAATTTCGGTGGGTAGTGCAACGGATCGTGTGCACAACGCGTGCATATCAGGAGTAATGTCAATACGATGGCGGTAGAGAGGTCGGCCTCAGATCATACGTGCCACACATATGATCCATCAGCTTTCATTGGGATCGTAAGCAGTTTGAATGTGTGTTTAAAGCACATACAATCGATCGTTCGATCGCTCTTATGACCTGCATACAATCAGGTCATAGTGATGTATGGCCAGCTTAAGGTCACTTTTTATTTACACCTGTCCCAGCCAATAATAAAAATATTTCTTTATTTGTTCAGTATATATATTAATATGGCCAGGATAAATTCTGAACTTTAACTGTGCTTTAAATGACCAAACACCACAACATTCTATTTACAGCCTGTATTTTGCCTTAATGGCAGTATAATTCTCATATTATGGGGTTTATTGTACCCTGCTGCCTTGGGGTGTTTGAAGGGTTGCCCCAGATTGGTGGTATAGGACCAATTCAAATTATTTATGGCCAGTGTAATAGGCAAAACCAGTGCTTGTGGCTTTCAGTCATAAGATACAGTATGGGGACAAATCGAACTAAATTTGGTCCCGTTTGACATTACTGTACCTAATAATTACATAGAAACACAATTTGCTTAATTTCATTTTTTTTCTCCAACATTTTTCAATATAAATTTATAATCTATGTGTTCTGTGAAAAAAACTCTATGATACTCTATGGTGCCCTAATTTGTAAAAAAAAAAAAATTTGGGAACCACTGGTGATATGGTGTGGGACAGCTTGACCCACCGATCTGATCCTGATGTTTCCCTAGATTTTTGTTTTTAAACTATAGCAACCCTGATGGAAGATTAAAATTAGGGATCTGCACCGGGAACTTTACGTGTTCTGTGAAACAGTTTTGGGTCTGGATATCCGGCAGTGGATCCGTTCCAAAACACCACCATTTTCGTGTTTTGTGTTTCGTGTTCTGATTTTTTTTTTTAAAGCATAAAAACTGATTATTTTTTTTTTTTTTTGGGGGGGGGGGGGGGTTGTTCCTACGCTATTATTAACCTCAATATCATTCATTTCCACTTATTTCCCGTCTATTCTGAACACCTCACAATATTGTTTTTAGGGCAAAAGGTTGCACCACCAAGGTAGCTGGATAACTATGCAAAGCAACACAAATGGGCGGCACAAACACGTGGCTTCGCTAGGAGTGGCACTGTAGCAGCAGGCAGGCTGGCTGTTTGAAAAACTAGGACCCAAAAAGCACATAATGGTCAAAAAAAGAGGTGAAAGATGAAATTGTCCTTGGAGCCCTCCCTCCCACCCTTATGTTGCGTAAGTAGGACATGCACACTTTAACAAACCAATCATTTCAGCGACAGGGTCTGAAATTATTGGTTTGTTTGGGCCCCACAAAAAAAAGAAGCAAGTCACCTCTCCCTGTACAAACTGGCTTTATAGAGGCAAGATGTCGTCCTCATCCTCATCCAATTCATTTTGATGAACATCATCTTCTCCACATTTTGCGGAAGCAACCTCCTACGCTGATCACAGACCAGGTTCCCCGCTGCACTGAAAACTCTTTTGGAGTAATCACTGGAAGGGGGACAACTCAGGTAAAATAGAGACAGTTTGTACAGGGGCCTCTAAACTGCCTTTTTTGTCCTGCCAGTACAGGTAAGGACTGTCTGACATGCTGTCACCAAAATAATCCTCCACCATTTTTTTCAGTGGTGACAGCATCCAATGCAGCGACAGTTCACATGTCAGCAATCGTTGGCAGGTCCTTTAGTCTGGACCAGATGTCTAATTACAAACTCCCTCCTGCCTGCTCTTTCAGCCACAGGTGTGGTAGAAAAAGAGGGAGGAGCTGTTGCTGCTTTACGGTCTGCTTCTAATGTCAATCTCCTAACCAGCAGATTTTTGCACCTTTGTAGACTTGTGTCTGCTGGAAACAGAGACACAACATAAGCTTTAAGCCAAGGATCGAGCACGGTGGCCAAAATGTATTCTAATGACTTTAACAGACTGACCACCCCCGTATCCTGGCAAAGTGCATGGAGGGCTTCATCCACAAGAGCTACATGCTTTGCGGAATTGCAATGCTTTAGCTCCTCCTTCACTTTCTCCAGCTGCTTCTGAACAGCCTGATCAGGGGAATCACCTGACTCAAGCTGGCAGTATCAGATCCGACTTCACATGTGGCAAGTTCAAAAGGCTGGAGAATTCCAACATGGAAATCAGCCTCCACTGCACTTGTCTGGTGCATCCCCGCTCCTCTGCCTATGTTCTAGGTGACCAAGTAGGCTTGGGTGGCCTTTTGCTGCTCCTCCATCCTTGCAGCATATAGAGGGTAGAGTTCCAGCACGTCACCACCTCTTGTTTGAGGTGATGGCAGGTCAGGTTGAGGAGTTTTTGCTGCCGCTCTAGCCTTCGGCAGGCAGTGGCAGTATACCGAAAGTGTCCAGCTATTTTGCGGGCCACCACAAGCATCTCCTGCATGCTCCTGTCACTGTTTAGGAAATGCTGCACCACCAAATTTATAGTGTGCGCAAAACATGACAGATGCTGGAAATTGCCCATATGTAATGCACAATTTTACTGGCATTGTCCGACACCACAAATCCCCGGGAGAGTCTAAGTGGGGTAAGCCACTGCGAGATGATTTCCCTCAGTTTCTCTAAGAGGTTGTCGGCGCTGTGCCTCTTACTAAAACCGGAGATACACAGCGTAGCCTGCCTTGGAAGGAGCTGGTGTGCAAGAGATGCCACTGCTGTTGCTGTGGAAGGTGATGCATCTACCAAGTGGGCTGTCACAGTCATATAGTCCTTAGTTTGCTCTGAACCACTTGTCCACATGTCCGTGGTTAAGTGGACAGTGGGTACAACCGCATTTTTCAGGGCACCGAGGACACTTTTTTGGATGTTACTGTACATCCTTGGTATCGCCTGCCTAGTGAAGTGGAATACAGTATAGATGGGATTTGGTACCGGGGGCACAATACCCCTATCAACCATCTAAATCCCACTTCACTGATGTCGGACACCAGGCGCACATCTAACACCAATATAGCTGTCAAGGGCACAGTTATCCGCTTTGCCATCGAATGACTGCTGTCGTACTACGCCCTCATGGCAAATGTTGGATGGTCAATTGCTTAGTGAAAGACATAGCGGTGTTATGAGTTCCCCTCAGAGACGATGATCGACTCCCAGCAGCAACAGCAGCAGTGGCAGCAGTATCTGGATAAAAATAATTCCAGACCAAAGATTTTTTGGTCTTCTGCCCAGCCATGGTGATGGCCTTTTGCATCCCACAGACAACAACTGTCTTGCCCGGTGCCTCATTTAAGAAAACCACATCACTATCAGCAGCATCCTCCTCCTCATCAACTTCCTCCTCAGCGCCAAGCTACATCAATTTCCTCCTCCTGGTGTACAACATTGACAACTTCAAAATCAGGAACCGGTACTGTGGGTGATTCTTCCAGCATATGCAGAGGGTGTGCTGCAAATGGTGGAAGGAGCCACATCTTCACCTACAGTGATGTGAAGATCAGGCTTCACAACCACCAACCACTCTCCATGGGGATTTGTGATACTGTGTCTTTAGAAGGCTGAGTTGTTTGCTGTCTTTTTGTTGACAGCTTAACTCTCTTTACAATTCTAGGGGGGGAGGAGGATGAGTGCTGTGATCATCGTGTGATGCTGGACCACTAGTCAAGAACTTAGACCAGGCCCTTAGCCGTTCCTTGCCACTACATGTAGTAAATGGCATATTGGCAAGCTTACATTTCTCCTCCAAGGATTTACATTTATTTTTTTCTTAAACATACTCAACTTTTTGGATTTCCCTAGAGTATGATAGTGGGCATCGGCAGAAGACGTTGATAGCATTTCATCATCATGTTCTATGTCTTGACTAGTGGCAGCAGCTTCAGTACTTGGAGGAAGTGGCTCTTGTACTGTTGGAGCCTCCATATTTTGGTTCTCCATTATCTTTCTGGAGTACAGCCACACAGCAGCAGTGACAAAGAAAAATTGAAAAGGATTATTATTTACATTAGTAACCCTTATTCTAAAAAAAAATTAAGATTTATATTTTGCAGCACCGATGTGCGGTGTGCACACAGGTGAGATGAGACTTGTACTACCCTGGCCTGTTCCAGCTTAGTCACACAGCAGCAGACACAGAAAAATTGAAAAGGATTTTAAGAAATGTATTTACGTCAGTAACCCTTATAGTCCAAAAAAATGTGATTATTTTGCAGCACCGATTACTTTGCAGCACCTGTTTGCACACAGGTAAGGTGAGACTTGTAATACCCTCTCCCAGCTAACAGTCACACAGCAGCAGACACAGAAAAATTGAAAAGGATTTTAAGAAATTTATTTATGTCAGTAACCCTTATTGTCCAAAAAATTTGATTATTTTGCAGCACCGATTATTTTGCAGCGCCAGATGCACACAGGTAAGCTGAGACTTGAAGTACCCTGTCCCAGCTAACAGTCACACAGCAGAAGACACAGAAAATTGAAAAGGATTTAAAGGAATTTATTTACGTCAGTAACCCTTATTGTCCCAAAAAATTAGATTGATTATTTTGCAGCACCGATTATTTTGCAGCACACAGGTGAGGTGAGACTTGAAGTACCTTCTCCCAGCTAACAGTCACACAGCAGCATACACAGAAAAATTGAAAAGGATTTTAAGGAATTTTAAGGAATTTACTAATGTCAGTAACCCTTATTGTCCCAAAAAATTAGATTATTTTGCAGCACCGATTATTTTGCAGCACCGGTGTGCACACAGTTGAGACTTGTAGTACCCTGTCCCAGCTAACAGTCACACAGCAGCAGACACAGAAAAATGTAAAATAATTATTAAGAAGTCAGTAACCCCTTTATTGTAAAATAAAAATGATATTTTGCAATTTGCACCGACTTACGGCCTGCACAGTTGAGGTGAGACTTGTAGTACCCTCTCCTGGCTTACACACACAGCAGCAGACACAGAAATGTTTTAAAGGATTATTAATAAATCAGTATATTCATTAATCCCTTTATTCTAAAATAAAAATGAGATTTTGCAAATTGCACTGACGTGTGGCCTGCACAGGTGAGGTGAGACTTGTAGTACCCTGTTCCAGCTTACACACACAGCAGCAGACACAGAAAAATTGAAAAGGATTATTATTAAGGAATTTGGTGGTAGGGACTGAGAGTGGGACTGGAGGACAGGTAAATCAATCTATGGGCCTTATTCTAGTTCACTCTTTCTGACAAAATCCTTCTTAGATGGACAAAACCATGTGCACTGCAGGTGGGGCAGATGTTACTTATGCAGAAAGAATTAGATTTGGGTGGGGTTTTACTTCAAAGTGATATCTATATTGCAGTGTAAAAATAAAGCAGCCAGTATTTACCCTGCACGGAAACAAAATAACTCACACAAATCTAACTCTCTCTGCATATTTTACATCTGCCCCCCTGCAGTGCACATGGTTTTGTCCATCTAAGAAGGATTTTGTCAGAAAGAGTGAACTAGAATAAGGCCCTGTATGAGGCACAGGCACAGACTACAGCAGGGGTGGCTAACCAGTGGCTCTTTAGCCTGTTCTTGATCTGCAGCTCCCCTCCCACCACCGCAGCCAGCACTGCTCATGCTGTGGCAGGTATTGCAATCTCCCCGGACCCCCCCCCCCCCCCCGGGTGGCCCGGCTCCCCTCCCTCCGATGCAGCCAGCTCTGTTCATGCTGGTGCAGCTGTCTCACTCTCCGAGTCCCCGGACCCCGCTGGGAGGCACGGCTCTCCTCCCTCCTCTGCAGCCTGGCTCTCTTAATGATGCGAATGGCAGCTGTATCCCCTCTGCTGTGTGGCTCTGCTCCTCCTCTTCCTCCTCCTGCCGCAGCCCTAGTAAGCGTCAAAATTAATTTGTGCTTCAGCCCTCTTCTACGTCGCCCACGGTCACTGTGCCCGCACACGCCTGTCACTGTCCCCAAAAGTGCCTGCCTCACCTGACACGCGCCTGCCCGGCCGTCATTATATACATATAATGACGTTGAAGTGACGTTGTCCAGATCTATCTCGCTATTGGATCTCACGGGCACCGGAAAGGCGCGCCCCGAGTCTGGGCGGGAAAACCCTATCAGGCATGTGAACGCATTCAGATAGGTGGGTGTTTGGGGGTGTCCAGATTCCTGAAATCCATGCTCATCTCTAATTGGAATTACGTGTTAAAGATCACAGTGCCCGATCTTAAGCCGTGTACACACGGTGCAATTTGGCCAAGCAAATTTGACTAGATAGTCAATATCGCACTCCGTGTCACTGCGGACGGCAGTGATGTATCATGCCGCAGCGTCACCATCACCCAGCCAATTAACTGTGCAGACAAAGAAGTTTTGACTTAGCTGCTGCACACAGTGTTTTTGGCTTACACGGCTGGGGATGGCAACTGTCTATCTCCATAAGGGTAACTACATCTTGATTTTGACTAAGCCAAAATCACCTTAGTCAAAATTGCCCAGCCTGAGCCCATGTGTTCACCTCTTTTCTCATAAAAATAGGGTTTTATTTTTGTTTGGTTGATTTTTTATAGAATTATAAAAATAGTATTAAAATATACAGAGATGTGTGATGTAGAAGTTAATTAGCCGGTATTGCCTTAGGGATTCATTTCTACAGAAATGCCTGAACTTTTGCATACAACTAAATAGTCAACTTTAAAAGTTTTATCATTATCCTCATAAAATTGTGATGCATCCAGCCTGGAAAGGCCCAAATTGTACCGTCATTGTACTATACTTCTACTGAAACTCTACAATACTGATCATTATACAATACTCTTTTGTTTTTTTCCAAAAACATATTAGGCTCATTCTTTTAAAATACATTACATATTATAAAGATGTAATAGCGCCTGTATCTAGCAACAGGTGGGAGGAAGACATAAACATCACATAGTAATGAACATGAGTATGTACCTGTTATTATCTAACGATTGTCTACTTAGCTGGGAAATAATTGTGTTCCGCAGCTATAAGAAAGATGTTGCTATCCTATCATATTGTTAACATCATTATGGATTATGCTTAACGTAATAATAGGCTCATTTAGTGCTGTTGTTTAAATTATTGGTATATTAAAACATAATGGAGGTAGTGTAATATGGTCCACTGGGAAACACAGGTGTTTAGATCAGCTTAAAAATAATACCCTCCTCCCCTACTGTGAGCTTTCTATTCACAATAAGCTCCGCTTTTATTCTTAGCAATAAAGACTATGTCAGACAGGAAATTATCCACCTGATTGGCCTTTACAAGGCCTGGAGAGTTGAGTCTCTGAGCCGGAGAGGTCATTAGTGGACAGTCATGTGATTAACCTTGGCTAGCCCTTCTCTTTTCACACTTGGTTAACAGCTTCCATTGTTGCTCTTCAGTGTCCCAAGGAAGCAGTTTATTAGCATTATTAAAATACAGTAGCCTGTAATCCAAGGGTCATCATCCCTATATAAAACATCCATGGGTGGCACCTCTGGAAAGATGGGGCAATCAGCCTGTATTTGACCATTTAGCTATCAGTTTCATTGGCTACTTCCGTTCTTATCTTTCATTATCAGACTCATTAATTCCATGGTCTATTTTGATTAATATTTTAGTTAGTTACCTATTATTAATCTACCTTATTACTGTTTATGTTTAAAGGGGATCAGTATGCATGACTGCCTGATGGGATGACGGTATCACAAGACCACCAGCGACCTCCTGATAACCAGAATCCTGACAGGGCCTACCCTACCCCACTAACCAGGGGTGTAACTAACATAGGTGCAAGGGGTGCAGCTGATATGGGGCCCAGAGCTGAAGGGGCCCATCTTTAGTGTCTAAGTAATATGTTTTACATACATTTATCACCATCAGTCGCTAAATAGGGGGCCCTTACAAACTTTTGCTATGGGGCCTACGAAAATCTGGTTACGCCCATGCCACTAACCCTAACTTTCCCTGTTAGTGCCATACCTTACCCCCCCACTTTAGTGCTTAACCCTAGCCCTATGTCCCCCCTAGTGCCTCACACTCTCCCTTCATATGCTGTAATCCTTGCATTTTCAGTTGTGAAGGTGACAGATAGTAGGATAACCTGTAGACATACACATCAGTGCACAGAGTATGGGCCAGAGGTACTAAGCTTGAAAAGGGATACAATTGAGAGTTATAAACCACCAGCCAATCAGCTCCTAACTGCCATGTCACAGGCTGTGTTTGAAATATGACAGGTAGGAGTTTATTGGTTGGTAGTTTATCACACTCTGTTTTTTTCACTTTTCAAGGCGTAGTACATCTTGCCTTTATCTGGTGCGCAGTGTGATAATAATCAATAAAATAGTAGCAGAAAGATTACTTTTATGGGTGACAAGATGCCATTGTCTAAGCAAGGCATATCATATACCAAATTAAAGGTCTTGGGGTCTGATTCAGCACGGCTCGCAAAAGCAAAATCTTTCTGAAATGGGCAAAACCATGCTGCACTGCACGTAGGGAAAATGTAACATGTGCAGTAAGAGTTAGATTTGGGTAGGGAGTGTTCAACCTAAAATCTAAATTGCAGTGTAAATATAAATCAGCCAGCATTTACCCTGCACAGAAACAAAATAGCTCGCCCAAATCTTACTTTTTTGGGACAAAATAAACTTCCATGTTAATACCATAGTAACATTCTCCGATTTCTGGGCCATCATTAGATCTGGGGAGGGATTGGAGTTCTGGAGTTTTGCAGGATTCCCTTATTTACTTATGTATTTGTTTTTACTAATTCTATTCAACATTTTTCTAACATATATCTTGACAATTAGCATTTTGGGTGCTGTTTTTTTGCCAATCTCTGTGGAATAATACCTATACAGTATTCCTGTGTTTTAAGCTTGCTTTTATCGGTAGTCCACACAGCTCATAAAAAATATCTTGTACAGTTAAATTAATTTTATAAACCGCATCCTACAATTGCCATTGTACAGTATGTTCAGTATCATTTAAATTTGTTTATCAATAACAAGCTACTGTACAAGTGTTTTATGTGCATTCTCTTGTATTTGTTTCAAATGTGTTCTTTTTTTAAACCTTAAATGAAACCAATACACACAACAATGTATGTACTGTATATACATTGTATGTCCTCTATGAATACTCACCTCTGCCTCTGCTGTACTGCTACAATCCTGACTTATTCGGTGACATTCCAGGTGTGTGACTCTCTCTGCTGCTAAGATTACTGTTTATCCCCAGGGAGCAGAACGTAGAATTTGGGGTTTCTTAAGACTAATAGCTTCTTTTTAACTAAGTTGCAAAGCCTGATTAGTGGACAATGTTATCTTGGTTGTCTTGCTGAGTTTGAGTAGTATATGCATTAAAATATATGCATTAACTCTCCCTTTTACAAGGATTACCTGTCTGTAATTATGGGTATTACAAACGCTTTGTAATATGCATTGACAGCAATTTGATCATATTGTTCTAATACTGTAAAATAAAATGTGGCAGCAATTTTTCTCATGTTTAATTCTCAGGTAATCTTGCATAGCCCAAAACACACCGTTATCTACCTGTAATTATAAAACAAAAATGTGTTTCGCAGGTTTGTATTCGGGTGAGGATTAAATAAAACAATAAACATAATTATATTTTTTTTCTTAAGGTGGACAAAACCCAAAGTTGTGGCCCTTAATATTCACTACATTATATTATATACAGTATGTATGGGTCAAGTGCTTTCATACAAGTCACCATATTCTGAGATTATTTCTCATAGCTTTATGTTTACGAATGCATTTAGGGTTTCTAGTTAAATACTTTTTTATTACTCTTTTTTATTTTACGTTTTCAATGTTAAATATAATTTTATGTTCATTTGATTTTTATTTGAAGGTTTATTGCAATTAAGTCAGAGACTAACACATGGAGATAGACAGACAGACAGACAGACAGACAGACAGACAGACAGACAGACAGACAGACAGACAGACAGATAGATAGATAGATAGATAGATAGATAGACAGACATATCTATAACCCTCAAATGATTTCAGATAGGTGTGCTAATAATTGCACAATAAATTACAAATGCAATGAATTTTGAAATTTCAAGTTCGAGCATCCTGATACTTGGAACTTGAAAGTACTTGTTATACCGCTTCTCCCCGATTTAAGGATCTCGGATCCCACAGGTAAGGAAGTAATGTATGTCTAGAGGAGAAAGCAAAGAGGGTGTCTTATAGAGTAAATCAATTTATTGATGCCAGCGGCCTGGTGTGAGGTCCCAGCGGTGACGCAGGAAGACGATAGCTGTGTGTTGTGGTTTTACACTTTGAATCATGTGGTTAATTTAGCCCATAGAGAGGAAATAGTTGTATGAGCACACTCATTGTAAATGCTTTTTATAAAATGGTGGTTTTTAAAGAAATTAATTGACTTGCAGTATGAAGTACCCCCTTTGCTTTCTCCTCTAGATAATACATAATAGATATACATATAGAGCAAGGGTGGGGAACCTTTTTTGTGCCAAGGGCCATTTGTATGGGGAAAAAATCCTTCAGGGGCCATATGTAAAAATGTCTCTTATGAATTGTCCTACTGCAGCCG
The DNA here is from genome assembly GCF_055691185.1 of Crinia signifera. Taxonomy (NCBI): domain Eukaryota; kingdom Metazoa; phylum Chordata; class Amphibia; order Anura; family Myobatrachidae; genus Crinia; species Crinia signifera. The sequence continues at coordinate 234,133,121 of NC_139219.1, read as the reverse complement.
TCCCACGCTCCGGCGGCTGCCGCTGAATAGAACTGACAGTCTCCGTCTGCTGTTGATTAAGAGGAATCTCACAAGATCTACCAACCTCTCGCGAGAATTCCCCTGTACTTAACTCCCGGCAAAGCCGCCGGGCGGGTGGGAGGGCCACTCAGACCGGATGCGGCCCCCGGCCTGAGGTTCCCCAACCCTGATATAGAGAGATAGAGAAACTAAAAACCTTGAGGATAGTGAACTTAAAGTAAATGTTTATACAGTATTTTTATTAACCCTACAAGAAATATTGCTTGGATTTATCTACCTTTCTAAAACAGCATATATCTATACTTCCGGGTGTATATATAGAACTTTAAGAAAAAAGGGAATAGACCCGTGGCGTTGGAAGCTAACTGATCAAATATAATAATCAGGGCCGGTGCTACCACTAGGCAGCTTTAGGCAGCTGCCTAGGGCGGCGGCCACTGGAGGGCGCCTCTTCAGCCCAACATTTGAATCAAATATAGTTGTGACCATTCTAAAAACCGTCCCTGGTCCCTGCTGCTGGCGATGGCTGCCTAGCGCTGCTACCGCTGGTGGTGAGACACTGGTCCCAGCTGCCGCCCGCCCGTCACCATTGGCGTCAGCGGGGAACAGTGCCTCCGTGGCAGCAGCGCTAGGCAGTCAGCGGCTGCAGCAGGGACTAGGGACGGGTCTCCCCTCCAGCCGCAGAAGAAGGAACCAGCGCAGCCACAGCGGTGAGTGGCACTTCCTATTCCCCCCGCCACCCCCAACCCCCCCTTCCCAGGGTAATGACGTGGCGGGTAAGCACCGTAGCGTCGTCATCGTCCCCCCGGAGCGCCGCGATCACCAGCAACCCCCCCTCTCCTGTACAGCGGCCGGGGGGAGGGTGAGCACCGGAATGTCCCCCTCCCGCCTGGGGTGCTCCGGTGCCTTGCACCGGCACTGATAATAATGGAAGTTGGTGAGGATATAAATAAGTTTGTATATAAGTATTTGGATGTAGCAATCATTAATAAAATATTCACTTGCCCGCAGCGGCTTGAACACAACAATTGCATGTTGAGGGTGAGAATTCTGGAGGAAAATTTGTAAAAAAAAGCTGCTCAGGCAGGTGAATGAAATAAGGGGTATATCATTTCAAAAATCAAAGCAAAGGTGCCACAGAATAGTTTACCTGTGTGCTGGGATGCTCGCTCCCATGCACATCACACAGCACAAAAAGTATGTGCAGCCGCAACTTTTTGTACTAGATCGCATTGCATCTAATACAAAAAAGCACAATGCTGTAGCACATTGTATGCTTTTTGTACTAGATGCCATGCGATCTATTACAAAAAGTATGGAGAACATCGCTCCGAGGATGGGCACCTTAAGAGGGATAATAACCAAAAGTGAATATAAATGTAATCACAGTTTATTAAATCAACTGGATCCCACAATAATGTATGAATACTATTATATTAAAAATTGCAGACAATAAAACAATATCAAAATAATATACTGTAATAAGGCAAAAACTCTGTATAGATTACCTCTATAAATTATTATTGCCGACAGAGGGGGTGAATAGCAGGAAATTTATGAGGTACCTCACAATGTATCTGGTACCTCATCATCTGTCTCTGCACTGACAAGTCCATGTTTGTGGTGGATTAGGGGGATATCTGGAATACCTGTCCTGCAGTCGGGGGCCGTGTGCAGAGACACTGAGTGAATAACCGTGACAATTTATCCTTGTGGTTAAAAATGAAGAACTGATACTGTTGGGGCAGCAGGTGTCAGCTGGTGGACATGGACTGTGAAGGAACATTTGGTAAAGAGAAGGTGCCAGATGGCAGTGGGCTCTGACTATGAGGCTGCAGGTAGCCAGACCTGACAATGCAGCCCATCGCTCAATGCTAGGCTGTCAGCCTTGTACTGGAGGAAGTCTGGTGGTTATTGAACTCCCTGTGCGGTGGGCAGCCCAGGCCTGGATGGCGGCAATCTGCAGGGAAGCCGGTAATTGCAGTTGAGTTGTTGACTGCAGGGGAGCTGGAAAAGTTGTGTGGCTCACTGTTGTATGGTATGTGGCTGATCGGATGAGCTGGGATAGTGACAAGGTGACATGCAGCGGCTGTCATGGCTGGATGGATTGTAGATGGTATCCCCCCTCACCTCGCCATTGGCCAAGGTGAGGGGGGATACCAGCAATGGTCCAGGTGAAGAGTGGACAGTGGTTCACAGGAGTCCTTAATGTGTTTCGTCACTCAGGTGACTTTATCAAAACCTGGAACTAACACCTAGAACAGTGTTACCCAAACTGTGTGCTGTGGCACACTGGGGTGCCTCGGGACAGTTGCAGGGGTGCCCTGGATTGGTGGTCCAGGACCAATTCAAATTGTTTATATCTAATATAATAGGCAAAACCAGTGCTTGTTGCTACCAATTATAAAATATATAGACGTAAGCTGTGTACACACGGGGGCGATAGGGGCTGAAATCGCTGGAAATATGGTCGCTGGCGACTATATTGCCAGTGATGTGAGTGTGCCCCGGCGATAAATCAGCCCCGTTCTAATCGCTGGTCGCAGGAGCTTGCTCCTGCGACCAGCTGATAACCTCTGCGGCACCGCCGGCAGAGGTTCCCTTTCATCAGCGACCATCTCTGGTCGCTGATGAAAAGGAGAAACTGAGCAATATATTGCTCAGCAATATATCTCCCCCGTGTGTACGCACCTATACAGAGGTGAAACTTATCCCTCCCAACATAATGGAAGAACTATAAACACAATTTACTTAATTTAATATTTTACTTCTAAATTTCTAAATTAAAAGTCTTGGACTGTGATGCCACGAAAACCATTCTGATACTCAAGGGTGCCTTGATTTAAAACAGTTTGAACCACTGACATAGAACTTTCAGGGCTCCATAGCAAAATCTTAAAAGGCTGACACTCTCCCCCCCCCCCCCCCCCCCCACACACACACACACACACTGGGCCTAATTCAGAGCTGATCACTGATGTGTGGAATTGCAGCCCAGTTAATTATCAAACGACAAAGCATGCATTTGGATCGTAAGCCCAATGCGCAAGCCCAAATAGCAGTAAATATAGCTTTTGGGTCTACTCTACTAATCTCACAATTTGACTGTCAGGAAGCCGAAAACACAGGCATGTCTCTGTTATACCAGTTATATCATAGAGGTACCTCAAGGCAAAAGTTTAAAGCTCATCCATCTTACCTGCCAATCTTCTTGCATTGGCCTGTAAGCTCAGGGGTCACCTCATGTGAAAGGGTCATTCCCTCTCTCCATCCTAAATCTGTGGGTTCCAGTATGAGGGAGATAAAACTATTTTCTCCCCTATTTCCTGAATATTAAAATTTTCTGTAGTATTTTCTTGAAAGGAGCTACAAGTAATGACATAATTGCATCTGACATGCTGATGTCATCACACCATGCTCCCTCCAGGGATGTGGCTCTTTAGTTCAGCTGTGTAGGTCAACAGTCCAAAGGTTGACACTATTGGTTGACACAAGCAAAAGATGATAATAACGCATAAGCCAATCAACTCTTCTTATTTTTCAAACACAGCTGGTTGGCTGGTGTGTTACCACCTTCGACTTTATCACCGCTTTATCACTTTACCAGGCTTAATACATCTGCCCCCTAGTTTCTCAAATGGACAAAACCATGTTGCACTGCAGATGGGGCAAATGTAACATGTGCAGAGAGATTTAGATTTGCGATCATGCGATCTCTGCCACTATTGTCATGGATGTCCAAGCCTTTTAATGCTGGCAAGCTCACCATTGCATTAATTTTTTTTTCTCAGAATGTACCAAACTGTTTATTTGGCCACTTCTAAGGTTACCGCTTGATTGATTTTTTTTGCAGCCTAATAGAACCTACACACATAGAGATTTGTTCCTGAGATTTATCATAGGAGATTTAGCATGAGAGATTCCCCTTGAGCTTCTAGTAATCTAGATCACTCAGACAGTGGCGTAGCGCCAAATTTTGCACCCCCTGCCCTTAAAATGCTGGTTGTTTCACTACAGCTGCCCCCTGCCCACCCCCTCCCCTACCCCCGCAAATGCCTTGGTAAGTGTGATACTCACCAAAGGCATTTGCACAGGGGATCTGTACATGCGCAGACCCCTCACCATTGGAACAAAGCCAACTCTACCCCATGTATGATGTATGTCTGCATGTGTATGTCTGCACTGTATGTATGTGACTATGGGCCTAATTGAGACTTGAACGCAAAACACATTTGTTCTCAAATGGACAGAACCATGTGCACTGCAGGTGGGGCAAATGTAACATGTAGAGTTACATATGGGTGTAGGGTGTTTAAACTGAAATGAAGCAAAAGGTCGTAAGTGAGTTTTTCATGATTTCTGTCCACTTTTTGGGTCTTTTTCATACTTTACATCCACGTCGCCTCTGATTGGGAATAGTAAAGTGTAAAAACAGTTTATAGTAAAGTTTACCAAGCGCAGCAAAACACCTAGCCTGAAGATTAAATCCAAGCACCATATTTGCATACTGTACTAGAAAATGCATCCTAGAAGTAGAGATGAGCGATCCGGATGCCATGGATTCTGAACCATTCTAAACAGCGCCCGATGTGAGCCGGAAACCCGAGAAATCTTGCGTTGGATTCTCGCGAGACGCCGAGTCTTTATAGGTTCGGCATCCCGAGAAGTTGGCGCCATATCTCACACGCTTCCACAAGTTGCGTACAGCTCTGCAGTGTAGTCTGGGGTGTTACTGGCAGGGGTCTGAGGAGTGTGGTGCAGCAAAGGAGTGTTGTGCAGCAGAGGGGTGTTGTGCCGAGGGGTGGTATGCTGTGCAGAGGGGTGTTGTGCAGTGCAGATGGGTTTGTGCTGTGCAGAGGGTTTGTGCAGCAGAGGGGTTTGTGCAGGTGTTTGTTCTGAGTTATTGTACTGGTTATGTGTTAGACAGGCTGTCAGTGCGCAGAGGCTGTCAGTCAGTGTAGTGGGGTACAGTACACAGGCAGGCTGTCATTCAGCTTTTCATTTTTTTTTACATTGTTTGTTATGTGTGGTGTGCTGCACTGCACCCCGATACACCATGGCCCTTATTCTTATTCACTCGCAAAGGCAAATTCCTTGTCAAATGGACAAAACCATGAGCACTGCAGGGGGGCTGAGGTAATATGTGCAGAGAGAGTTAGATTTGGATGGGGTTTTACTTCACAGTGAGATCTATATTGCAGTGTGAAAATAAAGCAGTCAGTATTTACCCTTCACAGAAACAAAATACCTCACACAAATCTAACTCTCTCTACACATGTTACATCTGCCCCCCCTGCAGTGCACATGGTTTTGTCCATTTGAGAAGGAATTTGCCTTTGCGAGTGAATTAGAAGAGCCCATATACTATACTGTCAGAAGTTCTGTGTGTGATTGTTCTGCCTCCACGCAGTGTTATACAAGCCGGACCCGATCCATAAAAAAAATATATACATTTTGCTCTCCTTTATTGTTTGTGTGTACTGCACCCCAATACACCATATACTATACTGTCAGAAGTTCTGTGTGTGATTGTTCTGCCTCCACGCAGTCTTGGACAAGCTGCTCATCAACAAAAAATAAAACCCCAAAATAATTGTGCTATTCTTTATTTTGTGTGTGTGTGTACGGCACCCCAATACACCATACTGATACTGTCAGAAGTTCCATGTGTGATTGTTCTGCCTCCATGCAGTGTTATACAAGCTGCCAATAAAAAACAAATGTTGCTCTTCTTTATTGTTTATGTGTACTGCACCCCAATACACCATACTGGTACTGTCAGAAGTTTTGTTTGTTAATAACCACCCAGCTTGCTGCAGACTTTGCCTAAATTGAATGAAAACAACTTTGTGAGCTATAAAGTGTTCAAAATTGTTTGGAAAGGGCTGGAAATGAATGTTATTGAGGTTACTATTTTGACCATTTTTGAGAAAAATCCAAAGCTTTTTACTGCCGCTTGACAAAGCCAAATCCAAATCCCGGTGACTAATCCAAATCCAAATCTTTGGCCCCAATGCCCATCTCTACCTAGAAGATAGACCATATTTTATTGGTTGCTATGGGCAACATCACCTCCTTTCATTTTTTAGAAGCTTTAGTAAATTTACCCCACAGTCCTAGAGCAAGCATAATGCAAAACACAGAAGAAATACTCCACACTTAAATGTTTGCTCAATTCTCCATCAGCCCAATAAAGTCTACCAGAATATCCGGTACTTATATGTTAGTTGGGCGCCCACTATAGTAAGTACGCTCATACCCCCACTATCCATGTCGGCATGGAGTTGACTTTATATAGTGTGGCGAGCGCAGCTAGCCACCGAGCCCGAAGCATGGCAAGCGTAGCGAGCCCCACGAGGGGACGTGTAAAACTAAGCAAATAGCTTAGTGGGCGCCCAACTAACATATAAGTACCGAATATCCTCTAGTACTATAAATAGCAAATATAATTATCTTCACATTGTCACAAAATATTTAATTAAGTTGAGGGATGATCTATCTACACAGTTGAAAACTATATAATATCAAACAATTAAATAACTTAACTTCAGGAAGAAAGCCAGGAACAAACAGCCCTTCCCAGCAGTGGTTAAAGTTTGGGAAACATCCGCCTCAGAGATGAGCTGCCAGCACACCATTACTTCCAGGCATGGCCACAGTACAGACACTTCCATAATGTTATGCTCAGCTTTGTTGCTAGGAGATGGTTTAGAAAACTTCACAATTCCTGCTGAGAGATTTAAAAATGTGCACACAACAGAATTCACAAAACCCCACATACAGAAAGAACTAGCTTGTCTTTTGTAACCTTTCCTTTTATGTGATCAAGTAGTTAAACGAACTTGGAACTAAGCAAGTTTTACCACACTAAACACTAGTCTCATCCTCCATTCTAAAAATACACCAGACTCTGTATATATATAGTTAGTGTCTGAGGTGATTTTAATGTTTAAATAAATGTTTGCAAATTAATGTAAATTAGTTGTATGACCTGACGTAATGGGAGCATTATGAGGGGGTAAAAGTTCTCTTCAGAGTTTTAATTTTTTTTTTTTTTACAAGAAAAATCCATAGCTATCCTTTACCTGGGCTCCATTTCATGAGCCCTTGGCCCAGAATCTATCACCTGCCTAACAGCAGGAGATCCTGGGAAAGCCTCAAGGCTTCACTGAGGCCTCAAATCATGTCAGTGATTAATGATGAAAAGTCTCAGAGGTGACACACTGTGAAATTAGAATGCAACACAAAGAGTTAATCCTTGGGCTATATCCAAAACCATCATGCTTAAGATAAAAAAATATATATTTATTCAGCCTATTGTTAATTTTGTATCTGAGGAGGCTTTTGATATTTCGCTGGGCAAACTGCCAGCACGGATAACCCATTGAACTTTGCTAGGTAGGGAACGAAACACACACTCATACACACACTCTCACGCACACACTAATTTATTCAGATTCTTTTTTGAATAACACAGCAAACAAAACAAGCAGACATATTTTCTTCCACGGTAATCTCAGCGACAAAAAAAAAAATTAAAAAGCAATTAATAGTAAGTGGGTAGACAGTTCATAAAACTCGTCAGACTGGTAATGTGGGTTTAAGAAACTTTTGCATCTCATATCAGTGTAATCATTTTGCCAGAAAGAATTTCTTGTAAAAGTTACACTGCTGACACACTTTTTTTTTATACAGTAGGTGCTAAACCTTGTGTTGCAGAAGTTGCGAAACTCTGTTCATACTGTACAGAAACTTGCCAATCACCCCAGCTGAGCATATCTGGAAGTGCACTCTTTGTGAATGCCAGCGTTTTCCTGGCAGCCAGCGTTTACCTGGGTGCACCCAGTGTTTTTGTGGGTACACCCAGGAAACGCATGTGAATGTCCCCCAACCTGCCTCCTGCACGCCTCCCCCCCCCCCCCCCCCCGCATAATCTGAACGCCACAGAGACTATGCAAGTCGGTACTTATGTAGTATCTGGACGCCCAATTAAAAAATCGGGTCCATCGCATCACATCGCATGCGACCAAATCGCATGCGATGCGATGGACCCGATTTTTCCATAGGATTCAATGTTAAAATGGACTGAGTCCATTTTAACATAGGATTCTATGGGAAAAAGGGTCCTTTTCATTTCCCCACTATCCAACTACGCATGGAGTTGGATATAAACCTGTGGCGAGCGTAGCGAGCCACTGAGCCCGAAGCGTGGCGAGCGGATGCGGAATACTTTTTAACGAATCCGCGTGCGCTCGTCACGCTTCGGGATCGGTGGCTCGCTACGCTCGCCACAGGTTTATATCCAACTCCATGCGTAATTGGATAGTGGGGAAATGAAAAGGACCCTTTTTCCCATAGAATCCTATGGAAAATCGGGTCCATCGCATCGCATGCGATTTGGTCGGATGCGATGCGATAATCGGGCGTCCAGATACTACATAAGTACCTGCAAGTCTAATAGGTTGTACACACGGTACAATTTGCCTTCCGATGTTGACGATATAGTCAACATCGGATCGGAATCGGATGCAGATCGCTAGGGTTTTAACCCTTGCGATCCCGATGCGCGTTCACGTATCGCAAGGCAGAAAGTCTTGTCTGCCTTGACTATATAGTACAGATCTGCACTATATAGTCAGACTTGTATGCAAATCGGATGTGCCTTGCGATCTGATCCCGATCCGATCTGATCGGATCGTGGATCGCATCTTAAGGCACTTCTGACCGTGTGTACACACCATAAGAGCGCCTGCAGTGTAGACCTGAAAATGCACATAAGTGATTATGAGCATGCGAAGGATGTAAACATTAGTCGCCGTTACGAATTAGCACCGTAGTGAACCGATCAGAATCAGGCCTTTTAGCACCTGCCATTTCATAATATGAGGCAATACTGGTCAGATGTGTCCTCATACATCATTGCTGCAGTTGTCATACAGATATAGAAGTGTTGACTAACAAAGCAATCAGGCGCAGTCTCCTGGTGCATCCTTTTTACATCACTTTGGGCCAGATGTATCAAGCTTCACAAAGTGATAAAGTGGGGAGTGATAAACAACAAGCCAATCAGCTCTTACCTCTTATTTTTCAAACCCAGCCAGTAACATGACAGGTAGGAGCTGATTGGCTGGCTGTTTATCACTCTCCATTTTATCACTTTGTGAAGCTTGACACATCTGGCCCAAAGTGTGCCTAAGATGCTTTTTTATTTAAGATAACCAATTGAGGCAGATTTGCTTGGGACCAGGCGGCTCACTCGCACCAGGCCATCTTGCACTATCTGGCATATTGAGGCTACCTGTAAGTTTAGAAGGACACCTCCTGTATAATAATTCTTATAGTAAAGTGACATTGACACTGTCTTTATTACACTTACAAAAAAGAAAGGAGGCAAACTGCGCTTTGAGGAAAGAATATGATGTCACACAGCGTGCTTAATTAATACATTTAATGACACATGTTGACATAGGTGCCGATTTATGTTTTTGCTGGTGGGTGCTCAAGCCAAAAATATAGGGGAGTGGCTTCATGGGGTAGGGGCGTGGCCACAAAAATAGTACCAATTTATATTACACAGCACAGTCTCCAATATTCAAATTACGGCAGCAGTGCAAAATACATAAATGCCCCCCACAGTGCAGGTACATATATGCCCCCACAGTACCTGTGCTGGCTACGAGGGAGGGACAGTGCCATCCCGGCATACTGTTTCCCAGGTGGCAGGTCCGGCGATGCGGGTGCTGCAGCCGCAAATTAGCACGTTAATACAGCAGCCCAGCGGAGGGACTCGGGCCCGTGGATGCTCATCAATTTCCATGGGTCGGTGCCTATGCATGTTGATACAAACAAATTAATAATTAAAACCATTAAAATATTGCAAATTAATAGGGCAAAGGGATACACCCCTGATTTTTCCTTTTGGATTAGGACCTTGTTCCTATAATGGACTGTGTTGTACCGACTGTGGACATACAGTAGTGGACAGTTTTGATTTGAACCACTCACGATTAGCAGGAAAGTCATGCACTTAATTAGAGATAGTAGGAGATGACCATTTGGAGTGGTGGAGACGGCTCTCTGTCCTGTAATGTATAATGGTCACTCCACATCTGATGTAACTGGAAATCCTGGTACAGGTATCCATTTATAATCCACGGCTTTATTCCACATGGATGGGTGTAGTAGAAACGGGGTGTCTGCCCTGATGCGTTTCGCTGAGGGGTCCTCAGCTTTTTCAAAGATAATGTCCCCTTGGTGGAATCCCTCTATACCATCTGCCAATATGGCCACTAATTGCTACAGCTGTTGATTGTAACCTTAAATGCTGTGTGAATGCACAAAATATATATATATAAAAAAAACTAATTTTACTTAATACATATATTACCTAAATCATATAAAACAAATAGAAGGAAAAATCAGGGATGTATCCCTTTCCCCTATTCATGTGCTATATTTTAATGGTTTTAATTATTCATTTGTTTGTATCAACATGTGTCATTAAATTTATTAATTAACCACTTGAGTGCTATTTCCGAGCACACCACCATGAAGGTATGCGCCAGTGGTGCCTGCAGCTGTGCACCACTGGCAGCCATTTTGTGAGGGAGCCAGGAGTAGTGCCGGGACGCAGACTAGTAGATCTGCGGGTTACACCACTGCTCAAAGCGCAGTTTGCCTCCTTTTTTTTTTGTTTACCTAATCAAAACTGCTGCTCTTTTGAAAAAAAGCCCTAAGTAGCGCCTGTAAATTGTCCTAATGACAATTTTATCTTGTACATTTTTCTTTCTTACACTTACAGTTGCCTAGGAATCTTCTAGGCCTAGAAATGGGGTGGTCACTTAAATAAGTTGCTGGTACAGTATCTCCCTAATACTAGTTATCTTATAATTCATGACTGCAGATCATATACAGTAGGTCTTCTACTCCATTACCTTGCTCTCCCCTCTTGACTGTAGATCACATGGGGCGAGATGCACCAAACTAAAAATGCCGGAAAAAAAGTTTTCGGGGTTTTTACCGCATTTTCATATACAGCAAAGCCCCACCGCCGGGGCTTCGCTGCGGGGGTTACACCAGTTCTAGATGGCGTAACTCCATGGATGCCTATGGGCTTCCCTTCGTATCCCCCGCCAGTGATCTCGTCCTCCCTGCACCGCTTCCGGGTGCAGGTAGGAGGAAGCGGAGCCCTCACAGCCGGGTGTCAAATTGCATGTCAAATTGTACATAATGTCCTGCAATGGCTTATGCGCATGTGCATATCGCTCCCTGTTGCGAATTCACAATGGGCCCAGTAGATAAGAATGACCCCCATACTGTATGGTGGAGCTGCCCAAAATGAGTTCCTTTGTGGGAGTTGCGTGCTTTCATAAATTCTATTTTAGATATTCCTATTACTTTCAATCCCAAATACTTCTTCCTCCCAGTACATATCCTGGATGCAACTCATCACCAGTATAAATTATTTAGCCACATTTTGCTGTCAGTTAGCTTTAATCTTGATATAAAAAAAACTGAGGTACCTACTGTAGGAAGACCAAAATCTGGCTGCCAATATCCAAGATATTAGAACCCTGGACCTACCACTTTCAGGTTCCATCTGCATTCAATTAGTCAATTATTCAACTACTACTCTGAATTTTGTTCTTTCAACTATGATGGGTTTATATACTAAGATGGGAGTTCTATTGAAGATAGGGTGTTGTGTTGTGGACAGTGCAGGTTATATATAAACCCAACTTTGGGTCATTCTATCTGAATTACGCGATCTGGATATTACTACTGTGCTTTTTTTATATATATTTTTACTGTTTTATTTTGATATTGATAATTATATCACGTTTTATTAAAATTACATTTTAATAATTTAAATTGATTCACCTATTACTATCATTTCAGCGCTGCTTTGTCTTCCTTTATTTGTTTATTGTCTATCAGGGGACAGACCATCCCCTATCAAGCAGCTGCTTTTAAGTTAGTGACTTGTGAGTAGAGCGCTCTTTGGTTTTTTAACCAAGTGTTAAATAACTGTTGCTCCTCATCACAATGGGTGGGGCCTTGCAGCACTGGGCGTAAACCTGGGAGTATGCAAAGGGAGTGGTCTAAAAGTGGTGGGGGTTGTTTTTGCAAACCTACGTAAACAATAAAAAAAACACAGGGAACTAATAAACGCAACCTTCCTAATTAATAATGGCCACTAATGATGAAAATTGACTTGCAATAAACACAATGGAGTGAAGCCATTCATGTAATTAAGTATAGTGTTGAGGATGGCTCGGCTGCATGTGTATGGTTGGAGTTGCGAATTAACAAATCCACAGAGGCTGTTCGCATGCACAGTTGCTGATCCTGCGCTTACATGAATGTGGCTAGGAGCATGCAAGTGTGCACTTAGCTGGAGTACACTCCCCTTTGTGTACTGTTGCGAACAGTCACATTTGCATGTGATAAGTGCGTTGTCTAGCATGAATGCGCGCGTGCGGCTGCGTATTGTATGGGTGCATGCGAACATTTGCATGTACATGTCAACCAGAATAAGGCTCTGTATAAAGCTACTGATTTTTGTTCATTGGGACTAATTCAAACTTGATGGCAAGGCAAATTTGTTCTTAATATGGGCAAAACCATGTTGCACTGCAGGTAAAACAAATGTAACATGTGCAGAGAGAGTTATGCTGGCCACACTTCAGCCCAACTTTCATCCAACCATCCAACTAGTTGCCTGGATGGAATAAAAATATGGTACTGGATAGGAGCAAATGTAATTTGTAATTCTGTAATTTGGTAAGAAAATGTGAAAACGGGCAAAACCTGTCGCTCAGACAAAGTAATATAGTTTGATCTGTTTGATTTAATTAATTTCACTGAATGTTTTTGTCCATTTTCCTGGGTTTGTGAGCAATTGGTTCTTTGTCATTTGCTCCCATCCAGTACCAGATTTTTATTCCATCCAACCAACTAGTTGGATGGTTGGATAAATGTTGGGCTGATGTGTGGCCAGCATTAGATTTGGGTGGGGTGTATTCAAACTGAAATTTCAATTGCAGTGTAAGAATAGAGCAGCCAGTATTTACTCTGCACAGAAACAAAATAACTCCCCCAAATCTAACTCTGCACATGTGGTAGCAATCCCAATGAAGATCAAAATATTAATTGGATATTTTGACAAGTACTATTATCCAGATTTAATATTCATTTTTTTCAATGTCTGAGTGAAAGTATAGAAAAATGTTCTTCACATTTACCATAAACAGAGTTATTTACTTTACTACTGGACAAATGGAACCAATAGGTCTGTGTAAATCAATATGCAAGTACAGAACAAGAGTCTAATTGTCTTTATATGGAACACAGTTGCCAATTAATATGCTTTTAAAGGAAAGCTACCGTCAAAGTATAGTTCTCAGTATGTAGTGAAAAAGTAGATGTGGGTTATGTAATGTGTTTCAGTTCTTTAGAAAAAATGCATAGGTGTAAATCCAATGTTCATAGTTTTGTTCTGTTCTACATCGTTAGTGTTTTGAGCAGAATATGGGCATAATCACATAACTGTTGGTTCAACAATATTTAATTCCTTCCTTTACATTCTCTAAGGAAGGCCTTAACTAAGAAAAGGAAACTTTCTATACTTAATTTCCTAAGGTATTGAACAGTGGTATAGCTAGGTAGAGTATGTTTTGCGCGCCCCCCCCACCCCCCAATTTGTAGTAGGCGGGGCCCTTGCACAGCGAAAATGGGGCACGGCCTAACATTGTACCACACACCGTAATGCCATGCCATACTGCCAATTACATATAAGGCCATACATGATGCCATTACATACTATATAACACACTGTAATGCCCATTACATACTATATAATACACCGTAATGCCCATTACATACTAAATAACACACCATGATGCCCATTATATACTATATAACAAACCGCAATGCCTATTAATTACTATATAACAAACCATAATGCCCATTACATACTATATAACAAACCGTAATGCCCATTACACATCTGACACATAAGTGCCACTTACCTACATGCTCATTGCTAGGAACTTCCAAGCCTGCTCCCCCGCCCGCCCAGCTCTCCAGCTCCCCACTGTGCCCGCCAGAGCCCAAGTCTCCCGCTGGACCGCTAACCAATAGGCGCTCGCAGTCCAGCAGCCAATGCTGCTTCTGATTGACTGCTGGACCACAAGCGCCTATTGGCAAGTGGACCAGCTAGTGACTTTAATTGAAATTAGCTGTGGACAGTGGTCTCTCCAGTGGTGCAAGTAGGAAAATGTCTTAGTGGTACTGTGCCATCACTGGCTCTGGCGTCTCCAACAGGCGCATGCGCAATCAGATCGCTCGCCGGGTTTTTACTTTCCTCACTGACTGACGCCAGGCACAGCGGGGAGCGGCCGAGCAGGGCGGGGGAGCCGGCTACAGGGTGCACGGCTCCGGTGCCCGGTGACATTTCTGCACCCTAGCTACGCCTCTGGTATTGAACATTCTTAATAAATTAGTGACTGATATAAAGTAGCTATATAAAGTATAGATGACCTTTATACTACTGTACCAGTATTTAAATGGTCAGTACCATGTAATGTGCATTTATCTACTTGCTTATGGCACATTCAAAGTATTCCTACAAACAAGCAGGTTTTTGCATTTTCCTATCCAACATTCTCATGTTGAATACTGCCTGATTTTGCCAAAAATTCTTAGGCTCTATATAACTACATACTTTTGCAGCTTTCAGGTGCACTTATAATGGATTTAGTTTTGCCTGCCTGAGGTGAACCGAATCCCCAATAAGTGCCATCAGCCATGGTTTATAAACTTTATAGGATACTTCCACATTTCTGCTACGCCACTGAAATGAATGGAAGCCTCACATTCACTTAATTGGGACCCAGCAGCAATATGAACAAGCACGGTATGCCCCATCACTGTCCCAATCCCATAAGCTGTAAAACATAGCAATAATGTAGCAGGACACATTCATTTTCACGCCAAAAAAAAACAGGGTCTTTGAACACTGTTTAAACTGTATCACATTGACTTGAGATCCCATTCACACTACCAGCTGAACCCGGGATGTTGCTGGATTATACCCCTGCTGTATGCTCTCTGTATGCTTTTAGCGTGACCCAGGTCCCACCACTCATACAGTGGGCTACCAGAGTTGGTGCAAGGTTTGATCACAGTAGCTGGGCTCTTATTCCCAGGTAACACAACCGATTAGACTCTCTTACACCAAATATAGAACTAAGTTGTCCTGGCAATAACCTGGGTCATAAGTTTGGAGTTAGGAGTATTATTCTGATCTATCAAATATTCTACCTGAAGAGTCTTTGGTGCCTATACAGATAGATCATTTTTCATACAATTATGCAGAGAAAAGTAGTTTTTGCATAATTATTGTGTTTTTCCACTATATCCTAATTATTATTATCAGCGGTGTGACTACAGTCTGATCCATATTTACTAAATGCTAAAAAGAAAAGCTTTTCAGAATTTGACCCCATTGTTATACACCCTGACAGCAATCTGACTTGACCTGTGCCCAAACACACCCAGCCTTCCAACACAGAGCAATCAATGGCCAGGATAAATATAGAAACATTTATAACAACCTCAAAATGTAAACTTTTGCACACATTTTGTATCCATGGGAATGACATAACAAGTGACGTACAGTCAGGTGAGGTGGGGCCTCTCCTGTTATACTCCAGAGTTTTGACTATACATAACTTCTTTGTATTATTCTAATCATTTTAATAATAAAAACTCTGGAGTATACTAAATTATGACAGGTGAGGATCTACTCACCTGCCTGCCTTGAATGCAAATCACTAATAAACTCAAATTTCCAGCAAGATATACTGCTGTACGTTTGTAGAATGTTTACTTGAATCTTGGGGTTAGTGTGTGTGTGTGTGTGTGTGTGTGTGTGTGTGTGTGTGTGTGTGTGTGTGTGTGTGTGTGTGTGTGTGTGTGTGTGTGTGTGATATGCATTTGTGTGTATATGTTTGTGTAAATCTGGCTCTGTTAGTATCCAGTGCCTCCCCATCCATTTACACCAATGTCAAAGATGAAAATGATTCTATTATTTAAACAAACTTTGAACATAATTAGAATTTATGAATACTAAGATGATTGTACCCAGATTCTGTGATATCATGTGACTTAAGGCGTGTACACATGGCAGCGATAGGGGCTGATATTGCTGGGAATATGGTCGTTGGCGACCATATTGCCAGTGATGGGAGTGTGCCCCAGTGATAAATTCGCCGGGTGCGCGTTCCCGTTTTCCACCCCATTATAATCGCTCCTGCGACCAGCTGATTACCTCTGCGGCACCGCCAGAGAGAGGTCGCCTCTGCGGCACCTCCTTTCTCTGGTCGCCGATGAAAAGGGGGCATTGAGCGATATATATCGCCCCGTGTGTACGCACCTTAACTCTATCAAAGGCATGGAAATGGGATCATTTTCAATACTAAGATCCTCTCCCATTCTTGGCATGTGATGTGGATACCCATGTTCCCTGAATTTGTCCTGAAAATACTTATTTATCCCACAACTAAAATAAAACACTTTATAGGAATTACAGTTATTCGTAATTATTATGTCTAATTATAGCTAAATAAGTGCCATATGTGAGACAGTGGTTCTAAGATGGATAAATTGTCGGGTCCTGAACACAATTGGGCCTCCACTAAGTAAGGTTTTATTTGTAGTAGGCCATATGCAGAACCCTCACTTTCTGATCTTGTCATCATTTTCTTAGGGACATTTGACACAATGGCACCAGAAAGAATTATTGTGTTGAAGCCTCAATGCCAGTGACATGAAGCTGTGAGATGATTGGAGATGAAGATGGGTCTGATGGGTCTCTGCCTGTGACCTACTTCTGCTGAGTCTAGACCATCTTTGATAGTTTTCACATTTCAACCAGAAGAAGGACTAATATGTTTAGGATTTCAGCTAGAAATTAGGGAATCCTGGGAAAAACGAGACACCCAAGTATTTTACAGTAGAGTGATCTATATTTATTGACTTCCACAAAAACCTTAGTGATTCCCTACCTCGAGCATAAAGGAATTGACCTAAATGTTCTCAAAGGCACCATAACTGATCCAGCCTTTGCCACTACTGACAGAATGCAAAGAAAACAAGGATTCCCTGTTATGACCAACTTGATGTATCTACTTACACTTCACCAAGGGACTTTACATCTGAGAAACTAATATTTACATTTTTATGAGGTAGCAAGTTCTCCTACCTTTGAAGTCAGGTGTTTATCGTTTCTCTCAAGCCAACTGAAAAAAAAAAGAATATTTAAAACAAGAACCGTCTCCTTTATACTGGCATTAATGTGCAAAACTGAGGTTTTAAGAAGACTTTGTAGCGCGTTCTGTTTAAACTAGCAGAATTTCCGTTTTGAGTGGTGAGGGATTACAGCCTTTTCTGAGAGGGAAGTTCACTGTAAGTTGAAAAGCAAACAAATAACAAAAGAATTTCCACCTACAAAGCAGATGGGTGAGCTGGGTTCTCTCCATGCAGTCACGCAGCTCTGTAACCACAGCTTGTTTGTATCAGAGATCAATCTGCACTGCTGATTGTTACTGTACACCTGTATGCAATTTCTTCATCCACCTCTACCTACATTTAAACACACACACACACACCTTTGCTGATCAAAAAAAAAATCCAGGGGTAGGGATTTCCAGGCTCTCAAATATAAATGTGCACAGTTCACTTACTAAATAAACAGAAAACATGGGCAGCTGAGAAATCAATTTAGCTGAACAAACAAGGTTCCATGTAATGAACTACTAATTATCCTTTTATGCCATGTCAGTCTGAGTGATTACAGAGCTGTGCGGTTTAATTTGACATTTGGGCATTGACTTGCTCCATTACCCCCATATAAAGCTATAATGTGATCAAAATTGTGGTCTCTTTATATGCTGTTGGATCTTCTTCAGGCACGTTGTTTTAATACCCCCTTCAGAATGCAAAGGGTTAATGACAGAATTAAAATAGCTCTGCAGTGTGGAATTTCATTTAGCCGACGATAAAAAAAAAAACTTATTGGATTACATTGGCGACCATTGTAAAACTTATCAAGAAGACTTTTTCAGAGTCCCGAACGCCGGCAAGTTCAGTTCATACCTCCCTTAGTTTTTCGAAATCCTTTCTTGTTTTCAGGTAATGAGTAGGGGAGGGTCAGAGCCAGATTATGGTTTAAATGGGCCTGGAGCTGAAAATTATCAAGGGCCTATTATGCGCAATAATATGGGTTGTGGCCAGCACCTAATAATGTGGGGGGGTGTGACCAGTGTTCTGTTTGGCTGGTCTGCTCATGGGTGTGTCTGTATTTGTGAATATACTTTCAACTAATTATATATGCCTAATAAAAAATATTAAAAAAATTAAATAAAATTATATATGCCTGGAAAAGGCAG
Source organism: Crinia signifera (assembly GCF_055691185.1). Taxonomy (NCBI): domain Eukaryota; kingdom Metazoa; phylum Chordata; class Amphibia; order Anura; family Myobatrachidae; genus Crinia; species Crinia signifera. The sequence goes on along the minus strand of NC_139219.1, from coordinate 234,114,648 downwards.
GGGGCTGGCATTAGAAAAATGCAGGGAGATATATTGGCGGGTTCACTCCAAAGGTGCACCCGCAGGATGCCGATGTCCTAAAATACTTGCGGGGTGAGGCGGCATTCCAGTCATAAAAAAAATACTGAAACCCGAAACTTGGTAGACAACATTTCAGCACCGTTTATGTGGTCACCTAAATTTACCACACCATATACCCCTTATACAAATCATGCAACACAATAGTAACCCCCTTATACTGTACTTGCCTCTTACACATTATGCCACATGGAACGAGCCAAAATTCACACAGATTGAGTCAAAATTCACGTTATGCCACACAGATTAAGGCAAAATTCACATTTTGCCACTTGGATTGAGCCAAAATACACACCAAAACACCGGGATTTCAATCACGGGATTGGTGTATCCAATCCCGGGATTTTGCGTATGCGCAGTCTAATGCCAGGCAGCATCTGAGCCTCGCTCAAACGCTGCCCGACTTCCCCTGTACCCGGCAGTGCAGCCCTGCGCAGCGTGACGAGGTCATAGGTCATGCTGTGCAGGCTGCACAGACAGCCTGTAGAAGTGTCCTGAACGTGCTGGCTGACCGGAGACCCCGTCTACCCACCCGGATCAAGGAGAACTGTCTCCCCCACCCGACTTCCTGCCTGCTCCTGTCCTGGAGTTGCTGGCTGGCTCACGGAGACCCTGCCTACCCACACGGCTCCCTGCTCCCAGAGACCCCTCCCGGCTCCCGCCAACCCTTCCGGCGACCCCAACCGGCAACATCACCATGCCCAGCCACCCACCGGGCTCCATGTAAGTAAACATGCGGGGCATTTTTATTTTAGGGAAGCCAATCCCGGGAATCCCGGGATTGAGCATTTTTCAATCCTGGGAATGAAAAAATGCCCAGGGATTGGCTTCCCTAATAATGCCCATTATATGTTAAGCCTCAAACCATAATCTCCATTACATATTATGCCAAACACCATAATGCCTATTAAAAATTATGCTACATTAGTGTTGCTTACCTACATGATCATTGCCAGGGGTTCCATGCTCATTGCCAGGGCTTCCATGCTCATTGCCATGTGAGATTACATGCTCATTGCCAAGGAATACATGGTCAGGGTATCAGGGGGACAGCCGCTGCCGGCTAGAAATGACAAGCATTGACAGCTGGGCAGAGAGCAGGGGGCTGCCCGGCTGTATTCAGAGCACTACATGTCTCGGCTATTTGAAATAATACCCCTTTCATACCAGAAAATGCAGGGATTTACCCGGGAATATGGTCCCAGGATCATGCAGGGACATTCCCGGACTGGCCCCTTTTACACCAGCCTAGTCCCTGCATTTTCTGGTGAAAGGGGGAGAAAACCACCCCGCCCCCCTTTAAACAACCAGCTATATCATCTGAACCAACTGACCCATTTACATGTAGGCTTCGAATGATTTTGGTCCCGTGAAACTGGGCCATTTGGTTCCAGAGAAATCTGTCCTCAAACAACATGAACAGCCATGAAATTACAGAAATTAAAAAAAAAATTGGTTTACCCGCAATATCTCTAGAACCAATGAACCCATATGGACCAGGTATCAGATTGAAGGCCCAGTGATTTGGGTTTGACTGAGATCAACCTCGAGCTTCTGTGATGCCGGAGGGGGAACTGGCAGCCGTTGGAACCGGGTGGAGGTCGGAATTAGCGGCTCACATGTTATCCTATGGGGAAAACGTTCCAGGTTTGCCTGGCGGTATCTCCGGTTCCCGGGGGACTAGCGACACGGCTTGTTGGAAAGCCCTGACCCTCAGCTACAAAATGCGCCTATTTGGAGAGTGGGCCTGGAGCTGTAGCTCCATCAGGCCCATTGTTAATCCGGCCCTATATATGTCTACGTGACAAGAATGAGGGGTGTCCTTTATGTATTCATGACAATAGTGTGGCAGTGGGAAATCTATTAATGTGTGTGTGCCTCCTCCTCTCACTCACCCCCTTTTCCCCCCTCCCCCCCCCTATATATCACTTCCATCCCCCTGAAACTCACTCCCCCCTCTCTCCACTCTGCCCCTTCTCTCTCTCACTTCCCTCCTCCTCTCTCATACTCTCTCCCTTCTCCCACTGTCTATTTCTCACTTTATCTCCCCCCCTCTGTCTCTCCCTGTAGCCACTGCGTTTCAACACCACCCCTTTTCTGTCACTCACTGCCTCCCACTATCTCAACCTATCACCACTCTCTCCTGTGAACCAATGCCTCTCCTTGCCATTGCCAATTCTTCCTCATATCACCCATTTCCTGATGGCTCCCCCTGTTGCTCACTGTCATGCTTTGTCTCTCTATCCCTCCCTGTCACCCACTGCATCACCCTCTACCCAGTGGTGCAAGTAGAAAAAATGTCTTAGTGGTACTGTGCCGCACCTAACCATGCAAAAAATGGGCATGGTTAGGGCGTGGTCATATGACACGGGAGTGGCTACATGACACAACTTTAAAACACAATGACATTTCTGTTTGGGCATTGCATCCTGCACACCAGATAAACTACAAACCGGGATATTGTGCGCCGAAATTTACACAGTAATGTCTGTTACACGTCACAAACCCAATACATAATACCCATGCCATAATGTCTATTGCACTGCTGCAGCACAACTGTTGCCCATTACTAATATGCCCCCAGAGTGCCACACATATATGCCCCCAAAGTGCCAGATATCATATACCCCCACAGTGCCACACATATATGCCCCCACAGTGCTAAGTAGGCCCTCAGTTCCAGATATACCCCCATAGTGCCACACATATATGCCCCCACAGTGCTTAGTATGCCCCCAGTGCCAGATATGCCCCCACAGGGCCACACAGCTAAGTATGCCCCTAGTGCCAGATATGCCCCTACAGTGCTAAGTATGCCCCCTGTGTCACACATATGTCCCCACAGTGCCACACATATGCCCCCACAGTGCTAGGTATGCCCACAGTGCCCCCACAGTGCCGCACATAAATGTCCCCACAGTGCCAGAAGAATAAGCCAGCAGCAGCACAACTCACCCGACGTGTCTGTAGTGCTGGCTGTCTTCGGGTGTCCGGGTGTCCTCTTGCCCTCTCTGCCGCATCCACCAGCCCTTGTCTTCCACCCTTGGATGGCCTCTACGGTGGGGTCACCCCCACCCTCTCCGCCACATCTTCCTGCATGCCCTCTCTGCAACATCAGTAAACTCCTGCTAAAGGACTGCTTCTAGGCAGTTCCCAGTGTGGTGCCAGGAGGCCAATCCTAGTATCAACAGTTTTTCAATCCTGAGATTTAAAAAATTGGCCCAGGATTGGCCTCCTTAATCTAACTTTTGTCCAGTGGACGAGACAGGGACTTTTTTCCATGTACTGTAGTAACATTTAATGAATTTGTTTGGTTGAAATAAAAAAGAAAAGTTAAAGTGTTCATTCCTACAATGTTTAAACCATGCCCACTACTATTTTGAAATTAACTGTCAGGGCTTACGCCTTTCTGTTACTATTCAAAACCATTCTTCCCCCTTGATATGCTATTCTATAATTTCACTGTACAACTTAGTCAAAGCAAGAAAATGTTTTTGTCATATCTTACATTATATGATTCTACTAAGTGTTAATAATAAAGCCACAGGGAGCGTGGGAGCAAAACATTAGTACTTTGTCAAAATAAGATAAAATGTAATACATCTTAAAGTTATAATCTGCAATAGGAACTTGGAGTTGTTTCAGTGAAAACATTCAGTGGAAATCTTGTGGACGGCTTCTAAGCATTTGTGGTTGGAGGGAAAGATTTTTATATTATTGTGAAACTTGTGCCATAATGCAATATTGTGTATTAAAGAGAAAGAAAATTTAGATACAATTACTTTCACTGTACACAAATAATATATTAGCTAATTTGGTGCTTGTTGCACTCTCCAAAGGAAATGAAAGTACAAGGGAAAAAATGATGGCAATTGTATGCTCCTGCATTATGGTGCCATGACCTTGATACAGCACTCAAAGGTAGCACATTCCAATATTGCAGCAAAAAGCTACATAATAATGATGTACCTGTGAGGGATAGGTGCATAGCCAGATCGTTTTAGGCCCCAACAATTTTGCAAAGACACTTTTCTCTGCAGGCAGCAGTTGTCAACCCGGGTCTTAAAATCAGGGTCGCCGACCCTGCTCTTGACCAAGGTCGGTGAGCCAGAATTTAAGACCCGGGTTGACCCCTTCACACCACAGGAAAAAAAAACCTGTTTGTTTTTTTTAGCAAAATCCCTGGTTGAAAAGCTTTAACCCGGTAATTTGCTGATGTTGTGAATTGGGGTCAGACTGCAACTGGCAAAATTCACTCAAAAATGCAGGGTAATTGCCGGGTGAGCAGTGTGAATGGGGTATAAGTCTCTGGGCTTCAGATCAATGGCAGGGCCTGATGTAAAGTTGGACAAAAACATGCTCTTGTATTGAGTACATGAAAAGATAATGAATCTGTATGCAGTGTTGTACAGATCATGCGGTGTGGTTCTCCATGTCCCTGCATGTGGGGGAGGCTTGCTGGGACTTGTAATTCCACAACATAACCCAATAGTTCATGCTTTTTATATTTACACTATGACAATCAACCTGGTGCCCATGGGCATATTCAGGGGGGGGGGGGCACCTGGGCACATGCCCCCCCCCCCCCCTGTCATTTCATAAATAGCTCATTTTAGAGCTGAGGACCGGGGCTTTCCAACGAGCCAAGCCCCGTGTCGCTAGTTCCCCAGGAACCGGAGATATCGCCAGACAAATCTAGAACGTTTTCTTCATAGGATGACATGGGACCCGATAATTCTGACCCCCACCTGGTTCCTACGGCTTCCATTTCACCCTGCGGCATCACAGAAACTCATGGTTGATCTCATTCGAACCCAAATCGCTGGGCCTTGATACCAGGCAGGTCCATATGGGTCAATTGGTTCCGAGATATTGTGGGTAAACAGAGTTTTTTATTTCTGAAATGTAATTTCATGGCTGTTCATGATCTTTGAGGGAAGATTACTCTGCAACCAAGCACCCCAGTTTCACAGGACCAAAATCATTTGAAGCCCACTTAAAAGTTGTTCAATATGATACTGATCACATGTACATGGGTCAGTTGGTTCCAAAGATACCTGGTTAAAGGGAGGGGGGGGGGGTTTCTCTCCCCCTCACACCAGAAAATGCAGGGACTGGTGTAAAAGGGGCCAACCTGGGAATGTCCCTGCATGATCCATGGGACAATATTCCCCGGTAAATCCCTGCATTTTCTGGTGTGAAAGGGGTATTATTTCAAATAGCCTGGACCTGCAGTGCTCTGAATACAGCCGGGCAGCCCCCGCTCTCTGCCTGGCTGTCAGTGGCATTATTGACCAGCCACTGGTTAATGATTTGGCTGGGTGAGCTTGTATAGAAAACATGAAAAACCCATGTTGACCTTTTGACTGTCGACCTTCCCAAAGTCAAGTTAATGCTTGTGTCCACCTTATGACCCTGTCGACCAAAAGCCATGATGACCTTTTTCCTGTGTCGACCTAATGCCTATCGACCTTAGTTTAGTCACCCAGCTACCTCATGCAACCTTTTTGGTCAAAAAACAATATATTGAGCAACAATATATAGACTGGAAATGAGTGGAAAAGAATGTTATTGAGGTCAATAATACTGTAGGAACAATAAATACTCAAAATTCTGTAATTTTAGCTGTTTTTATCATCTTTTCCCAAAAAAATACAGATCCAAAAACAAAACCCTAATAATACTAAAATTATTTAAGTAAAAATAATGTTAATAAATAGAGATGTACGCAGAACCATTTTGCTGGATTTGGATTATGATTTGCTTCTGATTTGTTGTTCGGTTTTGGATTTGGATTTCTTTTTCAAACATTGACAAAAAAAGCTAAAATCACATCATTTGGGCCTTTTTTTGATCCTAGTGATTAACCTCAATAACATTAATTTCCAGTTCTTTGCAGTAAATTATTATTATTTTTATAACTTGCAGCTTGGTTCAAACTGTGTGTATCACAGAGCTTATACTGTAGAATCCCGTGCAAAAGCGCAACAAACAGTACAAACAGAATATATCATTTTTAAATAATTTTGAACTTGCAGCTTGGTTAAAAGTGTGTGGTTTAGACGGCTTAAAGAAGAACACTACACAGTACAAACAATGTATACTGTATATGTTTTTCATTTGTCTTTTTTTACAGCTTGGTTCAAACTGCGGGAATCACAGGGATTATAGATGCAGCGGGCAGCCACACAGTCCCTTTAGAGTGCACAGTCACTTGTGAGATTGGAGTCTCTCAGTACACACACAGAAAACATCACAGCATACAGTAGTGTGCCCCCACAGTCAACAGCAGGGAACAGAGTCACAGTGATTTTCTCAGCACAGCCACACAGTGCTTCAACTGGGAATGGCGCTGAGTCCCGGCTGCAGCATCTTATATAAAATGAAATTCTTGCAAGAATCCTGCATTGGGAACAATATGTTTGGCTTTGCAGTGGGATCCGAGTCTGGCGAGAACACCCAAGCCACATCGGGTGCCGAATGACGCTCCGAAAGTGGGGATCCCGACAGTCAGTATCCTGACGTCAGGATCCCAACTTCCTGTGCTCCAACAAGCGGGATCCCGACTCACAGGGGCTATTCTCCCTTGTGGGGTTCCACAACCCCCTTAGAGGGAGAATAGAACCTGTGGTGCGCTCACCCCACTGTCAGGATACTGACTGTCGGGATCCCCACTGTCGGAGCCCCATACCACACCCGCCACATATTGGGTCAACTTGAATGCCTGCTGTTCACATTCCTTGAAATTAGGACCGATTATAGTATGTCTATTAATAAATGGGACCCTTATTCATAACATTTGCAAACAGTTCAATGATTCTACAATGGATTTTGCTGAAGAACATTTCTCTAAAATTCCGTTGAGATGTTAGCACCTCTCACCTCTACCCCTTCTCACCTCCATCTCTACTCTTTTTCTCTCCCCATAGATGTGATGTATTAAAATACATTTCCGCCCCTCGCCATAATATGTGACTAGCATTGCAATGTGGTGACTGAGGCCCCCATATGCGACTAGCATCGCAATGCGGTGATGGAAGCCCCTGCAATACCTGTGATGTGGTGTGCGGGTGGTGTCCGCCACATCCCTGGCTCAGAGCTGTCCCCGGTGCCTCCTCATCCCCCCTGCAGTTGGAAGGACCTTCGGCTGTGACCTGTTGCTAGGGGAGGAGGAGTTTCGCATGCGGTCTGCACCCAAAGGTGGTGATACCCACGAAGAAGGGGTGGCAGGGTCTTATTACATTTGAAAATGTGGTCAAACCCCCGAAAACAGGGGTTTACCACATTTTTCCCTTAATGCATCCCGCCCCATATGTCTCTACTCTATTTTTAGATCTATCCCCCCTTCCCCTCTCATCTTTCTCTCTCTCTCCCTCACCCCATTCCTCTCTATCTTACCTCTGTCTTCTCTTTTTCTCTCCTCTCGCCCCATTTCTTTTTTTAACTTTGTATCGCTCTGGCTCTCTCTCACTCCCTGAAACCCTCTCTTTTCTCTCTCTGTCAATCTCTCCCCTTTCTCTTACTGACATCCCTGATGATCTAACCCTCTTGCTAACATCTTTCTCTCTCTATCTCTCTCTTTCTCCCACTCTGACATTCTCTCTTGCTCACAATCCCCCTTCTCTCTTGCTCCTCCCCATTTCTCTCTCAGACACTCTCTCTTTCTCTTGCTACTCTTTCTCTAATTCCCTATTTTTCTGTGAAGCACTCTTTCATCCTGACCACCCCTCTCCTCTCTCCCCTCTCTGGGAGGGGGGTCCTATCAAGATTTTGCTATGGGCCCACAAAGTTCTAGTTACACCCCTGCTAGGCTCAGTAGGCTGAGAGTGTGTTACAGATGGAGTCTTCTACAAATAGCCTTCTCTGGAGAGCCATGGCTCACCAAGGCTTATTATCATCTATTGTTCTTAGCTGCAATACAATACATAAAACAATACAGTAGGGGATTAGCAGAGGATTAAGTCCGACAGCTCTGGCTCACTTAATCCTATTAAAGGGCTAGATGATGATGGTTCTATCTGTACACACGGAGTCTGGTTTACTATAGTACTCCCATATATCATTATTAATCTTGGCTCAGTAGGCTGAGACTGTATTACATACTGAGTCTGATTCACCATATTACTCACATATATCATAAGTAATCCATGCTCAGTAGGCTGAGAGTGTGTTACATACTGGTTCTGATTTACCATAGTACTACCATATATAATAAGTAATCTAGGCTTAGTAAGCTGAGGATGTTACATACTGAGTCTGTCTTATGGTAGTACTCCCACATTTTATTAGTAATCTAGGCTCAATCGGCTGAGAATGTGTTATATACTAGCTCCTTTGATAAAGCTGTACTGTATAAACAGAGAAATGTACCTGCAGCCACACGGAAATCACCCTCAACTCTCCATCACTGAACTGGATTCTCCATCACATCATAATCCAGTTCCCTCAGGCTGTTGTATGGCAAACAGTGGTACAGTGGCTGTAATATAAGCACACACCCCTCCCCCCTGGCAATAATTTGGCAGCGGTTTGGCATAAGAGAAAAATACAATTTTTTTTATCATCATTGAGGGGGTGCAGTAATGTGGTACTTTGAGCTGTCCTCCCCCTCCAGTTAATCAGCCCGGTGACCACAGCCCAGGGTCACCGGGGACAGCACCAGGCTTCAGCTTGGTCAGGTAAGTCCTGGAGGGGACCCCTTTATTGGGGGGGTCCCCACTCCCCCAGGGCCCCTGGCCAGGCTGACTGGGCGGTATGGTTAATGCTTTGGCCGCGGGACCTTATATAATAAGTGTCCCCCGGCTGTGGCATTATCCTGCTGGCTGGTTGGGCCTGGGGCTGGTTCTTAAAATACGGGGGACCCCCGTATTTTGGGAACCAGCCCCAGCCCTATCGATGGTGTATTCATTCGTATTTTTATATACAAATACGAATGTCCTATCAATACGAATACGAAAAATCGTAAATATGTTTTTTCCTATGAAAATATGATTTTTTTTCTATGAATTCACCTTAGTAAATTTCCCCCATAGTATTTATATCCTGTCATTCGGTTTTATTACATGCCGGTACAGAGTGACTATGTTTCATATCCCTCCCTTACCCAGTATCCCATGTATATTGATCCTTATGGTCATATTGTCATATCATCAAGTGACATTAATTTCCTCCATTCTTTCATATCCTCTATGTGATTTCCATAGGGTAACATTGTGTAATTTTAATATATTCTTCATATATCTGATATTGACGCTATGCTGATTCTGACAGGGACGCTAGATTGACTACGCTAACTACTTAAGCGGCCGGGGGAACACTACGCTGATTCTGACAGGGACGCTGACTATGCTAACTACGCTGGCCGTGGGAACACTATGCTGATTCTGACAGGGATGCTACGCTGACTACGTAACTGCCGCTGTGAAACTACACAAGTACCATATATTCTTTTAGTGCTGCACCACATGTGTGTTTTCTCTTTTCTGTGGTACATACTGAGTCTAACTTAACATAGTACTGCCATATATCATTAGTAATCTTGGCTTAGTAGAAAAATGTAAAACCCTACTTCTAGTGTTAATTTTGACAAGAATTTTAAATGGAGTTTTAGACCTAGACATTTTTTTGCTTATTTTAAGTCAAGACTTTGGGCTTGATCCAGCCAGGATCACATAAGCTATCCCCTGTGCAGTTTCCCAATTGTTGGGAAACTGCGCATGCACAGGACCCACAGGACGGATACTGTGATAGCATCACTATAATGTAAACACCTCTACCTGATTGACAGGCAGAGGTGTTTGCGAGGAGTAATGGGGGTAGGGGGCGGGGTTGCATGTGATGCATCGCATGTGAAAGGACAGCATGCGATCCTGCCACCTGGGAAGGTCCCTGAAGGCTCAGGGGTGTTTGATGGCCATACACTGTTGAGTTACATCACAGCCTATGTATGGCCACCTTTAGACTTACTTGCTCAATCTGGCCCTCAAGACCCATACACACAAGAATACTGTGAACAATATTGTTTAGAAAGGGGCTTCTGAGCAATATTGTTCACAATATTAGCTAATATGTATCCTCAATATTGTTACGATGCATGGAACAATGCATTTAACAATGATTGATGTCTTCTGAACATGGTGATCAATTTTGCTATACAGACCAATTTACTTAGCAGACAGTTCTTGGAACTTGTCCCTGGGCACCATAGCAATGGCACCCTGTTCTACTGGATTCGGCATGAAAAGCCGGCGGTCCGGATCCCGGCGTTTAAAATCCCGACGCCGGAATCCCGAACGCCGAAATCCCGACAAGGGGGGGACGTGGATCGCCCCCCTTGCGGGCTCGCTGCGCTCGCCACGCAGCGGCCCCGGTGCCTCGCTATGCTTGGCACACTAATTTATTCTCCCTCCGAGGGTGTCATGGACACCCACGGGGGGAGAAACTGCCGGGATTTAAACTGCATCCCCTCCTACTATACAGCAGCTAAACTCATGAACTCTGCAATGGTGTGCTGCAAGCCATATTCCCACACATTTTATCATACCTCTAAAAGTACCAGTGTCTGAAAGGTCTCCACATTCCTGCAAGGAGGACACCCCAAGAAAACAAAGGCATCATATGCAAATGTTTCCATGTTTACAATATCAGTGCATACAGTATATACTGTATCAATGAATGACAACGCAATGTGAATTTTTTAGGAATTTCTGAGATGTGTTGTGTTCGGACTTGTTTTTTAAAAACAACCTGTATATGCGTGTGTATTAATGATCTGAGGGGTAGGGGTGTATTATGTGGGGTGGGGCTTCTTAATGTTATTTGAGGGGTGGGGGTATGCGAATGTTACCTGAGGGCTTGGGGTATATTATTATTATACTGGTTAATATAATATGTAGAGTGGGGGTTTATTGTTACCTGCAATATGTATAATTATGTGGGATGGGTATGTAATTAAATTATGAAGTATATATTAACTATCTAATGGAAATATTTACATGGTATTCCTTTTCAGATCTGAAGTCTTATACACAAAGCTGTTCAGAAGATTAGTGTATTGGAGCAGAATGTAATGCCACCCGAGTTGCATTTAAACAAAGCTCTTTAAACAAAGTCCGAACTCGGGTGGCATTACATTCCGCCCCTTATGTTTCTTTTACATATAATACTCTATATGGATATCATTAGTTATGTGAAAAGCAGTTGGGCGGCACTATGAAACTCCAAAATGATTCTAACATTTCAGTATGGGCCTTATTCTAGTTCACTCTTTCTGACAAAATCCTTCTTAGATGGACAAAACCATGTGCACTGCAGGGGGGCAGATGTAAAATTTGCAGAGATAATTAGATTTGGGTGAGTTATTTTGTTTCTGTGCAGGGTAAATACTGACTGCTTTATTTTTACTCTGCAATATAGATCTCACTTTGAAGTAAAACCCCAAACAAATCTAACTCTCTCTGCACAAGTAACATCTGCCCCACCTGCAGTGCACATGGTTTTGTCCATCTAAGAAGGATTTTGTCAGAAAGAGTGAACTAGAATAAGGCCCTATATTTTAATGTATCCTTTCCACTAGTATCACTTAAAATATCCTGAAATTGGAATCATCTTAGAGATTCTACAAATTTCATAGTAACTTTAGTGCTACCCAACTTCTCTACATGTTGTATCTCATCTAAAGCTGCCACCAAGATACTATTTATATATAGCCAAAGTATAAGAAAGCGGCACTCTGAGACTTGAAATGCGGTGAAAACAAGCTTGGAGTTTTAATCCACCAAATGTTTTGGGGTACGCAGATCCCATCATCAGGATCCTGATGACAGGGTCTGCGTACCCTGAAACGTAGACATTTGATGGATTAAAACGTCAAGCTTGTTTTTACCACATTTTCAAGTCTCAGAGGGCCACGTTCTTATACTGGCTATTTACTGGCTATTTACTGGAGACTATATACCTTCTAAAGAGGGCACCTAATCAAGCTGCAAGTGGGAAGTCCTGAGTGGTGGGTCCACAGCATGCTATATATACATAATATAATTAGATAGATAGATAGATAGATAGATAGATAGATAGATAGATAGATAGATAGATAAAAATATATATTTATATATATATATATATATATATATATATATATATATATATATATATATATATATATACAAGTTTAGGAAGTAAATCCAATGAGGGCACTCACCACATTCTTATAATGAAAGAGATTTAATTAAAGTACATCACCATTTAGTAGTCAGTCTACGTTTCGGCCAGCAAGTGGCCTTTCTCAAGACAGGGCATCAATTGACGTCTTAACAGCTCAGGCATCAGGATACCTGATGCCTGAGCTGTTAAGACGTCAATTGATGCCCTGTCTTGAGAAAGGCCACTTGCTGGCCGAAACGTAGACTGACTACTAAATGGTGATGTACTTTAATTAAATCTCTTTCATTATAAGAATGTGGTGAGTGCCCTCATTGGATTTACTTCCTAAACTTGTATATTATTGGGACATATACTTGTCACCCTAGTGGTGCACCCCAGCGAACTCTATAAAGGTGGTCGTGAGTGCGGAATCACCGGAAACTATATATATATATATATATATATATATATATATATATATATATATACAGGTATATATCCAATGCACTCACGGTTACAGATATTTTCAGGATGGTGCTCCCATCAGGCACGTATTTGCACATGGTCCAAATCCAAAATCCAAAAGATATTCAGGGCACTCACCAAATAGCAGTAAATCAATGCTTTTTTTATTATTCCATCATAATCAGAGAGAGTAAGCTTACTTTCTCTGATTATGATGGAATAATAAAAAAAAGCATTGATTTACTGCTATTTGGTGAGTGCCCTGAATATCTTTTGGATTTTATATAGATATAGATATATATATATATATATATATATATAGATATAGATATAGATATAGACAGGGAGTGGATCCGGCACAACAGGGCTTAAGGGTAGCCAGAGGATGTTGAATGTGCCCCGGTGCCAGATATAGATATAGATATATATAGATATATCTATATCTATATATATAGATATATCTATATATATAGATATAGATATCTATATATATATATATAATCCAGGACAAGCCGCACACACTAACATATCCAATTCCAAAGTGCAGGGTTGAGAGTTATTTATTTATTTATTATTTAACAGTTTCTTATATAGCACATACATATTCCGCGATACAGAGTATAGTTCACAACAGTCTATGGGGCAGATGTATGACCGGGCGATATGGGGGAGAAGAGGTATCAGCGCACATTATGTGCACTGATACCGCTTCTCCCCCATGTACTACGGAGCCAGCATGCGGTAAAGGACAGGGGCGCTATGCCCATATCGGCGCTGCTATCTAAATGATAGCAGGCCGAATGTATGAACGGTCAGCTTCACTGACCATTCCGCCCGCTGTTGGTCTTGGCTTAGCCAGCAGCAGACTGGCGAAGCCCTATCTAAACAGTAGGGACAGCACTGTCCCTGCTGTTAGCTGTGGGATCTCGCGTGAGCAGCGATATCCCGTGCATGCGCCATCGAGCCGTCCGGGGACAGGAGAGGACATTGCCGGAGGGGGCTATCTCCAGGAGGGGACATTGCTGGAGGGGGGGAGTTAACGCTCCCCCGCTTCGGCAGACAATACATCTTGTCGATGTCCCTAATGATGCGAAGCAGGAAGTATTATTGCGGCGCAATAAGCGCCGCTATAATACATCTGCCCCTATGTTCCCTACCACACGTACACACAGACATTCTAGGGTTAATTTGTTAGGAGACAATTAGCGTACCAGTATATTTTTGGATTGTGGGAGGAAACCGGAGTACCCGGTGGAAACCCATGCAAGCACGGGGAGACTATACAAACTCTGCACAGTTAGAGCCATGGAGGAATGAAACCCATGACCTTAATGCTGTGAGGCAGTAATGCTAACCATTACACCATTTGTACTGCCCCAGTACAGGTTATGTAAAAGAACTGACAGCCAGCAACATCCATTTAGAAAAAATGCTTTATATGGCATAATAAAGTACATAGTGACCAATAAGAAATGAATACAAAATTTTTATTTTTAACCAGGAAGGAGTCCATATAAACAGCAAAAAAATACTAAGCAGTATAAGCAGTCATTTAGAGATCAAGATACGGTCCTCCTCCAGCATGCTCATGGCCCAACAGCTGTTTCGGTGCTCCACAGGCACCTTAGTCATGTGATACTGACCAAGTGAAATGCTGCTGTGTTTATACCGGAAGTAAGTGGCCAGTGATTGCCTCCCAAATGGACACACATGCAGAAAGCGCTCAAATCCCGTACCAGAAGTGTCATGATGCACATCCGCTGGAAGTCCCCTCTGCGCTTTCTTCCGCCGGACATCCAAGACCTCACAGGCGGAAGCGCAGCCACGGCAACTGCATACAACAAAGTAGGTGGCTCTAAACAATACCGGAAGTACCAGAATGGGCGTTGTATTGTATTGCTGTTGTTGAGATTCAGCCAATCAGTGTCCGGCCAGTGTTTCCAAATTCAGCAGCACTTCCCGTGCCGCCGCCCGGCGAATAGCGCTATTCACTGAGTTCCCATTTGCCAGATCCTCTGACCAGCACTGCAGAGGGACCCCACTGCCCGCCACATGCCGCAGGGACCCCGCTGCCTGCCCCGCACCAGCTCCCCAAGGGTGTACACATGCAATTTATTGCATGTATAATTTGGCACATCAAGTGCCAAATCGTTAGCAGCCTCCCGGGGAGCTGCCGGGCAAACTGGTCTGACTTGTCCTAAGATACAGGCTTGTGTATGCATTACTGGGCCAGGCTGGTGGTCCATGAGTGGCATTTCTCAAAAGAGATTCCAGTCAGAACTCAGTTGGACACCTTGATCAAAATACTGAGGAAGTGGAATTTTGGTATTTTGTGGTATTTAAACTTTTTTCAATTTATTGCTGAAGTTAAAATCTAAATTTTAACTGTCCTCTGTAAAATTAAAAATTGTCTTCGTTGGGTATGAAATCTCCTTTCCTTTAACCTCAGGGGGTGCCCATGTCTATGGATATACCTCATAGTAAGCAGATCACCTGGGGAACATCACTTAAAAAAATGTTTCCCATTTTTAAAACAAAAGTCGCAATTACACACAGAATATTGGCATGCTACATATCATTTTTAAACAGTATATGCTGTTTGTGTGTCCGATTCACATCCCGATGTGAATAAGATGCATTTTTAAGGTTAGGTTAGAAATTTAAAAATGTTTATTTGTTACAAATCAACTGTAATTCTTGACTTTTAAGTGAATTTAACGCTTTGAGTGTTCAAAAGACTTTTAAGTGAATTTAAACCTTTGAGTGTTCAAAAGATCTGCTAAAAATGCCAGCGTTGCTCACATTTGTTATATAAATTCAAATAAAAATTTTTGTGTAAAAGAAGATTATATTTCCTATATAAGATAAACATTATAGGTCATTATGATGAATACAAATGTTTTCATGGCAATTTTCACACCTATTTTGACAAATTCACTTGGCACTCAAAGGGTTAAACATTGCTGAACACAACTTACCCACATAAAAACAGCTCTAAGTACAGGTATGTCCAACTTTAAAGAGCTGTTCTGTGTCCGACTTTGTAACTGGGCTCCCATAACATCAGTCGAGTTGTATATTTAACGTGGTGGAAACATCTGAATCCAACTTTTTACCGTCTTATTCAAAGCCGAAAACCTATGACTTTTAATGAACCCGGACACTATTACTTTGGTCGACTTTGCAAAAGGTCCGATTTTTGCGGAAAAATCAGACATTCCGCAAAATCAGACCAAAATTGTCTCCCATTATGTTCCGGCGTACAGGCCTGATTCAGAGATGATTGCTGATCGTGCAAAAAATGTGACTGTCCTACAAAAATCAGGACAGTTGGGAGGTGTGATATAACAATGCACTACCTAAAGCATGTACATGTGTTGCATAGTACCTTTATTTTATGTTAATCAAACTACTATGAGCAACTATATTATCCAAAATGGGGGTGTTACAGCATTGTCAAGGTTGACATTGACAAAAGGTTGACATGCAACAGGTGAAAAGGTTGATCTGGGTTTTTTCACATTTTTTGGTATTAATGTCGACACCTAAGCACATGGTCCCCAATTTTGTGTACCGCGTCCTCTAACATGACTTGCTTTGCTTGCCACACCTTGACAGGTGCATCACAGCACTCGGCACACTTAATCGTTTCACAGTTGGACAGTATGAAAAAGTATGAAAATTTTTACAAATTTGACAAACTCATCCATGTCGACATTCTGTTTATGTCAATCTTTTGTCAATGTTGACCTTTTGGTGTCAAACTATTGACTTTTAATTTATTAAAAGCAATGACTTACACATTTCTTGTGTTGTATGCGGATGGATGGCTGACAGACAATGTCTAGACAATGTCCAGTATTGCCATATCTGTATTATATTTGTAAGTGCTGCACTTTGTATTAATAGCTTTCTGTGTTGTCAACAATATTCCAGACTGATGGCTGCTGGATGAAGATATATAATAAATAATACGTGACTACTTAATGGCTTTATTTATCACTGCTAAGCAGAAAAAAACAAACCTTTTACCTCACGATTATAGTAATAGTCCAAGTATTACTTCATACATATCATTACGTGATGGGACATAGGCAGATATACAGTCTACAGTTTGATTAGATTTATCCTGGAAAGATTTTGCACTGACTATCTGTAAAGTGCTAACTCTCATCTCACTGTGTACTGCAGGCAATTCCCACAATCTGCTATTACGTTATATACTCCAGTGTATAAATGACAATAGAATAATAGTGTACAGCGGTGCAGCGCTAATGACTTGAGAGAGCTCTGCAGCAAAATGTCAGACACTGGCAACTAAGTGATAATGGATATTGTACCCTCATACACATTGTATAGTTTATTATGTGACAATTATCTAGCTAAAAGGCACCTAATGAACATTTCATTATATTAAATCATCAAATACATTTGTAATTGAATAAATGCAATGCAATCAGTATATAGTATTGTATTGTTCCATGCCAATATATTACCACTTTATGAAAGTAGTGGCAGGCTAACAGACCAAGCCATACAGTTCAATGGCAAAATAAATAAAGTTTAGTTATATTCAATAGAGATGAACAAACCAGAGACTCAGTTTTAAGACTTTGAATATTACATAAGAGCACAGAATTAAACATTATTCAGAAAAAGTTTAAGGCCAGTGTAACAGATTGTAAACATTACAAGAAATGTATAAAAAAAAGATATAGGGCGGTATTCAATGCAACTGGGGAGGGGGTTTGTGTGGCGAGGATGGCTTGTTTTGAAAACAAGCCATCCGCGCCCTCTAACCCCCTCGCCGGCTGCTCGCTGTATTCTGTGTTCCAGGAAATCCTCACCGTCAGCGGAAGGCGAGGATTCCCTGGAACGGAGAGGTCTGCCACAAATGCAGATAGCCCGCTGAATTTTCTAAAAAACCCGGCCGTATTGATGGCCCCATTCACTGTTTCCACCTCGCTGTAAAGAACCAGCAAGGAGGAAACGACGAGTGAAGGGACACAGTTGAATACTATGATAGTGAGATGTCGGCACTGCTTGCCGTATAGCTCGCCGTCAGAGGCTCACCGGCACTATTGAATATACCCCACATTTTTTGGGGGAATACAGCTCACTATCACAGCTCACTATCAGAGTATATACTGTACATACAGTGCACTCATCGTTGCTGCACCACTGCATGGGTACAGGTGCGCATATGTCACACCCGTGGTATAGAATCAATACACCATTGTTGCTCAATACATTTCTGTGAGCCGCGGGACCTAAATAGACGCCATAGTGTGGGGACAGGATTGCGCCAATCATCACATATGTCACACGTGGCAATTGACATGGCAACGATTAGCATAGCTACAGTACATCTGTGAATACGATGTGCACTTTTTGTCAGAAAGGTATACTGTATGTCAGGGATAAGCACTTGCTCAAAATAAAATGTCTTTATACAGTAATTGTGTTTTTTTCTGCTATGGCCAAACAGCTGGCTGCCAACTACACTGTAAATGATTTTTGTAATACTTTTAAATTGGCCTTTTCCTCACAATTATCTACTGTAGATCAATGGTTCCCAATCTTTTTTGAATCACAACATCCCTGAGTATCAAAAGTTGTTTCACAGGACCCCTAGGCCAAAAGTTTCTCATTGAGAAAATAAAAAACACAATCTTACGTTAAATCATTTATATTTATACCTCATCCTTAGGGTCAGTTATGTGGTAATGGACAGGATTTACTTCTGTTTGTCCACAATTTGCCCATAACATTGATCATAAATAATTTGAATTGGTCATGGACTGCCAATCCTGAGAACCCCTGCAAGTTCCCCAAGACACCCCCGGGTGCCACGGCACACAGTTTGGGAACCATTGCTCTTTATCACAGATACATTAGTACATATTTTTATCACGTACTATTTTGACATTTTCTTCTGGCTGCAAGTTGAAGTTATCAGTAAACGTGAGTAAGTTAGATCATAGTTGCCTACCCTCCTGCATTCTGCAGGAGACTCCCATAAATAGCACCAATCTCCCTTTCTCCCTCATTAGTCTACCAATCTCCCTCTTTATACCTAGCCCATATTACACGGTTACATTTTCAGGGGAAAAAGTAATGAGATCATCAGCACCATTTTCCAGCACTTTAGCAAGTACAGTATAGTAGCACTTACTTACTGCTTTGGGGCTCATCTATATTTGGATAAAAGTCATTTTAGAAGATTCCTTTCAGATTAAGCAGTACACACCCACGCTTCTAGGTGCAACGTGCACAATTTCATTTCACAATCTCTCCATATATGAAATTAGACACACCCTTTGGGTGAAGCTTGACACACACCCTCAATTGGGGCGCTGTGCAAAATTCTGCTACCAACTATAATCTTCCCGAAAATAGTTTTTAAAAGTAGGCAAGTATGAGTTAGACACTTTTGTTGGTAAGCTGCTCAATCAGAGGTGTGTCAGGTGCCAAAAGGGAGGGGTAATTCTGTCTAGGAAAAAAAACATGTTGTATCCCAATTGCACACTATGTATATATTTACTAATGTATTACACTGCAGAAAACGCTATGTGGTGTATTATGTAATATTATATTGTACTGTGCTCCTGTTACATCAGGTACATCTAGTTTATAGTATATGAAGCATTTACACAAAACCATTCTGGCATTATACAAGCAATAAGTAACTTATCCAGCTGTGAAAGCAGCACTGTGTTTATTACAGGCACTGGGCCAGATGTACTAAGCTTGAAAAGTGATAAAATGGAGAGTGGTAAACTGCCAGCCAATCAGCTCCTACCTGCCATGTTACAGGCTAGGGACGGGATGTTCTAACATTTGCAGCCCTCTATCGCCCCCCCTTCCCCGGGTACTGCATTGTTAATAATCGCATATTCTCTAACATATGCGATTATTAACACAAGGGACAGCTCTTGCGATAAAAGCTGTCCCTTGCGATGCGGCTGAGACCCGGGAGTTCATCTGCACAGAGTGCCGGGGCCGACTGCGGGGCATGCTGGGAGGGATCCGTGACCGATCCCTGACAGCGCTGCTGTAAGAAGCCCATAGGCTTCTGCAGGGAATCGCCAGCTTTTGCTGGTGATTCCCTCCGCAGCGCTGATACTGCGGAGGGGGGTTAGAGAATACAGAAATGTGGTAAAAACACTGTTTTTACCGCCTTTCTACTTTAGAGCATCCTGCCCACAGTTTGAAAAAAGACAGTAAGGAGCTGATTGGCTGGTGGTTTATCGCTCTCAATTTTATCACTTTTCATGGCTTAGTACATCTCATCCTCTGTGAGTTGCAGTCCAACAACACAGCACTATAGTCTGTGTATAGTGATATTAATAAGACCTAGAAAAATCACATTTCCCCTAAAATTAACAGAAAGCTACAGGTTTTGCTTGCTCAGTGGTATATGATAAATGCATTGGTGACAGTGTATGAGCTAGCAGCATAATGTACAATTGCCCAGGCACACAGATCAAACAATAACTGTTTATTTTTCAGATCAGTATCAGAAGTCCTTCAGTGAGTCATTATAGATTGCATAAATCGGGTTACAAAGCCATGTATAGTACTTCTCTGCATCATCATAGTTTATTAGCATCAGGTTCATTAGACGTGATGATCTGTACTCTATCTGTTCTCACTCATGGTTTTGAGCCTTCTTTAGAGAATCCTGTTGTCAGAAAAGTGTTACATTGTGAAATTAAGCATAACACTAGTCGACCTACCCCTTTTATTGAAATGGTGTTAGTTATATAACATGAGATGTTCATGGGAACTCCCCTAGCAATGAGGTAAGGACACAGACAACAGTGTCACCTACTGACCAATATGGACATGTGAAGGAACAACTCCAAAGCTTTAAGACAGCTTTTGCAACCAGTGGCTGTATAAGAGTGTGGAACTACAAGTGCAAGAATGACTTCACAGAATGCTTGCGTGGGTTTCCTCCGGGTACTCCGATTTCCTCCCACATTCCAAAAATATATTGGTAGGTTAATTGGCTCCCATCAAAATTAACCCTAGAATGTTTGTGTGTGTGTGTGTGTCTGTGCTTGTGTGTGTGTGTATATATGTGTATACATGTGGTAGGGAACATAGATTGTAAGCTCCACTTGGGCAGGGACTGATGTGAATGTTCAAATATTCTCTGTAAAGCGCTGCGGAATATGTGTGCACTATAAAAGAAACTGTTAATAAATAAAATAAATAAATAAATATGTAATTCATATAATTTACAGGATTTGAAAGCTCTTTCTAAGATCCCCCCAAAAAAGTGTTCTATGTCCCCCCCCTATAACATGAGTTGTGCACTAGTCTAAAATGTAATAAACAGGGTTGGCAGCATAGGTTATAATAATGCCCATTTGCTAAGGAGAACATTTTCATTACTATAGGATGGTACTACCCAGTAAGCAAGTGAAGGAAAGTACTTATGGGGGTGCTTAGTCTCAGGCTAAGTGACTGGGAGCTATTCAATTACTTCCCACGACTAACTGCAAGACTGCACTTATTGCGGATTTGTGCTTGAACTCTCCTGTGGTGTGAGTAGAAATCCCAGGTAAGTAGGTCTTTGGAGCTGGTTACTTCCTAAAAGCTGAATAACACTAGGACTCTACTTTATCACTCTTTAGGCACGCTCGGAAAAAATGACCATCGCATGTAGTAATTGAAAAGCTTCCAGGCACTTAGCCCTGAAAGCTCCCGGAAGTCTGATCTCGCACAAAGTGTTTGTTGCCTCTAGGGTAGCAAACACTTTTGTGTGAATTCCAGATTTGACAAGGGGGTGAAGGGTGCAAGCAGGGATGTCGTTACCGGCGTTAAAACACTGCTGCTGCAGCAACAACAACAATTTGCAGCCTTCACCCAGAATTCAATACCCCCTTAAGTTGCAAATCTGTGTTTTGAGTGTGGTCTATAACACTATTCTGTCCACACTAAAAACTCTCAAAAGCAAATAAATAATAATATTCGATAGAATATAGACTGCCTGCATTTCCAATTTATATTGTGATTTATACCCCTTTCACATCGTCACTAATTACCGGGTACAAGTCGGTTTCTTGCCTGCTGGACCCGGTAATTAGTTAGACGAGGAAGGGGTTACCGGGTGCCGAAAATGGGTAGCAACACGGCAATAAGAAAGTTCTTACCAGTTCATTGTTGTGCGGTGTGAACAGGTTAAACGGGTCAAGCAACCCGTTTCCCGTTCACACTATGGAGGAGTTAATGCTTGGAGCTTAAGCGCTGCCTCCTCCCTGCCCCGATGACACGCCGACACCCCGCCGCACCCCTTGATGATGTTAGCGAACCGGCTATTGCCGGTTCACTGTTTGCAGTGTGAACACACCGTATATGCAGGGTCGCACCGGGACTGAACCGGTTAAAAGTCCCGGTGCGACCCTGCGATCTGAAAGCAGTATCATTGTGTATTATTGGGATGATTACTGATCAGAAACAATCCAGATCTGCAAAATGCAGTTTACACCTTTCTTCTTTGCCTTATGGTAATTTGAAAGTAAAATTGCTCTCAGTACTTAAAATAGCATAGTATCATGTCCCTTTATATGTTTAACACTCAAAAGGTGGTTGTTCGTAAAATAAGCAAAAAATAAGGTGCAAACAAAGAAGTAGCAAACCTTTTCCCATGAAGAGAACTGCCCTACACAGTTATACAAACTTGCACACTGGCCCCTCATTGGATAAAAGGCCAAATGCAGCCCACACACGCACCGATTTTAGAACGCGTTTTGTACTTTTAAAGTACAAAACGCATCGTGCGTACAATTATCGGGGTGTATTCGTGCGGCGTGTGCGACGCGATGCTGTGCTATGCGCGTTCCCGGGGGGCGATTTTAGATGTCCAAAAAAGTATGTGCAGCAGGTACTTTTTTGGACATTATCGCATAGCATCGGGCTCAGCATTATACAGGCATACGAGCCGATGCTACACGATGGTTTTTTTTTTTGGGAAATAAAGTACCTCAGACTACTTTTTTTCAACATACAAATTGTTATCAACAACTTTATTGCAGGTTTAAAACATGTGAACTCGAACAAAATAAAGGTCAGAAAAAGCCAGTGAAAAAATGTGCTTAAATCGCACAGCATCGCATCGCAGACAGCAAAATAACCATCACATCGGGTCATGCTTAATTCTGGCAGAAAAATTGTAAAGAACCATTGTACAGCCAAAAACGCATAGCACTGAAATCGGTGCGTGTGTGGGCACCATAAGTCCTACTCTCAATCAAAGAGTGTAGCTGGAAGCTATTTCCTGTTGTTAATTCACAATCTGAGATACGGACTATAGGACAGACATTTGTTAAATAGTGTGCCTGAGACCTGCAGATCAGATTTGCCAACTACAGTATAATGTGAAGGGACAAACTTTTGGTGGCCATCCTAGGTTATATGGGGGTTATTCTGGTTCCTTTGCATTGTGAGAGTGATGTTTTTCATCTGTGTATGCGCAAATTCACCCTGCGGCAGGGAGCAGGTGGTAATGCAAAAGGCGGTTGGGCTTTAAATCGCACGCAGTGCTGCAAAATTCGCAGCGCTGCAAGATTTGCAGCACTGCGTTTGAACCAGAATAACCCCCTATGTCTGTAAAACACATAGGGGAAGATGTATTAAGCCTTAACAAGAGATACATTCAAGTGTAATAAGGAGAGATAAACGTCCAGCCAATCAGCTCCTTACTGACTTTTTTCAAACACAGCCTGTAACATGGCAGTTGGCAGGTGATTGGCTGGATGTTTATCTCTCCTTATCACACTTGCATTTATCTCTTGTTAAGGCTTAATACATCTGCTCCATAGTTATGTATGTGTAAATCAGTAGGGGAAACAGGGTTGCAAGTCACATATCTCTAGGTAGGCTGGGACCAAGGCTTCTTTGCAAAAGAGAGAATATCAGTCAAGGACTTAAGCCCTGTACAATGTTAGCCAGAATTTCTGGCTAAATAGTCCCTGAGCAACTATATTGCCCGTATTTTGGAGTGTGTACAGGGCGATATTGCTAGGAAAGTGCTCCTGCAACAAGCCCTGTACTGGTCGCTGGTTGCAGCATGACTTAAGTTGTCAGGTAAAATTTGCTGGTCACTGAAAAAAACGGTACACTGTGCGATATTGTCAGAATCGCTCAGCGACCTAATCGCACCATGTGAACACTCCTGTAAGCTAGTCCATAGCACAGCAAACCATCTTGAAATCTGCTAAGAGTGGCTAATATATATATATATATATATATATATATATATATATATATATATATATATGTTCAAATGTGTCATCATGGCCAGTGCACAGTTTTCTTGGCCTTTCATTTATTATAGAGAAAAACAATATGTACTGGTCATAAAGGAATCTTGAAGAGAAGTTAAAATCAGTCAGCAGTAGCAATCTGAAAAAAATATATTACCTGCTTTAACTGCACTTGGCAATTAGCCTTTAATTATATGTCTAAAACCTATCACTGACATCTGACTTCATTTTACCTCAGCCAGCTTCATTTGCTTACCAATTCCGCAGGCCGGCCTGCCTGCCACATCAATATTATGCTAGTAAACAGTGACACCTAGTGTACAAATTGTGTAAATATCGGTCACTCCGCAACAAAGCACAAATGTTGTAGTGAAAGATCAGAAATGGCACTGGTCCTTTGGTAGCTATTGGTACAATTCTTTACACACTCTTGTTCAATATTTAATGAAAATAGTTTATTACATACAACAACGTATTAGATACATTTAACACTAAACGAATAAATTATTTGTTGTACATTTTTGTAGAATTTATGTGAAGGTGCAAATTGTTTATGGAGTATTATAAAGCATTACAAATGCAGTATACAGCTGACATGTGTCCAACTATTTCTTTTTTTACCATTTGTTTACAACTTCATTATTATTATTATTATTATTATTATTATTATTATTATTATTAGTGTATAATAATAATTAGCGTTTGCCTGCTGCTTTGTTATGTGAATGTCTTCTGAAATAAATAATCTGTCTAGATTATTAACTATGATTATATTTCTCCCCTAAAATGTATATTCATATACATTTCATTTAGGTTTGTTAGCAAGGCTGGGGAAGATGCAACACATGCAGAGAAATTTAAATTAGAGTGGAATGTGTTCAAACTGAAATAGAAATTGCAGTGTAAAGATTAAACAGACAGTATTTACCCTGCACAGAAACAATAAAACTCCCAAATCTAACTCTCTCTCTGCACATGTTACATCAGCCCCACCTGCAGTGCATATGGTTTTGTCCATTAGAGAGTGATTGTGCCTTTCCGACTGAATCAGAATAACCTGCTATGTGCTTGATATTGGAATGAACAGACAACAAACTAATGGTGTGTACACACAGTACTTTTTGCCTTCCGATGTTGACGATATAGTCAACATCAGATCGGAATCGGATGCAGATCTCAAGGGTTTTAACCCTTGCGATTCCAATCCGATTCCGATGCACGTTCACATATCGCACGGCAGAAAGTCTTGTCTGCCATGACTATATAGTGCAGATCTGCACTACAGTATATAGTCAGACTTGTATGCAAATCGGATGTGCCTTCAGATACTATCCACGATCTGATCTGATCGGATCGTGGATAGTATCTTAAGGCACATCTGACCATGTGTACACACCATAAATTTACAACTTTATTATATACAGTATAGACGTAATAATAATAATAATAATAATAATAATAATAATAATAATTACAATAACAATAAATAGCTGCTTTTTCTCTCTTCATTGTAAATAGATCATAATCTGTCTCTTGTCATATATATTAAATAAAAATAAAGCGCAGGAAAAAATGAACGGGGTTATATCTACAGCTGGGATGATTAGGTGTAGTTGAGGCATTTTATCTAATTTATTAGATCTGCTTATGAAAGTCTGACTCAATTATTGGAAGCACCGTAACTTGCACAATTAGCCCCGAATTGGATTCCCCTGTGTGCCGCCTCATTGCTTGTGCATATGTTTTACATCAGGCCGCGGTGCATGGTCCTGCTCTGAGTGATGAAAACAAAACTGAAGGTCTGCCTGTCTGCAGAGCATACCCTGTACATAACTGCTCTGCATATGGTTAGTTACTGAATTCACACAAATACAGCTGTGCAGTGTTGTACACAAGTTGGGTGCAATGACCTTTATAACCAGAGAGATTGAACTGTGGTGGGTGTCGGTGAAGACCTTCTCACGTGGACCAAGTTCAGAGATGGCATGGCCAGGGGAATGCATGTCACACATACTTTCTCATAAAGGATTATATGCCTATAAGGAAGCAGAACTTTGGAACTAATTGCAGGTACATATGATGATGATGATGATGATGATGATGATGACTTACTGTATAACGCCCCGGGCACATTTACTATTTAATTATCCAGAACAATTAGCCAGGCTTCCATACAGGTTCATAATATACTTCCAATTTATCTCCAACTCTACATTGGCCCTAGATGGTGCATTAAGCATCATGAAGACAGTGGGCCCAGTACGCAGCAGAAGCACAGAGGAAGAGCCGGATTTCTTTTGCGCATTGTTATTTTAACATCCACCTAAATTTAGGGATATGGTCATTTGGTCTACAGAAAGAAGATCTACAAGCATTTGGTCGACAGCATTAGGTCAACATGCAGAAAGGTCAACATGGGTCTAGGTCGACATGGGTAAAGGTCATCATGGGTCTAGGTTAACATGGGCCTAGGTTTACAGGGTCATTAGGTCGAAACAAGCATTAGGTCAACATGGGTAAGGTCGACATGGTTTTTTTTTACTGTTTTTTGAGCCGACGCGCCGACAGGCGGTATTTCATGCCCTACCATCCACTAGGTGGGAGATTTAAATAGTGGGCTGAGCATAGCGAGGCACCAAGCCCGAAGCATGCAAGGGGGCACGGTTCACGGTGACGGAGAATTCAGGTCATTTAGTGGGGGCGGGGGCGCTTTATGGGCTGTGTATGGTTCCCACATCTCATTTAATAATCAATTCCCACAAAATTCTATTTAGTTTAACCAATTCATTGTAATATTACTTACACTTGTACATTTAATCAACACACAGTAAAGAGCTCCCATAGTGCCCTAACACCCTTCAGTACATGTATTCCTTTTTTGCCATTCCAGGATTGTACTTGTGCCATGTACATGTGTGACAGAACAGAGGTTTACATCACCTGTGGGCAGTTTTAAAATTCACAACTGATTTCGAAGCTCCCAGATGTTTGTCAGTGATGCTGGAAACATGAGATCTCTGATATTGGGTAAATGACAGTAGTACAAGCCAAGGCACAGTAATGGCTGCTTTGTTGCTATGATGTACTGAATAATCGCACTTTTACACATGTTTTCATAAATTCACATATAAAGATTCTCAAAATTGGACTTATTAAATAGGAATGTTGAAAATTTAGTTTCTCAAACGCATTTTATTTACTCAGCTGACCATTCAGTAATGACGATTCATGAATTTGATAGTGTGTACAGTATGTTATTGTATTTACAATTTCATTTTGGTGCTGAATTCAGTTATCTGCCAATCCCATACATTAGAAGGATGTGTGTTATACAGGACGTCCTTGCAGGTACTGCTACAAACAAGTGGTGAATGGCAATGTTTGGGTTTACTATAATCCACCATTTAGAGGTGAACAAGCCGTGCAATTTCATACAGATTGAATTTTGAAGTGTGACAGGACATTATGCAGGGGGATACAATTCTGTGTTTGCTTTGCCATTATGCAGGATTGCTGTTCCACACTGTGGGCTCTCTGTACTAAGCCTTGGTCAAAGATAAAGTTCCAGCCAATCAGCTCTTAACCGACATGGCACATGATGTGTTTGAGGAATGGCAGCAGCTGGTTATTTGGTAGTTTGTCTCTGTCCACTTTATTTCTTTCTTAGGGGTACGCTTACTAAGATGGAGTTCTATTGAAGATGGGATGTTGCCTCTAGCAACCAATCAGATGCTACTTCTTATTTATTTAGCATTTTCTAGAAGATAATAGATATAATCTGATTGGTTGCTATGGGCAACATCCCATCTTCAATTGAACTCCCATCTAATACCCCTTTCACGTCACCTCTAAAACCTAGGTTATTGCTGGGTTGCAACCTTATCGACCCAGGTCAAGGTGTGGTGTGAAAACACCAAACCTAATAACCCGGGTCAACAACTCATCAATTCGACCCGGTTTATATGAAGGGTTAAAAAGGGTTTAATGTGAAAGGATCAGACCTTAGGTATTAGTACATTTACCCCAAAGGCTTATTACATAGACCCCCTATATTTGTTTGTTACGCATTTTGCTTAATTTATAGCCTAGAAATAGAACTCCGATGATGATGATGATGATGCTTTATGGAATGGTTGACATTATCAATTTTGGAGGAATGTCAGAACAGAAATGATGGGAATTCCAGAGCAATACAAAAATAAGAAGGTGCAAAACACTTCAGTCCTGACAGAGATATAAACCATTCTACACCCATATTCAAAAAATGAATGTTCCAAAGACAGTTTTCATTAGCAGACTGTAAAATGCTCACATAAAGGTCCCATTAGCTACAAATGAATCGACTATCACATATACAGATCTGTAGCCACTCTCCACTTTGCCATGATGCGTACACACGTGTGCATACATCGCAGCATGCAACTATTCCTGGCAAGGTGTGAAGTCATGAGTGCTCTCCCACCATTGCATTCTCTATGGGCGTGGGCGGAAAACACATGCACGGGCACACTTTCATTTACATACTTCTTACATACTATAGATAGTAAGTTTGTGAGCAGGGTCCTCTTGTGTCTGATGGTTATTTCCCAGTCTTGTTCTAGTACTCTTTGTTCCCAATTCTAAAGTGCAACAGATTATGCTGGTGCTATGTAAGTAACTGTTAAGTATGTATGTATGTATGTATGTATGTGTGTGCACCTCTCTATAGACATAAGCATCTTCCATTTTTTTTAAGTTTCGTGTCTTTTTTGCTATTATCATTTAAGTGACTTCTAGAATTGACTTTTAAAGTGTTATCTTTTACAGTATGTATTGTTTGTCTAGGAATCTCCGATTTTAGTGAGAATTATTTATTATGTACAGTACAGTACAATTTTAGATGCTATCCTGTTATTTGCTTTGTCTGTTAAAATAATTAGATTTTATACTTTTTATCTAATATCATATGTAAGTCATAATGTTATAGACTAAACTAGGACACCTAAGGTCACTTTTATACCCTATCCATTGTCTTATACATTTTGAAATAAGGTGCACCACCACCGCCTGAATTTTGAGGGCAAAACTGGCATGCGCACATTGAGTGTTAGGGGTGCACAGGCACCCCCTAATGCTGTGCCCACCCAACTTTATGAACACCTCCCTGCCACTAGCAATACCAGCAATACCTTTTACCAAAGACTTTTGCTTCGTAGAACTGTATTCCATTAAAAGAAGCGCCCATCAATCAATTATATGTATGTTTTGCATTGTTAATTGTACGAGACCATTGTCATATCACTACGTACCTGTATCATCCATATATGTCTTTGACTTTATTTGCATGTACTGTTACACAGAGTAATTAGGAGAGCAAACCTACAATAGGCAGGAGATTATGGTGTGGCTGAGAGACGTTTCATATTGTAGTGAGTGCCAATAGATGATGGTAGACACGGCTGATTGGTGGTGTTAGACACACCCAATAGGTGGTGTTAGACATGCCCAATAGGTGGTGTTAGGCACACATCTTTGACGGTGCACCTCCTAATAAAATGTGCTGCGCAAGCCTATGTTTATTGCTGATTACATAGTTACATACCCACTGGGAGTGTCCCACATCACTGCACCTTGCATAACTGTGTAATAAAGAGGATGATTGTACACATATATATATAATGATCAGGCGGCACTCTCGGATTTGATGAAAAAACTTCAGTGAAAATTTATTGCTCCGACATGTTTCGGGCAGTGTATGCCCGTCCTCAGGGATCAATATAACCATGCAAATAAACGTGATTTATACACACAACCAAGTGAAGGAAACCTCCCCCTGTGCACCACATTTACCCGCCCTCTCTCACCTGTGATCCATTGCATGCCTGCGCTTCCGCCCACTCACAGCGTTCACCGCTCCGGCGGACGCCATTAGGGAGGCCGTCGCCATACTCAGCATTCAGCCACTCCCAGTGACTCCCTGTGACGTCTGCGTGCGTCTCTTTGCGCTGCGGTCCGGCTTGAAAGCCAAGCCTCGCTCTGAATTCCGTGGAGGGACGGTTACCATGGGGACTGGGGAAACAAACACAGAAAATGACAAATCAATATAAAACGTGCATAATATTGTACATGCTGTGAAAATAGGAGGCTGCTATAGCCATAAAAGAAGCGAATAATTCGCTAGTACAGTGTTAAAAGTGAAAAAATGTTAAGAAACACATAAAAACATATGTTAGACATATTAGACATTTAAAAACCTGCAGTTAAGGCTTTTATGTTCCACTGTAATCATAGGATATATATATTGGCTACTTATAAATGCACTAAAAGCAATGTGTATACACTTTCTCTTATTTATATATAATAATGATCTTTTGCCAAAAAATATCCTTTACAGTGGTGCATGTACTGTTACACAGAGTAATTAGGAGAGCAAACCTACAATAGGCAGGAGATTATGGTGTTGCTGAGAGACGTTTCATATTGTAGTGAGTGCCAATAGGTGATGGTAGACACGGCTGATTGGTGGTGTTAGACACACCCAATGGGTGGTGTTAGACATGCCCAATAGGTGGTGTTAGGCACACATCTTTGACGGTGCACCTCCTAATAAAATGTGCTGCGCACGCCTATGTTTATTGCTGATTACATAGTTACATACCCACTGGGAGTGTCCCACATCACTGCACCTTGCATAACTGTGTAATAAAGAGGATGATTGTACACATATATATATATATATATATATATATATATACACACACACACACACATACACACGTTTAGATGAAATACCATCACAAAAGGTGCATACACACGTACAGATTTTTCTGTCTGATCTATCTGGTGGGGACAAAAACCTGGAAATGTATGGGAGCAACTGACAATCAAAAAATTGTTCCCAAACGCTTGAAAACAGACAGTGATCAGTCAGACAAATTGTACAAATCATTCTGATATAACAAATTTATCAAAGCATATATTTTTTTTCTGTTTTCCTGCATTTGGGTGGAAATTTTTGATTGTCATATGCTCCCATACATTTCCAGGTTTTTGTTCCCACTAGATAGATCAGACAGAAAAATCTGTACGTGTGTGCGCATCTTAAGAGTAGCAAACCTTTACAAAACAGTGGGGGCATTGCTTTTGTTAATAAGAACACAAAGTACAGTATATAGTGCCTAGAACAGTAGAGGTTAATGATATAAAATAATAGGCCCAGTGACACTAGGTCCGAATAGATTGGTAGATTTTTATTTTTTGATAATCAGTAAAGCCACAATTGGCAGGCAATAACCTGAGCAAAAACAATAATCTGAGTAATATACACTATCTAGTAGAATAGTACAATGTGTAACCCAGCTAAACACTGCTTCATGTTAGAAAGCCTACCTTGTCTTTCTAGCCCTGTACATGTAATCCTGATATAAACATTCTCCCACCTACATTACTTATATGGAGAAAGTCAATCAAACTAACACACAGCGCACTTGTAATCAAACACTGTTCCTGAAATGAAAAATTGAATTGAGAAGTTTTTCGCTGCTTGAAATGTGAAAGAACGAGATTTCCTTTATGGAAAAAAAAAATCCTGACATTTTTCCAGCCTCTTATCTCTAAGAATTAAAAGAGACATTCCAGCCTGCTTAGATGTAAGTCTGCTCTACTATGTTCAATAGGGGATGGCGAGCATGTGATATCAGAGGAAGCGTTCTAAAGGTGGCATTAAACTGTATTTTTGAAATAAAAGCGTGCTCTTTTTTCCTGCAACGCTTCAGTAGAGGTTAGGCGTATGGCCCACATCAGGGAGAGTAATGTGATTGCCATCAAACCGAGCAGGCATGAACAGCTCACTTTAGATTTTTTTTTTTTCTTTTTAAACAGGATGGCAGATGAATAATAGATTTTGCAGCCAGGGCCACACAGGTTGCAAGAACCTGGTCTAACCAGGTGTAATGACGGAGGCTTCTCAGGAGAGCAGTGCTGAAGATATACATCATGTCCTCACTTGTTCCAATTACTCCAATACCAACATTAATCCTAGGCAAAACAATGCGTCTTCTTTCCTCCCCACTAAAACAGTGCTGTTAGGGGAGCTTATCAAGCAGAGAGGCTTGTGATGTGTGGAACTGTGTGCCGCACATCATCCCGTCTTAGGTGCTACATCAAACAGCATTTGATGGAAACCAAGAGTAACCTACTGGCCCCTCTCATGTTATTTTTAGGCTTTGTTCGTTAAGGGGGAAATCAAGAACCTTAACCATGTTATTGGAAGCCTTTTTATTATAGCAACTTGCATTTGATGCATTTAGCACTTTATTGCTATTTTAACAGCCTGTGCTATTTCATCAATATATTCTTATATTTTTGTAACATTATTTAGGATTGCATTAATTCTTTAAAGGAGATATCTACCCAAAATTAAATATTTAGGAGCTGAATGTTAAGGTTCCCCATTTATCTATGGGAACAAATGCGTGTGTGCGGTCATTCCCCCTCCGGCACAACTGAGTGCAGGAGGGTGAGTGGACCCCCTCAAACTGAGCCACACTGAGCGGTGCACCATGGCGACCCATCAAACTGACCCGGTGTCTTGGATGCAGATTTGCAAGGCTGTCTTTTCCTTTTAATTTTAGATGAACCTTTTCATAGATGTTATATTGCAGTCACCATTGTCATAATATTGTCATTTTATCTCTGACATTTCCCATCCTGGATGTTATACAAATTGCACTTGAATCCATATCTAAACTATGCAGAGCACCCAAGAGGGCTGCCTTCAATGGTTCCTTCCTGGGCAAGATGAGAAATGCAGTGCATATCACACCACACATACTGTATGGCTTAACTCATTTGTATACTTACAATTTATATATATAGTGGAAGCAGGTGCGGCATTCGGACTGAATAAAACACGCTAGATAGCGATGAGGCAACGTTTCAGTTTCTAAACTGTTTTTAGAATAAAACTGAAACGTTGCCACATCGCTATCTAGCGTGTTTTATTCAGTCCGAGTGCCGCACCTGCTTCCACTGTATACTTCTCCCTATTTCAAAGCCAGTATATATATATATATATATATATATATATATATAGATAGATAGATAGATAGATAGATAGATAGATAGTTGTTTGTTCAGCACTCCGGACGAATATGCAAATACCTTGGTGCCTTCCCGATGGATTGGATAATTGCAGCAGATCCCTGTGGCTTTGAAAATGAGCCTTAGGGAAGAAGATGCGGCACTCCAAGGGTTTGTATAAAGAGAAGTCTTTTTATATTTTCATGGTGAATTATATGGACATCATCGACGTTTCAAGGCCGTTTGGCCTTTTCATTAGGATGTAATCCAAAGTGCAGATAGTGCTGGGCAAAAAAGTCCAGGAACAGAGCATTTTGTACCTTATGGAATGGGTCATGTTGGAGGGTATGTATTTTTTATTCTAATAGACAAAACCATGTGCACTGCAGGTGGGGCTTATATAACATGTGTAGAGTTAGATTTTGTTTCTGTGCAGGGTAAATACTGGCTGCTTTATTTTTTCACAGGAATTTAGATTTCAATTTAAATTATCCCAGCCAAATGTAACTCTCTCTGCACTTGTTACATTTTCCCAACCAGCAGTGCAGCATGGCTTTGTCCATTAGAGCAGGGTTGGCTACCTGGCCCTCTCCTCCAGGGAGTTTCTGGACTTCCCTGGTACTGTATGATTGCCAGCACCTATGGTGAGCTAGGTAATTGAGAAGAAAGATGTTTTTACCAGAGGTGATGGCAATCAAACATTA
This sequence comes from Crinia signifera, assembly GCF_055691185.1. Taxonomy (NCBI): domain Eukaryota; kingdom Metazoa; phylum Chordata; class Amphibia; order Anura; family Myobatrachidae; genus Crinia; species Crinia signifera. Next base: position 234,080,924 of record NC_139219.1, on the reverse strand, counting down.
CCAGGGAAGTCCAGGAACAGAGCATTTTCTCCCTGAAGGAGAGGGTCAGGTAGGTAACCCTGCATTAAAGAAAAAATGTACTTTGCAATCAACTCTGAAACAGTCCCAATGTTAGAAAATAAATAGTCCCCTATTTTTGGAAATGCGTTTACTCTCAGGGCCAGATGTACTAAGCTTCAAAAGTGATAAAATGGAAAGTGATAAACAACCAGCCAATCAGCTCCTACCTGCCATGTCACAGACTGTGTTTGAAAAATGTAAGGTATGCGCTGATTGGCTGGCTGTTTATCACTCTCCATTTTATCACTTTTGAAGCTTAGTACATCTGGCCAAAAATGTTTGTTGTGTCAAACCATCCACAGTGTGAGGTGCAACACTAATCATCTCTCCTCCTTTCTACACTAATATAACCAGTAACACATAATAGTCATACTAATTACTTCAAGAGTATAACCTTGTTTTTAACATCATTGTTTCCATTGTACTATTTTTAATCACAAAAGTATTTCTGGCTAATCATGTTAAGTGTAAAGAGACAACATGTCTTAGTGACTGGTTGATGGGGGCATTCTGCACTGATAACATCTGTTCTGGGATCTCTAGTAAAGCCAAATGCCTATGGGCTCTTGTTCCTGCCTCTTACCATGAAGAAAGATGAACTCTTAAAGTGGAATCTCTCCTGCGGCAAATAGAAATGTGAAGCTCTATATAGGAGCAAACTCTGTTCCCAAGTAGTAACGCTTGGTACATATGAATAGATACCAATACCATCGTCCTGAGGGATTCTTTTTCTGTTAAGTGGTCACTTATGACTGCATATGTATCAAATGCTTATCTGTAAACATAGTTTTTCTCTACTTACAGCAGTACAGTATATCGTTTTACCTAATCTCTCTGTGGATTGTAAAATAATGTCCCATATCAGGAGATTCACTTATGATCGCTGATACTGCCAAAACAAAAACTTTGTTGGCTCACAAACAAGTAATATCAATGATCATCATCCAATACTGGTGCTATATGTATTATGGAGGTTATTCAGGTTCACATGCAAAGCTGAAAAATTTGCGGCTTTGGGTGTGGTTTAAACACCGCCCGCTGCCCGCATTAACGCCACCCCCTCCACCTGCACGACGAGTTCCCCTGCGCGCGTGCGTGCAAATGGATGTTTAGCATACACTTGCATGTGGGGAGGAAGTGCATGCAAAATCTAAGACACTCTGTGGTGTCTTAGATCTGCGGGCTAACTGTGCTGGAAGCTAGCAGGCAGCTGACATCAGCTGATGCCAGCTACACGCCCCCGGCACCCGCGTCGTCGCCCAATTACCATGAAACGCTGGGTGTTCCCATGGGTGCAGTCCATCGCCGCCACCCCACAAATCCTGTCCACGCTGCTAGGTATTAACGGGACAGCAAATAAGTAATTCGCCATGCCCACTCGCACCAAGCGGCTGCACATGCGCATAAATGCTTATGCGCAGTCGCTAAACATTGCTCCCCGTGCGAACACACATGGGAGCGAATGGACCTGAATAAGGTCTTATATGTAGCATAAGTATGCCTATAGGTTACATGTACAGCCAATCCAGGAGAGACAGTTTGCTAGTCATCTCTCCCCCTTCATGCTAGTCCTTCTTTTCAAGTACAGTACAGCGCCAATGAGCTAGTGCTGAGTTATACCAGTGCTAGTTTTCAGCAGGTACCAGCACAACCTCAGTTCCTGGACCGCTAATTAAGTATGATATCATCAGGAACTCGGTTCCTAAACCTGTTCTGGCCCAAAATGTACTTTCCATAAGATTTATTTTATTTTAAAGTCACCTGTGAGTGCCTATGTTTTTAAACACAATATATACACATCTCTCTCTCTCTCTATTTTTATTTAATTGATCCACCCCCAGACCCGGAGTTCCTGGACCTATTTTTTCAGAAAAATAGTACTGGTTATACATATTGCTGCTGGTGTAGCTGGTGTAGACTACACATGCATGTCGTCAGACTACACATGTTTAGGAGCAGTGCACAATTACGGGTGATGCATTTCACTTACATCTCCATCAGGGTTGCCTACCTGACCCTCTCCTTCAGGGAGAAATTGCTCTGTTCCTGGACTTCACTGGAAATGTAGGATTGCCATCACCATACCCTCCAACTGTACCGATTTTGCCGGTACAGTACCGTTTTTTAGCGGTCAGTACCGGCAAAATACAAAGTGTACCGATGTACCTATTTTCAGCTGGCCCCGGCCACGGGTAGTAAACAGTAGCACCCGTTCCCAGTGCACTTGCTGAAAGACGCTCAAAACAGCAGGTTTGCCCCGGCAATGAGCGGTTAGCGCTGCTGGGTGCTCCCGCATCATCGCTGGGAAAGACGTTCATCTGCTGGTATGAAGCCGTCCTCTCCACACTGATGGCGCCGGGCAGGTTGAAAGCCGCTCAGTGTGTATGCCCTGAGCGGCTTTCCCCGCGGCGATGATAGTCATCCCAGTGTGTATGGACCTTTACCTATGTATAGTGGCCAGCATTTTGTTGTGATTTAATTGCACATTATTTAAACAACTATTTTTGAACCTTTTGTGTTATTAGTTCAAACTAAAGCCCGTGAATATTATGGCTTCAGCAATATACTTTCACTTTGAGCTGTGACAGTTTTTAGCCCACAAACTCTCCACCTCAATGCCAGTCTCTATCTGCTCCGATCTCCAATCTCTGTCTTCACTGCTCCCTCTCTTCGTATCCAGCGAGTGTAAAACAGATCAGTGTCCCAGCAAAAATTGCTTTTACTTTCTGTTATGACATCTATTAACACACAAAGGAGTAATTTGGTCTGTCGACTGGGCTGTGGCAGTACTTCCTCTCATATAGGTGAGAAGTCGTTCGCCTTCAATATATGTAGATTTAGACCTATCGTTTAAAACTGTTATTTATTGCATTATCATTTAAAAAGCTGTAATTTTATAGATATCACAGATTTCCGTTGCATCTACTTTTGTGATATTCTCTGTTTATCCTTGGGATTCAATACTTGGTGTTGAAGACCCAGTTTCCCAGAAGCCCTTTAGCTATGTAAGCAAGCCACAGGTGTGCTCTGACAACATGCCCAAATTCTTCTTTATCAGTTGAGCAGAAAGAAAACAAAAAAGGAGCTGATTTAAACACATACAGGTACTTAGAGTGTGCAGAGTGATTGAAAAAGCCAGTGTATAAGAAGGCTGGTGAGGTACTGTATAATGTATATGGACCAGGTTTGTGCTTCAACACTATAGTATATAGTAGTTCACTTATCATTATTCTATGGGCAGAGTTTAGGCTCATAGCAGCATCAATTGACTTCATTAACCTCTAATATGTGTTGTTAGTGGTATCTTCTTATCACACAATACAAAGCAATCTACTGTCAACGTTCACGCAGCTTCTTTTGTCACCTCATTTAGAATGTACCTATTGCATGTTTCCATCTTCAGAATATATGTATAAATAAAATGTAATAATAATAATAATAATGGAAAAATCATATAAATATATTTTTCTCTCTAAGGGCCAGATGTACTCAGCTTGAAAAGTGATAAAATGGAGAGTGATGACACACCAGCCAATCAGCTCCTATCTTCCATGTTTCATGCTGTGTTTAAAAAAGTGTCAGTTAGGAGCTGATTGGTTGATGGTTTGTCACTCTCTATTTTATCACTTTTCAAATCTTAGTACATCTCGCCCTAAGGGCCAGTGTCATGTCCCACGACATATGTGTTCCATATGCTGTTAAGTGTCTGCCATGTTACTATTGCAAAGCTTTGCATCTTGTGAATATTGTCCCAAAGGGATGCGCCCATGGGACTGCCCAGGATTGCATTGGCTTTCCCATAAAAACACTGGGTGTTCCCATGCTGATGCGTCCATGACGTAGGTGCAGGGGGTGGGCAGCCGACATTAGCAGATGTCAGCTGCCCACCGGCTTCCCTACAGGGTGCACACAGACCTAAGACACCACAGAGGTGTCTTAGGTCTGTGAGCGCTTGCAAAATCATTCGATGGTCGGCGACCATCCAAAAGATTTTGTCCCCGCACACAAGCCTGCGAATGGATGTATATGCAAAACATCCATCCGCATGCATACGGCAATATTCGGCGTGCGAGGGGGAGGGGCGGCTAGTAGTGCAGGCGGCACGTGAATGACACACAAAGCTGTGAGATTTGCAGCTTTGCATGTCAATGAGAACAACCTCCAAAGTCTCCTGGTGTAAGAACTGGTTCAATACAGACATACACAGGGGGGGGCTAGCTGGATTTGCCAGCAACCTATTGGGTATCTCACTCAGATACCCAATAAGAGACTCACTCCAGTCCAGCCCCGGCCAGTGATAGTTTTGTCTTTGCAGGCCTCTTAATTTCAGGGTTCCCTGGCTTCATTTCAGTTTTTCCTTCCAAGTAGTGAACTTCTGACTCCGGACAGATTCTTCCATTATCTGTGGACTCCTGCTGCACACCTGGTCCAGCTTTGGTTTCATAAGTGCTTATTAGTGGGGCCCAGGTGTTTATTTCTTATTTTCTTGCTGGCTGTATTCTTCTTATTTGTCCCTTGTGGGTACTCTGGGTTTCCAGGGTACACTGCAGGCTTTACACCAATACTCAGCCTATATCTTGTTTTGGGTACTCTCGGTACCATTGTGTGGTTTGTGTTTTTGTGTGGTATATTGTGTCCTTTTGCTTGTTATTTATTTTGGTATCTGCAACTCGGTCACTTATAGTTTGCAACACGGTCGCTTATTTTGACTGTTCCTGAGAGGTTCCAGTAAAGACCTAGTGGCACCGGAGTTGGGACAGACTTAATTCGCCCCCTCAAACATGGCTATTATAGGTGAAGCCTTAGCGTTTGCAGGTACTGGTCACCTCTCAAGACAGATCAACAGAGACAGTGTAGGATACGCTGTGGCTGTTCTGAACAGCAGTCACAGCTGTGGGGTAACACCCGAAACCTTAACAAAGCCAGTTCTTCTTTCATCCTACTACAAACCACCAACCTTGCTATACAATGAATCGCATTTTAATTGCATGCAACATTTTCGCATGGGCCACCTAGTTATTATTATTATTAACATTATTATTATTATTACATATAAATTATAAGGTGCCACAAGTGGTTTGCATAACAGTAACTGAAGAACAAAAACAGAGCACGGGTAACAATTAGCAGCACAATTCTTAGTACACAATACAGCTGAGATGTAGGGAAGCAGAGGCGCAGTCTGCCAGGTGCAAGTTGTCAGTGGTAGAAATGAATGAACACAAGTGAGAAGAGATGCGGGTATGGTAGGTGGGTAAGAGAACTGTAATTGAAATGCAAAAGTAAAGAGGGCCCTGCTCCAAGGAGCTTACAATCTAGAGTCTTCATTCATAAGCAGCCAGTATTTACTCTACAGAGAAACAATTTAATAGTGTTCATTCTGGCACCCGCCATATTTGAAAACCCATGCAGTTCCTCTTCCCTGCCTTAGGTGTCGCTGTCTGCTGTAGTGCATCTAGCACAGTTTGGTCTGTATATCGGAATGGGGGAGGACAGAGAATGGAATGTCTCTGTGTGGCGCACCAAAAGAGAATTAAGTAGTAAAAATTAACTTTTATTGAATATTCATGTGAGAAAAGCGAAATAAAAAAACACAAAATTCACATAAAGACATGGACATGTAATTAAAACCGGATATTGCTATCCCTACAACGTGGGGCCCCGATGTCACATGTACCTTTCTTTTCAATGATAATAAATGTTGAGATCAGATAAGGGCATGTGATTACAGTTTATTGTTTGTATGTTTGTTGGTGGATACACTTTAATCAGATTTCAATTCACTGGGGATTGGTGGTTCATTGACTCTTTGAAGCTGTGGCAATAATGCTACATATATAGTACAGCGTGCATATTGCACATATATGATCAGGCTATTAGCCTCCTCACAATATAGACAAGCAGGTAAGTATTGCAGTGAAATGCTGTGTCACTTTACATATACAATTACACCCGTGTGTACGGCTTTTTTAATCTGCTGCACTGCCGCTGATGGACGGGACCTGGAGCAGACTGTAATCTGTAGTGTGCCATCTGCGGGGAAGAGTGCTGTGGGGATAAGCCACATGTACGCTGGAGTTGCTATGAGAGGATGCACATCAAGCGGAAGGTGCCACCGCGTGCTAGCCTGAATCGCGTTTACATAGAGTTCGCGGTCACAGATGTCATGTGCCGCGCCTCTGAGCTAACCGCTTCAGAGATTTAGCGTATCGCTACAACTGTAAGCCCTATCTACACAGATCGAAATACATTCATAGGGAAGGGGACATGGGGGCACACACGAGGTGTGCCCCCATGTTCCCTTCCCCATGAATGTATTTTGATCCGAGTAGATAGGTGACTCGCAGGTTACTGAGTCCAAGCGAGGTGATGTGTTATGAAGTCATATCCCCGCGCATGTCCCGCTGACGGAGAAATCATTTGATGGTCACTGACCATTGAATTATTTCTTCAGGCCATGCAAATATGTCAGTGGAGACCGACATATTTGTGGGCTTTCGGGTAAAGACAGGGTGGATGGCTGACATCATGTGACATCAGCCGCCCGCCCCCGGTGCAATCCCATGGGAATGCCGAGGGTTTTCATCGGGACTCCCATGAATCTAAATCAATTAATATAAAGTAAAAAGAGGTGGTCACCTCTTTCTTCTATCATGTCTTCTATCTATTGTCACTGCGTAATAGATTTAAACTCTACAAACCCCCACAGGCACATTACACCGTAGCTCCAGTGCTATTCACCCTGAGCAAGCTACCATGATTATGCAGTGATCCAGAACTTGAGGTCTCAAAACTCTGCATCGGCCCCATAGTCACTTTGTAGTTGCTCATTGGGTACTACATGTACTGCTGCTGTGCTCCACTTGAAATCATATGTTGATGGTGCACTGTGCAGCAATGCTTGCTAGGCAGTCATGGCTAAATCCATGGAGGCAGGGACAGGGAGAAGTGCTGGCACTGAATGTAATGAAGCCAGCTCTGCAGCATTATTTATTATTAAATGTATAGAGATGTGCGCCGGCCACTTTTTGCGGTTTTTGTTTTGGTCTTGGATCTGTATTCGGTTTTGCCAAAACCGCCCTTTTTGGTTTTGGTCTTGGTTTTGGTTTTGGATCTGTATTTTTTTTTTTTTTAAACAGCTAAAATCAGGTTGTTGTTTTTTTGCTCCTACCCTATTTTTAACCTCAATAACATTAATTTCCACTCATTTCCAGTCTATTCTGAACACCTCACACCTCACAATATTTTTGGGGGGGCGAAAGGTTGCTCCGAGGTAGGTGGATAACTATGCTAAGCCACACAAATGTGCGGCACAAGCAATTTGCTCATCTAGGAGTGGCACTGCAGCGGCAGACAGGATGGCAGTTTGAAAAACTAGGCCCCAATAAGACCCCTGTCTGGCTTGATCGTGTTTATGATGTGCAGCAGAGGAGCAGTGGGCGTTTTGTGCAGCACTGACTTGTTCTGCAATTGTATAACTGTTTTTTTCAGTTTAATATCTAATAAGACCCCTATCTGGCTTGATTGTGTTATTATTAATAAATTTAATCTGGGGAAGTAGGAAGACCCCATGGACTCAAGTCAACAGGTATCCGCGCGACAGAACAGTGGCCGCTAATGCAGCTTTTTGTTGCTGAGTGACAGCCCCGGAGTCAGCGGTGCGGAGGTCATGAAAGAAAGTCAGGAGATGGAATACCACGTGGATCCCACTAACTTGCAGCCCAATGGGATTATTTGAGAAATTCATGGTATTCATTCTGTCCAGATTCTGTCCAGAAACTGTCTGAGAATTCATGGATCATATCTGGCCTGAATGCACAAAGGTCTTCATGATGACCATCCCCAACTGTGGCTAGGCCTCCTTCTTCCCACCCACCCATCCATTCATCCATCCTTGACATCCTATCCAAAAAGAAGTAGGATAGAGAAAGAGGAGATCATGGATGTCCCCAATGACATCTTTTCATCTATAATAGATGATGTGAAGAGATAAGACCTTCATATGATGGAACAGGGGCTGCCACCTATTTGGCTTCCCCCCAAGGAGCAAGGCTCTGTAGCTCAGGAAGTGTCTATGCCAATCTGATTGGTAGTCTCTGTCTGTTGGTCAACACTCTTCAGGGAATGGCAACACAGAATAACAACAATGATATTAATTTGCCAACTGATAACTAGCCTAATTCCTTGACAACAACAAGGCCCATGTGGCCAGTTTATAATATGACCCCCAGTGTAAAGCCTCCTCTCCCTTATGACACTAATCCAGTAGCCATGTCTGATCCATCAGCCATGTATGGTCAACCCAGTTTTTGGCCTTCTACATTCTAACATCATAATAACAAAAAACACTTAAAATATTTTCCTTTGTTTATGTTTTTGTGTTGTACATTTTGAAGAGTTTTAGAATTTAGGAGATTTGTAAGTATAGCTTTTAGCTTAAAGAGCATGTAACTGTTTTTAAGCACTTATTTTTCTTTAATGTTTTAAGACAAAAACCTTTCTGTATCCCGATAACTGTTAAAAAAAAGTCACTGTAATTAATGTTCATGTTTGTTTTTTAGATTTTATACTTGTTTTGCTTAGAAAATATAATAAAAATATTTCACAATAAATTTAATCTGAGTCTTCCTTCCAAATCGTACATGTTCAGTTAAAAACCCAATAAGACCCCTATCTGGCTTGATCGTGTTTACGATGTGCAGCCGAGGAGCAGTGGGCTTTTCGTGCAACGCTGAGTTGGTCTGTGAGTGTGCTGTGCTGTGTATCTGTTTTTATCAGTTTAATATCTATATGGCTTTATCATGTTGTTTACCACCAGCCGAGGAGCAGTGGGCGATTCGGCAGCATTCGGCAGGCAGTGGCAGAAACGCTCCTGTCACTTAGGCCGTCTTCTGACGGCATCTGGTTGTGTGATGCAGGGTGAGAGATGCAGTGGCAGACTCCCAGATTAATAAAGGGTGAAAGCTGCAGGGTGAGAGCTGAGACTCCCACATTAATGCAGGGTGAGAGCTGCAGTGGCAGACTCCCAGAATATAGGACATGCACACTTTAACAAACCAAACATTTCAGCAACAGGGCCTACAAAACTGTGGCTGAAATGACTGGTTTGTTTGGACACCCACAAAACAAGCTGACAATGCTCCAAATAGCATACAATTCAAACAAAAGATGATGCTCTAACGAGGATGTCATGGAAAGAAAAGAGGACCCCCACAAGACAAGCTGGCAGTGCTCCAAAGAGCATACAATTCAAATAAAAGAGGTGCTAGATGGAATAGTCCTTGGGCCCTCCCACCCACCCTTACATTGTATTAACAGGACATGCACAATTTAACAAACCAATCATTTCAGCCACTGGGACTGCCACACGACTGTGGCTGAAATGATTGCTTTGTTTGGGCCCCCACAAAACAAGCTGGCGATGATCTCTCTGCACAAAGTGGCTCTGGCAATGATCTCTCCTTGCACAAACTGTGGAAAGATGTCATCCTCATCCTCCGATTCCTCTCCACCCATCATAGTGTACATCCTCTTCTTCACACAATATTAATTTGTCCCCGCTGGATTCCATCATTACAGACGTCTCTGTATTTTGTGGACGTAATTGCCGACAAAGATCTTCCTGGTGGAATTTGTAGTTCATTTTTATGAACATCATCTTCTCCACATTTTGGGGTAATAACCTCCTATGGCGATCGCTGACAAGGTTCCCGGCTGTGCTGAAAATTCTTCTAGAGTACACACTGGAGGGTGGACAACTTAAGTAAAGTAAAGCCAGTTTGTGCAAGGGCCTCCAAATTTTCTTTTTTTTCCTGCCAGTAGGCAAAAGAACTGTCTGACATGCCTACTTGGCTGGTATCACTAAAATAATCATCCACCATTCTTTCAATGGTGACCGTATCAGATGGAGTCACTGTAGACACGTCCGTTAGTGTAGGCAGTTCCTTTAGACCTGACCAGATGTCATACACATTGCCAGAAAGATCTGCATCACCAGCAGTGGCTCCCTTAGGAAACAAAACTTTTTTGCTAGCAGTCGAAACTGATGGAGGAGATTTTGCAGTGTCACATGCCGATTGAGCTGACAGTATGTTTACCAACAGCTCTTTGCATGTCTTTAGATTTCCATCTGTTGGAAAAAAAAGATACAATGTAGGACTTAAACCTAGGGTCAAGTATGGTCACCAACCTATAGTGATCTGATTTCAAGAGATTGACGACCCTTGGATCGTGGCGAAGAGAACTAAGGGCTTGATCCACAAGTCCGACATGCCTAACGGATTCGTTCTGCTTCAGCTCCTCCTTCAGTTTCTGCAGCTGCTGTTCCAAGAGTCTAATAAGGGGAATGACCTGGCTCAAGCTGGCAGTGTCTGAACTGACTTCACGTGTGGCAACTTCAAAAGGTTTAAGAACCTTGCACAGCACTGAAATCATTCTCCACTGCGCTTGACTCAGGTGCATTCCCCCTCCTTTCCCTATATCATAGGTTGATGTGTAACTTTGGATGGCCTTTTGCTGCTCCTCCATCCGCTGAAGCATGTAAAGGGTAGAGTTCCATCTGGTTACTACCTCTTGCTTCAGCTGATGGCAGGGCAAATTCAACATCACTTGCAGTTGCTGTAAGCTACGACACGCACTTGCTGAATGTCGAAAATGCCCTGACATTTTTCTGGCCACAGAGAGCATCTCCTGCACGCCCCTGTCACTCTTTAAAATATTATGGACCACCAGGTTTATTGTGTGAGCAAAACAGGGAATGTGTTGGAATTCACCCAACTGCAATGCTCTCACAATATTGCTGGCATTGTCCGCAATCACAAATCCTGAGGAGAGTCCAAGCAGAGTAAGCCATTTTGCAATAATCTCCCTGAGCTTCCCTAAGAGGTTGTCAGCGGTATGCCTCTTAGTGAAACCAGTAATACACAGAGTAGCCTGTCTCTGAATTAACTGCAATTTTTGGCATGACAATGCTGCTGCTGCTGTTGTAGGCAATACACCTACCCAGTGGACTGTCACAGTCATGTAGTCTTTCGTTTGTCCTGTACCGCTTGTCCACATATCTGTGGTTAAGTGGACAGTCGGCACAACAGCATTTTGGAGGACACTATTTAGGTTTTTCTCAATGTCCTTGTACAAAGCAGGAATTGCTTTTCTAGTAAAGTGGAACCTAGATGGTATTTGGTAGCGGGGACTCAGCTCCTCAACTAACTGTTTAAAACCCAGTGCATGAACAGTGGATACTGGACGCACATCTACTACCAACATAGCTGGTATTTTGTCGGTAAGCCTTTGAGCAATAGAGTGACTGCTGTGATATATGGTCCCCCTTTCAAAGGCCTGTTTAACAGTCAATTGCTTTGTTACATTAGTACAAGATTTACTTTTGGTCCCCTTTCGAGATGCAGATCCACTCACAACAGCAGCAGTAGCAGAAGGTGTATCAGTCAAGGATGCTTCTGAGGAAGCATGGATAGCAGAGCAGTCAGTCACGCCTGTTAATTCGGATGCAGGACTACTTCCGAAAATGATTGAGGATGCTGACGATAAGGGTGTTGATGGTGGAGATTGCAGGCGCTTGGTGGTTCTAACAAAGGAAACAGAGCTAGGTGAAGGTGGACTAGATGTTGCCTTTTTAGTTTCAGAATTTCTCAAAAACTTTTGATGATTACGCTCCAAGTGACGAAACAGGGAGGAGGTTCCCAGATGGTGAAGGTCCCTACCTCTACTTACTACAGCTTTACAAACAGTACATATAGCTTGACAGTTGTTGTCCGGATTCGGGTAGTAATAATTCCACACACCAGAGGTGGATTTTTTTGTTTTTTGCCCAGGCATGACAATGAACTTTTTAATCCCATGGGCAACAACTGTTTCTACTGGTGTCTGAGTGATACAAACAATATCCTCACCAACACCCTCACCACCAACACCCTCATCACCAACATCCTCATTCCTAACATCCTGATCAGTGGCAGCAACACAAATATACTCCTCTTCTTGGTACACTTCCACAGAAGCATCCTCAATGTCTACATCAGCATGCTGACTTGTGCTGCTCATCCCCACATTTTCAGAGTGCGCGCAAATGACAGAAAGAGCCTCCTCTTCCAGTACACTATTGGAAGGATCAGGCTCATACATGACACCAGCAGACGCACTTGGACTCTCCTCAGGGATTTGTGATGACTCTGAGCACATAGTTGGTTCACGTGCCTCCATGAGTTTCATTCTTTTGACACCTCTATAGGGAGGGCTTACTTGAGAGGTAGAATCATCATCAATCATAACTGACGGTGGCCAAGGCCTTAACCTTTCCTTGCCACTTTGAGTCATGAATGGCATATTGCCAATTTTTTGTTTGTCTGTAGCTAAATGTACTTTAGATTTTTTTGCCCTTCCCAACAAAAAAGTACTTTGCCTCACTTTGACATGGCTTGACTTCAGACCTCTATGCCCTTTGGCCACAGCCTTACTAATCGACCTTGACGGACTATGACTGCTGGCAGCAGTTGCAGCACTGGTATGTGCTTTCTTCTCTCCTCTCAGATGTTCACCCTCCATATCTATCACTGCACAAACCAGTCAACAGTCACAGTAACGTATGCACAATTGGGGTACGAACAGCAGTAACAGTTCCTTATATACCGATGGGGGTACGGAGCTACAGATAGCAGTCACAGTAAACAGATGGAGTACCAGCTGTCACACTACCGCATAAACAGATGGAGTATGGACAGCAGTCACAGTACCTTATAAACAGATGGGATACGGACAGCAGTCACAGTACCTTATGAACAGATGGAGTACAGACAGCAGCCACAGTACCGTATAAACAGATGGGGTACGGACAGCAATCACAGTACCGTATAAACAGATGGGGTATGGACAGCAGTCAAAGTACCTTATAAACAGATGGGGTACGAACAGCAGTCACAGTACCATATAAACAGATGGGGTACAGACAGCAGCCACAGTACCGTATAAACAGATGGGGTACGGACAGCAATCACAGTACCGTATAAACAGATGGGGTACGTTCAGCAGTCACAGTACCGTATAAACAGATAGGGTATGGACAGCAGCCACAGTACCGTATAAACAGATGGGGTACGGACAGCAGTCACAGTACCGTATAAACAGATGGGGTACAGACAGCAGTCACAGTACCGTATAAACAGATGGGGTACGGACATTAGTCACAGTACCTTATAAACAGATGGGGTACGGACAGCAGTCACAATACCTTATGAACAGATGGAGTACCAGCAGTCACAGTATCATATAAAAAGATGGGGTACGGACAGCAGCCACAGTACCATATAAACAGATGGGGTACGGACAGCAGTCACAGTACCGTATAAACAGATGGGGTATGGAGAGCAGTGACCATACCGTATAAACAGATGGGGTACGGACAGCAGTCACAGTACCGTATAAACAGATGGGGTACGGAGAGCAGTCACAGTACCGTATAAACAGATGGGGTACGGACAGCAACCACAGCACCGTATAAACAGATGGGGTACGGACAGCAGTCACAGTACCGTATAAACATATGGGGTACAGACTGCAGTAACAGTACCTTATAAACAGATGGGGTACGGACAGCACTCACAGTACCTTATAAACACATGGGGTATGGACAGCAGTCACAGTACCTTATGAACAGATGGAGTACCAGCAGTCACAGTATCCTATAAAAAGATGGGGTACGGACAGCAGCCACAGTACCGTATAAACAGATGGGGTATGGACAGCAGTCACAGTACCTTATGAACAGATGGAGTACCAGCAGTCACAGTATCATATAAAAAGATGGGGTATGGACAGCAGCCACAGTACCGTATAAAAAGATGGAGTACGGACAGCAGTCACAGTATCGTATAAACAGATGGGGTACTACGGACAGCTGTCACAGTACCTTATAAACAGATGGTACGGAGCTACGGAGAGCAGTCACAGCACGTGGGACAGAGACATTTTTTTTTCTTTTTTTAAACTTTTAATAATTTTATTAATTTAAAAAAAACAGTGGGGTACGGCCTGCAGTCACAGCAGTACCTTATAAACTGATACGGAGCTGCGGACAGCAGTCACAGTACCGTATAAACAGATGGGGTACCAGCAGTCACAGTACCTTATAAACAGATGGGGTACGGAGCTGCGGACAGTATTCACAGTACCGTATAAACAGATGGGGTACCAGCAGTCACAGTAACGTATAAACAGAGGTATGGAGCTATAGACGGCAGTCACAGTATCGGCATATACTGTACTACACACAGTGGATGTACAGTATGCAGTGCACTGCACACACTGGGTTATGTGGAGTTATACACTTTAAAACAATACTGCTGGTGGTGATACTAAACTTAAATAAAATTAAAATTTGTGGCCACTGCCTAAAGTGCCTATGAAACAAAGCTGGTGCCCACTGCCTATGAAGCAACAAAGCTGGTGCCTCTGCCCACTGCCTATGAAACAAAGCTGGTGCCCACTGCCTATGAAGCAACAAAGCTGGTGCCTCTGCCCACTGCCTATGAAACAAAGCTGGTGCAAACTGCCTATGAAGCAACAAAGCTGGTGCCTCTGCCCACTGCCTATGAAACAAAGCTGGTGCAAACTGCCTATGAAGCAACAAAGCTGGTGCCTCTGCCCACTGCCTATGAAACAAAGCTGGTGCAAACTGCCTATGAAGCAACAAAGCTGGTGCCTCTGCCCACTGCCTATGAAACAAAGCTGCCCACTGACTTTGAAACAAAGCTGGTGCCTCTGCCTATTAAACAACAAAGCTGGTGCCTCTGCCCACTGCCTATGAAACAAAGCTGCCCACTGATTTTGAAACAAAGCTGGTGCCTCTGCCCACTGCCAGTGCCTTTAAAACAAAGCTGGTGCCCACTTCCTATGAAACAACAAAGCTGGTGCCTCTGCCCATTGCCTATGAAACAAAGCTGGTGCCTCTGCCCACTGCCAGTGCCTTTAAAATAAAGCTGCCCACTGCCTATGAAACAACAAAGCTGCCCACTGCCTATAAAACAACAAAGCTGCCCACTGTAATGCTGCACTAAAGCTGTCCACTATCGTTCAGAGCTGCCCAATGTAGTTTTACTTTTTTTTTTAAGCAAACTTGTTTGACTTTGCACTGAGCAGTGAGCACACCAGCGGAGCGTGCTGTTTCCTTGTCTCTGGATCCCAGATAATGGCAACGAACCACGGGCTCGGCGCCTTATATGGAATCCAGGTCTCGTGAGAATCCGACTGTGGGAAGGCGCCATTCGGCCTCGCTTTGGGATCCGAGTCTGGCGGGAATTGCCGAGCTTCGCCTCGGTAATACTCAGATCCCCAAGTTCGTAGTGGTTCGTATTCTTCAGAATCCGGACCGCACATCTCTATAAATGTGTGCACTCATGTTTTTGTGGGGGATAACCAGGGGTTTACTTAAAATTCATTATTATTATTAATCTTATTATTACACTTACAGCCAGGGTAGCTCTAAATTAAACGTTATTAAATATCAATTAGCAGTCCATAATTATTTTGGGAAACTTTTAAGACTCGGGGCCCCTGGGACTTTGGTATCTGGTACAGGTCTCCCCTTTGTACCCCTGCATATGGCCTGGTAAACAACCCAAAATGTGGTTTTACTATTTTAATAGAAATGGATTTTTTAAAATGTTATTATTTTATTGTGCCCCCCTCTGCAGTGACTGATATAGTGATGAATGGGTCTTAGCATTAAAATAAGAAGTAATGACCCTCGTTACCTAAACAGTTAAGTTTAAGGTAGATGCCAGCATTCATTGCTAATATGTAGGTAAAGATAGTACAATTATTTAGTATAAATGTTTGAGTTACAATGGTAAATGTGAGCACAGTGCTACTAGTATGGCTTTACAGTACTACAATTTTTGGCAGTACCATTATTTTCACCAGATACACATTGAAACAAAAATAATACAAATTCATTATTGTTAGGCCTTTTACATTACAAAGCTCCTAAAACATCAATTGAGTAAAATATATGTTTAAATTAACAAAAAAAAAAAAAATCATGTAAAATAATTTGGATGTAAATGAACATAGCGTTCATCATTAAATAAAGGGACTCAGTGGAACAAAAATACAATGTGTGCCTTTTACAGTATCTGCATCTTCTCAGCTGTGCATAAAACAGGAATTCATAAGCTGTGTACACACAGGGGCAATAGGGGCTGAAATTGCTGGAAATATGGTCGCTGGCGACCATATTGCCAGTGATAGGAGTGTGCCCCGGAGATAAATTGCTGAGCAATATACCTCCCGCGTGGGTACGCACCTTTACCTTATCTACTGAGACTAATTGTGGTTGATTTACTAAAGGTTAATTTTGGTCAACATTGATCAATTTGTAATCAATCTAAAGCCGTGTACACATGGCTGCGATAGGGGCTGATATCGCTGGGAATATGGTCGCTGGCGACCATATTGCCAGTGATGGGAGTTGTGCCCCGGCGATAAATCGCGGGGTGCGCGCTCCCGTTTTCAGCCCCGTTCTAATCGCTGGAGCTTGCTCCTGCGACCAGCTGATTATCTCTGCGGCACCGCCGGCAGAGGTTCCCTTTCATCAGAGACCATCTTTTGTCGCTGATGAAAAGCAGACACTGAGCAATATATTGCTAGCAATATATCTCCCCCGTGTATGTACCTTAAGGCAGTGGTAGCCAACTCCAGTCCTCGAGAGTTACCAACAGTTCACATTTTCTAGATCACCTAGCTGGGGCACAAGTGCACTCATTACTGACTGGCATATTGTAAATGATCCACAGGTGGAGCCGATTACTTTATGCTGTGTACACACGGGGGCGATAGGGGCTATAATCGCTGGGAATATGGTCGCAGGCGACCATATTGCCAGTGATGGAAGTGTGCCCCGGCGATAAATCGCCGAGTGCGTGCTCCCGTTTTCTGCCCCATTGTAATCGCTGGTCGCAGGAGCTTGCCCCTGCGACCAGCTAATTACCTCTGCGGCTCCCCCAGCAGAGGTTCCTTTTCATCAGCGACCATCTCTGGTCGCTGATGAAAAGGAGACACTGAGCAATATATTGCCCCCCCCCCCCCCCCCCCCGTGTGTACGCACCTTATCTTATGATTCTGTGAGGAGACCTGGAAAATGTTAACTGTTGGTAGGTCTTGAGGACTGGAGTTGGCTATCCCTGATCTAAGGGGTTCCAGGGCCAGAACACACATTTACTAACATTTAAAAATGAATATAAAAATTCTGTTAGTAAATGTGTGTTTTAACAATGGAAGTCTAACATTGATTAATATTGATTTTAATGGATCTGAAATCAATATCAAAAACTGTCCAAAACCGACCTTTAGTCATACTTGCCTACCTGACCCTCTCCATGCAGGAGAAAATGCTCTGTTCCTGGACTTCCCTGGTGATGTATGATTGCCAACACCTGTGGTGAAACACCTTTACCTAGCTCCCCACTGGTGATGGCAATCATACATTACCAGGGAAGTCAAGAAAAAGAGCATTTTCTCCTACATGGAGAGGGTCAGGTAGGCAAGTATGCCTTTAGTGAATATTGGAAGCTAAAAATCCCTTGTGCTAAGAGCAGGGTTGCCTACCTCTGAAAATTCATTTCAGGGAGAAAGCCAGCCAGGCACTAGTGAATGAGTGTGCTGGCTGAGTGAGTGACGTTCCGCGCATACTGTATCTGTGGGAGTGTGCCCTGCACCTGGCTCCCATCTCACAGGGAGAGATGCAGGGACGGAACAAATTCCTTGCCCTGGCTCCAGTGTGTGACGGCGGGTGAGAGAAGTACATCTTACCCTGGTCCCGGACGGTAAATACATGAAGTTCTTCTTGCCCTGCAGTCCCGTCGGCGGCGTCACCGCACCGTCAGCGTGATCTAGCGCATGCACAGTATGCATCACGGAAGATCACGCTGCGGCTGCCGGAGAAAAGGGTCCTCTTCCGGGAGTCCGTGAGATGTCCCAGGATTTCGGGAGTCTCACGGACATTCCGGGAGAGTCGGCAACCCTGGCTAAGAGGGACAGAGGTTGCAGATATATGTGAAAATGGGCTTAGTAGGGTTGCCTACCTGACCCTCTCCTTCAGGGAGAAAATGCTCTGTTCCTGCCTTCCCTGGTAATGTATGATTGCCATCACCTGCCGTGAGCTAGGTAATTTGATATTGAGAGGGTCAGGTAGGCAACCCTGGCTTAGTATAGTAAGCACATGCTCACACAAAATGCATCCCATAATCCCAGGCCCAAATGTGTTTGGAAGTGGTGGTAGAAAATAAGGACCGATGAAGACTTTTAATATAAGTGTCTGATGAAATAATGGGGCAGATGTATTAAGCCTGGAGAAGAGATAAACTGGAGATAACATGGAAGAGATAACGCACCAGCCAATCAGCTGTGTTTGAAATATGACAGTTGGGATCTGATTGGCTGGTGCGTTATCTCCTTCCACTTTATCTCCAGTTTATCTCTTCACCAGGCTTAATACATCTGCCCCAATGTGTTAGCACTCTGCTTAAGTCATTGTACATGAAGTGGTGCTGTAACCATTAGCAGGCCCGGATTTGTGCCTAGGCCCATGAGGCACGGGCCTCAGGGCGGCACCAATCAAGGGCGGCACAGCGGGCTGCCATTCTTTTAAATAACAGCATGGCAGAGCGGGTGGGAAGCGGCAAGTTACAAGCGGCGCTGCCGCTGACATGATTCATCATATGTCAGCGGCAGCGTCGCTCGTTACCGCCGCTACCCTCCCGCTCTGCCATGCACACATACAATGACAGAGGCACTGTTTGAGAGGAGCGGAGGAGTGATGTGCGGTCAGGTAAAGTACCGCACATCTCCTCCCCTCCGTGAATGCAGTGGCTCAACCGACGTTCAGCAGCTGCCTGTTTGACAGGTGCAACGTGTCTCTAATAGCGGGGGACAGCGCTAGCAGTTACTCATGTGTTTCAGCCCCCACCTCCTCTCGTGTTCCATTGACTGTCAGGGTCTCTCAAAGGTAATGCCCCCAGTCCCAGCCAGCGGTGTTTTGGGGGCGGAGCTATTGGTCACACATCCCTGTGCAGGAAGTGCTGCCTGTGCTCCACAGACAGTCCACACAGTTAAAGCAGGGTCAGCAATGGCACAAATTAACTGCTCCTTACCCGACCAAACTGCAAGCTAGGTCCAGGTAAGGGGATGTAGATAAAAAAAAAAAAATCTGTTTAGGCACTGTGTGTGTGTGTGTGTGTGTGTGTGTGTGTATATATATATATATATATATACAGTCTGCGGTCCTGACACTCCTGGGGTGGCTTAATCTTTTCCTAATTGCCTGTGCCCCATCTCTCCCCCTCCTCATGTCCCCATTCCTGTGTCCCTCCTCTCCCACTCCCCATGTGTCTAGGCCATGTGTTCACCCTACCCTAAGTATTATGTCCCTTCGCTCCCTCTCTACCCCCTATGTGCAAAGGTCCTGTGTCACACATTATGTTCTGTGTCCCCCTCTTGTTCCCAATCCCTGTGTCCCTTCTTTCCCTCCCGTCCCCATGTTGTCCCTCCCCCCACAAGTTGTGTTACAGCTTAACTGGGCATATGTAGGGGGGGGGGGGGCGGCCAAAAAATTTGTGCCTAGGGGCGGCCTGATCCCTAAATTCGCCCCTGACCATTAGCAATGACACTTTTGCTTTTTTTATTTTGTTTTACTTGTATATTAATTTTATTACTCATTCGTTATTTTCAAAAATATTTTAAACTATTTTCAAGTAATGTCTGATATTCATTGTAATGTTCCTTTAAAATTATAGAAGCAAACTGTCTCTCTCTCTCTATGCTGCTGCTTTCAAGAGAGTTTAGCTAATTAAATATGTATTAACCGTGATCTCCTTAGAACCCCCAGCACCTTGGATACATTAAGACAGGCATAGGAGTAACAGCTTTAAATGTTTAAGTAGTTTGAAACCACCGCTTAACTGTGATATGGGTCAACGTGTCAAACTCTTTTCTGCTAACTTTGGGTTAATTTTAAATCTTGTGGAGTAAATCTCAATGGAAAAGATTACTCACAACCTTATCTTCTACTACACATACAAAAGAAGAGCCAATTAGCACTCCATCCATGTCTTCAGCCTAATCTGGATTCCTAAGAGCCTTTCATTATTATTCAATTATTAGCATTATTTCTCTTATCATCATAATGTCCCATCAGCATAATAACTATCAGGAGACTTTCAAGCGAGAGCAAAAGAAAAGAAACTACCAGTGCTTAGCTTTCAGAATGTGAGACAGTGAAGTACACACTGAAATAAAACACCTTAGCTAATGAGGAAAATTTCAAGGGCCTCATTAGGAATTAGGAGCAAGTACAGGTGCTCATGTGGAGTTGCACATATGTATCTTTTGGGTTACATTTTAAGCTGGGTACACACTATGTGGATATTTCTGATAATGATATCATTAACAAAATTATAGAACATATAATCTAGTGTGTACTCACTGCTAACAATGCGCGCTCCTGTGGTCTGTTAACGACCCCGTAATGTAAACATGTAGTCAACACGGCCTATAATGTGAACAACTGCATGTTAAGGGGGGGGGGGGTGACAGCACTTAATATTATCTTTAATTAAGGATGAGTGTGATCGGATTTTGTAAATCCGAAAACAGCTGAGCACCCCCGATCTAAGTTCCGTGCACTGTTCGGGTATTCCCACCCAGCCTCTGAGCTCAGAACGAGGCAAAAGGTCATTATCCCACCAATGGATCTCACGAGATCCGCACAGCGTGTATAAGTCCGGGCGGCTCGATCCATCTTCACTCCAGCATTGAAGAGCGAACTGGGAGTAACTGTGGGTGGCGACCTGGTGCTGTTCAGTGGTGGTGTCCTGTGCTGCCTAGTGCTGGTGTCCTGTGCTGCCATAAGTTCAGTCCTGTGGTGCTGTGCTGTCTAATGCTGGTGTCCTGTGCTGCCATAAGTCCAGTTCTGTGGTGCTGTGCTGCCTAGTGCTGGTGTCCTGTGCAAGTTCAGTAACACAAAGAAAATAAATAAATGTAAATTGTTTGAGGAGAAATGTAAGCTTGCCAATATGTCATTTACGACATGGAGTGGCAAGGAATGGCTAAGGCCCTGGCCTATGTTCATGACTAGTGGTTCAGCTTCACATGATGATGGAAGCCCGCCTTCTCCAGCTAGAAATTTTAAGAGAGTTAAGCTGTCAAAAGCACAGCACACAACTGTGAGTTCTAAGATGGTATCACAAATCCCCAAGGAGAGTCCAAGTTTGTTGGTTGTTGCGATGCATGAACTTCCCATCACACTATGGGAAGAGGTGGCTCCTTCCATCATTTGCACACCCTGTGCATATGCTGGAAGGAGCACCCACGTCACTGTTTAGTTCAGGAACTGTGGATATGACCATAGGCAGTCCAGGTACACCTAAATCCTTGGTCCTGTTGTATCCAAGCACCTGAAAACCACACCAGCAAGTCACTCCTCGTCAGTGTACTCCTCAGTCAGGATGGCTAGTACTCATTCAAGCCATGTTCCTGTCATGAGTCAGACTGACTCCTCTCCCATCCAGGATTCTTCTGGAGGATCTCACAGTGCTACGCCTACTGTTGCCTCTGCTGTTGTTGCTGCTGGGAGTTGTACATCATCCCAGAGGAAAGGTCGGAACACCACTACTTCTTTCACTAAGCAATTGACCGTCCAAAAGTACTTTGCGATGAGGACGAAGTACGACAGCAGTCATCCTATGGCAAAGCAGATAACTCAAGCCTTGACAGCTATGTGGGTGTTAGACATTAGTGGAGTGGGATTTAGACGATTGATGGATGTAGGGTGTCCCCAGTACCAAATACCATCTAGATTCCACTTCACTAGGCCAACAATAACCAGTATATACAGAGACGTCCAAAAAGTGTCCTCAGTGCACTGAAAAACAGACATGTGGACAAGTGGTTCAGGGCAAACTAATATGACTGTGACAGCCCACTGGGTAATTGCATCACCTTCCGCAGCAATAGCAGCACCACCATACGATGCTGTCACAATTGAAAAAATGGTGGAGGATTACATTGGTGACAGCATCCAAATAGACATGTCAGACAGTCTGTGCCATATTGGCAGGAAAAAGAGGGAAATTGGAGGCCCCTGTACAAACTGGCTCTATTTTACCTGAGTTGTCCCCCCGGTGTGTACTCCAAAAGAGTTTTTAGTGCAGCCAGGTACATGGTCAGCGAGTGGCGTAGAAGGTTGCTTCCGCAAAATGGGAAGAAGATGATGTTCATTAAAATGAATTATCAATTCTTCCATGATGACCAGCAATTGCCCCAGAGACTATAGAAGGATCTGTGATGGTGAATTCCAGCGGGGACAAATTGACAATCAGTGAAGATGTACACACATGACAGGAATCCCTGGAACTCCGCACCTGATTGGCTGAGGGGGCGGGAACCCCTCATTTTAGGTGCTCCTTGGTCTGCTTTGGTGCAAAAAAAAATGTTTTTCTCATGGGCAGGTTTTGGGAGTGTGGCAGGCATGACAGTGATAGTAGTAACATTCCCATACACAGAGGCTATACTTATATGGAGAAACTTCACCTGCCATAATGCTGACTCAAGTGCCTATGGTGCATGTACTGGTGTGCAGATCTTGGTGTGTTATGAAATACCGGCGGTGTTACAGTGTGCAAATATGCTGAAAGAAGACTTGCCATGGCTGACTTGTACAGCAGGTGTAGCCAGCTAAAACTAGTATATTATTGCTTCAGAAGCAGAAGTAGTTGCAGGAGTGCCTACCTCTGAATTAGGTTCTCTGTACGGGATGCGGTCAATTTGCCGGCGGTCGGGATCCCGGCGTTCAAAATCCCGACACTGGAATCCCGACCGCCGAAATCCCGAAACTTTCTCCCTCCGTGGGTGTCCACGACACCCATAGAGGGAGAATAAAATAGCTTGCCGAGCGTAGCAAGGCACCGGGCCCGCTGCGTGGCGAGCGCAGCGAGCCCGCAAGGGGGGGGCGATCCACGTCCCCCCCATGTCGGGATTTCGGCGGTCGGGATTCCGACCGCCGGGATCCCGACCGCCGGGATTACGTATCGGATCCCTCTGTACTTATGCGAGGGTATATTCAGTGCTGGATTAATGGGGGTCAGGGGTTGCCTCATTCCCTGAGGATCACAGGATCACCTTTCCCCAGGCTGATTTGTACAGAGACAATATTACCTCTCTCCAACAACACTCTTAGCAGCATGGAGAGCTGCTGCAGGCAGCGGAGTCTGCAGAGAAGTAATATCATCCCTGACATCTGTACCTGTTTGCTCCCCCCCCCCCCCCCCCTGGTGGTACCAGTGACAATTAGAAGCCAGAGCTGTGCATCTGAGAAGCGAAGCTATTGATGAGGAGCGGAAGACTGAACTGACTATTCTGGGAGCCGGAGGACTAAGCTGAACACAGCCCACTACAAATAACAGAGATCTGTATCATTAAATATAATTAATAAAAAGTAGTGGTGAGATCCACTGCCAACACCGCCTTGTCTCCCACACTAAGGACACCGCCGGCACCCGCACAGTGCTGGTCTTTGGGGTTTCCTCCTTCTGTGACCCCTAGTGCTGCAAAGTTAGCAGATGCTTTGCACAAAAGCAGATCGGCATTGCTTTTCTCATCATTATTATATTTACACAGTGATCAGCTTGTATGTCTATGGACACAGGTAGCTGATCACACTGGCTCCATCTCTGCACTGCTTTCTCTGCCTAGGAGTAACTCTGCAGAAACTCTGATTCGCATGTCAGGGTCTACTGCCTGTGGAGAGGAGGGGGGCCCAGCCGGAGTCTGCACATGCGCCACCTTACTCTGTTAAATGCCCCCTGCCCATTCTTTACTAGCAGATGTCATTCCCAAAATACCTTATTTTTGGAGCCTCTGTGCAAGTTAAATGTCTAGGACTGGAGCATGAGGAAGTAAGTAAGTACAAGCTGGAGACACACTGACTCCTACATACTGTATTTTCCATCACTGGGCAATCTCAAGCATCCCAGTCTCTTTGCCTTTCTGGTGATCCTGCATCACTCTCCTGACAGCAGAACTCTATAACTCATCCATAAACAATTTGCTTACATGGCATGAAAAAGACAACAAACTGACACCTCGAACATTAAGCTCATTCCAACTGTGTTTTCTTAAGAATGGCTGTGTGTTTTTTTTCCTGCATTTGTTATTCAAGCTTGAACTTGAGTCAGAGCCAAAGGAAGCTTTCTATGGAGCCCCTGTCATCCCCTGTGTCTCCTACCTTTGACAGCATGTTTGGAGTGCTAGTCAACCTCTCCCGAGTCAGTCTTAATGCAGGGGATGAGGAGTACTAATTGGCAGCTGATACCCCCCACTGAGTGTCAGAGTACATGGGTGTGCATGCTGCTTCCTTGGTCTGGGTCACCTGAAATGATAGATGCTGTAGTATGAGAGATTAGGTTCTGCTGAAACCTTAGACCCTGCCTGTAATAGTAAATGTCACCAAGGGCTCAGCAAATGCTTTCAGATTAAATCAATAAGAACGTAGGCTGAAAGCCTGAATGACCACTTGAAACGTCCTGGAAAACGAGTAAAATGTCACTGAACACTCAACTCTTGAGAGGATAGAGGACAATGTGGTCTGTCAGGTCTCTAATACTGCTAGTCTTGTATATTCCGCTCACTTATTTTCTTAATATCTACAGTATATTGGTAAACATTCTGATGAAGGCTCACCTGACAATATGGATAATATTCTACTTACGTAGAGCAAACACAAGCAGCAATCACAATGTGTGACGGAATCTATGTAGGTGCAACACCTATACGTGCTAGCTGTGGTGGCAATCTATGTATGTACAACACCTATAGGTGCCAGCAGTGGAAGGAATCTATGTAGGTTCAACATCTATAGGTCCCAGCGGTGGCATGAGTCTATGTAGGTGCATAACCTATAGGTGCTAGCTGTGTCATGAAACTTTGTAGATGCAACATCTATAACTTATAGCTGTGGCAGGAATTTATGTAGGTGCAACAACTATACATGCTAGCTGTGATGGGAATCTATGTATGTACAACACCTATAGATGCCAGCGGTGGCATGAATCTATGTAGGTGCAACACCTATACAAAAAAGACAAGGATCACTCTGGGTGATAAAGGCGCTTATAGGGTGGGCTGTTATGTAGGCTGCTCACACTGAGGGGGTGTTCAATCCCCTTAAAACAGGATATGGATAGAGAGAAAGGGGTTGTGGAGTGCTCTAAATGGTAATTAATCAATGAATATATAAAATAAAAAGTTATAAAATAATGATCAGATGGGTATTACATGGAAATACAGGTTATTTTAATTATACACATATATGATGACACATGGTAAAAGAGTAAGTAAAAATAATATTGCAATATTATGCGGCCCTTATTGGGAAACAGAAACCACTTTAAAAGGACATTGAATACTTAAGTGAGTCCCGCTTGTTCCAAAGGATGCTCTCCTCCCAAAGAGTATTGGTGATCCCCACAATTGGAAAGGGACAAATGGGGGTGATCCGGATTAAGTTGGTGCTGGAATATCCAGATTTCCTGCTGGAAGCCTTGTTTCTTTGATCCACTCCTAGAGCGCTGCTGCTATACACAGGACATATATTGCTGGATGCAGGTCAGAGGGGGGGACAGTCAGAGACTCCCGGGTGGCTGGGATCCAGCAGTCAGCAGACAGAGGGCTCTCTCCCCAGCCGCATGCACACAGTCCCAGGGTTGCTAAGGACGCAGAGGGCGTGTGGCTGTGAGTCACCAGGACACGGCTGTCAGGCTGATAACCCATGCCACACGCCCTCTGCATCCTTAGCAACCCCGGGACTGTGTGCATGCGGCTGGGGAGAGAGCCCTCTGTCTGCTGACTGCTGGATCCCAGCCACCCGGGAGCCTCTGACTATCCCCCCTCTGACCTGCACCCAGCAATATATGTCCTGTGTATAGCAGCAGCGCTCTAGGAGTGGATCAAAGAACCAAGGCTTCCAGCAGGAAATCTGGATATTCCAGCACCAAAAGGTATTTTCATGAATGCTGTGTGTTAGAAGACTGCATCCGGGACAGAACTTAGGGCTCACCTCGTACCCAACCCTATCATTTCTGTGCCTTACGTAAGTTAAATAAAGTTTCTCTCTTTGATTCTTACCCTATGCCCCAGTTGATGAGCTAGCAGAAGATTTAGCAAAGAGCCAATATCTTACCACTCTTGATTAACAAAAGGGTATTGGCAAATTCTTTTGACTAATGGTGCTAAATCAAAAACAGCCTTCCAAAGTAAACAGCTGCCATTTGGTTTACATGGTGAAACAGCAAACTTCTATGCTATGAATAAGTTGCTGCGGCCCCACAGGGAATATGCCGCTGCATATATAGACAACATTGACATCTTTAGCTCTGACTGAGATTCACACCTACCAAATGTAGAGGCCATGTTAAAGTCTCTATGGGTACATGGGTTTACCACCAACCCTGAGAAGCGTGCCAATGTGGAGGCAAAGTATTTGGGTCCACTCTAGGCAGAGGACAAAATAAACATCAGCCTTGTAAGGAAGAAGCAGTCCTCACCTGGTCAAAACCCAAATGTAAACTGCAACTAGGACATTATGATATTGCCACAGGTTCATGTGGTATTTTGCCAATAGAGTGGCTCCACTAACTGAATGTCTTAAATAATAGTCCACAGGCAAGATAATGTGTTCTAGACCAGTGGAAACTGCTTGGCAGGATTTGAGACAAGCTTTATGTACAGAGCCTGTCTTGCAAGCTCCTAACTTGAAAAGGCAGTATGTGTTGCAGATGGGGTGCCTCTGGGACAAGGTTAGGGGCAGTCCTTTCCCAAGAGGTAAATGGGCAGAATAAGTCTAACTTCTACCTTAGCCATAAATTACTCCCAGAGAGCGAACGTAGAGCAGGAGTACTTTATATGTCCAGAGCAGAGGGTCATCGCTCCCAATGCCTAAGAGCAGCAGCAGGCTAATAAGAGAATGTGGGGATTATGTTAGGTGTTCCTTGGAGTGTATGCTTACTGTGAAACTTGTGAAAAACCTGCTATGTTTTAACTGAAGAATTGCCAAGCTGTTACCTAGAATGCTGTTTACCTGCTGCAAATAACGAACCAGACTCTATTTCTATCCAGTCTATGTCATTCTTTGTCACAATATATACATGCATACATACATACATACATACATACATACATACATGCATACATCACTATATATTAAAGGCTGAATCCTTCTCCGCATTTTGAGGCAAGTACCGCCAGAGACTACAAGAGGCCACTCAATGGACCACATTTCTCCTTAACAGAAAGTGAAAGCAAAATGATCAGTTTCAAACTTCCTGGATATGGACAGAGGGAGTTGTGAAGACAGAGATTGGAGGTAGGAGCACATAGGAACTAAGCCGGCATTTTGACAGGCTTTTAACTAGTATATTTATAAGGTGATGGGGGGGGGGGGGGCACCAATATTTATCTTGCCTCCACGCAACTGGAATACATTTACGCCACAAGCTTCCATTTCATGTAAGCAACATTGCTGCTTTTAGTATATATAGCTTACAGTTCTGTTACACTGCTTTGGCCCTTATTGGTGCACACAAAGATCCAGATGCATCCTGGGTTTGCAAGCATTCAGGATTAAAGGGATTGAGTCTCTATCATACTGTGGTGTGCTGGATATATTAATTAGATAGTCATAAAGAAACTTCCATTTAGTTGAATAGGAAAGTACCGCTATTTCATATTTTAACCCCTTCCTGACAGAGCCTGTTTTTGCCTTCCTGACAGAGCCCTTTTTTTCAATTCTGACATGTCTCACTTAAGTGGGGATAACTTTTTTTTGCTTTTACTTATCCCAGTGATTTTGAGATTGTTTTTTCGTGACACATTGTACTTCAAGTTAGTGGTAAATTTTCGTCGATACAGTCTGTGTTTTTTTGTGAAAAATACCAAAATATCGTGAAAAAATGGAAAATTTAGCGATTTGCAAAATGTTAAATTTTCTGCTTGTGAGACAAATAATCTTACCACTCAAAATAGTGAATAACTAACATAGACCATATGTCTACTTTATGTTGACATCATTATTTCAACTTCCTTTTAATTTTTTGGGACACTAGGAGGCTTACAATATGAATAGCAAATTCTCAAATTTTCAAGAAAATTTCAAACACTGATTTTTTTAGGGACCAGTTCAGTTCTGATGTGACTTTGAGGGACTTGTATGTGAGACACCCCCATAAATGATGCCATTTCAAAAACTGCACCCCTCACAGTATTCAAAACAGCATTTTGGAAGTTTGTTAACCCTTTAGGTGTTTCACAGGAATTAAAACAAAGTGTAGGTGAAATTTCAAAATTTCTTTTTTTTTGCAGATTTGCAATTTTAATACATTTTTCTAAGGAACACAGTACATTTTACTAGAGAAATGTGACTAAAAATTGATTCCCCCAATTCTTTTGTTTTCATAAATATCCTATATGTGGCCCTAGTGTGCACGGTGACCAAACCACAGGCTTCATAATAGAAGGAGCACCTACTTGATTTTGGAGCCTCCTTTTTATGAGATTATTTTTTAGGCACCATGTAGGTTTCTAGGCACCATAACATGCTAAAAGTTAGGAACCCCCCCACAAGTGACCCCATTTTGCAAACTACACCCCTCAGGGAATTCAGCTAGGGGTATAGTGTACATTTCAAACCCGCAGGGGTTTCACCAATTGTGGTACAACTGGGCAGTGAAAATGAAAAATTATTTTTTTTACACAAAAATGCAGTTCTGGCTCCAAATTTGTCATTTTCAGAAGGTATGAAGGAGACAAAGCACCCCAAAATCTGTGCCCCAATTTCTCCCGAGTACAGCAATGCCTCACATGTGACCAAAAAATACCAGTTGGGTGCATGGCAGGACTCAAAAGGGAAGGAGTGATTTTTGGATTTTGCAGCTCAGATTCTGGTGGAATTTTGGTGGGTGCTATGTCGCATTAGCAAGACCCCCCAAGCACCAATACAGTGGAACCCCCCCACAAGTCACCCCATTTTGCAAACTACACCCCTCAGGGAATTCATCTAGGGGTATAGTGTACATTTCAAACCCCCAGGGGTTTCACCAATTTTGATACAAGTGGGCAGTGAAAATGAAAAATTACATTTTTTTACACAAAAATGCAGTTCTGGCTCAAAATTTTTCATTTTCAGAAGGTATGAAGGAGAAAAAGCACCCCAAAATCTGTGCCCCAATTTCTCCCGAGTACGGCAATGCCTCACATGTGACCAAAAAATACCAGTTGGGTGCATGGCAGGACTCAGAAGGGAAGGAGTGATTTTTGGATTTTGCAGCACAGATTCTGGTGGAATGAATGGTGGGTGCTATGTTGCACCAATACAGTGGAACCCCCCCACAAGTCACCCCATTTTGCAAAGTACACCCCTCAGGGAATTCATCTAGGGGTATAGTGTACATTTCAAACCCCCAGGGGTTTCACCAATTTTGATACAAGTGGGCAGTGAAAATGAAAAATTACATTTTTTTACACAAAAATGCAGTTCTGGCTCACAATTTTTCATTTTCAGAAGGTATGAAGGAGAAAAAGCACCCCAAAATATGTGCCCCAATTTCTTCCGAGTACGGCAATGCCTCACATGTGACCAAAAAATACCAGTTGGGTGCATGGCAGGACTCAGAACGGAAGGAGTGATTTTTGGATTTTGCGGCTCAGATTCTGGTGGAATTTTGGTGGGTGCTATGTCGCATTAGCAAGACCCCCCAAGCACCAATACAGTGGAACCCCCCCACAAGTCACCCCATTTTGAAAACTACACCCCTCAGGGAATTCATCTAGGGGTATAGTGTACATTTAAAACCCCCAGGGGTTTCACCAATTTTGATACAAGTGGGCAGTGAAAAAGAAAAATTACATTTTTTACACAAAAATGCAGTTCTGGCTCAAAATTTTTCATTTTCAGAAGGTATGAAGGAGAAAAAGCACCCCAAAATCTGTGCCCCAATTTCTCCCGAGTACGGCAATGCCTCACATGTGACCAAAAAATACCAGTTGGGTGCATGGCAGGACTCAGAAGGGAAGGAGTGATTTTTGGATTTTGCAGCTCAGATTCTGGTGGAATTTTGGTGGGTGCTATGTCGCATTAGCAAGACCCCCCAAGCACCAATACAGTGGAACCCCCCCACAAGTCACCCCATTTTGCAAAGTACACCCCTCAGGGAATTCATCTAGGGGTATAGTGTACATTTCAAACCCCCAGGGGTTTCACCAATTTTGATACAAGTGGGCAGTGAAAATGAAAAATTACATTTTTTTACACAAAAATGCAGTTCTGGCTCACAATTTTTCATTTTCAGAAGGTATGAAGGAGAAAAAGCACCCCAAAATATGTGCCCCAATTTCTTCCGAGTACGGCAATGCCTCACATGTGACCAAAAAATACCAGTTGGGTGCATGGCAGGACTCAGAACGGAAGGAGTGATTTTTGGATTTTGTGGCTCAGATTCTGGTGGAATTTTGGTGGGTGCTATGTCGCATTAGCAAGACCCCCCAAGCACCAATACAGTGGAACCCCCCCACAAGTCACCCCATTTTGCAAACTACACCCCTCAGGGAATTCATCTAGGGGTATAGTGTACATTTCAAACCCCCAGGGGTTTCACCAATTTTGATACAAGTGGGCAGTGAACATGAAAAATTACATTTTTTACACAAAAATGCAGTTCTGGCTCAAAATTTTTCATTTTCAGAAGATATGAAGGAGAAAAAGCACCCCAAAATCTGTGCCCCAATTTCTCCCGAGTACGGCAATGCCTCACATGTGACCAAAAAATACCAGTTGGGTGCATGGCAGGACTCAAAAGGGAAGGAGTGATTTTTGGATTTTGCAGCTCAGATTCTGGTGGAATTTTGGTGGGTGCTATGTCGCATTAGCAAGACCCCCCAAGCACCAATACAGTAGAACCCCCCCACAAGTGACCCCATTTTGCAAACTACACCCCTCAGGGAATTCATCTAGGGGTATAGTGTACATTTAAAACCCCCAGGGGTTTCACCAATTTTGATACAAGTGGGCAGTGAAAAAGAAAAATTACATTTTTTACACAAAAATGCAGTTCTGGCTCAAAATTTTTCATTTTCAGAAGGTATGAAGGAGAAAAAGCACCCCAAAATCTGTGCCCCAATTTCTCCCGAGTACGGCAATGCCTCACATGTGACCAAAAAATACCAGTTGGGTGCATGGCAGGACTCAGAAGGGAAGGAGTGATTTTTGGATTTTGCAGCACAGATTCTGGTGGAATGAATGGTGGGTGCTATGTTGCACCAATACAGTGGAACCCCCCCACAAGTCACCCCATTTTGCAAACTACACCCCTCAGGGAATTCATCTAGGGGTATAGTGTACATTTCAAACCCCCAGGGGTTTCACCAATTTTGATACAAGTGGGCAGTGAAAATGAAAAATTACATTTTTTTACACAAAAATGCAGTTCTGGCTCAAAATATTTCATTTTCACAAGGAATGAAGGAGACAAAGCACCCCAAAATCTGTGCCCCAATTTCTCCCGAGTACGGCAATGCCTCATGTGTGACCAAAAAGTGGCAGGACTCAGAAGGGAAGGAGTGATATTTGGAGTTTGCAGCACAAATTCTGGTGGAATTTTGGTGGGTGCTATGTCGCATTAGCAAGACCCCCCAAGCACCAATACAGTGGAACCCCCCCACAAGTCACCCCATTTTGAAAACTACACCCCTCAGGGAATTCATCTAGGGGTATAGTGTACATTTAAAACCCCCAGGGGTTTCACCAATTTTGATACAAGTGGGCAGTGAAAAAGAAAAATTACATTTTTTACACAAAAATGCAGTTCTGGCTCAAAATTTTTCATTTTCAGAAGGTATGAAGGAGAAAAAGCACCCCAAAATCTGTGCCCCAATATCTCCCGAGTACGGCAATGCCTCACATGTGACCAAAAAATACCAGTTGGGTGCATGGCAGGACTCAGAAGGGAAGGAGTGATTTTTGGATTTTGCGGCTCAGATTCTGGTGGAATGAATGGTGGGTGCTATGTGGCATTAGCAAGACCCCCGAAGCACGGTGAAATTATGAACCTAATATTCCATAGATGTGTGGTATAATTTAAAACACTCCTTTATACATAGGCCGGGTTTGTCGGGGCAAGTGTCACACTGGAAAATAGTTTGCTTTCTTATTCCCTTTTTATAGCAAACTTTGCACCTTTTTTGTGTCCTGCCCTTTTTTCCAGTGGAGGGGATTTCATCAGGAAAATGCTGCCCTGGTACAATACGGGGGCCAGTACTAGAAGTACTGGGGCCCTCTGCCTGCTGGTTCCCAAATATTAGGCCCTTTATGACTTCCTCTTGAAAGTGCATAAATGTCCCCCTCTGGCCGGTAGAACGGAATAGCACGTAAGCGTTATACAGTGCCATCTGGATGATATACACGGCCACCTTCTTGTACCAGATTTTTGTTTTCCGCAGGGCACTGTACGGCTTCAGTACCTGATCTGAAAGATCCACTCCGCCCATGTACCTATTGTAATCCAGGATACAATTAGGTTTTGAGGTGTGGGTACTGGTACCTCGTACAGGGACGGAGGTGGTACTGTCTCCGTGAATTGTTGTCAGTATAAGGACATCCCTCTTGTCCTTATATTTGACCAACAACATATTTTCGGTGCATATTCCCCTGCTTTCACCCCTTCTCATTACTTGGGCAATGTGCGTTTTTGGGAGGCCTCTTTGGTTCTTGCGCACAGTACCGCAAGCTGCTGTACCTCTTGAACCAAGGGCCTTAAACAGGGGGATGCTAGTGTAAAAGTTATCCACATAGAGGTGATAACCTTTATCCAGGAAGGGGTGCACTAAATCCCAGACAATTTTCCCACTAACACCTACGAGGGAGGGGGGGCATTCTGGCGGTTGAATTCTTGAATCCTTCCCTTCATAAACCCTAAACCTGTGGGTGTACCCTGAGGTGCTTTCACACAGTTTATACATTTTTATGCCATACCTTGCCCTCTTACTGGGAAGGTACTGGCGGAATTTAACCCTTCCTTTAAAATGTATAAGGGACTCGTCGATACAAATAAATTTTTCAGGGATGTACACCTCTTCAAATTTGGCACTGAAATGATCAATGACCGGCCTGACTTTGAATAGCCGGTCAAAGGTGGGATCATCTCTGGGTGGGCACTGTGCATTATCGGTGTAATGTATGAATTTAAGAATTGTCTCAAATCGAGTCCGGGGCATGGCCATACGGTAAAATGGAGTACTGTACAGAACATCTGTACTCCAATATTGCCTAATTTCTGGCTTTTTTACTATGCCCATATGAAACACCAGACCCCAAAACGTCATCATCTCTACTGCATCTACAGGGGTCCACCTAGCAAATGATGACGTGGGGTTTTGAGCAATAAACTGCTGGGCATATAAATTAGTTTGGTCCACCATTAAATTTATAAAATCATCAGAGAAAAATAATTTGAAAAAGTCAATTTCTCTGAGACCTGTGGAATCAAATTGGATTCCTGGCATGGCCAAAAACTCAGGAACCTGGGGCTCAAAATTGTCTGGTGGTGGGGTCCATACTAGATCAATTATTGGGGGGGGAATCTCAGCTGATCTACGGGGGCGTCTTTGAGGGGGTCCCTCATCAGCAGAGGAGGAAGAGGAGCTTAAGGCAAATCCTTCAAATTCCCCGCTTGCATCACTGGCTGTGTCAGAGTCAGAAGCAAGCATGGCATATGCCTCCTCCACTGAATACATTCTCCTGGATGATTGGGAGGACATTTGGGAGGACATTTGGGAGGACATTTGGGATGCCATTTTTATTTTTGTGTTACCGGTAGTGAAATGTTTCAACACGTGTATAGTGTAGGGGGGGGCACAAACTTTATTTCAATCCGGGGGGTATGTAGTGTGTAGTGTGTATGTGGTGCAGAAAAAAAAAAAATACTTTATACCAATAAAAAAAAAAAAAAATGAAGGGGTTAAAAAAAAAAAAAGGAAGGGGTTAAAAAAAAAAAGGTCCTGCGCCAAAAATTGAGCACAGATGTTGGTCAGTAACGTCTGTCACTGAACAGCGCTCAAAGGCAACAGGAATTTGATCAAAAAAAAAAAAAAAAATAGATCAACCCTGTGCCGAAAGAGATGATCAGTGATGTACGTCACTGATCAGCGCACAGCGGCCACAGGACACCCACAAAATCACAGTGTGTGTAAAAAAAAAAATTAAAAAAATACCCCACAGCACACACACAAAAAAAAAAGGTGATCAGTGATGCGACACTGATTACCAGTGAGGTGCAGCAGGTGCACAACCTTTGGTGCAACTGACAGGTATATATAAAAAAAAAAAAACCTCTGTACCCCCAAAAAAGTTGCTGATCACCTCAGATATAGTGATCAGCACAAAAGGCGGGGACAGCAGACACAAAATTTAGCACTCTCTATCACTATCTCTCTCTATCTCTCTATCTCTCACTATCTAACACTCTATGACACTGCAGCAGCAGCACTCACAGGTATATCTATATATAAAAAAAAACCTGCGCCCCCAAAAAGTTACTGATCAGTTAATTTATACTGATCAGCACAAAAGGAGGGGGCAGCAGTCAGTTATATAAAAAATATATAGCACAATCTGTCACTATCTCTCTCTATCTCTCTCTATCTCTCTCTCTCTATCTCTCTCTATCTCTCTATAACTATCACACTGCAGCAGCACAAAATATAGCACTCTGTCAGTAGGCCTCTCTCTCTATCTCTCTCTCTCTATCTCTCTCTCTCTATCTATAACTATATCACACTGCAGCAGCACAAAATATAGCACTCTCTGACACTATCTCTCTCTCTATCTCTCTCTATCTCTCTCTATCTCTCTCTATCTCTCTCTATCTCTCTCTATCTCTCTCTCTCTATCTCTCTCTATCTCTCTCTATCTATCTCTATCTATCTCTCTATCTATCTAGCTAATACTAATACAGTGCAGCAGCACAATATCACAGTATGGCACAATTATTGCACAGGATCCAGGAAGCAATCAGCAGCGATCAGGTAAGTATTGCAGCAAGTATTTCTGGTCAGTATGGCGGCAGGGGGGTACGGTGACCGCACTGCACGCTTTCCAGACCGGAATGGCGTCTGCAGTGCAGTCACCGTTAGTTTAAATCTCCCTCCTTGGCTGTGATTGGTCCGTCGGTCCGACGGACCAATCACGGCCTTTGGGGGCGGGCGGGGTGAGGTGGGGTGACACCAGTGTCACCCTTACACCCCGCGGTGATTGGTGCTGTACTTTACAGCACCAATCACCTCTGATCCCGTGTCACCGGCGAACGTTATTCGCCGGTGACACAGGAAAACGCTGTGAATGGCTGTTCACACTGAACAGCCAATCACAGCGATCGCCGACGGGGGGGCGGCATCGCAGCCCCCCCGGGGCATGCACGGACATGTCTGCTGTCAGGGACAGCAGACATGTTGAAACTGTCACCGCGTCTATAGACGCGGTGACAGTTTAAATCCATGACGTACATTTACGCCATGTGTCGGGAAGTGCTTCCCGACCATGACGTAAATGTACGTCAAATGTCGGGAAGGGGTTAATATACACAGGGGGAAAAGATGAAATGGGTATAAATATATGTATTTGTACTCATTAGATGTGAAATATGGCCAGTAAATTAGCTTTTGATAATTTGCTATCAGCCTGATTTGCTGTTTTTATAAATGACAAGGTCAGCAGAATTTGTGATTTATGAGTAAATACAACATCAATAGAACACGGCCGTATATGGCCATGATTTCTATGGTGGTGTGCTAATTTACTATCATTCGTATGGCTGAAATCGCCCGGGAATTCAGTTCAAAATATGACCAGAAAATAATCCTCATTTTTCCAGGCGTATTTGGCTGAAGCCTGCATGGATCAGTCAGGTTTCTCAGTGTAAAAAAGTAGAAAAATATATTTTAAAATATGGCGTGGGGTCCCCCGGTCCGGCTATAACCAGCCCAGGGTTCATTGGGCTGGTCCTGTAAAATTGCCAATGTATACAGAATATTTGTTATCCTGTTTTCCACCATACTTAATATGCGTACTAATGTATTCTCTTAGCAAAGTTCCTCACCTCCCCACTTTTGATGGAGCCCTGAGCAGGGCTGTAAGTATGGCGGTACGGGGTGGAACGGCGTACCGGTAAAACATATAGTGCCGGTACCCTGTACCGCCATAACAAATGCCCTGCAAAGTGTTTATTGCGCATGCGCTCATATCTAGGTGGTGGGGGCGTGGCCTCTGCCGCCCCGCCACAGCTGATTCCTCGCCGCCACACTGGAGCCAAGCAGAAGGGAGCCGAGCAGAAGGGAGCCGAGGGGAAGGGAGCACATCGCATCGCACATCTCTCCTTCCCCTCCCTGTGTCACTGTGACTGGGCTCTCAGCCAATCATAGCTCGCGGGCCGGCAGTCAATCAGGAGCCAGCCCACGAGGTATGATTGGCTGGCGGCCCGGACACAGTGAAACTGGGGAAGGAGAGACGCGCGATGCGCTCCCCTGTCCCCGGAAGAAGAAGAAGAAGCAGCGGCGGCGGGGGAGGAGAAGAGGAGACCCGGACACCAGAAGGGTGAGTTACTTGTGCTGCTGCTGGCTTGTGGCACTGTGGGGACATATGTGGCAGGCACGTGTGGCATCGTGGGGGCATAGCTAGCACTGTGGGGGCATATGTGTGTCATTATGGGGCATATCTGGCACTGGGGGCATAACTAGCACTGTGGGGGCATATGTGTGGCACTGTGGGGGCATATCTAGCACTGGGGGCATATGTGTGGCATTATGGGGCATATCTGGCACTGGGGGCATAACTAGCACTAAGGGCATATGTGTGGCATTATGGGGCATATCTGGCACTGGGGGCATAACTAGCACTGTGGGTATATGGTGGCATTATGGGGCATATCTGGCACTGGGAGCATAACTAGCACTGTGGGCATATGTGTAGCATTATGGGGCATATCTGGCACTGGGGGCATAACTAGCACTGTGGGGTATATGTGTGGCATTATGGGGCATATCTGGCACTGGGGGCATAACTAGCACTGTGGGGGCATATGTGTGGCATTGTGGGGGCATATCTGGCACTGGGGCATATGTGTGGCATTATGGGGCATATCTGGCACTGGGGGCATAACTAGCACTGTGGGGGCATATCTGTGGGGGCATATCTGGCACTGTGGGGCATATATGTTTGGCACTGGGGGCATACCTAGCACTGTGGGGGCATATCTGGTTCTGGGGGCATAAAGTTTTGTCATGTAGCCACTCCCCCTTGTGTCATATAACCACGCCCGACCACACCCTGACCACACCCATTATTCGACGCGCAGCACAGTACCACACCACTAAGACATTTTTTCTACTTGCACCACTGGCCCTGAGTAATGAATCTAGAATTCTTCTTATGCACTTCTGGCCTGGTTTACTGTCTGAAGCTGAGGGAAATCACCTTTTCTTTCTGCTGAGGAATGAAAGAAGGGAAATCAAGAGTACTGCAAAAGAGGAAGAACTAGAGCAAGAGTCGATCCCGGTCAATGCAGTAAAAGTAACATCTGGCCTGTGATAATGCCAGTACATACCATTATGAACTAAATATATTTTTGGGGTTACCACACATCTCTGAATGACCGTTTCTAAAGTAAATGCACATCACAGGTATCAACTATGTTTGGTGTGGGCCAACTCCTGTGTTTTGAATCTGTATTAACATTGCTCCCAGGCCCAGATCTCCTGCTACAACTCTCAGTTCTGCGCCTCCCCTGCTTCCTGTGAGTGGAGAGTCAGAAGGTTATCCCCAGCTGGGCCACTGATTCTACCTACTGTACCTCATGTGTGCTCCTGCTCCTGCCCAACCCATGTGTGCCCCTGCTCACCCCATGTGTGCTCTTGCTCCTGCTCACCCCATGTGTGCCCCAGCTTCTGCCCACCCCATGTGTGCCCCTGCTCCTGCCCATTTTATGCCTTTGTCCCCTTTGCCATATGTGCCTCTGTTCACTTTATGTTCCTCTGTTGCTTTCCCCGCCTGTACCTCTGCTATCTCCTCGTGTGTACCAATGACTCCCCCAATGACTGCTAGACCAACAGACACAAGACTGTATACAGCGCCACACAATTTGAAGCATGCAAGTAAGAACTATGCTGCTTATCCCCATGTTGACTTACTGCCTGATCACTGATTACTGCCTGATCATCTATTGAGTGTTACCTTGTGTCTGACGTATAGTGTAAGTGACATTACGGTGGGTGGTGTACAGTACAAGGGGCATTATGGTGTGTGGCGTGCAGTGTAAGTGGCATCATGGTGTGTGGTGTAGAGTGTAAGGAGCATTACAGTGTATGGTGTACAGTGTAAATGGCATTTCAGTGTGTTGTGTATAGTGTAAATGGAATTATTGTGAGTGGCGCAAAGTGTAAGGGCATTATGGTGTGTGGCGTACAGTGTAAGTGGCATAACAGTGTGTGGCATATAATGTAAGGGGCATTACAGTGTGTGGCATACAGTGTAAGTGGCATTACGTTGTGTGGTGTACAGTGTAAGTGGCATTACAGTGTGTGGCATATAGTGTAAGGGGTATTACGGTGAGTTGCATATAGTGTAAGTGGTGTTACGGTGTGTGGTGTACAGTGTAAGTGGCATTACGGTGTGTCGTGTACAGTGTAAGTGGCGTTACGGTGTGTGGTGTGCAGTGTAAAGGTACCCATACACGTACCAATTACCTGGTACCTTTTGTGCTAAAATAGCATTGTTGTGCATGCGATGCTATTTTAGCACAAAAAGTCCCAGGTAATTGGTACATGTATGGGCACCTTAAGTGGCATGTAGTTAAGCCACTGGGCACAATGGTTGAGAATACTAACCATTTTGAATGTGACCCACCCACTCAAACCGCTAAAGTATTGTGAGGTGACACTCAGGTGTGCTATATTACTTCAACTATTGTATTTCTTATAACAATTATGGCAATATCATTCCAATATATTTTTTAAACCCTTTTTCAAAATGTACATCCTACACAGATAATATATAGTAGGAGTAACCTTAAGAACCTGATGTTCCATCACAATTCCACTTAGACTTCAATGCTTTGTGTAAACCTCTGATTTATATGGATTATTATACTATTCACTAGCAGCAGTGAAAGTGCCACCTCAGCAAAACATCAGTCCACTCACCTCCAAGTGCTAGGAGTTAGTGATAAAAAAAATTGTAGAGCTGGCACGAGGTGATCCAACCACAAAGAAAACTTCCCTAGATAGATGAAGTTAAATAACAGTTTTATGCAAAGGCATGAAAGAGACCAGACTGATTGGAAGACCTGATTGAAATGTACAATCTAGTTTCCATGGTGTTAGACTTATGCACTCAAAAGAGACATAACTTGCACAGTTTGACGATTACTTGAAATGCAAATGAACCCAAAATATTTGTCAACAACTTCTAGACAATAATAATTGAATAAAAATCAGTTGAATAAAAATCAGAATCAGAGGTTCAGCAATAAGATTTTATCTACAATCACTTGTAGATATAAAGAGAACTTTATCACAACTATTTTTTAATGACATAAAAAGAAAGAAATAGCAATGGTGGCCATTTTTTCTAAAAACATTTGCATGCAATTACATTTTGCAATAATAATAATAACAACAATTGGTTGCCAGCTCAGCGTCTGGATATCAGTGGGTTCCCACGCCCGTCACCTCTCGGCTTCCAGGCTGCCCCAGTGATCACCATTGACTACCACCGATTCTCATCGAGTCCCCTCCGTCTCCCAGGCCGCATCACCGAGTATTCTCCTCTGGCTCCAAGGCCGCATCATCAAATACCATTGATCGGCTCCCAGGTCGCACCATCGAATACCAGCGACCGGCTCCCAGGTCGCATCCCACGGTACTCAGTCCCCTATACTGTGTACACCTTGCTACCAACATTCCTCTGTGCCCTCTGTGTTGCTACCAAGCATTCAGTGCCATCGATCACCATCGATGGTTTAAGTACCTCGTAACATCTTTGCTCTACCAGTCTCCAGAGTATCAACCCTGCCAAAGTCACAGAGGAACCTGGGTAGAGGGCTTCAACCTGGTCAGCAGTAGCAGCTAAGTCCATATCCCCTTGCGGGGGTCACTGGTGAACACCACTGTTGGTTTAGACCCCGCGCCTCTGCCTTAGGTTCAGCCAATCCTCTGTGTCACTTGCCAAGTCTGCCTATGCCCAAGGCTGGCTCTGATATTAAAGACCAATCTCAAATCCTCAAACAATAAACCCCAGAATAATATCCTTTAGGGGCTATGTTTCGCTTATGATATTTAATGTAAAGTAAAACTGAATTTAACATTAGGATGAAATTACCCATTATTGGAATATATCAACCTAATAAAAAATAAATAACACAAAACAAAAAAAACTGAAAATTGTTGTTTATGACAATGACAATGGTTTTTGTTGACAACTACATTGGTCACTGCATAGTCCTCCTCAAAGTTCAAAACACTCCAGATGAAAAATAAGATTCTATTATCCTGGAAGACATAGTAGGCATGATAAGTATTCACATTTGTGTACACAATAGACAAGGGTCAGTGCCAGAAGATGTTAAAGTATAGCGCTCTATTTCTTGTTGGTTGCTAAAGACTTCTGTGAAGATATAAAGAATACTTGAATTACATTCCTCATTGCTGACACAATATTACAAGGTCACACGCATTCCACAAGTTGGAAAATCACACTGCGACCTGTTCTATGCAGCCAGAACCAGGATTTTTGTACCAAGTTGGAGGCAGCCTTGAAAAAATCAGATCTTGACAACATTAACTCTTCAGTAACTTTACAAGACCTTTTCATACAGTTTAATAGAAATTTTATAGGAAAAGCTATCTTAGAGAGACTTTATATAAACGTCGCAAAAATCAAATTACAGCTTAAAACAAAAGCATCTTCCCACATTCTTATTCAAGAACTTTGGTAAAAATATAACCTTCTGTAAGCTATTGATTTCAAATGACTGTTCTATACAAAGAAAGGAGGTACAAATGTTACTCTATTGTAAAGGTAGAATTGTATGTAATGTGTTTCAGTAAGATCTTTCAATCTGCATACAGGGGGGAATTGAGGCGCCTCCTCCCAAAAAAATTGTACAAAGCACTATTCACTGTGCTAAGTGGGGCAGATTTGTCCCCTTGACTGGGAAGAAGATCAAGGTGGGGTGGGGTATCAGTGAGATCTCCCTTACTGTACTACTTGCAAGGAGAGAGAGGAGACTGCTCATTGTTAGCAGCCTCATTGGACACTGTGCAGCCCAGCCCATCTCTTCCTACCTGGGGGTAAATTTATTAAGATGGGAGATCTATTGAGGATGGGATCTTATTTATTTAGCACTTTCTAGAAAATATTAGATAGAATCTGATTGGTTGCAATGTGCAACATCCCATCTTCAATAGTACTCCCATCTTAGTAAATTTACCCACTCATGTGCTACTGCTTCAAGCCCCAAATGGGCCCTATAGCTAGCCCAGGTAAGCAGTACTTTCTGACCTTCCCCTTGCCTACATCCTCTTGGAGTCCATGTATCATGCACACTTACTGATACAGTAATATATAATAATACCCTCCTCTACTGCTTTACCTATAATTACACTGCAACAAGGGTGGCCTACCCGGGCCACGAGAGCTTAAGGACCGGTCCTGGGACCTGGTGCTGGGTTTAAAAAATCTGGGGATCCCCTATGTTGTTTGCCCTGTGATTTTTTAAAACCAGGACCAGCTCTTTGAGCCCGGGGCTGGATACGGGTCCACCCTGTTATTTTTAATTATTTATTTATTTTTATTTAAAAAAAATTACACTGAAGCCTGCACAGATCTGATTGATCTGTGCAGGCTTCTGCCAAATATGCCAGACAATGAGGAGTATTTTCCAGGTGGATTTTATAGGCAATTACCTGCCGTATTTTACATACGGCCGCTTAGTAAATTAGGAATCACCATTCAAATGAATGCTGAGTCCTATTCATAGTCTGTCAATGGCGTATTCATTCATATTCGGAAATACAAATATGAATGTGCCATGAATACAAATACGAATAGGCATATTTTCGGCATAGAAAATGACAAAATTACATGTAGGCAGTCATATTTGCGTACAACTGCGTATGAATGCGCCAAATCCAGGCGTATTCCTGTTAGTAATTTATTCCTTAAAATTCACTCCCAATGTGACCTGTAAGTGACTGGAGCTTAACCTATTATTGGAGCTATTAAGGAACTGCTGCTTTGATTTACAAATACTAATCAATAAGGAATAGACTGTACTTTACCTTTTTGTGCATGTCAAGGAAATATGCTGCCTTACTAACTTCGCTGTCGTCTGTTTTTGCAAGGATCAAAATTGTCACTCAGATTTAGCTGGGACGCCGGCAACTGATACTACTAATATAGCAAAAAGTTAGTGCTTTATAATAACCCTAGATTATAATGCTTTACATCAGTGGTGGGATTCAAATAAATTAACAACAGGTTCTATGTCCTAATGTCCATTGCACATAAAGCCGCATGCCATAATGCCAATTACACATAAGGCCACACACCGTAATGCCCATTACAAATTGTGCTACACACCGTGATGCCAGTTATACATTATGCCGCACACCATGATGCCCATTACATATTTGAAACATAAGTGCCACTTACCTACATGATCATTGCTAGGGGGGTTTTGCTCGATGCCAGGGCTTCATGCTTGATGCCAGGGACTTCATGCTGGATGCCAGGGACTTCATGCTGGATGCCAAGGGGGCTTCATGCTAAGTTGCTCGTAGTCAACCGGGAGTGAAATGCTGCCGCATCTTACTGCTGCAGACGCTCACAAGGTACTGTAAGCAGCAGTAAGCGATCACAAGCTTCCTGCAGAGGTGAAGCAAGGGCACTTCCCTGGACACTCCACCTTCTCCCCAGGCCAATCAATGTGCGTGCAGAAAGGAAGGGGCATTTCCAGCTACAGTACAGGCACTTCTTC
The DNA here is from genome assembly GCF_055691185.1 of Crinia signifera. Taxonomy (NCBI): domain Eukaryota; kingdom Metazoa; phylum Chordata; class Amphibia; order Anura; family Myobatrachidae; genus Crinia; species Crinia signifera. Next base: position 234,037,728 of record NC_139219.1, on the reverse strand, counting down.
CAGCAGTGCAGATCTGGAAGCACAGAGAGAAGCTCCATGGAACCTGCCTCCCATTCAGTATTATTATTGTAATATGGGGCAACAGAATGGGGGGTGAGGGCAAGGGGGTGGCTTACCTACCCAAAAGAGGCTGCAGGGAATGGGCGGTGAGAAGCAGCAGGCAGCCTGGGGACTGAGCAGCACCATTAATAACATCAACAGCGGCTCTAGATTGGCCCTTTCCCACCTGCATCCAGTCACTGTAAATCTTCAAAGAAGCCCAGCCGGCGCCGCTACCCAGCCCCCTTCATTGGTATGCAGGCGCTGACTTGCGGATTCTCTTCCGGTCCTGTGACAGCCAGTCCTGGATTTGTCTTGAATGTGAATTTGAGACCTAAATGATTATTATGGAGGTGGGTGATCAAACTTTCAATCTCCAATGGATCACCCTGCCAGATCAGAAGTAGATCATCAATGTATCTATAGTAGAATGCTATTTTTGAAAAAAAACTCTGATTCATAGACATATTGTTCTTCCCAGACCGCCATCACTAGATTTGCATAAGAAGGGGCGAATCTAGTGCCCATGGCTGTACCTGGTATTTAGGATAAAAGAGGAAAGGTCCCTTTCATTGACAGGAAATAGCCCAGTCTCCCAGCCCCTATATATAGAGAGAGGTGAGGTTCTCTCATTCTCTCTCAGTTTGCAGTAGGTGTGACTGCTATATCCCTACAGTGGATTGCAGAAGAGGGTATTTGGATCCGCACAGATTTAATTAATCAATTAGAACATTTCAAAAAGATACATCTGTTATACCAATATGTTGGACTACCTCTCAGTGATTGTTGTAGTCTTGGATTGGTGGTGCGCCCAACACATTCAGTATTGTGACTGAATAAAAAGGGATTTGTTCACAAGAAGTGAACAGAAAGACAAATGTGCCTTTTTGGGCGCACTCTTTTATTATTAATTGATTATATGATAATATTGATTGTCTAAAACATAACTTTTAATGGACTCTACTCTAAATTAGGGAGCATTCGTAGCTACTTTATTGAACAGTCAAAACCACATTATACCTTTGCTGTCAATCAAATACATAATATACATTTTCAAGTAGACTTGGAATTTTGTTCACCTTGGCACATCCTCATGCTATAAATTTTAAAAATACATAATCCACATGGGCCTTATGTTGGCTGCCTGGGTCTATCACAAAAACCGTCTATAAGTTGCACATACTTTTTTTATTTTTTATTTCTTATATATGCATAACATTATATATTTTTCAATTTTGGGGATTATTAAAATATAGATTTTATACCTTAGAGTCTCCAGATGCCCGTGTGAAATAGTGCTCCCACAGCCGGTGGCTCCTGTGTATCTGCTGTTTGGTCACCTCGCCTATGTTACCAGACCGGCTATTCGCCGGGAGTCTCCTCTCTGGTTACTAAGTCGGCCCCTAATTGGCACTGTCGGAATCGGGCCCAGGTTGAGGTGTATAGGTAACCTTATGGCGGAGGTGTCAAATGAGAGTACCGGTTGGTTGTATATGGGAGCTAAGGTACAGATCACTTCTGCTTTCCAATCCAGTACAGTGTGTCCCCTGATGCTTTTCAGTATTGCAGGGATAACACTAAGGACTGGGTGGATGAGAGAGTGATGGAAAAGGTGGATACCAGTTGCAGAGTGTCAGATCACCTGACAATTAGACTTCTGCTGACCAAACAGCAGATACACAGAAGCCACCGGCTGTGGGAGCACTATTTCACGCGGGCATCTGGAGACTCTAAGGTATAAAATATATATTTTAATAAACCCAAAAAAAGGAAAAAATATTTTTTTGAAAAATTGAAAAATATATAATGTTATGCATATATAAGAAATAAAAAATAAAAAAAGTATGTGCAACTTATAGACGGTTTTTGTGATAGACCCAGGCAGCCAACATAAGGCCCATGTGGATTATGTCTTTTGAAAATTTATAGCATGAGGAAGTGCCAAGGCTAACAAAATTCCAAGTCTACTTGAAAATGTATTTGATTGACAGCAAAGGTATAATGTGGTTTTGACTGTTCAATAAAGTAGCTGCGAATGCTCCCTAATTTTTATGAGTAGAGTCAATTAAAAGTTATGTTTTAGACAATCAATATTATCAATCAATTAATAAAAGAGTGCGCCCAAAAAGGCACATTTGTCTTTCTGTTCGCTTCTTGTGAACAAATCCCTTCTTATTCATATCCCTACAGTGGTAAGTGTGAACATGTAGGGTACACATATATATCCTTTTTGCCACTTGTATGTTTGATTTCTGATTATGGTGACTGTGATAACTCTTATCCTATGGAATATTAGTTTATCTATATGTGGATATGACATTTTTCACATCATTGGTAATTTGGGACTCAGTATCCCTTATTGATGGGTTTATTATGTTGTACCCCATTAAGGTTACTGTGAGATTGGAAATTTGAGGCTTCCAAATTATCATCCACTAGGCTCATCATATCCTATAGATAAGGTATGTATTGTTTTTTATTCCTGAACCATTATTCAATGCCTATTGGTTTTAGTAAATAGTTAACCTCCTAATTACCATTATTGATTGTGACCTGTAGAATTCATTGTTCTCCATAGGGAGTACCTACTCGACTTCTTCTAAAGGGTATTGATCTGCCCCGGGCGACCAGCCCCTACTACTTTTTATTGGTAGGTTGCACTCTCCCTACGTTCTAAAAAAACTCCTGTAAACAGATTGCTCCCCCTTTTGCCTGCTCACTTTCTCCTATAGTTTATTTTGGTTGTGTCCCTTAGTACTGTAAATATATATGATTTTTTTTTAGAATGTATTCTGATTTTATGTATATATTCACAGATTTTATAACATTACCCGATATAAGGAAATACCTTCCATGTTAAATAACTCCCTATATTGGTATGTATTTTTTTAAATAGCTTTCTACATTCTCTGTAAGTTATTTTTTGTGTGGTTTACTTATAGTTTGCCCACTCTTTCTTTCTGTACCACTTTTAGCAATGCCCCTGATGAAGTCGTGTTGACGAAATGCGTTGGGATTCTTAAATAAAGAATTACGCTTTGAACGAAGTCTACATTGCTTTGTTGAATATTCGAATTCCACTTCAGAAAAATTAGTGATTGTTATATCATGTTTATTTGTACACTCATTTGCTCGGTGGTACCATTACAGCGCACTCCTAACAACCCCCCACTTTATATATATATATATATATATATATATATATATATATATATATAAAATATAAAGAAGGGCACTCAGGGACTAGCTTTGATGGTGAAGACAAAGGACCGGATTTATTTCCTAGTCAACGTTTCGGGGTCTCCCCCATCGTCAGGACAAGTGTGATGACACTTGTCCTGATGACGGGGGAGACCCTGAAACGTTGACTAGCAAATAAATGCGGTCCTTTGTCTTCACCATCAAAGCTAATCCCTGAGTGCCCTTCTTTCCATCCTGTATTTCACTGAATCTTCCAAGCTCCATTGTGGTGGCACCAGGGCAGTTTAGTTCTACTGGGCAGATGTAAGTCCTGAGTGACGGATCTCACAGACCTTCGCTATATATATACATATATATTTTTTTTTTTATATATATATATATATATATATATATACATACCACATGAAAAGCCTGTGTTTGGCCCTCTGCACCTTAATCTGTAGGATACCTCATAGTCCCAGTGCTGCCTCTGATTACCTCCCATGACTAGGCTGCTGCTGCTGTTTTCCATGGGCCTGAGGAGCATGTAATGAGCTCCACCAATCAGAGCTCAGCACAAACATCTCAGCCTCTGCTCTCTGGTGCAAAGTGTCAACTCCCAGTAATGCACTGCACACTTGGCTCCCGATGCTCAGCACCATTAATCATTTTCACATTGGCAGATAGATGAAGCTGCAGCACTACCCCACTCCCATGCACAAAACCTTTAGCAAAAAAAAATACATGCCAACCACAGGGGGCCCCTAGCTAGAGGGGGCCCAGGGGTAGTTACCCCTTGTGCCCTCATTATAATCCGGCCCTGCTCATGATGCAATGCTGCCTTACTTGCTAAGCAATTTGGACTAGTCCAAATTGCCTAGCACATTGTGTACATGGATTTAGTGTCTTTAAAGATTGAGACTAGGTGGAATCACTGGAGGTACAGCTAAAAAAAAAAAAGTAGGAAGCCGCACTTCCTATTGGGATAGATGATTGTAAATTGTGAGATAATTTGATTCAAAGTTCTCCTCCTTTGTCGTCCTTAGTCCAAATTCACAGCTGAATCAAGGCATTTTCCAAGGCCAAGGAATATAGCGTAGATTGGGGGTCACACTTTAGGCTCGATTCCTTTTTAATCCTACGATTTTCCTTAAAGATATAAGCATATAGAGGAAAAACTCATCGCGTCCACTGCTCCTCCTGGGCTGCAGCCACTAAGTTTCCCCAGGTATCTGACATATGTGTTTTAAAAACCCCAGGCATCAGGCCCATGGTGCAATGCTGCCTTACTTGCTTAGCAATTTTGTCTATCTAGTCCAAATTGCCTAGCACGTGATGTACACTTGTTCTCTCTGCACAAGTAACATCTGCCCCCTGCAGTGCACATGGTTTTTTCCATCTAAGAAGGATTTTGTCAGAAAGAGTGAACTAGAATAAGGCCCACAGTGTGTACATGGCTTTAGTGTCTTTAAAGATTGAGACTAGGTGGAATCACTTGAGGTATCTGCTTCTGATAACATCTACTCCCTTAAAACTTTAAGTTGAACTTTCATTCACTGTCTCTACTTACAGCTTTGTACGAATGAGTGAAAAGATTATCAGTCAAAATGATTTTTAACCCCTTCCCGACATTTGACGTACATTTACGTCATGGTCGGGAAGTACTTCCCGACACATGGCGTAAATGTACGTCATGGCATTTAACTGTCACCGCGTCTATAGACGCGGTGACAGTTTCAACATGTCTGCTGTCCCTGACAGCAGACATGTCCGTGCATGCCCAGGGGGGGCTGCGATGCCGCCCCCCCGTCGGCGATCGCTGTGATTGGCTGTTCAGTGTGAACAGCCAATTACAGCGTTTTCCTGTGTCACCGGCGAATAACGTTCGCCGGTGACACGGGATCAGAGGTGATTGGTGCTGTAAAGTACAGCACCAATCACCGCGGGGTGTAAGGGTGACACTGGTGTCACCCCACCGCACCCCGCCCGCCCCCAAAGGCCGTGATTGGTTCGTCGGACCGACGGACCAATCACAGCCAAGGAGGGGGATTTAAACTAACGGTGACTGCACTGCAGACGCCATTCCGGTCTGGAATAGCGTGCAGTGCGGTCACCGTACCTCCCTGCCGCCATACTGACCAGAACCTTGCTCCATAGCTTGCTCCATACTTACCTGATCGCTGCTTCATCACTGCTTCCTGGATCCTGTTACTACTTGTGCCTTCCTGTGAAATTGTGCTGCTGCAGTGTACTAGCTAGATAGATAGAGAGATAGAGAGATAGATAGAGAGATAGAGAGATAGATAGAGAGATAGAGAGATAGAGAGATAGAGAGATAGAGAGAGATAGAGAGAGATAGAGAGAGATAGAGAGAGAGATAGTGTCAGAGAGTGCTGATCGCTGCTTCAACACTGCTTCCTGGATCCTGTTGCTACTTGTGCCTTCCTGTGAAATTGTGCTGCTGTAGTGTACTAGCTAGATAGAGAGATAGATAGAGAGATAGATAGAGAGATAGAGAGAGATAGAGAGAGATAGAGAGAGATAGAGAGAGATAGAGAGAGAGATAGTGTCAGAGAGTGCTATATTTTGTGCTGCTGCAGTGTGATATAGTTATAGATAGAGAGAGAGAGATAGAGAGAGAGAGATAGATAGAGAGGCCTAGTGACAGAGTGCTATATTTTGTGCTGCTGCAGTGTGATAGTTATAGAGAGATAGAGAGAGATAGAGAGAGAGAGATAGAGAGAGATAGTGACAGATTGTGCTATATATTTTTGATATAACTGACTGCTGCCCCCTCCTTTTGTGCTGATCAGTATAAATTAACTGATCAGCAACTTTTTGGGGGCGCAGGTTTTTTTTTATATATAGATATACCTGTCAGTGCTGCTGCTGCAGTGTCATAGAGTGATAGATAGTGAGAGATAGAGAGATAGAGAGAGATAGTGACAGAGAGTGATAGAGAGTGCTAAATTTTTTGTCTGCTGCCCCCGCCTTTTGTGCTGATCACTATATCTGAGGTGATCAGCAACTTTTTTGGGGGTACAGAGGTTTTTTTTTTTTTATATATACCTGTCAGTTGCACCAAAGGTTGTGCACCTGCTGCACCTCACTGGTAATCAGTGTCGCATCACTGATCACCTTTTTTTTTTTTGTGTGTGTGCTGTGGGGTCTTTTTTTAATTTTTTTTTTACACACACTGTGATTTTGTGGGTGTCCTGTGGCCGCTGTGCGCTGATCAGTGACGTACATCACTGATCATCTTTTTCGGTACAGGGTTGATCTATATTTTTTTTTTTTTGATCAAATTCCTGTTGCCTTTGAGCGCTGTTCAGTGACAGACGTTACTGACCAACATCTGTGCTCAATTTTTGGCGCAGGACCTTTTTTTTTTTTTTAACCCCTTACATTTTTTATTTTTAACCCCTTCATTTTTTTTTTTTTTATTGGTATAAAGTATTTTTTTTTTTCTGCACCACATACACACTACACACTACATACCCCCCGGATTGAAATAAAGTTTGTACCCCCCCCTACACTATACACGTGTTGAAACATTTCACTACCAGTAACACAAAAATAAAAATGGCATCCCAAATGTCCTCCCAAATGTCCTCCCAAATGTCCTCCCAGTCATCCAGGAGAATGTATTCAGCGGAGGAGGCATATGCCCTGCTTGCTTCTGACTCTGACACAGCCAGTGATGCAAGCGGGGAATTTGAAGGTTTCGCCTTAAGCTCCTCTTCCTCCTCTGGTGATGAGGGACCCCCTCAAAGACGCCCCCGTAGAGCAGCTGAGACCCCCCCCCCAATAATTGATCTCGTATGGACCCCACCACCAGACAATTTTGAGCCCCAGGTTCCTGAGTTTTTGGCCATGCCAGGAATCCAATTTGATTCCACAGGTCTCAGAGAAATTGACTTTTTCAAATTATTTTTCTCTGATGATTTTATAAATTTAATGGTGGACCAAACTAATTTATATGCCCAGCAGTTTATTGCTCAAAACCCCACGTCATCATTTGCTAGGTGGACCCCTGTAGATGCAGTAGAGATGATGACGTTTTGGGGTCTGGTGTTTCATATGGGCATAGTAAAAAAGCCAGAAATTAGGCAATATTGGAGTACAGATGTTCTGTACAGTACTCCATTTTACCGTATGGCCATGCCCCGGACTCGATTTGAGACAATTCTTAAATTTATACATTACACCGATAATGCACAGTGCCCACCCAGAGATGATCCCACCTTTGACCGGCTATTCAAAGTCAGGCCGGTCATTGATCATTTCAGTGCCAAATTTGAAGAGGTGTACATCCCTGAAAAATTTATTTGTATCGACGAGTCCCTTATACATTTTAAAGGAAGGGTTAAATTCCGCCAGTACCTTCCCAGTAAGAGGGCAAGGTATGGCATAAAAATGTACAAACTGTGTGAAAGCACCTCAGGGTACACCCACAGGTTTAGGGTTTATGAAGGGAAGGATTCAAGAATTGAACCGCCAGAATGCCCCCCCCTCCCTCGTAGGTGTTAGTGGGAAAATTGTCTGGGATTTAGTGCACCCCTTTCTGGATAAAGGTTATCACCTCTATGTGGATAACTTTTACACCAGCATCCCCCTGTTTAAGGCCCTTGGTTCAAGAGGTACAGCAGCTTGCGGTACTGTGCGCAAGAACCAAAGAGGCCTCCCAAAAACGCACATTGCCCAAGTAATGAGAAGGGGTGAAAGCAGGGGAATATGCACCGAAAATATGTTGTTGGTCAAATATAAGGACAAGAGGGATGTCCTTATACTGACAACAATTCACGGAGACAGTACCACCTCCGTCCCTGTACGAGGTACCAGTACCCACACCTCAAAACCTAATTGTATCCTGGATTACAATAGGTACATGGGCGGAGTGGATCTTTCAGATCAGGTACTGAAGCCGTACAGTGCCCTGCGGAAAACAAAAATCTGGTACAAGAAGGTGGCCGTGTATATCATCCAGATGGCACTGTATAACGCTTACGTGCTATTCCGTTCTACCGGCCAGAGGGGGACATTTATGCACTTTCAAGAGGAAGTCATAAAGGGCCTAATATTTGGGAACCAGCAGGCAGAGGGCCCCAGTACTTCTAGTACTGGCCCCCGTATTGTACCAGGGCAGCATTTTCCTGATGAAATCCCCTCCACTGGAAAAAAGGGCAGGACACAAAAAAGGTGCAAAGTTTGCTATAAAAAGGGAATAAGAAAGCAAACTATTTTCCAGTGTGACACTTGCCCCGACAAACCCGGCCTATGTATAAAGGAGTGTTTTAAAATATACCACACATCTATGGAATATTAGGTTCATAATTTCACCGTGCTTCGGGGGTCTTGCTAATGCCACATAGCACCCACCATTCATTCCACCAGAATCTGAGCCGCAAAATCCAAAAATCACTCCTTCCCTTCTGAGTCCTGCCATGCACCCAACTGGTATTTTTTGGTCACATGTGAGGCATTGCCGTACTCGGGAGAAATTGGGGCACATATTTTGGGGTGCTTTGTCTCCTTCATTCCTTGTGAAAATGAAAAATTTTGAGCAAGAACTGCATTTTTGTGTAAAAAAATGTAATTTTTCATGTTCACTGCCCACTTGTATCAAAATTGGTGAAACCCCTGGGGGTTTGAAATGTACACTATACCCCTAGATGAATTCCCTGAGGGGTGTAGTTTGCAAAATGGGGTCACTTGTGGGGGGGTTCCACTGTATTGGTGCTTTGGGGGTCTTGCTAATGCGACATAGCACCCACCATCATTCCACCAGAATTTGTGCTGCAAAATCCAAATATCACTCCTTCCCTTCTGAGTCCTGCCACTTTTTGGTCACACATGAGGCATTGCCGTACTCGGGAGAAATTGGGGCACAGATTTTGGGGTGCTTTGTCTCCTTCATTCCTTCTGAAAATGAAAAATTTTGAGCCAGAACTGCATTTTTGTGTAAAAAAATGTAATTTTTCATTTTCACTGCCCACTTGTATCAAAATTGGTGAAACCCCTGGGGGTTTTAAATGTACACTATACCCCTAGATGAATTCCCTGAGGGGTGTAGTTTGCAAAATGGGGTGACTTGTGGGGGGGTTCCACTGTATTGGTGCAACATAGCACCCACCATTCATTCCACCAGAATATGTGCTGCAAAATCCAAAAATCACTCCTTCCCTTCTGAGTCCTGCCATGCACCCAACTGGTATTTTTTGGTCACATGTGAGGCATTGCCGTACTCGGGAGAAATTGGGGCACAGATTTTGGGGTGCTTTTTCTCCTTCATACCTTCTGAAAATGCAAAATTTTGAGCCAGAACTGCATTTTTGTGTAAAAAATGTAATTTTTCTTTTTCACTGCCCACTTGTATCAAAATTGGTGAAACCCCTGGGGGTTTGAAATGTACACTATACCCCTAGATGAATTCCCTGAGGGGTGTAGTTTGCAAAATGGGGTCACTTGTGGGGGGGTTCCACTGTATTGGTGCTTGGGGGGTCTTGCTAATGCGACATAGCACCCACCAAAATTCCACCAGAATCTGAGCTGCAAAATCCAAAAATCACTCCTTCCCTTTTGAGTCCTGCCATGCACCCAACTGGTATTTTTTGGTCACATGTGAGGCATTGCCGTACTCGGGAGAAATTGGGGCACAGATTTTGGGGTGCTTTTTCTCCTTCATACCTTCTGAAAATGAAAAATTTTGAGCCAGAACTGCATTTTTGTGTAAAAAATGTAATTTTTCATGTTCACTGCCCACTTGTATCAAAATTGGTGAAACCCCTGGGGGTTTGAAATGTACACTATACCCCTAGATGAATTCCCTGAGGGGTGTAGTTTTCAAAATGGGGTGACTTGTGGGGGGGTTCCACTGTATTGGTGCTTGGGGGGTCTTGCTAATGCGACATAGCACCCACCAAAATTCCACCAGAATCTGAGCCGCAAAATCCAAAAATCACTCCTTCCGTTCTGAGTCCTGCCATGCACCCAACTGGTATTTTTTGGTCACATGTGAGGCATTGCCGTACTCGGGAGAAATTGGGGCACATATTTTGGGGTGCTTTTTCTCCTTCATACCTTCTGAAAATGAAAAATTTTGAGCCAGAACTGCATTTTTGTGTAAAAAAATGTAATTTTTCATTTTCACTGCCCACTTGTATCAAAATTGGTGAAACCCCTGGGGGTTTGAAATGTACACTATACCCATAGATGAATTCCCTGAGGGGTGTACTTTGCAAAATGGGGTGACTTGTGGGGGGGTTCCACTGTATTGGTGCAACATAGCACCCACCATTCATTCCACCAGAATCTGTGCTGCAAAATCCAAAAATCACTCCTTCCCTTCTGAGTCCTGCCATGCACCCAACTGGTATTTTTTGGTCACATGTGAGGCATTGCCGTACTCGGGAGAAATTGGGGCACAGATTTTGGGGTGCTTTTTCTCCTTCATACCTTCTGAAAATGAAAAATTTTGAGCCAGAACTGCATTTTTGTGTAAAAAAATGTAATTTTTCATTTTCACTGCCCACTTGTATCAAAATTGGTGAAACCCCTGGGGGTTTGAAATGTACACTATACCCCTAGATGAATTCCCTGAGGGGTGTAGTTTTCAAAATGGGGTGACTTGTGGGGGGGTTCCACTGTATTGGTGCTTGGGGGGTCTTGCTAATGCGACATAGCACCCACCAAAATTCCACCAGAATCTGAGCCGCAAAATCCAAAAATCACTCCTTCCGTTCTGAGTCCTGCCATGCACCCAACTGGTATTTTTTGGTCACATGTGAGGCATTGCCGTACTCGGGAGAAATTGGGGCACAGATTTTGGGGTGCTTTTTCTCCTTCATACCTTCTGAAAATGAAAAATTTTGAGCCAGAACTGCATTTTTGTGTAAAAAATGTAATTTTTCATGTTCACTGCCCACTTGTATCAAAATTGGTGAAACCCCTGGGGGTTTGAAATGTACACTATACCCCTAGATGAATTCCCTGAGGGGTGTAGTTTTCAAAATGGGGTGACTTGTGGGGGGGTTCCACTGTATTGGTGCTTGGGGGGTCTTGCTAATGCGACATAGCACCCACCAAAATTCCACCAGAATCTGAGCCGCAAAATCCAAAAATCACTCCTTCCGTTCTGAGTCCTGCCATGCACCCAACTGGTATTTTTTGGTCACATGTGAGGCATTGCCATACTCGGGAGAAATTGAGGCACAGATTTTGGGGTGCTTTGTCTCCTTCATTCCTTGTGAAAATGAAAAATTTTGAGCCAGAACTGCATTTTTGTGTAAAAAAATGTAATTTTTCATTTTCACTGCCCACTTGTATCAAAATTGGTGAAACCCCTGGGGGTTTGAAATGTACACTATACCCATAGATGAATTCCCTGAGGGGTGTACTTTGCAAAATGGGGTGACTTGTGGGGGGGTTCCACTGTATTGGTGCAACATAGCACCCACCATTCATTCCACCAGAATCTGTGCTGCAAAATCCAAAAATCACTCCTTCCCTTCTGAGTCCTGCCATGCACCCAACTGGTATTTTTTGGTCACATGTGAGGCATTGCCGTACTCGGGAGAAATTGGGGCACAGATTTTGGGGTGCTTTTTCTCCTTCATACCTTCTGAAAATGAAAAATTTTGAGCCAGAACTGCATTTTTGTGTAAAAAAATGTAATTTTTCATTTTCACTGCCCACTTGTATCAAAATTGGTGAAACCCCTGGGGGTTTGAAATGTACACTATACCCCTAGATGAATTCCCTGAGGGGTGTAGTTTGCAAAATGGGGTGACTTGTGGGGGGGTTCCACTGTATTGGTGCTTGGGGGGTCTTGCTAATGCGACATAGCACCCACCAAAATTCCACCAGAATCTGAGCTGCAAAATCCAAAAATCACTCCTTCCCTTCTGAGTCCTGCCATGCACCCAACTGGTATTTTTTGGTCACATGTGAGGCATTGCCGTACTCGGGAGAAATTGGGGCACAGATTTTGGGGTGCTTTGTCTCCTTCATACCTTCTGAAAATGACAAATTTGGAGCCAGAACTGCATTTTTGTGTAAAAAAAATAATTTTTCATTTTCACTGCCCAGTTGTACCACAATTGGTGAAACCCCTGGGGGTTTAAAATGTACACTATACCCCTAGATGAATTCCCTGAGGGGTGTAGTTTGCAAAATGGGGTCACTTGTGGGGGGGTTCCTAACTTTTAGCATCTTATGGTGCCTTGAAACCTACATGGTGCCTAAAAAATAATCTCATAAAAAGGAGGCTCCAAAATCAAGTAGGTGCTCCTTCTATTATGAAGCCTGTGGTTTGGTCACCGTGCACACTAGGGCCACATATAGGATATTTATGAAAACAAAAGAATTGGGGGAATCAATTTTTAGTCACATTTCTCTAGTAAAATGTACTGTGTTCCTTATAAAAATGTATTAAAATTGCAAATCTGCAAAAAAAAAGAAATTTTGAAATTTCACCTACACTTTGTTTTAATTCCTGTGAAACACCTAAAGGGTTAACAAACTTCCAAAATGCTGTTTTGAATACTGTGAGGGGTGCAGTTTTTGAAATGGCATCATTTATGGGGGTGTCTCACATACAAGTCCCTCAAAGTTACATCAGAACTGAACTGGTCCCTAAAAAAATCAGTGTTTGAAATTTTCTTGAAAATTTGAGAATTTGCTATTCATATTGTAAGCCTCCTAGTGTCCCAAAAAATTAAAAGGAAGTTGAAATAATGATGTCAACATAAAGTAGACATATGGCCTATGTTAGTTATTCACTATTTTGAGTGGTAAGATTATTTGTCTCACAAGCAGAAAATTTAACATTTTGCAAATCGCTAAATTTTCCATTTTTTCACGATATTTTGGTATTTTTCACAAAAAAACACAGACTGTATCGACCCAAATTTACCACTAATTTGAAGTACAATGTGTCACGAAAAAACAATCTCAAAATCACTGGGATAAGTAAAAGCAGAAAAAAGTTATCCCCACTTAAGTGAGACATGTCAGATTTGAAAAAAAGGGCTCTGTCAGGAACGCAAAAACTGGCTCTGTCAGGAAGGGGTTAAAAGTGATAACATGCAGTTAAGAGATTATACTTTGGCCCTATGTTGAACTGAACTTGAAAATAAAAAGTTCCCAGGGAATTCCCATCTATAGACCTATCTAAAGAAAAAATCATGAGTCACAACTACCTAAGCTTGCTCAATTGACTATAAGAGTGATAACTTACAGTATTTTAATAACAGTGTCTAATAAACCATTTAGACCAGTGGTGGCCAAACCGGTCCTCGAGATCTACCAACGGTCCACATTTTCCAGGTTACCTAGCTGGTGCACAGCTGTAGTCATTACTAACTGTCTCATTTTAAAACATGCTGCATTCATTCCTGCTATAGATCCACAGGTTGCCTGGAAAACATGCACCGCTGGTAGATCTTGAGGACAGGTTTGGCAACCCCTGATTTAGACCATATGGTCTTTGCTAAAATAAAAACGTAAAAAAAAGAAGTAGGGTATGCAGACAACATGCACATCACCACCATCATACTTGCAGTCAGGGGACAACACAAACATTAGTACTGCCTGTTCTGCCTCGAATCTCATGTAATTAGTTAAGAACACAATTCATAACCAGTTTTCATTAAAAACAGGTTGTCTTGAACAAAAAGACAGCATATTACAAAAAACTCGGTGACAAGTGTTAGCGAAAGCCTTCAAAACATGCAGAAAATCTAGAAAATAGGTCAAGGTAAAATAATGTGGGGATTTGGGCGCTATAATGAGTTGATTTTCTATTAGCAGCTGCTAGGGGAAGGGGATAGTCAAGCCCTCCAATATACAAAATACAACAGCACAGTATGTGAAAATACAGATAGCAGCGCTTTAAACATATATAAATGAATGGACAAGAAGGGGTTAAACACCATGCGCTGCTGAATGGATACAAAATTAGAAAATGCACCCAGCTGAATAGAATGTACACTGGACACAATGTTGTTTTAAATTGTATATAGAATATAGCATATATTTAAACAGTAGATACATAAAATAACAATACATACATATAAAATACACATATAGCATAAAATATCAATCTAGTAAGCTAGCACGTTTGCAGGAGTACTCCATTAATTATTCGAAATATGCACTCAATAGGAGATTGTGTCCGATAGCTGGTATAAATGAGTAATATAGTTTAGTTGCCATGCTGGTTAAATAGATGAACTTTGTTAAGCAAGCGTTTGGTTAGTAGAAGCAATAGGTTGATAAAGCACCCGGCCAATTAGCATGTAAGCAGTCCACGCATAAGTAGAGTCAGATGGCCAATTAGTGCATTAACACGGCAATATGTGTTGAAATAAATAATATTTGCAAAGCTCACCCTCCAGTAAGGTTGTAAATGAGGGAGCGCCGGGGAGCCCGATGGAGCGGAGGCTCAACCTAGCGCAAGAAGCAGTGGTAGAGGTCCCAGTAGTAACACCAGTGATAGATAAGAGGCGGTTGGGCGGCTCCCTCTAACCGCTTGCAGTATTGAGCGTGCAGATCACTGCTGAATGGAGCGGCACACATAAAAAGGAGACCAGGCGGCAACCAGCTGATGGATGAAATACAGGAGTTTGCACTTGGAGGTTGGAAGGTGGTGCTTGACCACCCCCATCCTACTTATTTCCTTTTTTCCATATATAAATTAATAAATAAATGAATAGTGGGATTGTCTGGAATACTATTTCAAAAATATATTAAAATAATTTATTCAAATTAAAAACATAAATCAATATACATAAAATGTATCTATACTTAAAGCACAAATATTAAATCATTAGGGCTTTATATAATATGTTAGGAGTGCATCCATTTGCGTATGGCCAGTCTCTGAATTAACAAATTGGATGGTCTTTTTCGCACAAAGTTCCACCTGTAGAATATGTAGTATATGTAGTAGAAATGATCTCACCACTGGAGGAATACTGGGTTCTTATATCTTGCTGTCCAAAGGCCTTGCAATCGCACGGTTACTGTGTTGGCATGATTGGCAGAGGACCGCTGGAGTAAGATCTGTGCCATTGGACCAAGAATGAGGACTCTCAGGATTGGAAGGTTATTCTCCTAGGCACCACGTGTTTAGCTGACTTTCTCATCTTTTTCAAGGTGATGAAAAAGCTGAGAAAAGACAGCGAAATGCATCTGGCCTAGGAGAAAAACTTGCCAGCCTTCATCCTTCATCCAGGTATATCGGGCTGTGTACTGATGACAGGTATATTGGGCTGTGTACCGATGGCAGGTATTCCAGACTGTGTACCGAAGACAGGTATATCAGGCCGGGTACTGGTGTCAGGAGTATCGGACTGGGTATTGATGGCAGGAGATTGGACTGGGTAGCAAAGGCAACACTGCACTAGGAACTCCCAGACAAAGCTCAGTGACTAACAGAAGGTGGTAGTGATGGAAATATACAGAAAGAACACCCTGAGTCTGCTATCGCTGAGGTGTGATATATTTAGATAACACAGCGCGACACCAGAAACCAGGGATATCGGGCGCATGCAATTAAAAGATATAATAAACTACAAATTAGTTATAAACAGGTTGTGGCAAGTGCTGCTCTCAGGAGTGATTCTGGGTCAGAATAAAGACACCACAGATAATTGAAAAACAGAGAGTGCAGTTGTCACAGTATAAAAATGTATTAATAACACATAGATAGATCTATATTAAATATAACAATTAATTCAGCACTGACATCTGTTGGGCACATTCATTTAAAAAACTTTAGAGACAGTGTTTCAAGTAAATTGCCCTAAAGCTAAGTATCACTAATAGAACCAGTTCTCACCAATAATGATCAGAGTTCAACAATTCTCTTGTAAACTTGGTATCCCTTTTGATTTTTTTTATGCAAAGCAGCACAGAAGTTCCAGATGGAATAGGGTTGCCTCCAGAGTTTGCCGTGTACACACCAGGCAATTTTCTGATTTTGTGTATCCCCAATATGTTGGTAGTTTTATAATCCAAATGTCTATTGGAGTGCAGCTGCCTGGGGGAGTGATAAAGGGCTGGACAGGGGCTAAGGGACCTGCCATCCATAGGTAACCGTACCTCAGCCGATGTTCTCAAGGCTACAACTCCGTTGAATGTGGATCAGCGCTTGAGGTACCTCGGGGCCTGTTCACGTTGCCCAATGGATTTTGTAGTCAGCTTTGCGACTCTGTATAAGCAGCTGTCTTTAGGCCGAGATGTAGATGAGCTGTATCTCCATGCTATCACTGCATAAGGGGGAGGGGGAGACAGAGCTGCAGCGTGTACTCCCGGCACTTGTATGGCTCAGCTCCCAAGCACCTCCGGCACCCAGGTGTTAGGAGACCGTACTCACGGTCTCTGCGTCTCCCGCAGGAGCAGTTAGGTCGTCCGGAGGGGTATGCTGCAAGGTCACGGTAAGACTTAGGAGCAATTGGAGTGGCTTTGATTAGCAGTTAGGGATAAATGTCCCGCAGTGTCAGTGCTTAGGAATAGAGGCTCCTCTGGTGTAGCAAAATACCGGTTTCCTCAGAAACCAGTATTTTGCTACACCGGAGAAACGCGTCAAGAGCCTCTATTCCTATATTCCTATCTACGCACCCTATTAAATGGATGATTTGAGGAAAAAATGCGATAACGCCATTTTTTTACTAATTATCGCCAAAAACACAAAATCGGACTCTATTAAATGTCACCCACAGTCTCTAAAGTTTTTTAAATGAATGTGCCCAACAGATGTCAGTGCTTAATGAATTGTTATATTTAATATAGATCTATCTATGTGTTATTAATACATTTTTATACTGTGACAACTGCGCTCTCTGATTTTCAATTATCGGTAGTGATGGAAATCAAACTGGAAGCAGGAAAAGGAAACAGGAGCAGCGGCAGTGGATTGGTAACAAATTGCTGGAGTAGCCTGGAGCCTTCAGGTGAACTCTCTGGACGATTCACAGAAGTAACAATTTGTTCAAGGCACTGAAGAGTTCTGAGAAGGCTGCTTATATCCCCCCAGATGCCTGATGATTGGCTGCTGGCTGTAGCGACAAAATGGACAGAACCAGCAAGTGTCTAAACCTGGATTCACCTGTATTACGTGATCACACCTGAGACCACTGGGTCTACTGGATAGGTGAGTATTGGTTTTCTGATCGGAGGTGTCATGGCGGCTCCCATGTCTGGCATGAGGATAACGCTGGATGCCATGTTGCCACATGGGGAATCACTACAGGGACTTAATGCCAACCTGGGTTGGCTGCCATCTTGTGGCATAATATGCACCAGCGGGCCGGTAAGTGATGCGCACAAACAGTGTAATTCTTATTATCACCACTATTCCTGAAACTGACACCTGACACAGATACAGTTCAGTAAGCTTCCATTGCTTGCCAGATGCAATACTTGAAGATATATACAGGTTGAGTATCCCATATTCAAAATGCTCGGGACCAGGAGAATTTTGGATAATGGATTATTCCGTATTTCGGAATATTTTAATATTTCAATGATGTATTTTGAAGTATCTTGCATTTATGCTGTTTAAACACATCAAACACATGAAATGCACACACATATATATTTTATTTGTTCAAAAAACAAGGTTTCAAAACATGAAACAAAATTTGTGTACTATCTCAGATATTGAATTTGAAGGCCAAGCAATCATTTTCTTGAACATATATAGGGGCACATTTATCAAGATCGCATTTACAATGGAATATTACCGCCCAGGATCGCATTGTAAAATGCGATCATATCACCTGAATGTATGTAGTTTTATGGCGCAGGGACAGGGCTCCGAAAGGAACCTGTCCCTGCGATGCCCGGAGCCGGAAGATGGGGGGTCTGTGCATGCGCGGTAAAGCGCTGACCCCCCGTGACCCCGTTGACCGCACTGTCGCTCGGGTAGTGCGATATGTAGCCATAGGCTACAATGGGCTATCGCCATATCAGATTGGCGATAGCCCAGGGGTGCGATGCCGGGCTGCCCGATGTTAATACATCAGGCAGCTTTGCATCCCCCATAGAAACTTATGGGGGATGCGGCCGGCGGCGCTGCAGGGGGGATCGCAGCAGGAATCGGAGATTCCTGCTGCGGTCCCCCTTTAATAAATTTAGGTGATACTTAATATTTGCGGTTAACCCCCGAAAACGGGTGTTTTTGGGGATTTAGCCGCAAATATTACTTGATAAATGGGCCCCATAGTGCCAGTTACATATCATGTCCTCATTAGTGCTGTTACAAATGTCCCCAGTGAGTTTTTAGCAAACTTTATTATTTTTTTTCACTTTCTGGAATGTATGGTTTTCGGAATAATTCGGATAACGGATATTCGGATACGGGATACTCAACCTGTACTGGGTATTGCCTTGGCACACCATATGCTCTGATTCAAGTAATTGGACAATCACTTTGTTAGCATAATTCGCATTCAGTATGCATCCAACTCAGCATCTTGTCCATTCTGTTATATTTGTACAATATCTACATCCAAACATGTGTAGCCACTCTTGGTGACATTCAATGAGAAGCGAAAATGTGATTATTGTGAATTTTTTTCCGCCCAAAACTTCCTAAAATGCACTTTTTAATGAGATGCGAAAAACGGCAAAAAACATAGATTTTGCCGCAAAATTGCAAATTCTGAAAGTGTGATTTTTAGTTGCACAGGAAATCGCAACCAGATGTTTTCCCATTGAAAAGTATACAATTCGCATATTTAATGAGATTAAATTAATTGTACAATGTATGGAGGGTGGTTTATTGCTCAGACAGAAGTCATACCCACAAATCATTCCCCAAAGCCTTGGACACATTTTCTGTAATTCAAAGCACTCCCTGACACTTCAACTGGCTGGGATCTCCCCTGGGTCCTGCCTGATCACTCAGCGCTTACAATAGAATTAGACCTTAAACTAGAACTACATACTCAAAGGCGCTGTCATACCGTTCAGATGACTCGCTGCTCTTGAAAAAGGAAAAAAATAATCACAAAAGTATGAAGAATGAAAAAGTCTTTGTAAATTGACTTATAGGGCAAAAAAATAATAGGGTGAGATTTTTTAGAAATGTGAAATGTTTGATTTATGGTAAAAAAAACGTCCGAAAATTGCACGTTTTCCAAAAATCGCACATGTAATAGGGTGAGATTCTCGGTAAAAAAAAAACGCACTTTTTCCCACGAATTCGCACATTTTGAAATGGCGATTTTTAGTCACACTTCAATTCACATCCAGATGTTTTCCCATTATAAAGTATACAACTCGCAGATGTAATAGGGTGCGATTTTTGGTAAACGTTACCAAAAATCACCCAAAAAATAGACCAGGTTCTGACAGGCAAATTTGACAGAACCATGCACAGATCATTGAGATTTGTGCATGGTCCTGTGTAAAAAAATGTGTTTTTTTTTTTTTCTAGATGGCATGGGGTCCCCCCTCCTGAGCATAACCAGCCTCGGGCTCATTGAGCCAGACCTGGTTCCAAAAATATGGGGGACAAAAAGCGTAGGGGTCCCCCGTATTCCTGAAACCAGCCCCGGACTCTTGGACCGGTCCTGGTTCCGAAAATACGGGGACAAAAAATCTGGGTGTCCCCCATATTTTGAAACCAGCACCGGGCTCCAACAGCCGCGATGTCATGCCACAGCCGGGGGACACTTTTAATATAAGGTCCCCTGGCCGAAACATGAGCACCGTGGCTGGTCACCCTTGGACGGGGAACCTGGAGGAGTGGGGACCCCCCCAATAAAGGGGTCTCCCCCCAGGCTTCACCCATCCAGGGTGCCCACCTGGATTGGTCAGTATATTGGTGTAAAATGCGCCCATTTTCAAGTCTAAAAATCGCCCGAAATCGCACCATATCGCACTTTTTTGCCGCTAATTCGCAGCAAAATTGTGATTCATCAACAAGACAGAACAGGATTGTGAAAAACCATAAAGCTGACCTGAAAAGCCATATAGTTAAACCACAACCCAATGACAGTACCACCTATGTACAGAACATATTTAAAGGAGAGATTTGAGAGACTTTCGCTTCCAGCTGCACGGGGATGGCTGCCTGAGATCGCAGCTCCGTCCTCATCCCTCATACCCGCCATCCGGAGGTCTATTCAAAGTCCCCCAAACACCGCTACATACCTCCTCAACACTGCAGGACCGTGCAGAGCCCGTTCTCACCACCGCGAACCCTCTCCCGGCATGGAAAGCCGCCGGAGCTTGGCGGGTGACGTCATCCCCCAGCTCTGTCTGTGGCCAGGGGGCACTGAAGATTGCCGCTTCCCAACCTGGCTCCCAAATGACAGAACAGAGCAGCGGGGCCCGGCGGTACACGTCCCCGCCACCACAGATCCCCTCGCAGCTCAGAGACCACTGGAGAGCGGAGGGTAACGCCCGGCTCCTTCAGCAATCAGAGCACATTGAGCCACGCTACTGCAGCTGGGAACCATACTTATTATTGAGAGGACTCCAGCGGACTCTGCCAAGAACCCCCACCTCAAAGTAAGATTAAAAAAAAAAAAAGGAATTTAATTTAATTTAAAAAATATATATTCAAAAGACTCCATCCTCAGCCCACCCACCCTCCGACCGCTCCAGAAGCACCCAGGTGACCACGTAGTCACTATCCCCCATTGCCACAAGCTAACTTAAGGAGCATTTATAATACAGAGGAGTGCTGCACGAATATAGTGTACCCCTCAGGACTCACACCACTCTAACCCCCTCCCCCTCACAATCTCTGAGGCAGTCTGTCTCCACACATCTCCAGGGCAACCGCTATCCTTAACCAGTAACATATACCCTCATAGAGGCTAAATGGAGAAATTCCTCTCTCCAAGTGCCCCACAGAAACAAACTCAGACGCAAAACGAAAAGCGTAGGGTGGAACATACCATGTCGCCAGAAGAGGAGGAAACCTCCCCACTCTCCCCGGCATCGACAGGTGAATTCAGGTGACTTTGTCACTAAAACACTCCCGGACCTTCTAGGAATAACACCAGAATGCAAAGATCTGGTAGTTGAAAGAGTTCACCGTGTAGGCTATATCCCCAAACACAATGATCCCAGACCGAGAGTTGTCCTGTTCCGATGTCTAAATTACCTACACAAAGTGGCCATTTGGAAGGCATCCCGCAAAATCCAGACACTTACGTGGGAAGGTAAACGTTTACGAATATTTCAGGACCTTTCAGCGGAATTGTCTAAACAAAGAAAGGCCTTCTCTCCTATTTGCACCCAACTGGTCAACGATAAGGTCAACTTTGCGCTGATGTATCCAGCCAGGCTAAGGATCTTTACAGATGACACCCACCACGTTTCTCGAACCCGGACGACGCCAGAGACTTCATGCGTGAAAGTCATTCCTCAACCTCCGCAGACATCTGTTACTCATTGCATGGAACTAATCCACTCCAAGACTTTCATCCAGCTGCTTACATTCTCATCGGCACCGCTATTGCAGGATAAAGTATAGATATAGTTGATATATCGCAACCGATTATTTCACACACACACACACACACACCCATGTGATGTGATTGGCTTGTACTAACCTCTCTCCACTTTATCACTCTCCAGTCTCCCAATTGCCAGCACAGGGCAAGGTCTTTCGCGATGCGATTGCATCACAGAAAAGCATTTGTAGTGTAGCTCCCTGCTTGCGCAGCCATTTATTGGCTTGTAGAGGCTGTGTGTGACTTCATGCAGCTACTCCACCCCAACCCAAGTTCACTTTATGCAACATGGCAATGGGTGACAGGGAGAGGCAGAGAAAGGCAGAGTGTGACAGGAAAAACAGTGGGTGACAGGAAGAGGGTGACAGGAGGGCCCCTTAGTCCTCAGTGGCCCCGGTGCACTGCATCAATGTCAGTTCCGCCTCTGCAGGGAACCGTCAATAGTTTTGCACACCAATGGTCAAACCAGCTTTAATGTAGTGAGTTGCGGGCCAATAAGAGTGCAACAGTGGGGCTTTGCAGTCAGGGGCAGAGCTATGCTCCGTGTCTCGACACCTTGAAGAAGAAAAAAACTAGTCAGCATTGGTCATAGACCATCAATGATTTAAATTTATCGAAGTTCAATGGCCATCCCTTCCCAGTACATAAGCAGGGCCGGCGCCTCCACTAGGCTGGACTAGGCATTTGCCTAGGGCGCCGGCCACTGGAGGGCGGTAATGAGCCGCCGAAGGAGAGGTACCATAGAGAGGTACCAGAAATCCGGGAACGTGGAGCAGGTAAGTCTGTGATTTTCCCTCCCTCCCCCCATCCTGCCCATGAATCAACGCTGCCCCTGGACACAGGGGGTGCGGGTGCCCGCCTCAGTATCGCCCGCAACTCCCCCTACGTGCCGCAGTATCATCGGCACCCTTCACCGCCACCCGCCTGGAGTGCGGGTAGTGCCGCTCTGAAATCCCCTCAGAGGGGAGCGGGCGGCACCTGGGGCGGGCGGGGGACTTGCATCGGCCCTGTACATAAGTGATACTTACAGCACAAAAGCAGGCAGTATTTCCCTAAATATTGTAACTAATTTGCACCTCTTTCATTTCAATATTGTATGGCAGATTCACTCTGTCGATTAGCTAAATCGATATAATGAAATAAAAAGAAAAATAATGACATGTTTGCAGTATTGATTTTAGAAGAGAAAAATAGCAATACAAATATGTCCCCTATGCTGGCACAATTCTAAACATGCAGGTGGAGGAGTGAAATAAAGTACATTTAACTCAAGGATTAAAACGGTGACACACATAAAAAATGAATGGTCTGACAATGTTACGAAGGTCAAAGACTTTCCAGGGGACTGCATAGCGCTCTGAACTCTTACCATACTCAACGTTCCTTCCTTCTCTCACTTCCTTCCTCATTAGGTTGGTGCTGGGATAAAAGTACAGAACAGGTCAAAAGGTCCTGTCCCAAGTAATTAGAGAGTTGCTTCTTTTATCTAATTGTACCTTGTTAAAGTATATCAGTGTCAGCCAGGTTAATTGGAACTTTAATACATAATTGATGTTAATTTATGGCCTTTTTGTTCCACGATGCTCATTCAGACCTTAATGTCAGGATACAGTTTTCCTGTTATTATATACAGAAAACTAATATCCCCTTGAGGTTGGTTTGCTTTCAGCTTATAAAATATCCAGTACTACAGTGTGTATCAATTAGAGGGTCTGTTGAACCTAAACTTTTGAATATTTTACAGCTAATCGAGTTGAAATAAAGTAACGAAGCACTCCGCAAGGTATATTCAGTATACAAAGTTTAAAAATATATACATAGTCACATAGAGATAGATAGATAGATAGATAGATAGATAGATAGATAGATAGATAGATAGATAGATAGATACATACATACATACATACATACATACATAAAATGTATTTAATTATAAACAGCTTTTTATATAGTGCACAGATATTTTTCAGAGCTTTACAGAGAGAGTAATAATTTATATCAGCCCTTGTTCCAGTGGACCTTACAAACAGGGGCTGCAGCCGCCACTGCTTATAATCTATATTGACTACCACATACATATAAAGTAGGGTTAATTTTCTGGCAGAATCAAATTAATGTATAGTTCCTACAAGTATATTTTTGGATAAAACAAGCAATGTATAAACTCCACAAAAAAAACAGGGGTTTGGTCTTAATCAAACTTGAGACCTCATTGCTGGAAGGCATAGATAGATAGATAGATAGATAGATAGATAGATAGATAGATAGATAGATAGATAGATAGATAGATAGATAGATAGAAAAAAATATTAATATTATTATTATTATTATTATTTTGTTATTGATGTTTTATATGTGAAAGTGATTATGTCATAGCTGCCTAACCTCCTGCATTCTGCAGGAGACTCCCTGAAATAGCAGCAATCTCCCTCATTAGTCTAGCAATCTCCCTCATTTCACCTAGGCCCTTAGTCTGATTAAGTTGGACGGCTCCGTGTGCGGTCGGGCAGCCGATGTTTGGTATTTGTATCTGCGCATGTGCGAACGCCTCGCACATCCAAACACGGAGTGAGGTCCGTGCAGAAAAAGATCGTATGGAACCATCCAAGCAGGGGGTGGAGAGGGGCGTGAAGAGCTGTATGGGCTCATTACCATACGCGAATGCCCCGCGTTTCATGGGTGTTCCCATGAAAACACTGGACGTACGTATGATAATGCGCCCGTGACGCACATGTGGGGGGCGGACAACTGACATAGCCGGATGCCAGTTCCCCACCCATATCCCTGCTTTCATAGGGAAAAATGTCTGAGTGGTCTGGAGCACTCGGTGCTGCATGACCGCTCGGTCAATCATTCGATGGTTGGCGACCACCGGAGGATGGGGGAGGTTCCCACAGGTGGAGGAAGTGTTCACATGAAACATTCACTCGCGGTCCATACGCTCGGCATCTTACCGCTTACGGATGGTGTGAGCGATCTGTACGGTAGGCGGGGCTAAGAACACTCGGTTCCTGTCCGAAATACGAATCCGTCCGAATCAACTAGAATAAGGGCCCTAGCCCACATTACACTGTTACATTTTGGGGGGGGGGGGGGGGAGGAATGAGAGATATATACATTTACATTGAATCATCAGCATAATTTCTCATCACTTTAGCAAGTGTAGTAGCTCTTACTAACTGCTTTGGGGCCCATCTACATTTGTATGTAAGTAGTTTTAAAAGATTCCTCTCATATGTAGCAGTATACACCCACGCTTCTATGTGCCACGTTCACAATCTCTTTTCACACTCTCTCCAAATATGAAACTAGCCACGCCCTTGGATGGAGCATGACGCGCCCCCTCAATGGAACGCCAAGCAAAATTCTATTAGCAACTATAATTTCCCTGAAACTAGTTTTCAAAAGTAGGCAAGTATGCTACCCATGTTTGTGACTTGGCGCATGTTAAACATTATTATGGGCCAAATGTATTAAGCTTGAAAAAGTGATAAAGTGGAGAGTGATAAACAACCAACCAGCTCCTGTAATTTGTCAAACCCAGTCTGTTACATGCAGTAAAGATAATGAACACCCAACCCTAACCACCACCCCACCCCCCGGCGCCGGCGCCCCCGTGCCTTACTTTCCACTGTCCTTCAGTAAAAACTGTCTGCTCTATGGGGCCGGACATTTTATGATGGTTCATTTCAGCAGAAGCCAGGAGGGGAGCCGGCTGCGGGTCCCTGGCACTGGAGGACAGTGGAAAGTAAGGCATGGGGACATGGGCGGCGACGGCAGCGGGGGGGGGGGGGTGTTTGTTTGGCATTACAATAGCCCTGCAGACCCCCGGCTCCCGCACTTACACAGCCCCCCCCCCCCCCCCTCAACCGCGGGGTCTGCTGAGCTATTGTTACGCCACTGGTTACACTGTTCATCACTCTAGATTTTATCACTTTTAAGCTTGAGACATCTGGCCCTGGATCTTGAAGTGTGCAATAAATGTATACTTTTAACACATATACAGATGTGTCCCACTACAGTGTTGCGGGGAACAGCAACACTCTGTAAAGGGACCGCAAGGTGTATGTAGCACAGCATGCCACCTCGTACACATTCCTAGCCTACCATAAACTTCAATAGGCTTTGGGCGCATGGGAGTGTCAGTTCCCAAAAAGGGCATAGACAATGCAGCATGAGTTTGAACAAAACTTCTATTAGGCTAGCCATATCTCACTTAGGGGCCTGATTATCACTGGGGCTTCTGATGATTAAGTATCCAATTCGCCATGAGTTGCAGTTCAGTACCGCTCCAGTACAGGGACTGCTGCTCCAGAGGCAATGGAGGGAGTGCTGGTTCCTGTAGTCAGTTTTTAGAGTTTGCTGATTACTAATAAACCTAATAATGAGACCATGCAGATTTGAGTGGTTCTGCATGTGTAATGGGCCA
The DNA here is from genome assembly GCF_055691185.1 of Crinia signifera. Taxonomy (NCBI): domain Eukaryota; kingdom Metazoa; phylum Chordata; class Amphibia; order Anura; family Myobatrachidae; genus Crinia; species Crinia signifera. Next base: position 234,011,604 of record NC_139219.1, on the reverse strand, counting down.
TCTAAGGATGATTATTAGGCCCCTTGTGATATACTGCACTCCATGCACGCGATAGACTGCGCATGTATATGGGTCGCAGTACGCATGTTCGAGACCATCCTGCAATGACAGCCTGCTACCTTTTCTGATCGCTGGACATACGCAAGGTGATTGACAGGAAGAAGGTGTCTGGAGGTGGTAACTGCCCAATTAGTGGGAGTGCTAAGAAAAATGTAGGCGTGCCAGTAAAAACACTGGGAGTGTCCAGGGGAAAAGCTAGGCCTGCCTGACCGTTTTGGAGGAGGGCGTGTGACGGCAGCTTCAGGCTGGATATGCCTTTTTCCAGCGACGTGTCAGTCTCTGGCTACTCTGAGCCTGCAATGACATATATTCGCACAACGAGCACATTATTTGCTTAACTGAAGGCTGGCTATGCGTATTCGCTGACAAGCGACCAGGTCTGAATTACCCCTATGTGTGGTGGACAGTTACCTTTATGAAATTGTATGTAAGAAGAGAAAAGAGAATGCCACACACATGATCCCTGTAGTTTAGGTAGAAAGCTGATGCCAATGTAACTGATAATATTCATTTAAAATAAATGATAATAAAGATACAGTATGTTATTCAGGCTATTGTGCTACAAAAATGGTCATTTACGGACTGATGCATAGTTGAATGTATGTCTAGCACGAGGAACAACCAGACATAAATAATAATAATAATAATAATAATGATAAAAGCCAGTGAAATTGGATTGTAATCAATATACCATTTATATTAATTAAAGAAATATACATAACAATTACATATTTAATAAGTACATAATTATGTACCGGCCGATACACCAGAAAATTGATAAAAAATTAACAGTGAAAAATTTTAAAAAGTATGTAAAAACTGTGAAATGCAAATAAAAGGGGGGGGGGGGGGTTAATTTCTGGCTAGAAAGCCTAAATGGTAGTCCACTGTAGTTCAATTGTTCAGTTAGTGGTGAGCCAGTAGTTGGTAGTTGTTCAGTATATAGCCATTTAAGTTGCAGTAATACTAATATAATGGCTGCAGTGGACTAATAAATGCCAGAGTACCTTGATATTAAGGGACCATAACCTGGTTTTAAAGTCCAGACTTCCGTGTGCCGGCCGGCATTGGATGGATGCTAGAGCAATCAGGAACTGACGCGTTTCCCTGCCTTCATCTGTCGGCGGCTTTCTCAAAGATCAAGATTAGGAGGGGGGGGAGACCCAGGGGATACATCACTTATGCATCAGAGCTGGTGCATCTAGCTCCGTTTTTTCAGAGAGGAGACAGGCCGGCCCGGGAACACCTGCGCGGCACATACTGTGGGAGAACAGAACAGCTGCTGCTGCTCTCTGCAGTAAGTTCATTTCCGGGTGACGCAGCAGAGAGAGCTACTAAGTAGCAGCTACCGACGGGACTATGTAAAAACCGGACCGGACTACACTCCGGACCGCCGGACAGGACATCACAATCTGCAGTCCGGAGCTTGTAGGGTCCGGTCCGGGGGGTGTCCTGTCCGGGTGTGTCTTGTCCGGGGGGGTCCCTGTGATAGCTATCACCGGGGACATGGGGAAGGGGTGATTACAGCCTCCCTGTGTGGTCCGGACCGTCCGGTTTTTGCTACATGCCCGGACCATACAGGGAGGCTTTATTCTCCCCCTGCTCCTCTCCCTGGTGACAGGTGTGACAGGCAGCCCCCCCGGACAGGACACCCCCGGACAGGACATCCCCCGGACCGGAGGCTACAAGCTCCAAAATGCAGAGTTTGATGTCTGGTCCGGCGGTCCGGGGGTTTTGTCCTGGTCCGGTTTTCACCCATACCCGCTACCGACTCCAGATCTCCTCCTGTCCTCCTCTACTGGTATGTGCTTTGTTTATGTTGTCTGTGTATGTATAATTATATGTATGTATGTATGTATGTATGTATGCTGTGTGTGTGTGTATGTATGTGTGCTGTGTGTGTTGTGTATGTATCTATGTTTGTTGTATGTTTGTGTATGTATGTGTGTATGTCTGTAAGTATGAATGCTCTGTATGTATGGATGTATGATGTGTGCTATGTATGCATGCTGCAGGGGCTAATGACCCGGGGAGGGGGGTGATTGCGCTACTGACCCGGGGGGGGCGGGCTTCAGTGCAGTTCTCGCCAGCACCATATCCTGAAGCAGTCGCGGGTGACGTCTACCATAAGTGACCATCGGGCGGCCGCAGCCATGTTCAAACTGGTCAAAGCCTCGCCCATATTATTTTCTGTATGCAGCTCAGCCAGATGGCGGCCCGGGGGGGGAGCGGGGGCCCGGCCAGGGGGTATAGCAGCCAAATGTGGTCAGGCCCACCGGAAAATGGCCCTGTTTCCCGGCGGCCCAATCTGCCCCTGGCATGCTGTATGTCTTGTGTGTGTATGAGTGTTGTATGTATGTGTCTTGTGTGTGCATGTATGTGTCATGTGTGTGTGTGTGTGTATGTGTCGTGTGTGTGTGTGTGTCTATGTATGCTGTGTGTGTTGGGTATGTACAGTATAGATAAAAGCAAAACAATTATTTTCTGCACCTGATAATGATAAAGACACAACCTAGAAAGACACAACCTAGAATCAGGGCCAGAGTGTCCCAGACGGGGTGGGTGCCCCGGGGCTCACGCGCTTCACCAGGAAGGGGGGATGCGGCCGCCGCGTCGCTACATGGGGGAGTGATGGTGCCGGGGACACGCTCCACATGAGGGGGCGGTGGGTGATGCGACGAGGGCAGGGGGTGGGGGGATGCAGCGGCGGCCACGCCGAGTAGCTCCAGGAGGTGGAGGGGGGGAGATTTGGTGCCGCTCACCTCCATCCAGGGGGGACCTGCTCCCAACTTCCGCCCTCCAGTGGCCCTGCCTAGAATCACAGCTCAGAGTACAGGCGGTGGTGACAGAGCCCCACTTTGTCACCACGGACCAGCGAATCACAGCATTTTGATTTGATGGGTTGGTACTTAATATTGTTACAGCCCAGGCCCGCACCTTGAAGTGGGCAGTAGCATCTCTGCTGCAGGCTTCTCCTGGAGAGGAAGCATACAATGTAGGCAAGTTTGGTAGATGTGTGTGTTTTTCCATGCATGCTTCATTTGAGATTTTGAGCAGTGCAAGATTGGTGTACTTTTAAGTCCTTAATGTTTAAATAAGCCACTGATTGTAGGTAAGTCCTCATTACACATAGAGAAACACACACTGGCGGGGGCAGGGACGCACAAGCATCTCACTCGCTCTCACATCCCACTGGGTGGCATGGAGTGGGGACAGGGTGCTTCCCTGCCCGTCTCCACTTCAGGGAGATGGGCAGGGAGCGGGCAGAGCAAAGAGACAGTGGGGGAATGGGGAGAGCACGCGTCTCATGCACGCACGCCCCCTTGCTGTCACGCGATGGCAATAGCATCACCAGGAGCCTTCTAATGAGAGCGGCTCCATCTGTAATTCCTCACACAAATTATAAATATGTTTATTAAAGACATCAATATTTCCAACATGCAAGAAGTACCGAACATACAGCACTAAATTTATATCATTGACTATTCCCAAACAGCAGATCCTGGAAACATGAACATGAACACAGGCACAGAGGCAATAGTCACCTGGGTTAAGTTGAAACTTCTACACTGGACGAGGGCGCGCCCTTTTGGGCCCTAGGTGGTATCCTCATACATTTGGAAGCCGTCTGCTACTTTTAACCTGTGACATCATAGCTAACTGCCACATTGTACGTGCAGCAATGACTTGGAAGAACAGCACATACAGTATGCGAGAAGCTTCAAATGAAAGAAGTTACTGACTTATCCTCAGCAAACTTTAATGTAAACTGGGTGTAGTGGCACCATTGGGTTCTACGGTTTGGTGGTCCAGTATCAAACTAGGGGGGTGATTCTCATTGACTCGGTAAGCTGCGAACGCCTTGTAACGCCGCCCCGGCGAATGCACTCCCCCGCTGTTCCCCCGCCATCGTTTTCCCCTCACACATCCCCTCACATGTGCCCACAACAGGAAAAATCATGCGATGATCAACGATCATCAAAGGATTTCCCCTGCCTTCACAAATATAAGTCAGTGGAGACAAAGACAGGGCGGGCGGCTGAGGTCATTTGATGTCACCTGCCCACCCCCGGCACACCTCGTCCCACCCACAATCTTATGGGAACGCACAGTTTTTCATGGGGATGCCCATGAAATGCTGGGCGTTCCCATGGGCGCTGCCTGAGCCCGCCCCCCCCCCGGCCTGCACCGTTCCATGTGAATGGCCCAGTGACATTGCAAATCACCGCAACCGTTCATAATCCGGGTTTGTGTCTGCACAGAAATGCACAAACCATGACCACCGGGACAGGGGCCAATTTCGGTTCACTGCGAGTGTACCAGAAATGGCCCCTAGATTTTTATGGGACATGTGAAGGTCAAAACCAGGGCTGGTGGTTTCCAATCATAACATAATGTATGTGGACAAAAACAAGCAAAACCCTGTCCACCACTACATAACTGAACGTAACGACGACATGAAAGCATCATTTACACAATTTAATAATTGTTTCTGCATTTGTTAATAAGAAACGTTTAAGTTAGTAATGCTCTGAAAAAAATGCTGAAACTCAAGGGACTTAAAGACAGCTTAGGAACTACTGATATAAACATTACTAACAACGATAATTACTACTCAAACACCACAACAACAACAAAAACAGTATACAGGTGCAGTCTGTCTTATATTTCGGGTTGCTACCGGAAGGTACAGTAAGAAGGCAATTACCTACATTAATGTACACATCAAGCATTACACAGAAAAAAAATGAAAACAAATAACCATAACTAGACTGTAAAAAATGACCAAATCTGCTGCTAAAAGAGCATTAACAAACAAAAGCAAATATATATTTTTTTAAATATATAAAGTTGAAATATAAAGAAGTAAAAAAGCAGAGGCATTCTCATTTCCCTTGCATACACAATAAAATATAAAGCAACACATAGACAATTGACGATGACTAAACTACTTTTCGGCAGATAATTTAACTATTTAGTTATAGGATGATAATTGACTTGAATACAAAAGGAGTTCAGGAGTTCATTGCACTTTGGCCTGACCTGGACAAGGTTCTGTTCTCACCCGCTGTCACAGTAGTCCAGTGACTAAATAACCCCAGTCTTCTCAATGGTTGGCTAAGCCACTCACACAGGCCTCTAGTCCCACACTGGTTGGGAGCCTGTTACAATAGATCCCGTATTACATGACAAGCTGGCACTGCACATGAGTTTCATGATGATTGAAGGAGGAATAACATGACATGGCCTTGCATGAATGGGGTCAATGGAAATACAGTATCGAAGTTACAAAGAGGTCACAGACATTCACCTTTCAACCAAGAATATGTTTAACCAACAGGCATATCGCACTTCATATAAATTTTTATGTTATATTATTTTTTGACTTACTATTACTAATAAAGTACTATATTTTGTTGAACATTTCTTTATCATGATGCACTTTCCCAGAAGCAACAGGGAACTTATGGTGCAAGCAAATAAACATTTATCAGTATGTTCACTCATTTTCCATCCTAAATCGTGTCATAGGGGCACGTTTTTATAAATGCTATCCACATCCTGAAGAGTTCTCATCCCATTGTAAAAGTCTGATTGCAGGCCGGGCTATTTATCAAAACCGCACATTGGTGAGTACATAAAAATGTGGCTATTCTCTAAAATAGGCTATGCAGACAGGCGGCTACCATAGAAATGCAAATACATTGCATTTCTGCAATGTAATCAGATTCTATCTATTATCTTCTAGAAAGTGCTTAATAAATAAGAAGTCAATTCTGATTGGTTTCTATGGGTAACATACCATCTACATAACAACTCCCATCTTAGTAAATAAAGCCCATAATTCAGACACATATTTTCTCTAATGGACAAAAGCACGTTGCACTGCAGGTGGGGCAAATGTAAGATTTGCAGAGCGAGATATGGTTAAACTGGTATTAAATCAATATATCATGCGCTAAAAAACAGCATGAGGTATAACTTCCAATGTGGAGAACCACTAAAAGATACAATACCAAAACCATAGGCGTGCGCTGCCCATTTTAATAGGGGGTGCACCATTGGAGGAGCGTGTACATCACGCCTACTGGGCGTGTCCATCACCGCCTACTGGGCACCAATGCAAACTAAATAGAAGGTGACTTATTTATGTATATGGGCTTCAGAATTAATCATTCCCACCAGACACACCAGAAACAGGGAAAGTGCGCGCCGGAAGCACGCTGCAAAAATTGACACTGTAATGCCCATTACACCTAATGCCACACACTTATATAGCGCACACATATTCCGAAACGCTTTACAGAGAAGTGGAGTTTACAATCTATATTCCCTAACACATATACACGCACACACAGACATTATAGGGTTAATTTTTGTTGGGAGTCAATTAACCTACCAATATATTTTTGGATTGTCGGAGGAAACCAGAATACCCGGAGTAAACCCACGTAAGTACGGGGAGAAAATACAAACTCCGCACAGTTAGAGCCATGGTGGGAATTTAACCCATGATCTCAGGGCTGTGAGGCAGTAATGTTAACCATTACACCATCTGTGCTGCCCATTACACATAATGCCACTCACCGTAATGCCCATTACACATAATGCCACACAGTGTGTGCTGAAGGCGCGTGCCAAAAATTTACAACTTAATGCCTATTACACGTCACACACCCATTACATAGTATACCACATGCCATAATGCCCAATACACATTATGCCACACACTGTAATGCCCAATACACATACCAAACACTGTAATTCCCATTACACATTATGCCACACACTGTAAGGCCCATTACATATTACGCCTCACACCGTGATGCCCGTTACACCTCACACTGTGATGCCCGTTACATGTAACGCCACACACTGTGATGCCCATTACATGTTGCACCTCACACTGTGATGCCCATTACACCTCACACCATGATGCCCCTTACATATTATGACTCAGACCATGATGCCTATTACGCCTCACACCGTGATGCCCATTACACATTACTCCTCACACCATGATGCCCATTACACCTCACACCGTGATGCCCATTACGTCTCACACCGTGATGCCCATTACACATTATGCCATGCCCATTACACATTGTGCCATAATGCCCATTACACATTATGCCACACACCATAATGCCAATTACATATTATATCACACACTGTAATGGCTATTACATATGCCACCACATAAATGTCGCTGGGGGCCCCACACGTTGTACACTGTTCACCCATTTAATTCTACTTACCTCATCATCGGTCCGGCAGAGCAGCGGTAAATGTCACATTACACAGTGCTTGGGCCCATAGTCATATTACACAGTGCGCAGTGACCAATATTGACCGATATTCACATTACACAGCATGTAATGACCAATATTCGCACATAGTGACAGATATTCACATTACACTTCGCATAGTGACACATATTTACATTATACAGTGCGCAGTGACCAATATTCGCACATAGTGACCCATATTCATATTACACAGCACATAGTGACTAATATTAGCACATAGTGACCCATATTCACTTTACACAGAGCGTAGTGAATAATATTAGCACATACTGACCCATATTCACATTACACAGGGGTTCGGCAGGAGGTGTTCTGCTTGCTAAGCAGCAAAAGATTGCTGCTTAGTGAGCAATCCTGAATTAGGCCCCTTGTTCCCCGGCTCACTACATTCTCACACACAGCCCACTCCATCACAATATATGTCACACCCACATACACTTACTCACTGGTCCCCAGTCTCTGCACACATCTTCAGCCAGGAGCCAGCCTGCAGCTGCACTAGTCCACCCGGGCACAGGAAATTGCAGGGGGCGTGGCCTAATCACAGAAACACCCAAACCCCCCCCCCCCCCCCGTGGTCCCGCCCCCTTTTGAAGAGACTCGTGCTGACTGCTGAAGCCTGAAGGAGCCCAGCCAGGCCAGCCCAACGCAGCAACTGCTAGCCGGCCGGGGGAGGGAGCACTGCCAGTCATAGGAGGTGCTGCCTGCAATTGTGCTGGGGGTCATTAGGAGGTGCCTGTGCACCCCCGGCACCCCCCTTGCGCACGCCTATGACCAAAACCACGATTTGGGAGTAATCCTTGGGCGCTTTATGATGTATTTAGGGGGTCTTTTCTCTCTCACTCAAAATGGTGTTACCCAGAAAGGAAAGAGAAAAAATATACAATAGTGTGATACCGCAATAAAACACTTTTTTCACATAACCACGTGGATATTCAAATCACTTATGGAATCATACCAGAAAGATATGTCTACAAGGAGGTAGACAAATGCGTTTGATGGGGGAGATAACTCCTTCCAGCAATACTGCTCCTCTCCAAATTCACCGTAGGTGTGTCACTCAGAATGGGAGATAAGAGACCATCATGGTACAGTAGAAATTTATTTAAAACATGTTTAAAACACTTTTTAACAGGATAAGTGAATTACAATGGATTATCACCATAAACTTATGTCCACAAGTACTGTAGACAAAAAGCGCAGAGTGTTACATACAAAGTAGGCGTCCCTGGGGATGTATGAAGGCTTGTGGATGGTTCAGGGTCCTCTGCAACAAACTTCTCCTGTTGGATAAACCGACCGGTTTCGACACCATATGGTGTCTTTATCAAGGTACCTTGATAAAGACACCGCATGGTGTCGAAACCGGTCGGTTTATCCAACAGGAGAAGTTTGTTGCAGAGGACCCTGAACCATCCACCAGCCTTCATACATCCCCAGTGCAATGGGACCCGATTTCAGTCTTTTCCCGGTATGAGTGTACAATTTTAATATCGCATCGCATGCCATTATAATGGCATGCGATGCGACACGATTTCCATGTTAAATGCCCACCCAGACCCGATTTTTTATTGTATCCCCACCCTGATGGGTAATGACTATGTAAAATGCCTCCCCCAGTGTTAATGCCACCCCACTATCAACGCCAACCCGAAGCGTGGCAAGTGCAGCGAGCCCACGAGGGGCGGTGGTTCTCCGACCTTTTCATACCCCCACTATCCACGTCTGCATCCTCCGACCTTTTCATACCTCGACTATCCACGTCGGCATCCTCCGACCTTTTCATACCCCCACTATCCACGTCGGCGTGGAGTTGATTTTATATAGTGTGGCGAGCGCAGTGAGCCACCGAGTCCGAAGCGTGGCAAGCGAACGCGCATTACTTCACAAGTAAAATGGATGCCCACCCACTGATCATCACTAAGGAGGCTGCCCCTGGCATAGGCCAATGCCCTAGGCAATTGTCTACTTTGCCTATGCCTAGGGCTGGCTCTGATCAGGAGCCAAGCAGCGGCCAGAGCAGGTAATGAAGAGACAAGCAGTGGCCTGTGCTGGGGACCAGGAGAGCCAGGACACCCAGCGATGCTGGTGAAAAGACGTGCATCACCTCCCCACCTGGTCCTCTACTCATTGTCATCTTACTGTGTCCGAACGGACGGGAAGCTGACCGTACGCACCGAGTTGGTGTATTTGCGCAAACCTCAGTAATCTATTCGGAAGTCATGCTTCAGCAACATGACACATTTATCCAATTAGGCTACCTCATAACATATATATTTATTTGTAATTAAATCAATTTGTACTCTTTACCTAGAACGGCGCCCGCGATTGGCATCGCGGGCGTCGGGGGTAAAAAATCGCGGGTACATAAAAAATGGGTGCGACGCGATGCCCGCGATTTTCCCATAGGGATCAATGTTAAAACTGTGATTGGACGCGATTTTACTGTTAAATGCCTCAATGCCCGCGATTTGGCCATAGGAAACAATGTTAAATGGGCCACAGAGCCCTAATAGTGCCCTTGAACTGTGAAATGGCCCCCACAATTGTTAACGTCACCCCACGATCAACGTCAACCCGAAGCGTGGCGAGCGCAGCGATCCCGCGAGGGGCGGCGGTACGCGTCCTCCGACCTTTTCATACCCCCACTATCCACTTCGGCGTGGAGTTGAGAATAGAATAGTGTGGCGAGCGCAGCGAGCCACCGAGCCCGAAGCGTGGCGAGGGGACGCGGATACCTTCACAGGTAAACGCGTCCCTTCGCGGGCTTCACAGGTGTCCGCGTCACCATGGACACCTGGGAAGCCCGCGAGGGGACGCGTATAACTGTGAAGGTATCCGCGCTCGCCACGCTTCGGGCTCGGTGGCTCGCTGCACTCGCCACACTATTCTATTCTCAACTCCACGCCGACGTGGATAGTGGGGGTATGAAAAGGTCGGAGGACGCGTACCGCCGCCCCTCGCGGGCTCGCTGCGCTCGCCACGCTTCGGGTTGACGTTGATCGTGGGGTGGCGTTAACAATTGTGGGGGCCATTTCAGACTTCACGGTGACTATTTCGGCTCTGTGGCCCATTTAACATTGTTTCCTATGTAAAAATCGCGGGCATTGAGGCATTGAACACTAAAATCGCGTCCAATCTCACTTTTAACATTGGTCCCTATGGGAAATCGCGGCCATCGCGGGCATCGCATCGCACCCGTTTTTTAGTGCATTCGATGGGCGCGATGGGCGCCGTTCTAAGTAAAGAGTACCAATCAATTACTTCCTAAATGACACTTAAACACATTACTAGCACTTTAGATTAACCCTTAGACCATGTTAAGTTGAAATACTTCATTGTTGCCCCTTTACCTGTGTTCTTGTATTTTGTAATGGGCCATTTAGGCAGCAATGCTTCCAATTGAACCTGTGTAAAGAGTGTAATTAATCACTAATGACTAGAGGAGTGTATTGTATTGTGCTCAGCTGCAAGTGTTTAAGGTGCGGGCGTTCTAATTGGGCGAACCGAATGCCTAGCGCATGAACCAGTGCTCTCCGAGAACTGAAACTTGCTTGTGGACTCCGCAGATTTCTGCAGTGTTGGTTGCTTGCGCATGCGCAGGTAGCTAAAAATGACCCTCCGAACGAAAATGTCATTGTACTAATAATTAACTGAAATGTTTCATATGTAAAACTTGAAAGGTAGACTGTACAGGAGGTATAAGTGGATACCAAGTAGCCAGAAGTGAGATAGAGCACACAGACCAGGCTAAGACCTGACTGAATGTAACCAGACAGACTGGAATATATATATGAATACTATGAAGTAAAAATAATTGGTAACACACAGGAAGACTCTGGTACTGTGTGTAACTACCACTAGATGGCAGTGTAATGATAAAAATTCCACTATATGGCAGTGTAATGATAGTAAAAATTCAAATTACACTAATTTAAAGGACCAATGCCATAAAAACCCCCTATAGAAATACCTAATCACCCTGAATACCCAATATAAGGGTGAGTGGCTGTTAAATATTAAGCCATAACAGGGGAATAAGTGACAAGAGGAAGAAAAAATATCTCTTGCATGAAACATTTCAGTTTGAGATAATAAACTGGTACCAAAATCTGGTGAACACTTTTTAATCTATAAACACACTTTCCAACTTTACAGTGCACAAGAACTTCACTTTATATGTTTTGTGTGAATGTATGTCTAAAGTTTTTAACCTCTAAGAATTTCACAATAGCGGAGTGGACCTTCACCTGTGATTCCACACAACAGAAAGGAACACAGTAACGGTTGTCCCCTCTACATTTTTATCCTGAATAAATTAATGAAGGTTCATTTTTATGAAAAATCCTGAAACCCATATCTACCTGGTGTGCTTCCACAGTGCAAAGTCTTTCTTCTCTCCTTGTCCTACCACGGCAGCTAAAAGAAAAAAGAATGTCCCAAGGCAAAGAAGTGACTGATCCATACACCTGGGTTGTGGCCTTGTCCACTCCCGGCCACCACTCAGACACCACCCCACGTGAGAGGGAGAGATATCTGGGATGTTCAAGCAGCATTAAAGAAACCGTTATGTGCATGCAGCCACTAGTCGTGCTGTAAGTACGGTATGCACACTTGATGCTTGGGACCCCCCACGTATGGTGATATCCTATAAAAGAAACCTTTATGTACAAGGGGTTACAGGGCCGGTGCCCAGGCGGGAGGGGTGCCCCGGCCCTTAACTGCTGGGGTGGTGCACGCTGTCTCTGCCCGGCCGCCGGGGGGGTTGTGGTGTCTCTGCCCGGCCGCAGGGGGGTGCCCTGTGTGTCTGCCCGGCCACGGGGTGTGTGTGGTGCACGGTGTGTCTTCCCAGCCGCCGGGGGGGAGGGGGGTGGGTTGATTGGTGCTTGCAATATGGCCGCCGTGCTGCTGGGGGGGGGAGAGTGTTCACTCACCGAACACCTGCTCCTTCCTCCGGCTCTCCTGCTCCGCTGCTTCTGCGGTGATAGAGCTTTCCAGCTCACTACTGCCCTCCAGTGGCCGGCGCCCTAGGCAAATGCCTAGACCTGCCTAGTGGTGGCACCGGCCCTGAGGGGTTATATGACTTTTTGCGAGTTTGGTATGCCATAGAAGTACCCTATGCACTTCTACTAATTGATTAATCCACCACTCTGATAATTGACATCCATTTAATTTTCTTTTTGCCATTAAAAATGGATTAGTGGACCCACATCAACGGAGTCCTAAAAATAGTTGTTTTGAAGATAAAGAAACCGCTACAAGAGTATAAAAATCTCTTCTCTTGTGAGTACGGTACGCAGCCTACCTACACTCCCTAGTGTTTTGCACAGAAGGTGTTCCTTTAAAAGAAACCTTTATACACAGGTTCTCATGATTTGTTTTGTGAGTTCAGTACAATATTAATCACTATCCCCTTTATTCACAATATCTTTTGTATTTGAAGAATTTGACACATTATATTTATTTTATTCTATATGAACATCACCTCAATTGAGCACCATCACCCACTATGCGGAGTCAAGCGCCATCAGTGTTGCTTTTCCTGCAATAGCTTTAGGCAGATGCCATGGGGCGCCAAAATCTGGGGGGGGGAGGGCGCTCGTGACTACCACAAAAATGTAACTGACTGTCGCTCATTGGATCTAATTCAGCATGGATTGTTGATTAGAAAAAAACAGTTGTCTGCAATCAGAGTCACTGCCTAGAAAGAAAGAAAAAAATGGCAATTGCAGATTTGCAAATGCATCGCAAATAGTGATGCATTCGCAGATACAGTCGCAAAAATCGAAACACTGAACAGTTTTTTCCATCTGCGCCAGCCTACGGCTTCCACTAATCTGCTAAAGAAACAGGCTGGAAGTGGTCATCGCTGACGTTAGAGGCCCGTCAGAGAAACGCCAGGGCAAACACACCCAGAAAACTTTATTACCCCTTTCACTTCACACAAATAACCCGGGTCAAATCCGGGTTGGTGACATATCGACCCGGGTCGAGGTATGGTTTGGTTAACCCAGGCCAATCAACCCAGCATTTCAATTTGGGTTATAAGGGTTAAACCTGGGTTGCACTCTGTACTATGGGCGAATCTGAATGTGCCTGACCCAGGTCTGACTAGGGTTTGCAATGTGAAAGGGGTATATTTTACTTCCCCTAAATGCTGGCTTCCTGTCAATCCAATTGCGACTGCTATGCAACTGTACTATGGATATTTATTCGCAATATACGTATGCACATGTACAATACGAATGCTGTGCACACGCAGTTGTTAGAAAATCACCCGGACAAATTCTGTAATTAGCGATACGTGCTGAATTAAGCCCTTTGTCCTCTCTCAGTCACTTCAGGTGTACTGTACATGTGTTTATCTCCCTGAGCAGTACCATCAAGTCCATCAATTGGTAAATCACAATTGCAGGATGATAAACATAGGTTTATAAACATGTTAGGTGAATATTATTTTGTTTGAGTTAAAAAAAAAGAATATAAAGATTAACAATCAAACCAACAGAAGCAGCTCATACCTGGACTTTGGTTATTGCAAATGCATAAAAAATAAAGGTTATGCAAATTCGGTACTTATATGTTAGTTGGGCGCCCACTATAGTTAGTACGCTCATACCCCCACTATCCATGTCGGCATGGAGTTGATTTTATATAGTGTGGCGAGCGCAGAGAGCCACCAAGCCCGAAGCGTGGCGAGCCACGCAAGGGGACGCGGAAATCTAAGCAAATAGCTTAGTGGGCGCCCAACTAACATATAAGTACCACAAATTCTATGTAGTAATAAAAGTTATGGGTGTCACATAGGGGGACAGTTAGAAGCTGATTGGTTGGTAGTTTATCTCTGTACACTTTATCACTCTCCAGGGCTTAGTAAAGCTGAGTTTATTGAAGTATACAAACAAATAGGACATGTCATTCTTCTTCCCCAGATCAACAATTGTAGCTCTCTTTTACCTAAAGAACGTGTACCACAGATCTCAGTGTAGAGAGATGAACTACCAACCAATCTCTGCTACATGAAAAAAAAACACTGAAGGATAAATAAACTACTGTATTGATGTTAAACTAATTTCCATATTCATTATGATTTGGACATTTGTAGAGTAATATTTATGCATGTAAATGAAAAGACTTCCAGAACTAAATAACAAAGAGGCTGAAGAGAGAGCTCAGTTCATCTGCATATGGTAAGTTCGTCTGCAAGTGACAACATAATAAAATAAGAAGGGGAAAACAAGTGATCAAAAAAATCAGGATAGACATATAGTAAAAATAAAGTCACCATTTACATATCAAGGCAGTATTTATGCACAGTGTCTTATGGGAAAAAAAATCGGAATAAGTCAGATACAGGTTGCGTTTCCCTTAGCCAAAATGCTCGGGACCATGAGCATTTCCGATAAAGTATTTTTACGGTTTTTGGATATTTTTTTTTTAACTTACTTACATGGTCCCCCGGCGTCCACGACGGCCTTCAGGAATTTCTTCAGTGGTCCCAGTGGGGTATTGCGCGAGTGTGCAGGAGCGCCAGTGACGTCACCGGTGCACCCATGCAATGCACTCCTGGGACCGCTGAAGCACTTCCTGAAGTACGCAGTGGACATCGGGGAACTTGGTAAGTATGAAAAAAAGGGGGGGGGGGGGAATAAATACCAAAAATCTTATTATATTATATTATAATTATATATTATAATATTTCGGATAAGAGATCTCCGGATATGGGAGACTCGATCTGTAATGAAAAAAACAATCTTGACCGAACAGTATTAAAATGACTTAATTTCAGATGAACACCAACACAATAAACCAATGTGCTCAATACAGTTAATGGCATTAGCAAATGAGGAATATGGTCTATTTACATCAAAGAGAAACCAAGAGCTGTACAATAAAAGTACACTCATTCAGACATCATTCATCTACAACAGGAATACTAACCAAAGACACCCAGGTCATAAAGCAAAAGCAGGAATTCAATCCTACGATGTATTTACTCAATCAAATATTATGATGATAAGACGAAAGTATCAAGAAACTTGGCTATATAATTATAATACAATGGAGCATTCCACAATATTGGATGCAGATTATTGACAAAGAAGTTCCATCAAACCTGTACCTCCCCAATTTAAAAATCAAAATGATAGCATAAAAGAATAAGAATCCCAACAATAGCCTCTCCTTACTCCACATACCATACCCTAACTACAGTACCATATACCTGGATCCCTAACTGCTAGCTAAATCCCACTGCTTACCAAAACTATCAAACTCAAGCAAAGGTATATCTGCAGACAGATGTCTCTTAGACAGGATTAGGAGAAGTCATTTCCCAGGAGTTAGATGGAGAGGAGAAGCTTATCCTCTACCTTAGCCGAGAAATTACTGCCCAGAGAGCGCAAGTACTCAACTGTAGAGCAGGACTGCTTAGCCATTAAGTGGGCAGTTGAGTCCTTAAAATATTATTTGTTGGGACAAAAAAATTGTTGGTCACAGACCATGCTCCCTTGCAATGGATGTACACGAACAAAGATGTGAATGCTAGTGTGACCCGGTCTTTGGCCTTAAAGCCAGTTTGAGTTTGATGGGCGGCATCATCTGGGGAAACAGCACCTCAATGATGATGTCCTTTCCAGGAAGTTTGTAGGTCCCGATCCTCCAAGCAACCCTATGGTGAAGCTAGAGGAGGAGGAAGAGTGTCCTAGACTCGTCATTCTGCTCAGCAGGCAGCTCTATGACTGACTGAGAACCTGCTGGCTGCTGAGTACAGTGCAGTTTGGAGGGGAACGTTCTGTCAATGTCTTTGGCTTGGAGATTCAGGGTACAAGGTGTGAGCCGGGTATGCGCCCACAGTGCAGATGCATTGTGGGAAAGGCACCTCTGGCACACACCTAGTTTCAGCCCTGGCTGGGAGTGCCTCTCCGTGGCCCACCAAGCCCTAGTCAATGTTAGAACACACCCACCCAACTTCCCTCTTGGCACCACTATTGCTTATACAGTATCTTATACGCTAAAACCTTGAACTTTGTACTCATTATTACCACAGCGCTCAATCATGTGAGATATGTATTAAGCTACCAGGTCAATCACTTCCTAGAGAAAAAGCAGTTGCCTGCGATAAAAAAAAAAAAAAGTCGTCCATTGAGAAAGAATACATCTCCATAACAAATTGGAAACATGGATGCATTTACAGATTTATTTGCAATAACCGAACCATAAAATAACTTTTTTTTTATCTGCCTCAGTCTAAGGCTTCCTGCAATCGGCTAAAGAACCAGCCTCAAAGTGTTTTTCGCTGACATGAGAGACCAACCAGAAATGCCTTGGCACGCCTGCAATTTCACAAAGACACCCAGAAAATGTTGTGTTTCTTCCCCTAAACGATGGCTTGGGTATATCCATGTGCGCATGCACAATGCAAAGACGCAATCATTTGATAATTGACCGGATTTCAAATTCTTTAAATTGCGATCTTTATATAGCAATCCATGCTGATTTGGGAGCATGGTTTGAATAATCACAGTGAATATATTTTTAATTTAAATATGTTAAAATTAAAGCAGTAAGCACATGACCAGTGTAATCGCTACACCCCGCCCCCACCTGCACAGGCAGAGGAAGAAGCAGCCTACCTGGAGTCAGTGCAGAGCAACACACAGCAGTGTGTGCTGGGCTGAGGAGAAGATCTAATTTATGCCTCTCCCTGTAACTGTGTTTGCCACAGGGTGGATATGCTAATATCTTGCAGCCAGTATTTGACTGGAGAATGCAAGGTAGACCAGGGAATTAAGTGGTAGGGGCCTATGCTTAAAGGGTCTGGCCATTCACAACTTGGAAAGAGGCCAGCTACCACAGTAGTTTGGATAACCATCAGAAACAGGCAAACATGACTTCCGGTTCCGGCATTATGGAGTAAGGAGCTCCTTCTCCCCGCTCCGTCTCCCGCCGCCCAAAAGACGCTGTTACACGGCTCCAAGAGCCTCTAAATCTCCCCTGCACTCACCCCACGGCTCCCGCCAGCACCCGCAGGAATGGAGCGCTACCCGCAGCAAGCGAACCAGCCGGCGCACTATGCGTCCCAGCCATCCCAGCAATCACACGCTGAGAGGAGGAGGACGGCGGGGGATATGACGCCCGCTGATAACGGGGAGAGAGAACTCCCAGCCCAGAAAAAGGCTGCCGGAGGGGACTGGGATTCCAGGAGCCAAGTAAGTCAAGGCACAGAAGCCCCTGTAACATATAGGGAAGTGGTAGAAGCCATACACGCTGCCATAACTCCATTGCTTACCAAGGCTGTTGCAGATATAACCCAGCAGATACAGCAACTGTCACACATAGTCACTGTTAATGAACAACAACTGGGGGCCATCACTCACGATATGTCTGATATACAGAGGGACATGAAAAGGCTGACCACTGATAACTATCAGCGATGGAATAAAGTGGAGGATCTGGAAAACCGTTCCCGCAGGAACAACATCAGACTGGTGGGCCTGCCTGAATCAGTGAAAGGTCCGTCGCTAGATAATTTCATAAGGAATACCCTACCCAATATACTTCAGATTGACGCAGCTTGTAAAGACTTGGTGGTAGAAAGAGCGCACAGAGTGGGCCCACCCCTTCCAGGCCACGTCCCAGAGTAGTGCTCTTCAAGTGCCTGAACTACCTCCACAAAGTGGAAATTTGGTCAGCATCCAGGAGAGTGAAAGACCTGACTTGGGAAGGTCATAAGCTGCACATCATTCAGGATTACTCAGCAGAGTTATCCAAAGCCCGCAAAGCCTTCTCCCCAGCAGTCTGAAGATACTCGATGCTGTTACATGGTTTGGACAATAATTCGAGACATACCCTAGTCTCAAACCTAGCTTTAACCCGTACTCTATATGCTATCAAAATGATATGGGCCAGCGCGTCCTCTGCCTCATATATGTATATATTCACTTGTTGTTATGCCTCCAATCCCTGAGTCACACTTCTCTACCCCCCCCACCTTGCCTTCCCTTTCCTCCTCCCTTTTCCCCCAACCCTCCCCTTCACCTCCCCCCCCCCACCTTTCCCCCCTCCCTATGCTCCACGCATGGGGAGACGGAGCCGGAGGCCGGTTATGAGAAAATTGTCAGATAATGTTAATGTTCGACGGAAGTGTAGCCTGGGGGAAGTTTCCCCCAAGGCGATGTGACTATAGGTCTAGTTCACCCGAACTTACTAGGTTAAGTTTCAACCTTTCTCTCTTTCTTTTTCTCTCTCTCTTTCTTTTCTTTTTCTCTCTTTCTTCTATCCTTTCCACTACCCTGCCATTCCCTAACCCCTCTCTTCCCCTCAGATATTCAACTGTGAAACATGTACTGAAGACTTTTGTGATACAGATTGCCCTGAGTCTAAAATTGCATAGAACAGAACCGTTATGGCGGTGGGTCACAAGGTGTCGCTATACTACACAATTTGACCATGCCTGATTTGTCCATATGCACATGGAACATAGGGGGAATAAACTCCCCAGCTAAACGCAGGAAAATTTTAATGTACTTGACAAAAAGTAATGTTGATGTGGCCCTATTACAGGAGACTCATCTGACGGCCCCAGAGACTCAGAAGCTGCAGATGCTGGGATGGTCGGTGGTTGCAGGGTCACCTTTTACATCAAAAGCGCGCGGAGTGGTAACTCTGGCCAAGAGATCCCTCCCCCTGGAGGTAGTGGGGACAGTCACAGACACTGAAGGAAGGTATGTGTTGATATCTGTCTGCATTGCTGGGAAAACCTACACACTGATGAACGTTTACGCCCCCACCCCCTACTCTAAGACATTTATGAGATCCCTCATAGCCACACTCTCCCCATACATGAACCAAAATCTCATAATTGGCGGAGACTTTAATCTTGTCGCCTCCCCCGTACTTGACAGATCGAATGCAAAGGCCAAGCACCCTCCTTTATCCAAGCTAGGCATACAACTCTTACAAGACTCGCTACAGATTATAGATGTGTGGAGGGCTCACCATCCCCTAGACAGGGACTATACATGCCTGTCGGCTGCCCACGGATCCCTATCATGAATCGACTACATCTTTGTGTCCGACACCATTTTCCCTCTTTCCACTAGATCAAACATTGCCCCAATAGCCCTTTCTGATCATGCCATGGTTACCACACACATACATATTACAGACAGTCCTGGGAAGAATAAAATATGGAGATTCCCAACTAGGTTTTGTAAATCATCCAAATTTCAAGAACTACTACACAAGGAAATTCAGCAATATACAGCCCAAAATGCTGAGACGGCAAATCTTAACCCAGCCTTATTCTGGATGGCCCTAAAGCCGGTAATAAGAGGATGTACCATCTCCTACACAGCTGCCACAAATAAACATTATTCTACACGTTACCGAACACTTCAAAATGACCTGACAGTAGCATTTCAGAATTATAAGACCTCCCCTTCCCCCAGGCTGAAGCAGACTTACTTACTGGCCAAAACACATTTTGAGGAGTACCTGGCGGATATGGGTGACAGATACCTATTCACAGTGAATTATAAATTTCACCGCTGCGGGAACAAGACAGGCACCCTATTATCCAATCTTCTTAAAGGCTCACATAAACCCGCAGTAGTACAACCATTACGCACAGATAGTGGCTCGCTTACACAGTCAAATGAGCAGATAGTCCAAACAATGCACCAGTTTTATCAACAGTTATACTCATCCTCTCTGCCCCCTAACGATACGCCCAATCCACCCTCAACAGACACACCTCAATCCCCTACACACGACTGGGACACCCTTGTCTATCCCACTCTGACAGAGACAATGTCTGACTCGCTGACGGCAAACATATCAGAGAAAGAGGTAGAAATCGCGATTAACGGACTGAAAACTAACAAAGCCCCAGGCCCAGATGGATTCAGCGGTGAATTCTACAAAACATTATGTAACCACCTTTTAATTGCAGGTAAGTGGCTACCACACAGACTATACTGATATTATACTTATTTCCTTTTAGGGCTCTCAAATGAACAGAGGTACAGCGTGTTTATATAAAAGGGTAAGTTTACTTTCTTAAAATGATGAATATGATTTTACAATGTGTAACACTTGAATTCAATAAACAACTTTTACATAACTTACGGCTTCAATTAATGACTTTAACATGACACATCAATAACTTTATAGAACAAGCAGAACATAACCTTACACAGTATGACGATTCAGTAGGTAACTTTGCATGACATATATAACCTCAATAAACAACTATACTTTCTATATTTCCTATACATACAGTAATGCATGCATTTACACAAAAAGTTACCATGCGCTGGCCAGCATAAAAAACACACTGCATGTAAATATGTTTGTTGGCGCGCGTTGGGGCCCTTGCTGAAGGTGTGAATGGGTTAATAAGCAACCTGTATAAATATGGGTCTCTCCGCTGGTCTTCACTAGGCAAACCTAGCACTGTAGAAGTCTATGTCTCTGTCCCTTTGATATGTGATATATATCACCCAAAGTATTTGAGTCACTGAATAAGGTACAATAGTCTAGCTTTCTCTTAGAGGATAGAAACTTTCTATCTTTTATCCTATAATTGCTTGGCTGTGAGCCCAAGGGCAGTTATTGCAAAAGCTCTAAGCTGATACTCTCTTTCCTGTCTTATGTAGCATGGGGTATATATGTTCGCACTAAAACAGCTGTCTCTAGATGCTACTGACTTAATTATCTAGTATTCCTTGTGGTGTAAAGTGCGTAAAAAGGGGGGTCATTCAAGCTCACCCAAATCTGGCAGCTGTTCCCAGTCTAGCAGTCTGTCTCTCTCCTGTGCTTTACTTGGCTGTTGTAATAATTCTGGCTCCTGATTCTGTCCCTGCACTTTCTTACTGACTGTGGCTGTTCTATAAAGTTCTTAGGGCGATAGCCTATTACATCACTCCCCGTCTCCCTCTGGAGGCTACCTGTTATAATAGCAGCACCAGGGTGTAGGAGGATGTGACAGGGACCCTTTATCTCTGTGCTTCTTTGACAGGTTGCATAGCACTGAACAGGAGGGGTAATACTATTCCCCTTGGTTGGGCAATGTCAGAGGGCGGATCGGCTTCAAGGCGGCTGCCAGTACTGGTGTTCCTCCCTCCCCTGTCCACGCCTCCTCCCGTCTCCCGCAGGCTATGCCTGGGTGTAGAGGGGCTTGGACTAGGGATAGGCTCCCCGCAGCAATCTCTGGCTCTCTCTCCGGCTGCTAGTGGGCAGGTGGGCGGTGACTTCGGCTGCCGGGCGGCGCTTCTCCCTTGAGGCTGACGAACAGCGCCGGCCCCCCCTGGCTGCTTCCTCCCCGCCCCGCCTCCTCCCGTCTCCCGCAGAGTACCTCCGTATGCACTGGAGTCTCTGGGTGTGGAGGGGCGTGATCGGGGGTGTATCCCTCGGCGTCTCCTTCTCTCGGGCGGCTGGCTGGTGGGCGGCTTCGCTGATCAGAGGCGTCGCTCCCCGACTGGGAGGCGCCGCTCGCTTCCTGGGCTGTTTCTCCCTCTGGCGTCTCTGGTCCTCTCTCTCCCCGACGGCTGACAGGCGGCTTCTTTAAGTAGCGGGCAGCGGTGAGTGCACTGACAGCGGAACGGGTGAGTGGCTGCCGGCGTGTATCTCTGCCCTAGTCACCCCCGCCTCCCGTCTCCCGCAGGTGCCACTCGTTACACAAGCGGCCTCTGGGTGTAGAGGGGTGGTGACAGGCGCTTTCGCTGGCTGCAATGTCCAGTTCCTCCGCTCAGTTAGTTTTCCGATTTCTTAGGGCAGCACTTCGGGCTGATGAGGTAGTTTTAGAAGGTGCTCCTTCACCGGCTCTTTATCCTCTGCTGGGGCAAATGTCTACGGCTCAATGTTTACAGCCTGCCAGCAATGAGGAGAGCACCCGAAGGAGGGAACAGCTGAGCTCTGGTTGTACTGACACTTCTTTTATACCCTGGCAGGGAGGTCAGCTGTCTGGCACGAGAACAGCTGTTCTCCCGCCCAGGCCGCGAGCCTCTGTATTTCCCGCACATTTTGTGTCCTCGGGGACACTCACTGAAAGTAAATGATTGGCAGCCCATGTAGAGTTCACTGAGGGGGCAGTACCAATGCTAATGCTGCTTAGCCAAAGTCTATGTGAGAAACAATACATTTCACTGCCACCAATGTCTTTTGTCAATAAATACTTGCTATAAGCACATATATGGCAAAGTCTTTTATCAGCTATAGTCCTTTAGTATATATATGTCCATGCCACATTGTATTATGCAATTTTTCGGCAACATATACATTTTGGTTACTCAGTCCACGTTGCCATAATGGTATAAAAGTCCATCACACAATATAAGTTTTCACAGCAAAGAAGCTTATAATGCATTTCTTTATATTCTAATATATATATACAGCATGTATATGTTACATTCTTCCCCTGATGATACAAGGCAATAAATGAACTTGGATCATCATAGAAATATTTACATTTATTAATATACAACTTCAGTATTTGCAAAATAAGGCCATACTGCTAAGTTGGCAGGGTAGGTCACTCTTGGGATATATGTGGGTACCCCTAACTGATCATAAGTGACAATGTTTGGGGGCCTACATGCTCTCTTGGGCCTAGTTGTGGTCACTTCCCCAAATGCTTCCCCATCTTCCAAGGTATAGTCACTGGGATAATTCTCTGTTGTATCCTCCTCCCCCACAACCCATTCTTCAGGGACAGGACAGTCAGAGTCATTAATTGTAAAATCCCAATCTGCTACGGCAGGGCTTGGCGTAGGGGGTTCATCATTAAGTTCACTTTCCTCAAGGCTTTTGGCAATGTCTCTTTCATAGTCTTTGAAGTAACAGCCTTGGCCAATTTCATCTCCATTCTCTTCTGGTTCTGTAGAATGATGTATCTGTGCAGTGTCATTTGTAGGCGTTTCTTTTCTTACAGGTTCTGTGTCTCTGTCTTTCAGGTCCTCCATTCGAGTATCCCGTCCAATGGGAAGAAGATTTTGTCGATGATGGGTCAACACAGCACCTTCTCCATCCTCTCTCTGGATTTTGTACACAGGTAAGTTTTCAAACTTTTCTAACACCACAAATGGCTCTTCTCTCCAGCGGTAAGAGATTTTGAATTTTCTAGGGTGTCCCAGTCGTCGAAGTAGCACTCTGTCCCCTGGGTGCAAGACATGATCACGTACTTTGCGGTCATAGTTAGTCTTGTTCTTTCTCCCTAGTTTGTCTGCTGTCCTTTCAGCCAGTTCATAGGCTTCCTGGAGTTCTCTCCGAAGGGTTTGCACATACTTTAAGTGTGAAGTGTTTGACGGATCAGAGTTCAAAGTTCCAAAGCTGATGTCGATGGGGAGCTTCGCTTCACGTCCAAACATTAGGTAGTATGGCGAATACCCAGTGGCATCACAACGTGTGCAGTTATATGCGTGCACCAGCCTGGATACATGTTGCTTCCATCTGCGCTTGTCCAATGGATTCAGGGTCCCCAACATATCTAACAGGGTTCTGTTGAATCTTTCAGGCTGGGGGTCACCCTGTGGATGGTATGGGGTGGTTCGTGACTTTTTAATTCCGCAACTTTGACACAGTTCTTTGATAAGTCTACTTTCAAAGTCACGCCCCTGATCTGAGTGCAGTCTGTTAGGAAGTCCATAGTGGATGAAGAATTTCTCCCACAGCACATTAGCAACTGTAACAGCTTTTTGGTTTGGAGTGACATATGCCTGGGCGTATCTGGTAAAGTGGTCGGTAATTACTAGAATGTTGCATTTGTTTCCCGACTCAACTTCCAGCGTTAAAAAGTCAATGCAGACTAGATCCATGGGCCCTTGGCTCTTTATGTTTACCAGTGGGGCTGTTCTTCCCGGGAGAGTTTTCCTGGCGACACAGTTACCACAGTTCTTGCAATAGGCCTCCACATCTCTCCTCATGTCTGGCCAGTAGAACCGATCAGATATTAATTTCAGAGTCTTCTCTATCCCGATGTGGCCATGTTTGTCATGAAGAGCTCTCATTACTGTAGCACGATGCTTCCTTGGCAGCACAATCTGCCATTGGTTTCTCCCGGCTTCATGCTTTCGGTACATCACTCCTTTCTTGGTAACCAGGTTCTTTCTCTGTCTTTTCAACAGTTCAGCTTCCTTGCGGACCTCTGGGGGAGTGCTGGGGCTGTGCTTGTGAGAGAAAGCGCACCTCATGCCTGGATCAGCTTGCTGGTCTTGCCTTAATTGACTCTGCCTCACTTTCGGTAGCCCTTCCATTTCAACTTGGCTAATCCAACAGTAGGATAGTGGTAAGACTTGCGGTGGCAGCCCCAAGCAATCTGCATACCTCTTTTCGGGTGGTTGGTTCACTCCGATGCTGTGGCACATCCCCTTGATGTTACTTGCGGGTACTTCGATCCACTCATCTTCCCCTTTTTCTTCAGGTTGGCCCGGCATGCGGGAAAGAGAGTCAGCATCTGTGTTGTTGACACCTGGGCGGTATTTCAGCGAGAAGTTGTAGAGAGCTAATGCAGCTAGCCATCTGTGTCCGGTAGCATCAAGCTTGGCTGTGCTTTGCACATAAGTGAGCGGGTTGTTGTCAGTGTGGACGGTAAATGATGCTCCATACAGGTAGTCATGGAATTTATCCACAATACACCATTTCAGGGCTAGGAATTCCAATTTGTGCGTCGGGTATTTTTTCTCGCTTTCGCTCAATCCACGGCTGGCGAATGACACCGGCTTTAGCTCCTTCCCGTGCTCTTGGTACAACACTCCTCCCAGTCCATCCAGCGATGCATCAATGTGTAGGACGTAAGTCAATTCTGGGTCCACATAGCTGAGGACAGGTGCCTCTGTTAAGCATTGTTTCAGGGAGTTGAAAGCAGCCTCGCATGCATCCGTCCACCGATCTCCAAAGGGTTCACTTGTCTTATAACAGTCTTTCTTTGACTTTACCCTCTTGTTAGTCGACGGGTATCCCTTGGTCAGATCGGTCAAGGGCTTTGCAATACTGGAATAGTTTGGGACGAACCTGCGGTAGTACCCACAGAAACCCAGGAACGATCGCAGCTCCTTAAGCTTGTTCGGACGGGGCCACTTCTTCACTGCCTCTACCTTTTCGGGATCGGTCGCCACACCATCTCTGCTGACAATATGCCCCAAGTACTTCACTCGTGATTGGCACAACCGGCACTTATCAAGCGATAGCTTCAACCCTCCTTCGATCAACCTCTCCAGCACTTTCAGCAGGCGTTGGTTATGCTCTTGAAGGGTTGACCCAAACACGATAATATCGTCCAGGTACACGATGACTTCTCGGTACACCATATCACCCACGATCCTTTCCATTGTCCGTTGGAAGGTGGCTGGGGCTCCCTTGACTCCTTGGGGCATGTTTAGAAACTCGAAGAACCCCAATGGGCAGATAAAGGCTGTTTTTTCTCTATCTTCGGGTTTCATAGGAATTTGATAGAAGCCGTTCCTTAGGTCGAGCACCGAGAACCAAGCGCTCCCTTGTAG
Organism: Crinia signifera; assembly: GCF_055691185.1. NCBI lineage: Eukaryota > Metazoa > Chordata > Amphibia > Anura > Myobatrachidae > Crinia > Crinia signifera. The sequence goes on along the minus strand of NC_139219.1, from coordinate 233,985,734 downwards.
GCAGTCTAAAGCTTCGTCTATTTTTGGTACTGTATATTGGTCAGTCACTGTTCTCTGATTTAAAGTGCGGTAATCGACGCACATCCTGATCTTCCCGCTTTTCTTGCGAGCTACCACAATAGGGGAGGCATAAGGGCTCCGGGACTCTATGATGACTTGGTTTTCTAATAGTCCTTTTAAATGCTGCCTCACATCTTCAAAGTCAGCTGGCACAATTCTTCTTGAACGCTCCCGGAAAGGGGTCTCATCTGTGAGCCTTATATGATGTTCCACTCCCTTAGCCATGCCGAGATCCCACTCTCCTTCAGAGAAGGCTTGCTTATGCTTTTCAAGTTCTTCAATTAACATGGCTCTATCATTTGGTGTAATGTCGCTCCCCTCAAAACAGTCCTGAAACTTATCTTCCCTTGTCCCCACATAGAAAGAACTTGCATTCGCCTGCTCTTCTTCTCCCTCTTGCCACTTCTGTAACACCTGGTATATGTGGGTGTTGGTCCCTATTATGACAGGTGTTTCTCCTCTTTCTTTTGACAGGTCTGGGCACACCAAAGCGATTAAAGGTGTTTCTAAAGTGTCAGTCTCCTGAGATGATGTCTTGTGCAAACTGAGGTTCACTTGTACATAGCCCAGATAGGGGTACTTCTCAGCACTAAGGCCCCATATTACAAGTCCGCTGAGTGGCTGAATAGGTACTTCTGACAAGTTCTTCTCATACCACTCCTCAAATATTATGGACACCTGGGACCCGCTATCCACTAAGATTCTACACGGCTTGTCGTTGATGGACGCGTCCATGTGGCAAGTGGGCCCTACTAATCCCTCAGGTAATTCCCCATTCCACCAGGAGTTTCCCATAGCGCAACAAGTTATCTCTAGGGGGCCTATGCGGGGTTCACAGACCTCCCTCTCCCGTTTCCCTGCTCTTGACTCTCTTGGTTCAGGTTGCTATTGTCTGTTCTCCTGCCAGGGTTTCTGTATGTACCCCGGTTACATTCGAAAGCTCTATGCCCAAACCTTCCACAGTTAAAACACCCCCTGCCACTTCCCCTTCCTAATCCTCTTATCGGGGTGTTGACGTTTGGAGTGGGGGCCTTTGCATTCTGCTTTACAATAAAATCCTCTAATTTTTTATTTTGTTCCTCTAACATTTTAAGGATTTTGGCCTCAAACTCGCTACTTTCAGCAGCGGATTGCACCACCTTTACTTTTTTCACAGTTTTTTCCCTCATTTCAATTAGGACTTCATCCTGCTTCACTTCCTTAAGTAAGTCATTAAAAGTAGGGGGAGGCTCTCGTATCCCTGAGCATCTTAACTTCTGCGCAACAGGGTCACTGGTTAATGCTCCTCTGAGAAGCTGCTTCATCCTGTGTTTGTCTACCTCCGTTTTCTCTATTCCTCCCTTATCCACTATTTTATACAATAACTTGTCTAGGCGGATCAGGAAGGTGCTTAGCTTCTCCCCAGGGTCTTGGAATGTATGGTATAGTCGGGACGTAAGGTCCCCTACGTCCTCCAAGGTCCCGAATGCATAATCCAGGGCCTCTAAATACGTTTCCAGGGTGGAATTGGGGCTACTGCGCCTGGCTGCCTGGATAATTCCCATGGCGGGGCCCCTCAAACTTTCTACCACCCTTTGCCTTTTAATTTTATCTGGGCACTGCCACTCTTCAGCTTGCTGTATGGCTGCCTCCTTCCATGCCTCATAGGCTTCCTCTCCCGTGGGTATTGGGATAATCCCAGAAAATATACGCAGCCTACGGTAACTTCCCTCATAGTGCCACCTTTCAAGTTGTGTTACCACCCTGTCTACTATAACCTCAAATTGTCCGCCACTTACATTGGTGGTTTGGCTTTGGGTATCATTATCCTCTACATCCCTTTCCTCTTTCCCTTTGGCATTTGCATTAGTGGTGGGGGTTTTTGTACTGGCAGGCCCTTCTGGTTTTACTGACCCTATTATATGCCATTTCCTCCCTGTTTCTTCGCTAGCTAAAACCATTGCCGGGAGTAAGCTGGGGTCTAGCTCTCTCAGATTCTCTATGAGAAATGCTGTTACCTTCCCCAAGGCTCCCTTCCATTTGTCTACTATTTTTGGTTTAAGCATACCATACAGTTTGTCTGCTTGTTCTAGTACCTCTTCATCTGAGAACTCCGAAAAGTTTCCTGCTATTCCTAGGCATTTCCTAGGGTCCCTATCATTTTGTATACACCACTCGTGTATATCCATTCCTGTTAAAGTCTCCATTTTATATGTGTTTGGTAAACAGGAAATCCTACCAAATCTCAGCTCCAGTGCCTCCAAATGTAACCACCTTTTAATTGCAGGTAAGTGGCTACCACACAGACTATACTGATATTATACTTATTTCCTTTTAGGGCTCTCAAATGAACAGAGGTACAGCGTGTTTATATAAAAGGGTAAGTTTACTTTCTTAAAATGATGAATATGATTTTACAATGTGTAACACTTGAATTCAATAAACAACTTTTACATAACTTACGGCTTCAATTAATGACTTTAACATGACACATCAATAACTTTATAGAACAAGCAGAACATAACCTTACACAGTATGACGATTCAGTAGGTAACTTTGCATGACATATATAACCTCAATAAACAACTATACTTTCTATATTTCCTATACATACAGTAATGCATGCATTTACACAAAAAGTTACCATGCGCTGGCCAGCATAAAAAACACACTGCATGTAAATATGTTTGTTGGCGCGCGTTGGGGCCCTTGCTGAAGGTGTGAATGGGTTAATAAGCAACCTGTATAAATATGGGTCTCTCCGCTGGTCTTCACTAGGCAAACCTAGCACTGTAGAAGTCTATGTCTCTGTCCCTTTGATATGTGATATATATCACCCAAAGTATTTGAGTCACTGAATAAGGTACAATAGTCTAGCTTTCTCTTAGAGGATAGAAACTTTCTATCTTTTATCCTATAATTGCTTGGCTGTGAGCCCAAGGGCAGTTATTGCAAAAGCTCTAAGCTGATACTCTCTTTCCTGTCTTATGTAGCATGGGGTATATATGTTCGCACTAAAACAGCTGTCTCTAGATGCTACTGACTTAATTATCTAGTATTCCTTGTGGTGTAAAGTGCGTAAAAAGGGGGGTCATTCAAGCTCACCCAAATCTGGCAGCTGTTCCCAGTCTAGCAGTCTGTCTCTCTCCTGTGCTTTACTTGGCTGTTGTAATAATTCTGGCTCCTGATTCTGTCCCTGCACTTTCTTACTGACTGTGGCTGTTCTATAAAGTTCTTAGGGCGATAGCCTATTACATCACTCCCCGTCTCCCTCTGGAGGCTACCTGTTATAATAGCAGCACCAGGGTGTAGGAGGATGTGACAGGGACCCTTTATCTCTGTGCTTCTTTGACAGGTTGCATAGCACTGAACAGGAGGGGTAATACTATTCCCCTTGGTTGGGCAATGTCAGAGGGCGGATCGGCTTCAAGGCGGCTGCCAGTACTGGTGTTCCTCCCTCCCCTGTCCGCGCCTCCTCCCGTCTCCCGCAGGCTATGCCTGGGTGTAGAGGGGCTTGGACTAAGGATAGGCTCCCCGCAGCAATCTCTGGCTCTCTCTCCGGCTGCTAGTGGGCAGGTGGGCGGTGACTTCGGCTGCCGGGCGGCGCTTCTCCCTTGAGGCTGACGAACAGCGCCGGCCCCCCCTGGCTTCTTCCTCCCCGCCCCGCCTCCTCCCGTCTCCCGCAGAGTACCTCCGTATGCACTGGAGTCTCTGGGTGTGGAGGGGCGTGATCGGGGGTGTATCCCTCGGCGTCTCCTTCTCTCGGGCGGCTGGCTGGTGGGCGGCTTCGCTGATCAGAGGCGTCGCTCCCCGACTGGGAGGCGCCGCTCGCTTCCTGGGCTGTTTCTCCCTCTGGCGTCTCTGGTCCTCTCTCTCCCCGACGGCTGACAGGCGGCTTCTTTAAGTAGCGGGCAGCGGTGAGTGCACTGACAGCGGAACGGGTGAGTGGCTGCCGGTGTGTATCTCTGCCCTAGTCACCCCCGCCTCCCGTCTCCCGCAGGTGCCACTCGTTACACAAGCGGCCTCTGGGTGTAGAGGGGTGGTGACAGGCGCTTTCGCTGGCTGCAATGTCCAGTTCCTCCGCTCAGTTAGTTTTCCGATTTCTTAGGGCAGCACTTCGGGCTGATGAGGTAGTTTTAGAAGGTGCTCCTTCACCGGCTCTTTATCCTCTGCTGGGGCAAATGTCTACGGCTCAATGTTTACAGCCTGCCAGCAATGAGGAGAGCACCCGAAGGAGGGAACAGCTGAGCTCTGGTTGTACTGACACTTCTTTTATACCCTGGCAGGGAGGTCAGCTGTCTGGCACGAGAACAGCTGTTCTCCCGCCCAGGCCGCGAGCCTCTGTATTTCCCGCACATTTTGTGTCTTTGGGGACACTCACTGAAAGTAAATGATTGGCAGCCCATGTAGAGTTCACTGAGGGGGCAGTACCAATGCTAATGCTGCTTAGCCAAAGTCTATGTGAGAAACAATACATTTCACTGCCACCAATGTCTTTTGTCAATAAATACTTGCTATAAGCACATATATGGCAAAGTCTTTTATCAGCTATAGTCCTTTAGTATATATATGTCCATGCCACATTGTATTATGCAATTTTTCGGCAACATATACATTTTGGTTACTCAGTCCACGTTGCCATAATGGTATAAAAGTCCATCACACAATATAAGTTTTCACAGCAAAGAAGCTTATAATGCATTTCTTTATATTCTAATATATATATACAGCATGTATATGTTACAATTACACCCCATGCTCATCCCAATTCTGACAAAAGCTTTTAATGCCATACTCAACAATCCGACCCCCCCACTGCACTTTAATTCGGCAATACTAAAAATTCTCCCAAAACCAGACAGAGATCTGACACTCCCTGGTTCATACAGGCCCATATCCCTCCTAAATCAGGATTATAAACTGCTAGCAAAAATAATAGCAATGAGACTTAAACTGATTCTTCCCTCAATAATTCACCCCGATCAAACGGGCTTTATAGCAGGATGCCACTCAGTGGTGAATGTCAGGAAGATAGTGGCAGCACTGACAGCACATAACTCCCCGACTTCACCTACCCAAGGAGCAATACTCTCACTCGATGCCGAAAAGGCTTTCGATCTAATAGAATGGCCACATCTGTATGACTCTCTTTGCAAATTCCAATTCCCCACCCAATTTATAAAACTCATTCAATTACTCTACTACAAACCCCAAACACAAATTGCTTGCAACGGACATCTTTCAGACCCGTTTGAGATCGAAAAAGGGACAAGGCAAGGATGCCCACTGTCACCAATGCTGTTCGCCATAGCGCTTGAACCATTGGCGATGATGCTGAGGGCGTCGGCAGGCTATAGGGGCGTGCAGATCGGCAACACAGAGCTAAAGATTGCTCTGTTTGCCGACGACATGCTTCTCTTCGTATCCGACCCGCTAGACTCAATCCCGGAAATTTTGAGACTAATCAAGGTATTTGGGGACAAGGCAGGTTACAAAATAAATATGACCAAGTCGGAACTTCTCCCCCTCAACCTCTCGCCCGAAGTCACCACGAGTATAGCATCCTCTACACATCTTAAGATCACTCAAAATCATTTTAAGTACCTAGGAATACAAATCCCCCCAAAAGCTTCCAACTTATACACACTAAATTTCTCCAGGATCATTAGGGATATCACAACGAAATTAGAGGGATGGGCAGACCTTCCCTTATCATTACTAGGCCGAATTGCAGTAGTTAAGGCTATCATCTTCCCCAAGATATTTTACATAATGCAGCTCCTCCCATTCCTGATTTCCAAAAAAGATAACCAAACACTCAGGAAAGCGATGATAAAATTCGTTTGGCAAGGGAAAAAATCCAAAATAGCGTTCTCCAAACTCGCAATGTCCAAACAGGAGGGCGGTGCAGGGTTACCAGACATACACTCATACTCTGTGGCTGTCCTTATGAGACATGCCGCTGACTGGCTATTGGGACAGAGCCAATATACTGATTTAACATTTGACTGGAACGTCTTTCACCCATATTCGCCAGGAGCACTGCTTCACACAAAGAAAAACCTCATTCCACCAGGCATCTTACATCATCCCTTATTTCACGACACATACACTGCTTGGCTTCTCCTTAACAAAAAATTAAAGGGATCTCCCTCAGCAACTCCATATGTCACATTATGGGGAAACTCCTCTTTCACACCATCCTTGCAGAATGTAAGATTCATACAGTGGAGAGAAAAAGGCCTATCTTCAGCCAACCAAATTTTTGATCCAGGAGGCAGATCATTACTCTCATTCCAAGACTTAAAAGACAAATACTCATTACAAAACTCCAACTTCTTTATGTTCTTACAAGCCAGACACTACATACAAACATTAAATCTATTTCCCATCCCCCAAGCAAAACCAAACAATATTCAAAAACTTCTCAAAAGATGGGAGACCCAGGCTTACAAACTCAAACATGTATACTCCCTCATAGTCGACATCCCATCTACCCCGCACATGGTTAAGCTTGCAGACAGATGGCAACAAGATTTAGGGGGTAGCATCACTGGGGACGATTTGATGGAGAACTTCACCGTCACCATGAAATCTTTAAATTCAGCATATTTGCAAGAGGTTCACCTACGAACGATTCACAGGGCCTACATGCCTCCCAGTGTCAGGGCCCATTTCATTCCGGAAGATGAAGGGAGATGTACGAAATGTGGGAAAGTCTAGGCACCCCTCATGCACTGCTTGTGGGACTGCCCTAAGATTAGAAGATTTTGGAACAAAATGTTTGCATTTATAAACTCTAAATTGCGCCTAAATTTGGTTCCCACAGCCGCGGCCTGTGTATGCTTGAGGTTTGGGGGCTGGTTGGATGAGTCTCAACAAGAGGAACTAGGCCCACTACTCACCATCCTTTTAACTATTTAAAAAAAACTAATCCTTAAGCATTGGATGGTCAGGTCTGGTCCCTTGATCAGTGACATGCACAGAATGACCCTGCAACAAATGTATTATGATCGCAAATATCTTTACTCAACTTTTAATAATGGGGACTCTAGATTTCGTAAGAAATGGGGACACTACATCTCCACTCTAGATGTAGACACCCAGTCAAAAATCTACCAGTTCTCAGAACATCAATCATGGTCCCTGCTTAGAGAAACTACCCACCAACTACTGACCCCTAGATAATTCAAACTGGAATGCAATGCTAGCAAGAAGAACCACACACCGCGCCTGACTTATTAAGGCAGGGAACATACCTGGAAGCACTTTCACCTTAGTGGAGATTTAAACACCCTTGTTGACCCCCGTCGAGGGAAATACAACTGAAAGTAATGCCAAGGCATTTATTAGCAAGGTAGAAGAATGTCTCATCCCCCCCCCCCCCCTCCCCTCACCATCCACTTTATTCTTTTTCTTCTCTTTTCTCTTCTCTTTCCCCCAGTTGTTAATTACATAAGTAGCATCGGTTAGTTAGGTAGACTGGTAATCATAGCTTAACTTTATGTGCATGTAAAATGTTCGAGAAGAAGGTAACAGTCGTGATAAACTGCGGAACTCTGGCTCTAGGAGAGAGCTCTTTCTTAAGACATAATTTCTCAAAGATCGAAAGGACCACGACCTGACCCACACTCACATCTCTCATCGGCTGCACCTAAGACTTATTTACAATTAATGTCATGAGAAATTGTTCTTACTCTTGTACTACCGACTTGTTAAGCAACTTATTTGTGAAAATCAATAAAATTGTTTATTCAAAAAAAAAAAGAAACAGGCAAATATTCTAGCAGTATAATCTAGTAGATTAGTAAAAAGCACAGATAATGCAGTATAATATAACAGACTGTATGTATAATAAATAATAAAGCACATGATGATCTTGTCGATACTGTATGTACCCTATAAATGAACTCGACATTATAGGCCCCCCCCCCCCCCCATACTCAAGATATGGGGCCAAATTTAGTAGGGTGAGGGGAGAGATTTTGGGAGAGTTTTTCTGATTCTTAAGGCCCACACACATTGGGTGACTTTGAACTGCGGCAAAAGACACCCAGTGTGTACGGGGAAGCAATGAGCGGTGAATGCTGACGTGCTCTCCCGCATCATCGCTGGCCCCGCCGCTCCTCTGCTGGTATTACCAGCAGAGGAGCGGCAGGGTAAACGGCTTTCCATAGAGTGCAGCTATGGAAAGTCTTCCACCCCCAGGAAAAATCGCCAGTGTGTATTCACACTATTTTCAGCCCAGCGATTTTCCTCATCATCGGTCTACATGTGCATGGACATTTACACCCTATTGCATTTGGCCCCTAGAGTTTAAAACTCAATTATAAATGCATTGGATCTATTTAAGGCAATACACGTCACTGTAAAGAGAAAGAAATAAAATTATCTAAGCTATTGTCACTCAGTTGTTAACAGTCCCTCCAATGCGCAATTCAAGTGCACATATGTGTAACATAGGGCCTTATTCTAGTTCACTCTTTCTGACAAAATCCTTCTTAGATGGACAAAACAATGTGCACTGCAGGGGGGCAGCTGTATGTGCAGAGAGAATTAGATTTGGGTGAGTTATTTTGTTTCTGTGCAGGGTAAATACTGGCTGCTTTATTTTTACACTGCAATATAGATCTCACTTTGAAGTAAAACCCCATCCAAATCTAACTCTTTCTGCACAAGTAACATCTGCCCCACCTGCAGTGCACATGAATTTGTCCATCTAAGTAGGATTTTGTCAGAAAGAGTGAACTAGAATAAGGCCCATAATATCAGTGGTGTACTTACATTATTCGGACCCTGGAGCCTGGACTCTCATTGCGGCCCCTTGGCAACCAGCAACAATAGGGCAATATCACCCAAGGTCCAAATGTGTACCTCTCACAGAACTCCCCCATTCATTGATCAGCTTACAGCATCCCCTTCAATAATGAATCACCTCACAGGCTCCCCCATGCATGTTTAAAAAGGATGCTTGTCTTCGGCAAGAGGGGGCATTGCTTCATGCATGATTGTGTGCCACACCTCCCTTTTGCCATCACTGTGGGGGCATACCCAGTTCTCTGGGAGCTGCTAGATATGCCCCCAGTCCCTCTCTCCGATACCCATGTACCCATGTGCATAGCATTTATTCACTGCTGCTCTGCTCTGCTTTGTAACAACCAGTGGCGTAACAAAAACTTTTGTTCTCCCCCGCCGGGACAATTTCGCCGCCCCCCCAGGGACAATTTCACCGCTGCCCCCCGTTAAAAGAAAAGACCCCCTGGGAGCTGGCAGGGGGGTCCGTGCGGTGCGGGGGTACCTGTGGTCAGGGAGAGCCTGGGTCCTGCGGTGCTGAGTATGATGATGCCCGGGTCCCTGCAGTGAAGTGGAAACAACGCGCTCTCTCTGCCGCCTGGCGGCGCGGGAAGCGCTTCTAACTTTGAAAACACTGGCCGCACACTGATTGGCTGAGATTCAGCCAATCAGCATGCGCCCAGTGTTTTCAAAGTCACAAGCGCTTCCCGCACCGCCGCACGGTGGAGATAGCGCATTGTTTCCACTTCACTGCAGGGACACGGGCATCGTCATACTCAGCTCCGCAGGGACCTCCAGGCTCTTCCTGAGCACAGGTACCCCCGCCAGCTCCCAGCTGCCAGCTCCCAGCTGCACCCACAAGCAGTGGGGAGCTGGCGGAGAAGCAAGGTGCCTCCCCGCTATCTTGGGGGCTGCCGCCCCATAGTTACGCCACTGGTAGCAACAAGAAAACCCAGGACTTACTGCGTAAGCCAGGACCTACTCAGTCAATCCGCTTGAAACTGACTGATCGGGCCGGAGCTGATGTCACACACTACCTTAAAAATGCTTGGGCACATTTGCGTTTTCACAGAAAATGGACGATTCCCACCCCCAAATGTTGAATTCCTGTCAATCAACTTGCAAATGGCTTACGATTTAAAAATGGCAGTGTATTTTATCATAGGTTGGCCTTGCACACAATGATCTAGTTAAGCCATGTTTAGTTCATCAATGCAAATTCACAGCCCAGTGATCAGGTCTGAATAACCCCCATTTTTCAAAAATATCTCTCTCAGTTTGTATTATTTTCTGTACTTCACATGTCTCTATGTCATACTTGCCTTCCCTCCCTGGGGCACCCAAAAATAGGGTCCCCTACTTGCTCCATGGGAATGTGGGCAAGTCTCCCTCATCGCCCACGCAGCCCCCGCACCCCCATTCCACTGCATCAAATACTGTGTATTTTGTGAGTCTGCTGCAAGGGGGTAGGGCTAAAATGAAGCGAATCGCATCATTTCACATCATTTTAGCCCCTCCCCAATCCACAAATGACCTCATGTCTCTGTCATGTGGCTTGGTGTCGTCAGACAAAGTATCTGGTCACCTCTCCAGGCTTCTCCCAGTCAGAATTACATGTACTGCAGGGGCAAACGCAGCATTTTCAGAAGGGGGTTTCCAGAGGGGCGGAGCAAAGCACGGAGATGGACACTTAGGTAACCCAGTATATGCCGGGTCAGTTAAAGTATTATAGATAGACCAAATGAATATAAATAATAATAATAATAATAAAAAAATATATATATATACACATACATATACATACATATATATATACATACAGGGGCATCAACAGCAGTGTACGCCCCTGGGCATAACAATGTATTGGGGCCCTTACCGATCCTCCAGCGGTAGGGGTGGGGGAAGCTTTGCTGTCCCGCAGGTGGTAGGGGGTATTATGTCAACCGCTCAGCATGTAGGGCCTGGATTAGTAATTTCCACTAATTACCCCTTTACTTCACAGATGGTGGGAGATGGGGTGGGATAAGGGGGAATTGGGCTGAATGAAGGGGCCCTGATACATAACTTCCAGGGTGGTAGAGGATGTTAAATATGCAGTGGAGGGGTGTATAGTGGAGTGGGCTTATTATTCATAATTTTCTGGTGTGAGGACAGCTTGCTTGACTGGAGATATCTCCATTTCCCGGAAATAGATTTCTTAGATTTTAATGGAATTAAAAACTAGAGAATCCCACCTACCAAATGGTATTGGGGACTAGGGTATCAGAGTTAAGGAGGCAGAGCAATCTGCCAATGAGCATATAAAACTACATACCAGGTGTGTGGAGCTGGAGCAGTAACCAGCTACTGGAAGGCTGATATCTCTGGTTCTGGGAACAGTAGAGACAAACTTCTAGTGTCCATCAAAGGGGACGAGTTCCAGCTTTTGGAATATACCCTCAGAAAAACTGTAAGTCAGACAGAACCTGAAAGATCTGACTGGGAAGAGAAATTAACAGGCTTGGATGGGGACCACTGCTTTGAAGTCAGATTTCTCCGGTTCCCAAGGGCCAATTTTTAAAATTCTTAAAATGTTCTTAAATTCTATCAGCCTAGTGCCCTTAGACTCCTGGGGGGGGTTTCTGGGTACTCAGAAACCCCCCCCCCCCTGCGTGCGCTACTGTACTAGTTCCGTGCCATAGAACTCCCTTTCCCTCACCCAGACAGAGACTCGCACAGCGTGCTTCATGCAGCCTTTTCTTCCTCTGGATTGCAGCTTGTGATTGGACCTCTGGCTTTCACTCCCAGTTTTTGCCCAGTTTTATGAGGGAGGTTAAGGAGTCCCATAAAAAAAACACTTTAGCTATGGGGAAAACCCTGCACCACTAACTTTTATTAGTTGTTAGAACAGCTTTACAGTATCTCTTCTTAAATTTACAGTCTCCTTCTCTTACATTATTTCCTGGATTTCTACTATATAAAATGACAGTTCATATTTTGTGAGTATAAAGGTTGCACTGTGTAATGCAATTCCAATAAAAGGCTTCACTGCAACTAGATGTTAGACTAAAACATGTGACAATACAGTAAACCATGGTCATTGAGAATCAAAAAATACAGTAGATATCCTGTCTTTTTATTGGAGATCTATGTCCTTCCAATTTACAAAATAGGTCTAAATCAATAGACACTTCAGTTAAAATCAATTATCACATTTATTTCTTATTTTGGAGTTATAGGGCAGGATGGATTAAGCAAATGCTAAACAGCCCACCACTTACAGCCATAGTTGCCTACCCTCCTGCATTCTACAGGAGACTCCCTGATATAGCAGCAATCTCCCTCTCTCCCTCATTAGTCTAGCAATCTCCCTCATTTCACCTAGCCCACATTACACTGTTACATTTGGGGGGGGGGTGAGAGATATATGGGTACTTATGTATTATCTGGGCTGCCGATTTTTTGATTGTATGCCTTAACTTAAGGCATACAATCAGATGCGATGCGATGCGATATCGCATCGCATGCATTGCATACGACCATATCGCATGCGATGCGATGACCCGATTTTTCCATAGGATTCAATGTTAAAATGGACTGAGTCGAAGCGTGGCGAGCGGGCGGTATTCTGTGTCCCCGCGCGGGGCTCGCCACGCTTCGGGCTCGGTGGCTCGCTACGCTCGCCACAGGTTTATATCCAGCTCCATGCCCACTTGAATAGTAGGGGTATGAAAAGGACCCTTTTTCCCATTGAATTCCATGTTAAAATGGACTCAGTCCATTTTAACATTGAATCCTATAGAAAAATCGGGTCCATCGCATCGCATGCGATATGGTCGGATGCGATGCGATGCGATGGACCCGATTTCAAAATCGGCAGCCCAGTTAGTACATAAGTACCGATATATACATTTACATTGAATCATCAACACCATTTACCAGCACTTTAGCAAGTGTTGTATCTCCTATGCTGCTTTCCCACTGCCTAAATGGGTAAAGACCAGGTATTTGTAAATGGGTCTTTAAATGGGTAAGAGCTATAAAGACCCTTTCCCACTGCAGCTCTTAAACAGTAATTTGCCATTTAAATGCCGTTTTTGTCACATTCGCATATACCCATTTAAGCAACCCGTTTAAACCCATAGTAAACATGGGCTGTCATATAGAATGGACTTTTCTGCCTCCACAGGCCCACACTGATGATGTTTGGAGAGAACAAAAGGAGGGGGTGGGGAGTGGTCTGATCAGTGTTGCAATAATGGCAGATAGAGCACATGTCTCTGCTGATTTCCTGCCTGATTTTCTTCCACTTCCTCATTCTGAGTTTCATGGATTACTTCAGGGGTCTGCGGTCGCAGCATGTCCTCATTAAACAGGGGTGTGGATGTTGTGGACTGGGCTGGTTCCACAGGTGGGGTTAATGTTTGTTCTGCACACCACTGTGCAGCTTCGAGAGAGCGAGGGCTGCCTAGGCATGAGGGAATATAAGAGTCGGTGCAGTTTGGGATGGTATGACAAAGATAGAAATCAGAGTGTCACTTACCCATAGAAGTGCAGTGTAGATGGGGTAGCCAATCAGGTGTAGAAGGGGTGGTAGCTTAGGTGGAGGTATATAAGAGGTAGTCAGGTGATCCATCTTCCTCTTGAGTCTGGATTTCTTCAGTCAGGGACAGGTCGAGCTGCAGGGACAGAAACACCAAGCTAAGTATTTCTATCAGCATTTGGTTAACACATCTCTGCTCATTCACAATGAGCCCCTCTCAGAGGCAAACCCCCCCTCCCCGCTGGCTGAGCGATTCCGCCCGGCCCCTGACTGCCGCAGCAGCACGAGGGGTCACCGGCCGGGAGCCGCAGCTCACCATCAGTGCGCCCTCTCCTTTTCCCTGTGCGGGCTTCCCCTTCCCTGTCCCCCTCACCGCCGCCAGCGGCGAGCGCTGTAGGCGGGTCGCCGCTGGATCTGTCCGGCGGGTGTCACAGACACGCGCCGAGCGGGGCGCGGGGGGTGCACATGGTTGCACCGTCCCCAGTCCCCGCGCTGCCGCCCGGCTCTCCTCACCCGACCAGCGTTAGCAGAGCTGGCGGGTCACATCTCCCCAGCCCCCTCGCGGCAGTCAGTGTGCCCAGAGCGGGGGCTGGGTGGGTGCATACACGCGCCGAGTGGGGCGCGGGGGGTGCTCATGGTTGCACCGCCCCCAGTCCCCGCGCTGCCGCCCGGCTCTCCTCACCCGACCAGCGTTAGCAGAGCTGGCGGGTCACATCTCCCCAGCCCCCTCGCGACAGTCAGTGTGCCCAGAGCGGGGGCTGGGGGGGCGCATACACCGCGCAGGAGCTACACTCCGGCGGTTTCCCCAGCATGAGGGCCTCCTGGGCATCACAAGGGGCCACGGGGCTATTAGGCCCTAGGATATGGGTCAGGCCTCTATCCTTAGTGGTGCGCTTGCTCCCCCTGCTGGCCCGTGCATTAAGGCCGTTTCCAGCAGGCTGCTGGGGGGGGCTGTCAATGAGCAATTTGCTCACGGGGCAGGGCCCCTTCAGGGTTACTGTCCCGGGGGCCCTGCAGCTACTCAAGTTCAAACCCCCAGTCTCCCAACCGTGGGCCATTTTCCCGCATATACCAGGTAAAGTTTTGTGGCATACCAGCGGCGGGGCACTGCCGCTCCCTGCTGGTGCCTTGGTATCCCTGCACATATATAAGTGCAGTTGTATTTATATTAATATTAATTAAATATATATATATATATATATATATATATATATAAGGGCAGCGCAAGCCAAAATGCACATGGCGGTGGGTTCCCATCATTGAACCCCACAATTGCCCATATCGGGGCGTGGGGCATCATGGGCATCGCCACAAGGCGGCGCGCCCTCACGTTTGTTCCATCCGGGTATTACCCAGGGTGCAGGCCCATTTTTCCTGCCCCGGACCTCCAGGCCCAACACTCGTCCCGACGGCACTTCGGGTACATCTACCCACCCGTCCCAGTCAGTGGTTTCCCCTGCCGGGAGTCCCGGGGAATGGTTCCACGGCCCTTACGGCCGAGATTAGGCAGGCCCAGGGCAGTACGGAAGGTGTAATGGTTAGCATTACTACATCACAGCACTGAGGTTGGTGGTTCCATTCCCACCATGCCCTAACTGTGTGGAGTTTGTATATTCTCCCCAGGCTTTAGCGGGTTTCCCGGGGCATTCCGTCAGCCACCCCCGGCTCCCACAGGGCAGGTGAGTTTCCCTACTCACCCCCATCCAGCTCTCAGGCCCCTTCTAGTAGAGTTGGTTATGGTGCTACCTCCGCCCCCTCACAATTTCAGGGTGGGGTTGTGTTTTGCACTGGGCATGAGTGAGTCACTAACCACTTTGCATGCTTCTTTCGAGGTCTCATCAGCTCCCCAGCGGGCAGCCGGGTACGTGGACCATCATTCTGGATAGAACATTACGCAGGTGACTGCAGCTGCAGCAGGGACGCCGCATGAGGCCGGGTCTCCGGACGCTGTCAAGCTTCCGGGTGATGGTGAGCATGATGAGTATGATACCTCTGAATATTCTGCGGGCCATTCCTCCGCCGCTGCGGGGGTCAGGAATCATTGGACGCCCCCGCAGGTTTGCCAAGCTTGTAGCGCGCGCAGTTGCACAGCAAGCAGGGGCGGGGGGAAGCGGGCTAGCAAGACTAAACCCGTCGCTGAGTCCCAGCTTTCCTTTGACATGGTCAGTCGCAGCAACACCGCAGGGTACAGGGGTCTCCATAAAGGCGCTAAGGGAAAATAGCCAAAGGAAGTTTGGGATGTTTTTACGTTAACTTATGGCGGCAGGGCCAAGAAATCGGCCGGTGCCGGTGAAAGCTTGTATCCGGGTTTTCACCACGGGGTTAAGTGTTTCCATCTGGCCATTGTTGACCCTAGACTTAAGTAGCGCAACAACGTTAGGCGGTACATGTCCCTGGTACGCAGGTTTTTCTAGCTTGCAAGGTTCCGGCTCTGAGGGATTATGACGGGAAATTTAGTCTGACCCACACCGGCACACGGGTTACGGCCGAGGGCCCTAAGCATGTCAGGATATGGTGGCGGGACAGGGGTAAAGGCCACGCTGCTTATGAGTCTCATCCCGTGATTCCAGTTTCCCCCTGGCAATAAGGGTGCAAGCCAGCCGCTAAAGGCAAATGCTTTGCCTTCAACGATGTAGTGTGATAGAGGCGGCAAATGCCTTTTCACCACGAATGCTGTAATTGGGGGGCCAGTCACCCAGCTAAGACCTGTAAAGCCGCCCAGCTGGCGACGCCAGCACTAGCGCTAAGTGAGACAACAGCTCCATAGTCCTGTTCGAGCTGGAACCTCGTATACATGCCTACGCTAACAGGGAAGAGGCCCTGTTGTTGTTCAAGGTTTAGTTACGGTTTTAATTTGCCCATCCCGGGGATGCCAGGGTAGTTCCACCCAGACATCTTAAATCAGTGGTGCATGCCCCCGAGGTGGGGAGACATGAGGTGCGAGCTGAGGCAGCGCTGGGCAGAATGGTAGGCCCGTGCACAGCTGACCCATGGCCCAGCACGTGTTATTCCACTTGGGAATAGTACCCAATAAGGCTTCGGGTGAACACCGGTTAAGCCAGCACCTGTATTACCCTCATGGGGCATCCACCAACGATGCTATTACTGATTAAGTTGCAAGTGCGTTATCAGCTGTTGATAAGGCACCCGGGTTTGTCCACAAATTTGGGGCACCATGCACTCAGGGCCAAGTGGGTCATGGGGTCCGTTCCTGCCGCCTCCCGTGACACCCTAACTTAGGGGCGTCAGTGGCCGACGCCAGGACCAAGGGCCCACCGTGCGTCATGTCTTCGACTATAGCCAGCCTTCAGTATTTACGCAGGCCCCGGGGTCCACGGGTTTCGGGGCATTTTTCTGGGCAAATGGCGCGGGGCCCCATGGCCTCAATCATGGATTGGGAGGGGTTTCACGGCCAATTTGCGGCTATTAGAGTTATTTCCCATCACTGTAGCGGTGGGATGGTGGGCTCATATGTTAGCAAGCCAGACGGGAGGTTATGGTGATATAACCTAGGTGGGGTACACACCACTAACAAACAGGGCACCGTTTTTCACCCCTGACACTGCTCAGACATTTGGTATTGCGCCGCTTACAGTGCATCATACATTTCATGGTGCAGCATGTTACAGGGGTCGACCATGGCATCGCCGATGCCCTGTCGCGGTTCTACTTTGCGAAGTTTAGCGAGTATGTACCGATTGCTGCGCCCCTTGGGCTCACTTATCCATGTCCTGTAGGGCAGATCGTAGAGCAGACATGGGTGGATTATCTTGCCATCCCTGGCCCCCTCCACCAGTAGGGCTTATGCAGCCACGCTGCAGGACGTGGCGGCCTTTTTAGGAGTCCCCGGGGAACAGCGGAAGTCGGTCGATGATCGTTGCTGTTTTCGGGTATGGGCATTACGGCGCGGGACTGTCCATCTGCCATGGCTGTTGCATTAGCCGGGATATATTCCGTGCTAAATTACGCAGAGAACGGGACCCCACCAAAGCCTTTGCACTAGCAAGGGCTTTGATTGGTGGGCGAGAGTACAGACTATGACAGTGGATTCCCGCAAGTCCATCGAGCTGTAGACGCGGTGGAAATTGTAGCCTGGGTTCAGAGCGTAGCGGAGGGCACAGAAGAGACGTCACTCTGTCGGGTGGCGTTCTCTTTTGCGTTCCTTAGGGACTTTAGGGTCGGCGGGCTGGTTGCGGCCAGCAAGAATGCCACTGATTTAGGTGCAGTTCGAAGACATGGTCTTCCAGGACGGTTCGTCCTTTGTGTGCTCCGCCGGTCTGAGACCGATCAGTTGGGCAGAGGTCGCTGGCATCCCTTAAGTTCCAGCGGGAAAGGGGATCTGCGCCGTGCGGCTGGCCACGGCATATCTGCCTTTGAGGCCTGCCGCTATGGCCCAGTTCCTCGCGCATGCTGATACATGGCCGTGACGCGCTTTCAATTCACTGCTGTGTTTAAGCGCTGTGTGGCTGCGTTGGGTTTGGAGGTCGCCGATTACGGGACGCATTCGTTCCGTATTGGTGCGGCCACCAACGCAGCAGCGGAGGGCCTTCCAGTGAATGCCATTCAGCAACTCGGCCGCTGGAAGTCCTCCGCTTATAAATCTTATATACGTCTAGATAAGGTTTAGCACGCGCCTTCGGCGCTGGATCCAAAAACTATGTTTACAATCGGTTTTGTAACGGCAGCGTTACGGAATCGACGGTGTGAAGGGAATTTTTTACTTTTTCCTCCGATAGTGGGCTGATTACAATTGGCTCCCCCCCCCCCCCCCCCCCTCAAGTCCACCGGAGGATTTTTAAGGTTTTCCCCTTCACTTGGATTCTAGTGTACTAATTCATGTTGTGCATTATATGTCTAACCCTACGTTGTGCATTTATACAGTTTAAGTTTGAATGTAACCGGTTAGGGTTTTCTTTTTCAGCCCTTCCCCCCCTTCAACGACTCATGCCACTGTCTGGTTCGTCGGGCATTCATACATTTTCTGGGCATCCAATCATCAGTTAGCTGTCAGGGCCCGGGCAGAGCTAGGGGCGAAGGCAGTACATTGGTTCGGTGTCAGGGGTCTCCGGTGGAATGGTCTTTTACCATTATTGTCATTTAAAGAGCGTCGCTGGGGTCGCCCGGATGTTTTGGTGATACACCTAGGAGGTAACGACTTAGGCCGGGGAACCAGCATAGGCCTTATTTTGAGGATCGAGGCTGATCTTAAGACTCTGGTGGGCCTTTGGCCTGGATTGCGGATAGTTTGGTCCGACATAGTGCCTCGTTTCAACTGGAGGGGCTGCTGGAACCCCAAGTCATTAGAGAAGATCAGACGCAAGGTCAACTTTGCGGTCTCCAAAGCGGTCACGTCCATGGGAGGCACAGCGGTTAGACACCCCTCTTTAGCACTGGAGACCCCATCCTTCTACAGAAGTGATGGTGTTCATTTGTCGGAATCAGGCATGGCCGTTCTACTTTAGGACTTGTTCAGTTGTTGCAGATAGGGGATTAGGTTTGTGTTACTCTGGTTGACTTAGTTATTGATTGGTTTGGCGGGCTTGGGTTCTACAGTAATTGTCTTTAAGTGGCAATTTTTGAACCCAGCTGAGGCGGGAGGGCGCTCTCGATCAGCAGTCCAGTTTGAAGTACAGGTGGTCACTGTGAGGTATTGCCACCCTCTGCCAGGAAGGCTGGTGAGTTCTGCCCCCGAGGGGGGACGCAGGACACTTTTAGAACTGTCCTCATTAGGCCCTAGGAGGGGCGGCAAGACAGTCACAGCGCAGGCTGGCTTTGAATTCAATGGGGGCGGTTTCCTCGCCCCAGTTACAAGTTGGGGCGTTGTAGTCGCCGCCATTGCTAACATTTATGACTGGCTGGTCTTCAAGCGCTCTCTAGGCCATCCCTTTCAATAGGGTCATACCACAATAAATACCCTTTACCTTTTTAAACTTATGCAGTGGTTGTCCGTGTCGTTATTTCAGGTCACGTGTCCGTGTGAGTTATTTCAGGTCATGTGTCCGTGTGATTTACTGCTAGGGGTAATCAAGGTTTAAGTTGAAAGAAAAGGTTCATCTCAATAATGCATTAGACGCCTTAATGCCGACTTTCGGCTGCTGCCAGGCTAGATGATAATGCTACTGGATTAGCAAGTGCAGAATGCCCGAAAACTGCCATGCATTGGTCGAAGTACAACCACTCCCTACGTGCAGAGGCGCTTCGGTTCCGGTTCTGGTCTAGTACATTGTGGAATAAGCGTTTCAATGCCTTCAGCTTATTTATAATTTGCGTAGTGGTTCTTATAAATCCTGATGCTGCCATGATATTGCTGATATTACGGTATATTGCAGCATCCTTTACCGTACCGGTCATCTGACACATGATTTCTTCTTCCCCACAAATTCGAAGGAGTTCCCTGATCTCCTCCTCTGTCCAATTGGGCATGGTAGCAGAATGTAAACAGCAGTACAGCACAAAAACGTTTTAGCTCTTCTCTGTCTACTGTCTGCTGTGATTACTTCCTGGATGTGGTGACTGTACATTCATCACAAGCAGGAAGCCATTCATGTTCTTAACCTTTATTATTATTATTATTATTATTATTACTAAAAAACATTTAAGACCCTTTCCCACTGGCAAAAAAAATGGCTCTTATAACCCTTTCCCACTGCAGCTCTTAAACGGTAATTTGGCGGGTTTTTTGCCTTTTTAAATGGTTAGAGCTGCAGTGGGAATGCTCCAGGTTGCTGTACCCGTTTAAAAATACCATTTTTTTTAAAATGGGTAAAAAGCAGAGTTTTACCCGTTTAAGAGCTGTTTTTTTGCCAGTGGGAAAGGGTCTTAAATGGTATTTAGTAATAATAATAAAGGTTAAGAACATGATTGGCTTCCTGCTTGTACAGTCACCACTCACCACATCCAGGAAGTAATCACAGCAGACAGTAGACAGAGAAGAGCTAAAACATTTTTGTGCTGTACTGCTGTTTACATTCTGCTACCATGCCCAGTTGGACAGAGGAGGAGATCAGGGAACTCCTTCGAATTTGTGGGGAAGAAGAAATCATGTGTCAGATGACCGGTACGGTAAAGGATGCTGCAATATACCGTAATATCAGCAATATGATGGCAGCATCAGGATTTTTAGGAACCACTACGCAAATTATAAATAAGCTGAAGGCATTGAAACGATCACATGCTGAATCCAGCAGCACAACAGCAGAAACAAGCCTGAAATCAGCAGAGACATGTGCTCAGTCTGCCATTATTGCAACACTGTACAGACCACTCCCCACCCCCTTCTTTTTGTTCTCTCAAAACGTCATCATTGTGGGCCTGTGGGGGCAGAAAAGTCCATTCTATATGACAGCCCATGTTTACTATGGGTTTAAACGGGTTGCTTAAACGGGTATATGTGAATGTGACAAAAACGGCATTTAAATGGCAAATTACTGTTTAAGAGCTGCAGTGGGAAAGGGTCTTTATAGCTCTTACCCGTTTAAAGACCCGTTTACAAATACCTGGTCTTTACCCGTTTAGGCAGTGGGAAAGCAGCATAAAATGGATAAAACTCAGCTTTTTACCCATTTAATAAAAAATGGTATTTTTAAATGGGTACAGCAACCTGGAGCATTCCCACTGCAGCTCTACCCATTTAAAAAGGCTAAAAAAATGGCAAATTACCATTTAAGAGCTGCAGTGGGAAAGGGGTATGACTAACTGCTTTGGGGCTCATCTACATTTGGATCTAAGTAATTTTAAAAGATTACTCTCAGATATAGCAATACACACCCACGCTTCTAGGTGCCACGTTCACAATCTCTTTTCACAATCTCTCCATATATGGAATTAGACACACCCTTTGGGTGGAGCATGACATGCCCCCTCAATGGGGCGCTGTGCAAAATTCTGCTACCATCTATAATCTCCCTGAAACTAGTTTTCAAAAGTAGGCAAGTATGCTTACAGCATGCATTTAGATCTGCAATTAAAATAACAAAGTGCAGCTCTTCTGATGATAGGGATTGCAGGTTTATGCATGATTTGTCAGGGACACTGGGAGGGACTCTATTTGATCCCTCTCAGGGAACTACTGTATGTAAAAAGAAGTCCATAGTCCTCTACAGTTGGAAATGCAGTACTAATGCTGCTTTCACTCCGCAAAACCTGCTTAGACTAGGTATTTAAAACGGTTTGTAAAATGGGTCAGAGCAAGTTTAACCCCTTTCACATCACATGTAAACACCTGGTCTAAAGCAGGTTTGCGTTGTGAAAGCAGCGATGGGCAGTGACCCAGGGCCGGTGCAAGGCACCGGAGCGCCCCAGGCGAGTCGGGCTGGGGGCGCCCCGGTGCCGGGGGGGGGGTGGTACCTGGCGTTCGGCGCTGTCTATTTAAATCTGGCGGCGGAGGCAGCGGGGGTCCCTGCAGTCTATTAAAAACCACGAGCGCTATCCGCCGGGCTATGCGGAAGCGCTTCTAGTGTGAAAACACTGGCAGCACGCTGATTGGCTGCCAGAGTTTTCACACTAGAAGCGCTTCCGCATAGCCCGGCGGATAGCGCTCGTGATTTTTAATAGACTGCAGGGACCCCCGCTGCCTCCGCCGCCAGCTTTAAATAGACAGCGCCGTAGCTAGGACAGGTACCCGGGCGGCATTTTCCGCCCTCCAGTGGCCGGCGCCCTAGGCAAATGCCTAGGTTTGCCTAGTGGTGGCGCCGGCCCTGCAGTGACCTCTTGGAGGTACAGAGAGAGGAGATCAGGCACCAGAGCCTGCACCTAGACTGCCAGCAGGAGCTCCCGCACTGCAGGCAGGGAGGAGAGCTGCAGGACGCTGGAAGGGTAAGGGTAGGGGGTCTGACACTGAGCATTAGCTGGTCCCTTCTGAGCCAGCGCAGTGCATATTTAATGAGCCGGCGCTAATTACATATGTGCATATGTAATGAGTGGCTCATTATATATGTGCATATGTAATGAGCGGACCGTTTATTAAATATGCACTGCACTGGGGACCAATAGTGCTCACTGCTGCCTGGGTACCGTTTCAGACCCGTTCAGACTGGTGTATGGAAACGATAAAATCACTGCACCTTTCAGACCGCACATATTACCGTTTTAAAACGGTTAAAAATCTGCAAAAATACAGTTTTTTAGTGCGGTCTGAAAGGGTCATTATTGTATACAAATGCCAAAAAGTTTAGCTTCCGGGAGCTTTGTACATATGGAAAATGTGGTCAAACCTTCTTTACGCAATTTTGACCGCATTTTCCTGTTTTTACATCCCACCGAATAGTTTCAGAAAACCTTACTTTATTTTAAGGCTCATTTAGACTTGGAATTTGCACTCTGAAAACAAATGCATGCATACATGCAAGCAAAAATATATGTAAAATACATAAATATATTCATTCAATCTCACCAAGTCCATTCAATCTCAACAAGTCAGCCATATGCAGGGGAGTAAAAAAAAACTTTAATTCCTTGGCTAAATGACCAGTTTTTGTCATTTTGGGGGTGGATCCCCATGCACTGATAGATGACTGATCTATTCAGTGATGACCACTGCTAAGCAAATCAGCGCTAATCACTGCCCCCCCAAACTGCCTCCCTGCCCATGGGACACTGTGACCCATGAGTAGGACAGCAGGACAGTGTCCAATTAGTGGGACTGTCTTTTTTTAATTAGAATAGTTGGGAGGTATGCAATTCACACATACAGTACTTGATTTACAATGGATTTAGAGCAGTGGTATCAAACTCATGGCCCTCCAGCTGTTGTGGATCTACATGTCCCAGCATGCCCGGCCACAGTTTTAGTAATCGATTATATAAAATCTGTGGCAGGGCATGCTTGGACATGTAGTTCCACAGCAGCTGGAGGGCCATGAGTTTGACACCACTGGATTAGAGAAATCATATACTGCAGATGTGGCTTGACTGTGTTAGTAGTAATATGCTGAAGTCATTTATGAAATAGACATAGTGTACTGAGTGTACACTATGTCTATTTCATAAATGACTTCAGCATATTACTAGGCCACCACTAGGCAGCTTTAGGCATTTGCCTAGGGCACTGGAGGGCGGTAGTCAGAAGCAGGGAACCCCCCTGGATGGAGGTGAGTGGCTGCCTGTCACCCCCCCCCCCCCCCCCTCTCCCCCAGCAACTTTGATCCAGGAACCCCCCTGGATGCAGGTGAGCGGCTTCCCCCCCACCCCCAGCAACCTCGGCGGCTGCCGCCACAT
Source organism: Crinia signifera (assembly GCF_055691185.1). Taxonomy (NCBI): domain Eukaryota; kingdom Metazoa; phylum Chordata; class Amphibia; order Anura; family Myobatrachidae; genus Crinia; species Crinia signifera. The sequence continues at coordinate 233,962,165 of NC_139219.1, read as the reverse complement.
CGCCCCCTCCCCCCATGGAATGACTTGGCGCCGGTGACATCACCCCTGCCCACCCGCCACCCCAACCCCGCTGTGGAGCGACGCAGTGTGCAACACCCAACGCTCCCTCCCCCAATGGCTCTTCATCTTCAGACACCCATAGTTATAGCCCTGATTAAGTAATGCAAATATATATCTACCATTTGATATATTATATGTGGGTTATAGTGCTAGAAGTACACTTTCTGGTGGCCTATGTGAGGTCAGTGTGATTGATGCTGCCCTCCTACAGCATCACAGGTCATGATGCTACCAGCAGTTAGGAGTTAGAGGGCATCTATTGAAAATAGGATATTGCCCATAGCAACTTATCAGATTCAACTTCTTATTTATTTTGCACCTTCCAGAGGATAATAGGTAGAATGTTTTGGGTTGCTATGGGCAACATCTCACCTTCAATAGAACTCCCATCTTAGTAAATTTACCTCAGAAAGTTTGGGATTGTTTGAACAACACAAAACAACTAAGTTGCAGCGAAGTACAATGCACATATCTTACACACTGTGTATTAGGAGGAGCTAACAGTAAATGTGCAAAGAATTTATAATTAAGAACAGAATAAATGTAAATGTTCATACCTATCTGTAATGTTTTATTGTCCTGAAAATGATTTAATACCGCATTGGAAGTTTGTGAAACACACACTAGATGGCGCTATTTGTACACATTTGGGATTGCAATCTGGAGACAGTACTGTATATAATAAAGTATTTAACAAATTCTGTCTATTATTTTCTAGGATTCAATAGAGAAATGATGGCTAGAATCTGATTGGTTGCAATGGGCAACATCCCCATTTTTCAATTTTAGAAGTTTTAGAAAATGTACCCCTTAGACTCTGATAAATGTTCTGCTGCAGCAAAAACAGATAAAACCACTTGAAAGCAAACAATCATTTTTGTCTATTCATCTGTCAGCTACATTATGATTGACATTATGCAGCATTTTGGGCGTAAAGCCAGGGAGGCACCTGGCATCATATTACAAAATGGGGACTTCAGATTCAGCTTATGCAGACTGACCAGTGCTCTAAAGCAGGGATGGGGAACCTTCGGCCCTCCAGCTGTTGTTGAACTACACATCCCAGCATGCCCTGCAACAGTTTTAGCATGGCCACATAGAAAAACTGTAGCATAGCATGCTGGGATGTGTATTTTAACAACAGCTGGAGGGCCAAAGGTTCCCCATCCCTGCTCCAAAGCATTGCTATTCACTATGATGGCCTGCATCCTCAGTTCTTGGAAGTGCCTGCAGGAGGCGCCTATCTCCTGCACATGCCTCCTGCTTCATTTACCTTTTCATTACATGGAATTAAGCAGCTGCTTCCTGGCTGTGCAATTCCTTACAAAGAATTAGGCTCTGCGTTTCTTTTAAAATAATGGTGTTACTTTATTTAAAAAAAAAAAAAAAACAGTTATTTCTATTTTTAGATTTTAAAAAAGTTTTGCTTTGAAAATGTATCAGTCCTGCCATCCAGCCATCAGCACATTTCTCCTGACTTGCAAAACTGACGGGAAGCTGTGCAAAACTATTGCGATTCAGGATCAATGGTCACAATGATGATCGTCCTCAGATGCAGCACGCTGTTCTCGGAAATGCCTGCAGGAGGCACCTATCTCCTACAGATGCCTTCTGCTGGGGTGCGGTCATTTGGTCTACAGCATGATGGTTGACAGTCATTAGGTCGACATGGGAAAAGGTCGTCATGGGTCTGGATCGAAATGGGAAAAGGTCGACATGGTTCAAAGTCAAAGGGTCATTAGTTCGACAGGTCATTAGTTCGACAATGTCTAGGTCGACAGTCAAAAGGTCAACTTGGGTTTTTCACAGTTTTTTGAGCCGACGTGCTGACAGGCGGTATTTCATGCCCTACCATCCACTTGGGCGTGATGGGAGAATAAAATAATGTTCCAAGAGTAGCGCGGCACCGTGCCCGACGCATCGCGAGCGCAGCGAGTGATGCAAGGGGATGCGGTGCACTATAAACCGTGTCCATGTTGACTGTGTTGACAATCAGGTAAAGAAAAACAGTGAAAAACCCCATGTCGACCTTTTGAGTGTCGACCTAGACATTGTCGAACTAATGACCTGTTGAACTAACGACCTGTCGAACTAATGACCTTTTGACCTATAACCATGTCAACCTTTTCCCATGTTGACCTTTCCCCATGTCGACCTAATGGTGTCGACCATCATGCTGTAGACCAAATTATCCCAACCCCTTCTGCTGCATTTACATTTTTAATTACACGGAATTGCAAAGTCGCTTGCTTATAAACATAAATTAGGACATGTATTTCTAACAACAACAAAAAATACTGGTGTTTTTACAGAGACACAGAGGGACTCTCGGCATGCTGGCCATGAGCCCCACAGTGGTGACAATGGGTATGTGCCGGGCCTCACAGAAATACTGCAAAGATAGGCCATGCCCCCTGTCCGGAGGCCATACCCCTAAATTCTGACATACGCCTTTGGCACGTGCATATGACCTGCTACCACCAGGGCTATTTTTCAGCAGGCTCCAGCAGGAACTCAGGCCCTTATTCTAGTTCACTCTTTCTGACAAAATATTTCTTAGATGGACAAAACCATGTGCACTGCAGGTGAGGCAGGTGTTACTTGTGCAGAGATAATTAGATTTGGGTGGGGTTTTACACCTGCATCACCTGCAGTGCACATGGTTTTGTCCATCTAAGAAATATTTTGTCAGAAAGAGTGAACTAGAATAAGGGCCTCGGTTCCTGATGTTAGGAGGTATGCAAAGTATGTGAATTACATTTGTCAGCACTACAAGTACCAGCAGTCTGCTCTGCATAAATTCCTATAAGCCCTTTGCAATAATATTTTATGTATGTATATGAATTACATTTATATCCTGTAAATCACTATCACAAACTGCTAATCTGTATTATGCCCACTGCATAACCAGTGATGTATTGGTAAGGATGTGTTTTTAGCCTTTGTGTTACCTGTTTGAAGTTGTTGTTCAGTGAGGTGTAATGTATTGGAGCATGGGTCTCCAGATGTTGTGAAAATACAAATCCCAGCATGCCTTGCCACAGTTTTAACACTCCCTTATAGCAAAACTGTGGCAAGGCATGCTGGGATTTGTAGTTTCATAACATCTGGAGGGCCACAGTTTGAAGACCCATGTATTGGAGTATATTTGGCCTAGTGTTTCTTTAACACAGGCTAATTTATGTCCTTTGATTAGGTGGTCCTGTGACCTCAGCTGAAGCCTCTCTTAATCAGATCTGGTATATCTCTGCATAATGTTAAAGGGCAGTTGTCTAGTTAGAACTCTACGAAATGAGAAATTATAAAGTCGGAATTACTTTTAAAGAACAGTTGAAAAAAACAGTTGAAAAACATTGAACAACATCAAGAAAGGTAAATACAATTCTTAATACACATCATTACTTAACTTATCCATTCTACTTAATCCTTTATCTAAAATACACACACAATCACATCATGCTCACCAAACTGCCACTTCTTATTTCATTACCTGGAATTCTCACCAAACGTCATCCATCCTATAAATTCCCTGACACTCACTTCTCTGTGCACATTGCCTCTTCTATTATTCGCTTTTTACTTACTTTTCTACTTGTACTTTCACCATACCTCCCAACATGACCCATTCCAGAATGGGACACAATGCTCTGTTCCTGGACTTCTTTCTTAATGCATGATTACCATCACCAATGTTGAACGGGTGAATGGATTAGAAAGGTGTTTCAACACAGGTGCTGGTAATCATCCCATCAGGGGCCCATTTATCATTCAATACTTGCAGCTAAATTGGTTAGCCGCAAATATTAAGTATCCCTCGAATGTGTAAGGAGGGACCGCAGCAGGAATCTCTGACCCCTGCTGCAATCCCTCCTGCACCGCCGCTGGCCGCATCCCCATAGGTTTCTATGGGGGATGCGGAGCTGCCTGACGCATCACTGGGCAACCGCCATTCTGAGATTGTGGTAGCCCATTATAGCCTATGGGCAACACACTGCACAGTTGCCGGGGCAGTGCGGTCGTTGGGGGTGCAGGGGCAACCGGGCATGTGCAGATCCCAGGACGCCTGGCTCAGCACATCGCAGGGACAGGCTCCTTTTGGAGCCCTGTCCCTGCATGTGAGGAAAGATACATCCCGCCTTTAGGATCGCATTTTTCAATGCGTTCCTGGGCGGTAATATTCATTGTAAATGTGATTCGTGATAAATGGGCCTCTAAGTCCAGGAACAGAGCATTGTGTCCCTTCTGGAACAGGTGATGTTGGGAGGTATGCTTTCACATCCACATCTGACCACCAATGTAAAAAAACCACAAACATCCTCCTATATCTACCACTCGCCTGCAGTACTGTCACATGGTGGTTTCCACCTCGATTACACCTCCAGGCCTGGTAACTGTAAAGGAGGTGGGGTAGGTATATTACTGTCCAAATTCTTCACATACTCAGTTCTACCACCAGTTCCTTCACTCGCATTCACATCATTTGAAGCTCACTCTATTATGATTTGTTCCCCTTTCTCTCTGCGTGTTGCTGCTATCTATCGCCCACCTGGGCTTTCCAATTTCTGGAAGATTTCTCTGCCTAGCTCCCCCACTTCTTATCCTCTGACATCTCCACCATAATCCTGGGTGGCTTCAATATCGCTATTAACCATCCACAATCTCTGCATGCTTCCAAACTCCTCTCTCTAATCTTCTCTCTCCCAGTGGTCTGACTCCTCTATTCGGGCGGGATGTACTAAAGGGAAAATGCGGTAAAACCCCCGTTTTACCGCATTTTCCTATGTACTATCACCGGTTCGCCCCGTTTTCGCAGGCCAGGGTATCGCCACCCAGAGGGTGGCGATACCCTATAGAAGCCTATGGGCTTCTTTCGCCGCCCGACGTACGCCGTCCGCGCGCCGCCCCCCCTCCTGTCCTCCTTTAACCTCCTCCTCCCCCTGGTGTGACAGCCGGCAGGACATCCGGCTTCAGGGGGGAGGAGGAGACGCAGGGGGACGCTGGCAGCCGCCGGGAGGTGACGGAGACCCCCGCAGCCCACATAACAGGTATCGCGGGGGTCTCCGTTACCGCAGCCCGATGCTGGCCGCATATGTTAGTACATATGCGGTAGCATCGCGGCGGCTGCCGTGCGAAGGGCGGGGATGTATGTTGATACATCCCGCCCTTCATGAGGTAGGCCACTGCCTTGATCTTGTTTTCACCAGGCTGTGCTCAGTCTCTGAATTTACTAACACTCCCTTCCCTCTCTCTGGGGCACATTTATCATGATCGCATTTACAATGCGATCTGGGCGGAATATTACCGCCCAGGATCGCATTGTAAAATGCGATCATATCGGGGGAATGTATCAAATTTAAGGGACAGGGCTCTGAAAGGAGCCCGTCCCTGCGAAGCCCTAACCTGGAAGCCGGGGGGTCAGCGCAGCCCATGCGCGGTTATGCGCTGACCCCCGCCGACCTCTCTTACCGCACTGCCCGAGCAGATGTGGCTACAATGGGCTATCGCCATATCAGAATGGCGATAGCCCAGTGGTGCGATGCCAGGTGGCCCGATGTTGATACATCGGGCCTCATCGCATCCCCCATAGAAACCTATGGGGGATGCGGCCGGCGGCGCTGCAGGGAGGATCGCAGCAGGGATCGGAGATTCCTGCTGCGGTCCCCCTATGATACATTTAGGGGATACTTAATATTTGTGGCTAAACCCCGAAAACTTGTGTTTTCGGGGATTTAGCCGCAAATATGGTTTGATAAATGGGCCCCTATTATCATAATCTCATTACCCTCTCCCTATCCTCCATTACCCCAAGCTCACTGACACTGAAATCACGCAAGCCTACTCTAACCCGCAGAAATACTAACGCTATTAATTTTCCACAACTTTCCACCTCTCTTTAACAACAGCTATCACCAATTTCTACAATTATCTCTCCTGATGTTTCTCACCTGTACCAGACTCTTGAAACAGCCATTGATGAAGTGGCTCCAGCTTTCCGTTAACTTAAATGCCAACCGTGGCACTCCAAAATAACAAGAAAACTATGCCAATTATGTAAATCTTGTAATCTAGATGATTTCCTCACATACAAGATTATCTACCACTCCTACTGCAATGTTTTGGACACTGCCAAACAAACATACTTACAATCTCTCATCTTTTCTCATGCCACCAACACTAAGCAATTTTTTTGACATATTTAAGTTTCATCTGTACTATCTCCCTCCTCCCCCACCAGCTACCATCAGCGCACATGAACTTGCCTCCTACTTTAAGGACAAGATTAATAACATCCGAGATGAAATGGTATGCTCTTCTGCAGCCTCTAACCTACTTACTTCCCCACCGGAACCCGCTGGCACGTTCTTTTAATTTGAGACCAAAACTGAAAAAGAAGTATGCCCACTCTTCTTATCCTCCTACTTCACTTACCTCTCCTCTTGATCCTATACCTGCTCAAGTCATTAAAACTCTATCTCCTGTGCCTATACCAACCTTAAGTAGAATCTTGCAATCTGTCTCTTACTCTCATTCTGAAAAAAAAACACAATTCTGACCCTAACTCTCTCTCTAACTATTGTCCTATCTCTCAGATCCCATGCCTCTCCAAGCTACTCGAGAGACTTGTCTACTCTCGCCTCACACACTTTCTTAACTCTCACACCCTATTAGACCCACTTCAGTCAGGCTTTCCTTCCCAACACTCCACTGAGACAGCACTGACTAAAGTGGTGAATGGTCACTGCTAAGTCCAAAGGCTATTACTCACTACTTATCCTTTGGTCTGCGTTTGACACTGTTGATCACATACAAACTCTACACTCCATAGATCTTAATGATACAGCCCTTTAACCCCTTCCCGACATTTGACGTACATTTACGTCATGGTCGGGAAGCACTTCCCGACACATGGCGTAAATGTACGTCATGGATTTAAACTGTCACCGCGTCTATAGACGCGGTGACAGTTTCAACATGTCTGCTGTCCCTGACAGCAGACATGTCCGTGCATGCCCCGGGGGGGCTGCGATGCCGCCCCCCCGTCGGCGATCGCTGTGATTGGCTGTTCAGTGTGAACAGCCATTCACAGCGTTTTCCTGTGTCACCGGCGAATAACGTTCGCCGGTGACACGGGATCAGAGGTGATTGGTGCTGTAAAGTACAGCACCAATCACCGCGGGGTGTAAGGGTGACACTGGTGTCACCCCACCTCACCCCGCCCGCCCCCAAAGGCCGTGATTGGTCCGTCGGACCGACGGACCAATCACAGCCAAGGAGGGAGATTTAAACTAACGGTGACTGCACTGCAGACGCCATTCCGGTCTGGAAAGCGTGCAGTGCGGTCACCGTACCCCCCTGCCGCCATACTGACCAGAAATACTTGCTGCAATACTTACCTGATCGCTGCTGATTGCTTCCTGGATCCTGTGCAATAATTGTGCCATACTGTGATATTGTGCTGCTGCACTGTATTAGTATTAGCTAGATAGATAGAGAGATAGATAGAGATAGATAGAGAGAGATAGAGAGAGATAGAGAGAGAGAGATAGAGAGAGATAGAGAGAGATAGAGAGAGATAGAGAGAGATAGAGAGAGAGATAGTGTCAGAGAGTGCTATATTTTGTGCTGCTGCAGTGTGATATAGTTATAGATAGAGAGAGAGAGATAGAGAGAGAGAGATAGAGAGAGAGGCCTACTGACAGAGTGCTATATTTTGTGCTGCTGCAGTGTGATAGTTATAGAGAGATAGAGAGAGATAGAGAGAGAGAGATAGAGAGAGATAGAGAGAGATAGTGACAGATTGTGCTATATATTTTTTATATAACTGACTGCTGCCCCCTCCTTTTGTGCTGATCAGTATAAATTAACTGATCAGTAACTTTTTGGGGGCGCAGGTTTTTTTTTATATATAGATATACCTGTGAGTGCTGCTGCTGCAGTGTCATAGAGTGTTAGATAGTGTTAGATAGTGAGAGATAGAGAGATAGAGAGAGATAGTGATAGAGAGTGCTAAATTTTGTGTCTGCTGTCCCCGCCTTTTGTGCTGATCACTATATCTGAGGTGATCAGCAACTTTTTTGGGGGTACAGAGGTTTTTTTTTTTTTATATATACCTGTCAGTTGCACCAAAGGTTGTGCACCTGCTGCACCTCACTGGTAATCAGTGTCGCATCACTGATCACCTTTTTTTTTTGTGTGTGTGCTGTGGGGTATTTTTTTAATTTTTTTTTTTACACACACTGTGATTTTGTGGGTGTCCTGTGGCCGCTGTGCGCTGATCAGTGACGTACATCACTGATCATCTCTTTCGGCACAGGGTTGATCTATTTTTTTTTTTTTTTTGATCAAATTCCTGTTGCCTTTGAGCGCTGTTCAGTGACAGACGTTACTGACCAACATCTGTGCTCAATTTTTGGCGCAGGACCTTTTTTTTTTTAACCCCTTCCTTTTTTTTTTTTTTAACCCCTTCATTTTTTTTTTTTTTTATTGGTATAAAGTATTTTTTTTTTTTTCTGCACCACATACACACTACACACTACATACCCCCCGGATTGAAATAAAGTTTGTGCCCCCCCCTACACTATACACGTGTTGAAACATTTCACTACCGGTAACACAAAAATAAAAATGGCATCCCAAATGTCCTCCCAAATGTCCTCCCAAATGTCCTCCCAATCATCCAGGAGAATGTATTCAGTGGAGGAGGCATATGCCATGCTTGCTTCTGACTCTGACACAGCCAGTGATGCAAGCGGGGAATTTGAAGGATTTGCCTTAAGCTCCTCTTCCTCCTCTGCTGATGAGGGACCCCCTCAAAGACGCCCCCGTAGATCAGCTGAGATTCCCCCCCCAATAATTGATCTAGTATGGACCCCACCACCAGACAATTTTGAGCCCCAGGTTCCTGAGTTTTTGGCCATGCCAGGAATCCAATTTGATTCCACAGGTCTCAGAGAAATTGACTTTTTCAAATTATTTTTCTCTGATGATTTTATAAATTTAATGGTGGACCAAACTAATTTATATGCCCAGCAGTTTATTGCTCAAAACCCCACGTCATCATTTGCTAGGTGGACCCCTGTAGATGCAGTAGAGATGATGACGTTTTGGGGTCTGGTGTTTCATATGGGCATAGTAAAAAAGCCAGAAATTAGGCAATATTGGAGTACAGATGTTCTGTACAGTACTCCATTTTACCGTATGGCCATGCCCCGGACTCGATTTGAGACAATTCTTAAATTCATACATTACACCGATAATGCACAGTGCCCACCCAGAGATGATCCCACCTTTGACCGGCTATTCAAAGTCAGGCCGGTCATTGATCATTTCAGTGCCAAATTTGAAGAGGTGTACATCCCTGAAAAATTTATTTGTATCGACGAGTCCCTTATACATTTTAAAGGAAGGGTTAAATTCCGCCAGTACCTTCCCAGTAAGAGGGCAAGGTATGGCATAAAAATGTATAAACTGTGTGAAAGCACCTCAGGGTACACCCACAGGTTTAGGGTTTATGAAGGGAAGGATTCAAGAATTCAACCGCCAGAATGCCCCCCCTCCCTCGTAGGTGTTAGTGGGAAAATTGTCTGGGATTTAGTGCACCCCTTCCTGGATAAAGGTTATCACCTCTATGTGGATAACTTTTACACTAGCATCCCCCTGTTTAAGGCCCTTGGTTCAAGAGGTACAGCAGCTTGCGGTACTGTGCGCAAGAACCAAAGAGGCCTCCCAAAAACGCACATTGCCCAAGTAATGAGAAGGGGTGAAAGCAGGGGAATATGCACCGAAAATATGTTGTTGGTCAAATATAAGGACAAGAGGGATGTCCTTATACTGACAACAATTCACGGAGACAGTACCACCTCCGTCCCTGTACGAGGTACCAGTACCCACACCTCAAAACCTAATTGTATCCTGGATTACAATAGGTACATGGGCGGAGTGGATCTTTCAGATCAGGTACTGAAGCCGTACAGTGCCCTGCGGAAAACAAAAATCTGGTACAAGAAGGTGGCCGTGTATATCATCCAGATGGCACTGTATAACGCTTACGTGCTATTCCGTTCTACCGGCCAGAGGGGGACATTTATGCACTTTCAAGAGGAAGTCATAAAGGGCCTAATATTTGGGAACCAGCAGGCAGAGGGCCCCAGTACTTCTAGTACTGGCCCCCGTATTGTACCAGGGCAGCATTTTCCTGATGAAATCCCCTCCACTGGAAAAAAGGGCAGGACACAAAAAAGGTGCAAAGTTTGCTATAAAAAGGGAATAAGAAAGCAAACTATTTTCCAGTGTGACACTTGCCCCGACAAACCCGGCCTATGTATAAAGGAGTGTTTTAAATTATACCACACATCTATGGAATATTAGGTTCATAATTTCACCATGCTTCGGGGGTCTTGCTAATGCCACATAGCACCCACCATTCATTCCACCAGAATCTGAGCCGCAAAATCCAAAAATCACTCCTTCCCTTCTGAGTCCTGCCATGCACCCAACTGGTATTTTTTGGTCACATGTGAGGCATTGCCGTACTCGGGAGATATTGGGGCACAGATTTTGGGGTGCTTTTTCTCCTTCATACCTTCTGAAAATGAAAAATTTTGAGCCAGAACTGCATTTTTGTGTAAAAAATGTAATTTTTCTTTTTCACTGCCCACTTGTATCAAAATTGGTGAAACCCCTGGGGGTTTTAAATGTACACTATACCCCTAGATGAATTCCCTGAGGGGTGTAGTTTTCAAAATGGGGTGACTTGTGGGGGGGTTCCACTGTATTGGTGCTTGGGGGGTCTTGCTAATGCGACATAGCACCCACCAAAATTCCACCAGAATTTGTGCTGCAAACTCCAAATATCACTCCTTCCCTTCTGAGTCCTGCCACTTTTTGGTCACACATGAGGCATTGCCGTACTCGGGAGAAATTGGGGCACAGATTTTGGGGTGCTTTGTCTCCTTCATTCCTTGTGAAAATGAAATATTTTGAGCCAGAACTGCATTTTTGTGTAAAAAAATGTAATTTTTCATTTTCACTGCCCACTTGTATCAAAATTGGTGAAACCCCTGGGGGTTTGAAATGTACACTATACCCCTAGATGAATTCCCTGAGGGGTGTAGTTTGCAAAATGGGGTGACTTGTGGGGGGGTTCCACTGTATTGGTGCAACATAGCACCCACCATTCATTCCACCAGAATCTGTGCTGCAAAATCCAAAAATCACTCCTTCCCTTCTGAGTCCTGCCATGCACCCAACTGGTATTTTTTGGTCACATGTGAGGCATTGCCGTACTCGGGAGAAATTGGGGCACAGATTTTGGGGTGCTTTTTCTCCTTCATACCTTCTGAAAATGAAAAATTTTGAGCCAGAACTGCATTTTTGTGTAAAAAATGTAATTTTTCTTTTTCACTGCCCACTTGTATCAAAATTGGTGAAACCCCTGGGGGTTTTAAATGTACACTATACCCCTAGATGAATTCCCTGAGGGGTGTAGTTTGCAAAATGGGGTCACTTGTGGGGGGGTTCTACTGTATTGGTGCTTGGGGGGTCTTGCTAATGCGACATAGCACCCACCAAAATTCCACCAGAATCTGAGCTGCAAAATCCAAAAATCACTCCTTCCCTTTTGAGTCCTGCCATGCACCCAACTGGTATTTTTTGGTCACATGTGAGGCATTGCCGTACTCGGGAGAAATTGGGGCACAGATTTTGGGGTGCTTTTTCTCCTTCATACCTTCTGAAAATGAAAAATTTTGAGCCAGAACTGCATTTTTGTGTAAAAAATGTAATTTTTCATGTTCACTGCCCACTTGTATCAAAATTGGTGAAACCCCTGGGGGTTTGAAATGTACACTATACCCCTAGATGAATTCCCTGAGGGGTGTAGTTTGCAAAATGGGGTGACTTGTGGGGGGGTTCCACTGTATTGGTGCTTGGGGGGTCTTGCTAATGCGACATAGCACCCACCAAAATTCCACCAGAATCTGAGCCACAAAATCCAAAAATCACTCCTTCCGTTCTGAGTCCTGCCATGCACCCAACTGGTATTTTTTGGTCACATGTGAGGCATTGCCGTACTCGGAAGAAATTGGGGCACATATTTTGGGGTGCTTTTTCTCCTTCATACCTTCTGAAAATGAAAAATTGTGAGCCAGAACTGCATTTTTGTGTAAAAAAATGTAATTTTTCATTTTCACTGCCCACTTGTATCAAAATTGGTGAAACCCCTGGGGGTTTGAAATGTACACTATACCCCTAGATGAATTCCCTGAGGGGTGTACTTTGCAAAATGGGGTGACTTGTGGGGGGGTTCCACTGTATTGGTGCTTGGGGGGTCTTGCTAATGCGACATAGCACCCACCAAAATTCCACCAGAATCTGAGCTGCAAAATCCAAAAATCACTCCTTCCCTTCTGAGTCCTGCCATGCACCCAACTGGTATTTTTTGGTCACATGTGAGGCATTGCCGTACTCGGGAGAAATTGGGGCACAGATTTTGGGGTGCTTTTTCTCCTTCATACCTTCTGAAAATGAAAAATTTTGAGCCAGAACTGCATTTTTGTGTAAAAAATGTAATTTTTCTTTTTCACTGCCCACTTGTATCAAAATTGGTGAAACCCCTGGGGGTTTTAAATGTACACTATACCCCTAGATGAATTCCCTGAGGGGTGTAGTTTTCAAAATGGGGTGACTTGTGGGGGGGTTCCACTGTATTGGTGCTTGGGGGGTCTTGCTAATGCGACATAGCACCCACCAAAATTCCACCAGAATCTGAGCCGCAAAATCCAAAAATCACTCCTTCCGTTCTGAGTCCTGCCATGCACCCAACTGGTATTTTTTGGTCACATGTGAGGCATTGCCGTACTCGGAAGAAATTGGGGCACATATTTTGGGGTGCTTTTTCTCCTTCATACCTTCTGAAAATGAAAAATTGTGAGCCAGAACTGCATTTTTGTGTAAAAAAATGTAATTTTTCATTTTCACTGCCCACTTGTATCAAAATTGGTGAAACCCCTGGGGGTTTGAAATGTACACTATACCCCTAGATGAATTCCCTGAGGGGTGTACTTTGCAAAATGGGGTGACTTGTGGGGGGGTTCCACTGTATTGGTGCAACATAGCACCCACCATTCATTCCACCAGAATCTGTGCTGCAAAATCCAAAAATCACTCCTTCCCTTCTGAGTCCTGCCATGCACCCAACTGGTATTTTTTGGTCACATGTGAGGCATTGCCGTACTCGGGAGAAATTGGGGCACAGATTTTGGGGTGCTTTTTCTCCTTCATACCTTCTGAAAATGAAAAATTTTGAGCCAGAACTGCATTTTTGTGTAAAAAAATGTAATTTTTCATTTTCACTGCCCACTTGTATCAAAATTGGTGAAACCCCTGGGGGTTTGAAATGTACACTATACCCCTAGATGAATTCCCTGAGGGGTGTAGTTTGCAAAATGGGGTGACTTGTGGGGGGGTTCCACTGTATTGGTGCTTGGGGGGTCTTGCTAATGCGACATAGCACCCACCAAAATTCCACCAGAATCTGAGCTGCAAAATCCAAAAATCACTCCTTCCCTTTTGAGTCCTGCCATGCACCCAACTGGTATTTTTTGGTCACATGTGAGGCATTGCTGTACTCGGGAGAAATTGGGGCACAGATTTTGGGGTGCTTTGTCTCCTTCATACCTTCTGAAAATGACAAATTTGGAGCCAGAACTGCATTTTTGTGTAAAAAAAATAATTTTTCATTTTCACTGCCCAGTTGTACCACAATTGGTGAAACCCCTGCGGGTTTGAAATGTACACTATACCCCTAGCTGAATTCCCTGAGGGGTGTAGTTTGCAAAATGGGGTCACTTGTGGGGGGGTTCCTAACTTTTAGCATGTTATGGTGCCTAGAAACCTACATGGTGCCTAAAAAATAATCTCATAAAAAGGAGGCTCCAAAATCAAGTAGGTGCTCCTTCTATTATGAAGCCTGTGGTTTGGTCACCGTGCACACTAGGGCCACATATAGGATATTTATGAAAACAAAAGAATTGGGGGAATCAATTTTTAGTCACATTTCTCTAGTAAAATGTACTGTGTTCCTTAGAAAAATGTATTAAAATTGCAAATCTGCAAAAAAAAAGAAATTTTGAAATTTCACCTACACTTTGTTTTAATTCCTGTGAAACACCTAAAGGGTTAACAAACTTCCAAAATGCTGTTTTGAATACTGTGAGGGGTGCAGTTTTTGAAATGGCATCATTTATGGGGGTGTCTCACATACAAGTCCCTCAAAGTCACATCAGAACTGAACTGGTCCCTAAAAAAATCAGTGTTTGAAATTTTCTTGAAAATTTGAGAATTTGCTATTCATATTGTAAGCCTCCTAGTGTCCCAAAAAATTAAAAGGAAGTTGAAATAATGATGTCAACATAAAGTAGACATATGGTCTATGTTAGTTATTCACTATTTTGAGTGGTAAGATTATTTGTCTCACAAGCAGAAAATTTAACATTTTGCAAATCGCTAAATTTTCCATTTTTTCACGATATTTTGGTATTTTTCACAAAAAAACACAGACTGTATCGACGAAAATTTACCACTAACTTGAAGTACAATGTGTCACGAAAAAACAATCTCAAAATCACTGGGATAAGTAAAAGCAAAAAAAAGTTATCCCCACTTAAGTGAGACATGTCAGAATTGAAAAAAAGGGCTCTGTCAGGAAGGCAAAAACAGGCTCTGTCAGGAAGGGGTTAATGGTTCTCATCTTACCTATCTGACTGTTCTTTTAGTGTTCTCTTCTCTGACTTTACCTCCTCTTCACTGCCTCTGTCAGTTGGATTTCTGCAAGGCCCGGTTTTAGGTCCTCTGCTTTTCTTAATCTATACCTCATCTCTTGGTAATCTAATCAGCTCTTTCGGATTTCAGTATCACTTGTATGTGGACATTACTCAAATCTATCAACCCCAGTGGTTTTGGGCAGAGTCTCTGAATGCCTCTCTGTCATGTTACCTTGGATGTCTTCTCACCACCTCAAACTCAATATTTCCAAAACAGAATTAATTATATTCCCCCCAGCCAAGAACAGTTACCATCCTGATCTTCATAGCTGTTGACAACTCGACAATCTACCCTACCCCACAAGTTCGTTGCCTAGGGGTTATCCTCGACTCTGAACTGTCCTTTGTTCCCCACATTCTCCAAATCATGTTACATACATCTAAAAAACATATCCAAAATACGACCCTATCTTACACAAGACACTGCTAAATCTCTTATCCATGCACTCATTATATCCCGCATTGAATATTGCAATAGTCTTCTAATTGTTCTTCCCAAGAACAGACTCTTGCCACCGCAATCCATTCTAAATGCTGCTGCTAGGCTGATCTTCCTAGGAAGATGCTCATCATCTGCTGATCCGCTCCATTGGTTGCCTGTATTTTACCGTATTCAATATAAAATACTTTTACTCACATATAAAGCTATTAACCAAACTACTCCAACGTATATATCTCTTTACTTATCTCAAAATATCTCCCATCTCGACCACTCCGCTCTGCACAAGATCTGTGTCTATCTTCTGCACAGATTAATAGCTCCCATTCACTATTACAGGACTTTCATCGGGCTGCTCCCACCCTATGGAATGCCCTTCCCTGCACAAATAGCCTCCAAACTTTCAAGCGTTCCCTGAAAACTCACCTCTTCAGGCAAGCCTATCATATTTAAGTACCACACACATAACCCTCTAAGACACTTATGTATTATAAAGCTTCCCTTCTGGACTTGTAACTAGGTGGGACTGCTATGCTATTACTGGTGCCTGTCCTTATGTTTCCCTCCTATGTCCCTATAGATTGTAAGCTTGCAGCAGGGCCCTCTTACCTCCAAGTCTGTCCGTTGTTACCCAGTTTGTTTTATCACTGTCAGCAAATGTAAAGCGCAATGGAATCTGCTGCGCTATATAAGAAACTATATATAAAAATATTATACAGGTCAGGGGAAACAGTGGTGGATTCAAGGAGTCAGAAAAATCTGTTGAATTGTCTGTTACTCCAGGCTCCTCCCATCATTTTGTGCCTCCACAATGCTGCCATGTATGTGCTGTCTGCTGACTACACATGTGATGTGATGACCTTCTGCAATAACTTGCTGGGGTCCTGTAATTATTTTTATTGTCTGATGGGGTCCCAGAGCTAAATAGTTTCAGGACCCCTGCATTAAGCTTCAAAAGTGATAAGACGGAGAGTGATAAACAGCCATTCAGTCACAGACTGTGGGCGGGATGTATTAAAATACATCGCCGCCCTTCGCGGCCCCCCCGCCGCGATGCCGCCGCATATGTACCAACATATGCGGCTGGCATCGCGATGCGGTGACGGAGGCACCCCGCGATACCTAGAATGTGGTGTGCGGGGGGTCTCCGTCACCTCCCAGCCGGCTCCTGCATCCCTCACGCCGGGATAAGCTAAGCAAGCTGTCCCCGGCGCCTCCTCCTCCCCCCTGCATCCGGAAGGACGTCCGGCTGCGTCACTAGGGGGAGGAGAGGTTTACCTTCCAGGGTCCAGGAGGACCCTTCAGGAAGGTAAGCCAGAGGGGGGGTCGGCGAGGCGGCGGGTTTGCGGCGGCGGGCGGCGAAAAGAAGCCCATAGGCTTCTATAGGGTATCGCCACCCAAAGGTGGCGATACCCTTCACTGCGGTATCATTTTTGATACATAGGAAAATGCGGTAAAACCGGGGTTGATACATTTGATACATCTCGCCCTGTGTTTGAAAAATGTCAGGCAGGAGCTGATTGGTTGGTTGGTTATTTATCTCCATTTTATCACTTTTGAAGCTTAGTGCATCTGGCCCTGTGTTTGAAAAATTAGATGGTTTTTTGGTACTTTATGTTGATCCACTTTATCTCCGCTCAGGTAAAAAAAAACACCTATATTGGGAATTGTTCAACCTGGTGTGCCAATTGTCAGGTCATACCAAGGTTCTATATTTGGGTTTTTGTTGTTATTCAGTCATATTTACCAATTTCTCTGTGTCCTCTCACTGAAGCATTTGCTCTTACAGAGCCGTGATGTTCTACATGAGGAAGCTTGTGCTTGATACCACCAAACAAAAAAACCTGGATCATTGTACCTGGGAATCAGACCTTGGTAGTCACCAGGGTCGAACCCGTGAAGGACCCCAGTAACAGTACAGTGTAATCCGAGCCGACCATTGCATGATGCGACTAGAAGGGTTGTTTAACGGAGGAGGAACATAAATATGTATGGACACACATCTTTATTTGTATCCAAGCTATGATAAACCTCCCCCATAGAGAGGACAATCATTATGTATTGAGTAAGGAGGTACATACTGTAACATTAATAATTATCTTACAAGGCAAATACTATATTATTACTAATTAGGGAGATAATTATTGCTTAATTTTATTAAGATATCAATTATTGTTAATTATATTAAATGCACAATATGCATTAAGGACTACATTTTCTAAGATGGGAGATCTATTGAAGATGGGACGTTGCTATGAAAAAAACAGATTCTATTCTCTATTACCTTCTGAAAGGAGCTAAATAAATTAGAAGTGGAATCTGATTGGTTGCTATGGGCAACATCCCATCTTCTTTTTTTAAATTGAGTCTTTATTTATCATTTTACAATATATCACATTATATCATATATTACATTACATATAAAAACAGACTTATATCACAAAAAAACTAAACAAATAAGCAATCATACAAAAAAAAATAAAAAAAAGTCATACATGCCGGTACAAGATCCCATCTTCAATAGAACTTCCATTTTAGTGCATTTACCCCTAAGTGTTCGTAGGGGTTAAAAAAATGATGTAGAAGAATGTATTATATTATGATGTGGTCTATAGCCAGAAATGACAATAAAAACATTTTTAAATACAGGTTGAGTATCCCGTATCCGAATATCCCGTATCCGAATTATTCCGAAAACCATACATTCCAGAAAGTGAATTTTTTTTTTTTTTTTTTTAAACTCACTGGGGACATTTGTAACAGCACTACTGAGGACATGATATGTAACTGGCACTATATATGTGCAAGACAATGATTGCTTGGCATTCAAATTCAATATCTGAGAGAGTACACAAACTTTTTTCCTGTTCTAGAAACCTTGTTTTTTGAACAAATAAAATATATTTGTGTGCATTTCATGTGTTTGATGTGTTTATACAACATAAATGCAAGATACTTCAAAATACATCATTGAAATATTAAAATATTCTGAAATACGGAATAATCCGTTATCCAAAATTCTCCTGGTCCCGAGCATTTTGGATATGGGATACTCAACCTGTACCATAAATGTGCAGTATATGTGATGGGGAGGAACTAACGTGAATGACTATTAAATAAATATCCTATGCATAGGGTTGTAAAATATGTGTGCGATATATAAAAAAAAAAGTAAAAAAATAGTTTAGCCTCAAATTGTTAATAAGATGGACTTTAAAAAAAAAGAC
Organism: Crinia signifera; assembly: GCF_055691185.1. Classification (NCBI taxonomy): domain Eukaryota; kingdom Metazoa; phylum Chordata; class Amphibia; order Anura; family Myobatrachidae; genus Crinia; species Crinia signifera. Next base: position 233,943,617 of record NC_139219.1, on the reverse strand, counting down.
AGCAACATTAGAAAAAATGGCAGTGGAGTACAGGAGGTGTGCTTTTCAGCCGTACATGCCTAGAGTTTCTGTCTCTGCAAGAAACTGTGACAACAGATGTCCAGACAATGATAGCTGATCATTCCAGACTGTAATGAAACCACCTGACATGGGTAGAGAAGCCTAACACGATAAGGCGCTGGTAAAACTTACAGGGCAGTGCTGTGCTAGTGCGGTGAAAGCTGTCATGTACACAGAGGGCACTGTTAAGGACTTATAGAGACAATATCATACTTGCCTACTTTTGAAAACTACTTTCAGGGAGATTATAATTCAGGGTTGCCGACTTTAAGATTATCCTCTCCGGGAGAAGCCCGGAGAGGAGAGTTTCAGCAGCCGCTCAGGGGGCGGGGCTTACGAGTGACATCACTAAGCCCCGCCCCATGTTGTTAAAACAGCAAATTCAGTGATCTACGTGGAGGGGCGGGGCTAAAATTACGCGATTGTGCCGTTTTAGCTCCGCCCCCTCCTCTGAGACCCGAGGATTGCGGCATTTTAATGCCGCAATCCGGGGGTCACCGAGGGTCCCCCCTGAATCCGGGAGGGTTGCCCACCCTTCCGGGGGCCGGGAGGGGGTACCCGATTTTCGGGAGACTCCCGGAAATTCCGGGAGGGTCGGCAACCCTGGACAATATCATATTTCTCTTATAACAAATAGCTTTCCAGGCACTACTGTGAGTTTCTAATACAATGTAAAGTACCCCATACATTTTAGAATCAAATGATTCTTGAAAAAGAGAATTATATAATATCTAGCAATCTCCTATATATTTGGCTACATCTGTCACTCAAAGTGGGTGTCTGTGTCTATAACGCTCTGTTCCTGGACTTTCCTCTTAATGTGTGATTGCCTTCATCTGTGCTGAACACCTTTCTGAGAAATGAACCTGTTTAAAACAGGTGATGGCAATCATACATTAAGGGGAAGTCTAGAAACAGAGCATTGTGTCCCTCCTGGAGAGGGTCATGTTGGGAGGTATGTGACAGAGAACCAGCCCAGTGAGCCCACAGACAGTGCCAGACACCCACGGCCTTCCCATGTTGCCCAGCACTGCTACTCCACAGCCACCAGGTGAGCACCCCCTCCCGCGATTTGCGGCAAAACCTCCCCCCCCCGCGCGCCCCCCCCTCCCGCGATTCGCGGCAAAAACACCCGCTCCCCCGCGACCCCCCCTACCGCGATTCGCAGCAAAAACACCCCCGCGACCCCCCCTCCCGCGATTCACTGCAAAAAGAGCCCCCTCCCGCAATTCGCGGCATAACCACCACCCCGCGACCCCCCCTCCCGCGAATCGTGGAAAAAACACCCCCCCCCCGCGACCTCCCTCCCGCGATTCGCGGCAAAAAGACCCCCCCCGCGACCCCCCGTTGCACGATTGGCGGCACCCCCCCTGCGACCCCCCTCCCGCGATTCGCGGCACCCACCCCCCCCCCCCCCCGCAATTCGCAGCAGCCCCAGGATTAAATGGCACATGCAAAACACTGACATGGCTATGGTCGACAATGAAAAAGGTTGACATGAGTTTTTGAAGATTTATTTTTAATTTTATCATATTCATTGTCATGTGTCGACATGGACACCAATGAAGTGGCACACTTATGTCAACATTTACATGTGTTGACCTTTCTGTGTTGATTTTTTCTTGTGGCGATTCGCGTCACACCCCCCCGCAACCCCCCCTCCCGCGATTCGCGGCACCCCCCCGTGACCCCCCACCTCCCGCAATTCGCGGCAACCCCCCACCGGAACCCCTGTGAACCCCGCCCTCCCGCGATTCGCGGCACCCACCCCCGCGACCCCCCCTCCCGCAATTCGCGGCACCCCCCCGTGATTCGCGGCAGCTCCAGAATTAAATTGCACATGGAAAACACTGACATGGCTATGGTCGACAATGAAAAAGGTTGACATGAGTTTTTGAAGTTTTTTTGTCATTTTTTGAATATTTTCATATTCATTCTCATGTGTCGACATGGACACCAATGAAGTGCCACACTTATGTCAACATTTACATGTGTTGACCTTTCTGTGTTGATTTTTTTCTTGTGGCGATTTGCGTCACACCCCCCCACCCCACCCCCCCCCCCACAACCCCCACTCCTGCGATTCACGGCACACACACACACACCTCCCCCGCGATTCTCGGCACCCCACCCCGTGACCCCCCCTCCCGTGATTCACGGCACACCCCCGCGACCCCCCCTCCCATGATTCGCCGCAACCCCCGCCCCGTAACCCCCCCTCCCGCGATTCGCGGGACCCACCCCCGCGACCCCCCCTCCCACAATTCGCGGCACCCCCCCGCGATTCGCGGCAGCTCCAGAATTAAATTGCACATGGAAAACACTGACATGGCTATGGTCGACAATGAAAAAGGTTGACATGAGTTTTTGAAGTTTTTTTTTTCATTTTTTGAATGTTTTCATATTCATTCTCATGTGTCGACATGGACACCAATGAAGTGCCACACTTATGTCAACATTTACATGTGTTGACCTTTCTGTGTTGATTTTTTCTTGTGGCGATTCGCGTCACACCCCCCCCACCCCCCCGCAACCCCCACTCCCACGATTCACGGCACACACACACCCCCCCGCGATTCTCGGCACCCCACCCCGTGACCCCACCTCCTGTGATTCACGGCACACCCCCCGCGACCCCCCCTACCATGATTTGCCGCAACCCCCGCCCCCGTAACCCCCCTCCCGCGATTTGAGGCAACCCACCCCGCGACCCCCCTCCCGCGATTCTCTGCAATCCCTCCCCTCCCGCGATTCACAGCATCCACCCCCCCACAACCCCCCCTCCTGCAATTCGCGGCACCCCCCGCGACCCCCCCTCCTGCAATTCGCGGCACCCTCCGCGACCCCCCCTCCCGCGATTCGCGGACACCTAAGTTGCAATACAGGGCATCTTTCATACAATTCTAACCATATTTCTCATATACAAACGTTCACAAATTAAGGGGGCGCAGCCCCTTATGACGGTGTGAAGAGCGCCCGTAGGGCGCGATGAATCACCTAGTTTACATTATAAATGATTACTCAAATGTATCCTCATGCAACTATCATTTTTGCACCATATTGCTTAAGACACAGTGGGCCAGATGCTCTAAGCTTCAAAAGTGATCAAATAGAGAGTCATAAACAACCAGACAATTATCTCCTGCCTGACATTTTTCAAACACAGTCTGTGACATGGCAGGTAGAATCTGATTGGTGGCCTGGTTAGTATCACCAGGTTGTTTTATATCAGCATACCTCCCAACAGTCCCGAAAACCGCGGGAATGGTTTTCGGGGACATTCCCGTGTCCCTCCCGCGGCCGGCAGTGTCCCGCAGCGAGGGGGGGCTGTTGGGAGCCGCTAGTATAGACCACACCCCCGAAATTAGGCCGCACCCCAAAAATTTACGGCACGCCTACGGCGCGCATCACTCTGTCCCATCTCCGTCTCCCTGGAAGTTGGGAGGTATGCATAAGACCTTACCGTCCGAGTTTAAATCCAGGTGGTCACCTAGATACTGGTGAACGTATATAGCTCTAATGAAACAACAGGTGACTGCTACTGGTCAAAGAATGAATCAGCTATGACTTAAGGTTCTTATATGATTCATCCCTGGTGTATCGTAACAACAGCCTAATGGCTGCACATGTGAACTATGTTAATCCATGAAGTACTGTATAGTGATATCACTACACTGAAACTCTTCACCAAGACAGTATTGTAACGTGTGTGCTGTTACAGCCAGAGCGTCTTAATAAATTGCTTCAAACTAGAAACTAATAATCATGTCCTAAAGTTATCTTTAAGGGAAATTTAGCAAATATTGTTAAATCAGCCCTATATATACACATGTCCCTTTGATAATCCAATTTTCAAGTTTCAGGTTCACAGGTTCAGTACAGAAGCACCTAAGCCTCATACTTTGTTATGCATTCAGTTGGTTAACTGACCTGCTAAGCTGGGTGTACACTACTTGCCAATTCCGACAGGTCAGAATAACAAATACAGTACAACAGAGGACATTGCAAGGGCCATACTGCGGATTGAATCATGTCCCCCTTTTTGATGCTGCCAGTATGGGGTGTGGATCATATGGTCAACCAAAAGTTAGTCTACAGTCATTAGGTCGACACCACTAGGTCGACATACTGAAAGGTCAACAAGGGTCTAGGTCAACATGGGACAAGGTCGACAGGTCGTTAGGTTGACACAAGCATTAGGTCGACATGGGCAAGGTTGACAGTCAAAAGGTTTTTCACTGTTTTTTCACCCGAATGTAAACACAGTCAACACTGAAACATAGCTACGCTTGGCACACTATTTTATTCTCCCAACACGCCCTAGAGCAGGCATGTCAAACGGCCCTGGCCGCCTACTTTTGTGGCCCACAGGCTGATGGGCTGGCTGCTGATGCTGACAGCGCTCCAGTGCCTGGGACCAAGGATCACCCAGCACAGTTCCCAGGTGCTCGGAGCTCAGCAGCAGCGTGTGACACTCACCCTGCAGGCACCTGCGCAAAGCACTGCTGGGAATGGGCTTCAAGGGCTGCTGATGGGCTTGAAGTTTCTTCTGAAGCCCGTTCTCAGCAGTGCTTTGCACGGGTGCACGGGTGACGTCACTATGCACCCGCACACCGGAGTAGGGCTCTTACATCAGGCGCCAAAGGAATGCAGAGTCGGTGGAGGCAAGCAGTTGGAGCGGCAGAGGCGGGAAGGCATATTTGTGGGCAGAGGCGCAAATTTCCGGCAGCTGAAGGCAGCAGTGGCGTAAATACAGTAAGGCAGCCCCCGCTGCTGCTTGGAGGAGCAGGGGCTGCGTGGGCGCTGGGTGCCGGCATATCACTGAGAGTGAGTGTGTGTATGTCAGTGAATAAAAAACCCTCCCCTCCACACTCACGATCGTGGCTGCTGCCTGTTAGGCAGAGGCTGGTCCTGCTGCTCCTGTAGCTGGCATCTGCTGTAGCCGGAGCTAATAAAAATGGCTGCCCCCATAGGGCTACAAAAAGATGGCCGCCGTCCTCCAATCAGCAGCCAAAGTTTAATTTCATAGAAACACTAGAGCCGGGTAGAGAGAGGAAGAGGGGGCGGGGCCTAATGGAGGAGTGCTCAGTTCTGGCCAGAGGAGCTGAAGGAGGAAGTTTTGATGAACCCCAGGAGCCTGAGGCTGGGATGAGAGACACAGAGGTCAGGGGTGAAGATTCTTCAGAAAGCAGAAGACCCTGCTGCATGCCTACTCCACCTTTTCATTAATCAGGTAAGTGTCTTGGGGGAGGGGAGATCCTATCTATCTATCATCTATCTATCTATCTATCTATCTATCTATCTATCTATCTATCTATCACACAATATATGTGTCAGTGTGACATATGAAAGCTTTGCTGGTGTGGGGTGTCATTTTGCTTAGAATATGTGTAGACTATGGGGGGAATTCAGGATACAGACAGATGGCCGGCATTTGGGATGCCGGCAGTCAGAATACCGACACCAGCATCCCAAAGGAGGGAATCTTGTCCCCACAGCCTAATTCTTCCCCTAACCCCTGTACCTGCTGCCTAAACCTAACCCCCCACCCCCGCCCGGGCATCCTAAATTTAAGTGACCCCTTATATGTGTCTAGACCTAACCATCCCAAATACTGCCTAACCCTAACCCCTGTACCTCACTACCTAACCCTCCCTCCCTGCAGCCTAACTCAAATTTTCCCCCACCTGCAGCCTAACCTTCCCCATCCGCAGGCTAGCCCTTATTGCCCTCCTAGTGCCCAAACATAACACCCCCTTCCTCAACATGACTCTAACCCGACCCAGTATACTTACGTTCGGCATCCCAGTAGTCGGCATTCTAATTAATGTTAAGATTCTGGTGCCAGGATGCCAGCATTGGTATGTTAAACGCCAGGATGCTGAACACTTCCCAGGGAATTCAATTAGGTGCCAGGAGGATTAGCCTGGTGAATCCGTGTGACACTTGCACAGTTTATTGCAGTGGGGATCTTGCATAAAACTACTACCAGACCCATAGGTAGCAAGCACTTTTATGCTCCTCCTCTCCCTGCCCAGCATGTACCCCCTCTCACTGCCAATTATCTGTCCCCCATCCCTCTCTGCCCAGGATCTGTCCTCCTCTTCCTGCCCATTATCTGTCCCCCAATACCTCTCTGTCAGCACCTGTCCCTGCCTTCCCAGCATCTGTCTCCTTCCCACCCTCTGCCCATATCTGCACCACTCTCTCTCCACACATACTGTATGTACCACCCTCTCCCTGCCCAGCATCTATCCCCCTCTCCCTGCCCACCATCTGTTCCCCCCTCCTTGCCCTTCATCTCTCCCCCTCTCTGACCATATCCCCCCCCCCCTCTCTCTGTCAGGGGAGCTCAGTGCGCACAGTGCCTGCAACTCCCGGCAACAAGCATATAGGTTAAAAAAAATTAATATATCGCAGGGGGGGCGCCCGAAACTTTTTTGGCAGGGGGGCGCAAAATTTCTAGTTACGCCACTGGAAGGCAGAGTGGCAGCGGCACTGCTAAAAAGAATGTGAATTTGAACGCTAAATAGGCACTGATATATAATATAATATAGAAGACGCGACTCTATGGTGCTGACAATGGGTATATAGGACATTGTTTTTTCTTGCGGCCCACACAAGACTAAGGGGGGTATTCAATGTCAGGGGCACGGCTGTCGAGCTAGCGCGACAGCCGTGCCCCTGTCCCGTTCTCGGTGAGCTCGCCTGGAGCTCGGCAGTCGGGATTCAATGTCCCGGCCGCCGAGCGGCGAGAAGGGGGCGTGGCCGCGAGTTGCGGCCGGGAAGTGACGAGCTGCAGCCGGCAGCTCGTCACTTCCCGGCTGTTCTCGGCAGAACGAGCCCGACAGCTAGAGATGTTGGGCTCGTTCTGACAGGAAACCCTGTTCAATGCTGTCGGGGAAGACAGCATTGAATAGGGCCCGTCGAGCATCTCCCCCACGGGAGATGCTCGACGGCGATTGAATCTCCCCCTTAGACCTTGATTATTCGACCCAGTTTGGATTTTGAGTTTGACATGCCTGCCCTAGAGGATGGTAGGGCATGAAATACCACCTGTTGGCACATGTTGGCTTAAAAAACAGTGAAAAACCCCATGTCGACCTTTTGACTGTCGACCTTGCCCATGTCGACCTAAAGTGTGTGTCGACCAAACGACCTGTCGAACTTGTCTCATGTCGACCTAGACCCATGTTGAATTTCAGTACGTACACCTAGTGGTGTCGACCTAATGACTGTCGACCAACCGACCATATCCCCTGGTATGTATGCACTTGCCGAGGCTGGCTCCTCCGCCGGGTCCACACATTGCATACTGTGTACCTAGCATTAATGTCATCATGACAAAAGTAGAACAAAGGCTTCTGTCACATAGGGCCTTATTCTGGTTCACTCTCAGAGGCAATTTCCTTCTCAAATGGACAAAACCATGTGCACTGCAGGTGGGGCAGATGTAACGTGCTGATAGAATTAGATTTGGGTGGGGTTTTACGTCAAAGTGAGATCTGCATTGCAGTGTAAAAATAAAACAGTCAGTATTTACCCTGCAAAGAAACAAAATAACTCACCCAAATCTAATTCTCTCTGCACAAGTTACATCTGCCCCACCTGCAGTGCATGTTTCTGCCCATTTGAGAAGGAATTTGCCTCTGCGAGTGAACTAGAATAAGGGTCATACACATCTGCTAGGAAAAGCCGATGTTTGGTGTTTGCGCATGTGCAGAGGCGTTTCTGCACATGTGCGAATGCCTCCCACGTCCGAACACGGCATGAGTTCCGTGCAAAAAAGATCGGTCAGAACCATCCGAGCAGGCGGTGGAGATGGGCGTGAAGGGATGTTTGGGCTCATTACCATATGCGTATGCTCCGCGTTTCATGGGCGTTCCCATGAAACCGCTGGGCGTACGGATGGTAATCCAGCCGTGATGCATATGTGTGGGGTGGACATCTGACATAGCCGGATGCCAGCTCCCTGCCCATATCCCTGCTTTCATACAGAAAAATGTCCTAGTGGTATGTAGCACTCGGTGCTGGCTGACCGCTCGATCCATCATTCGATCCATGTGGTCAAGAGCAAATGGTGTTTGCATTCATTAGAAAGGAAGTGTAAGTTTTGGTGATTTTTCATATCCTATGGGAGTGTCAGAGGCACATATGTAAATATTCACGCAATACTGATTCGTGTAGACAGAGGAGGGAAGTTTATGATGGACTTCTTGTAAATATCATAAGGCTGGTTAAGTACTGGTACTAATGGTGGTTGCATTAAAAAAAGGGCAGCAGAGTTTTCAGGACCCCCACTTTAGCCCTATGGATTCTAGAATTAGCATAAGGTAGGGTTGATCATAAACCATCAATGGTATATAGGCAACGTTAACCATGATTGACAGACTCAGCCATCAGTAGCTCTGCCCACAAAACATATAGCCCCTCCCAGTCCCTCTGTGCTCCATTGACTGATTGAGCAGCATTGTAACTGCGAGTGAGATGGCCCTGACTCCTCCCGAGTGCAGGTAAGCAGAGCAGTCCACGCAGCATATGTCTCTTCTGCACATTTTATAGCAGGAACCATCAATGCTATAACATAGGATATTTTTATGCAATCAATAGTTCTTGCCAACATTCATTTTTACCCACTTTACCAGCACACGTGTGAATGAGTCATTACTTCTCACCATTACAGCTCTCAATAAAGAGAGGGTGAAATTACAAAACTGATTTAAGTCAGCGTGAAAAGCAATATATTTCCGGCCATCAACTAACCCAGGCTATGGACGCTGGGTCTGCTGAGCGGAAGGTCATAGGTTCAAATACAGCCAGTGTCTATACTGCTTTTTTTTTTTCTCTCTCTTTCTTAACATATATAAATATATATATATATATATATATATATATATATATATATGTACTTATGTATTATCTGGGCTCCCATGTTAAATGCACCCCATTTTTTCATACCCCTACTATCCAACTACGCATGGAGTTGATTTTATATAGTGTGGCGAGCGCAGCGAGCCACCGTGCCCGAAGCGTGGCGAGCGGACGCGGTCTCATAAGAAAAATGGGAGCCCAGATATTACATAAGTACCTATATATATATATCTCGCATTTTCATGATTTAGGGTCTTGATGATTCTATTTCTATCTATTTTTTTTTTTTAGTTGTTAGATGGAAAGGAGCAGAGAGCTGGCAGCCAGGGCTCTACTACCTCCCTGAAGCTGGCTCCGCCCACCACTCACAGTGAGCTCCGTGTATCAGTAGCTTTTCCCGACGGGCAGCCAGCTTGCTCACGGTGACTTTATACCAACCTAAAGGGATTATTTTCTATTGTAATGTGTTAAAAAAATTACCCTATGACTGGAAAGATCTGTTTATCACTGGAACATGTACAGAGGCATGGTTTGAGCATTGAGCATTGCATCTTCTCAAGCTCCGCCCACCACTCACAGTGAGCTCCATGGCTGTGTCAGGAGCTCTTCCCGACAGGCAGCCAGCTTGGTCGTGTTGACATATTGCCGGCCTGACAGCGATGCTTAACACTGGTGCATTGACAGGGTGACCACAAATAATAGAATACTATCAATTGATTTATACCAGCCTAAAGGGATTATTTTCTATTGTAATGTGTTAAAAAAAATTACCCTATGACTGGAAAGATCTGTTTATCACTGGAACTTGAGGGGGGGGGGGGGGGATCTTAGAATGCACACCCAATATACATGAGGTGCTATCATGCTGGGACTTGTAGTTCTGCAAAGAAAAACATGTGGTGCAGATGCACACTCCATATTATTAATCAATCAATCAATCAATAACAGAGGTTCTTGGTATATCAATTGGCCAAGAAATATTTGCCCACCAACCAGCTTCACGGTAACCTCATTTATGGTGGGTCCCTAATACTAAGTTTGGATCTGGGGCGCGGAACCCCAAAAAGGCCAGCATAAGCAAGTCACCCCAGGGCAGCACACAAGTGAAAAAACTAAGCTAGAAGTGTGTTAATAAGAAAGTAGCAGAAGCTAGAGGTTAAAATGTGTAGTGCTAGAGAAAGTATAATATTAGTGAAAATTAAATAGTGCTAAATAAATGTTAGGGTGTGCCACCCCGAAAGCAACTCTGTTACACCAACCCGAGGGGAGCCGCGCCCCAAATCCATCCCCAAGACTAGCAATAAGTGTCAATTTTTAGGTCTTACCTTATGATTCTATTCAGTGGTTTTTTTTTAGTTGTTAGATGGAGAGGAGCAGAGAGCTGGCAGCCAGGGCTCTGCTACCTCCCTGACGCTGGCTCCGCCCACCACTCACAGTGAGCTCCGTGGCTGTGTCAGGAGCTCTTCCCGACAGGCAGCCAGCTTGGTCATGGTGACATATTGCCGGCCTGACAGCGATGCTTAACACTGGTGCATTGACAGGGTGACCACAAATAATAGAATACTATCAATTGATTTATACCAGCCTAAAGGGATTATTTTCTATTGTAATGTGTTAAAAAAAATTACCCTATGACTGGAAAGATCTGTTTATCACTGGAACTTGTACAGAGGCATGGTTTGAGCATTGCATCTTCTCAAGCAAGATATGTCAGATCACCAACTGACCCGGGCTATGGCCTGGGGAGATGGACGCTGGGTCTGCTGAGCGCAAGGTCATAGGTTCGAGTACAGACCAGTGTCTATCCTGTTATTTTTTTTTATTCTTCTTTCTTTACATATATAAATATATATCTCGCATATTCATGATTTAGGGTCTTGATGATTCTATTCAGTGTTTTTTTTTTAGTTGTTAGATGGAGAGGAGCAGAGAGCTGGCAGCCAGGGCTCTGCTACCTCCCTGACGCTGGCTCCGCCCACCACTCACAGTGAGCTCCGTGGCTGTGTCAGGAGCTCTTCCCGACAGGCAGCCAGCTTGGTCATGGTGACATATTGCCGGCCTGACAGCGATGCTTAACACTGGTGCATTGACAGGGTGACCACAAATAATAGAATACTATCAATTGATTTATACCAGCCTAAAGGGATTATTTTCTATTGTAATGTGTTAAAAAAAATTACCCTATGACTGGAAAGATCTGTTTATCACTGGAACTTGTACAGAGGCATGGTTTGAGCATTGCATCTTCTCAAGCAAGATATGTCAGATCACCAACTGACCCGGGCTATGGCCTGGGGAGATGGACGCTGGGTCTGCTGAGCGCAAGGTCATAGGTTCGAGTACAGACCAGTGTCTATCCTGTTATTTTTTTTTATTCTTCTTTCTTTACATATATAAATATATATCTCGCATATTCATGATTTAGGGTCTTGATGATTCTATTCAGTGTTTTTTTTTTAGTTGTTAGATGGAGAGGAGCAGAGAGCTGGCAGCCAGGGCTCTGCTACCTCCCTGACGCTGGCTCCGCCCACCACTCACAGTGAGCTCCGTGGCTGTGTCAGGAGCTCTTCCCGACAGGCAGCCAGCTTGGTCATGGTGACATATTGCCGGCCTGACAGCGATGCTTAACACTGGTGCATTGACAGGGTGACCACAAATAATAGAATACTATCAATTGATTTATACCAGCCTAAAGGGATTATTTTCTATTGTAATGTGTTAAAAAAAATTACCCTATGACTGGAAAGATCTGTTTATCACTGGAACTTGTACAGAGGCATGGTTTGAGCATTGCATCTTCTCAAGCAAGATATGTCAGATCACCAACTGACCCGGGCTATGGCCTGGGGGGATGGACGCTGGGTCTGCTGAGCGCAAGGTCATAGGTTCGAGTACAGACCAGTGTCTATCCTGTTATTTTTTTTTATTCTTCTTTCTTTACATATATAAATATATATCTCGCATATTCATGATTTAGGGTCTTGATGATTCTATTCAGTGTTTTTTTTTTAGTTGTTAGATGGAGAGGAGCAGAGAGCTGGCAGCCAGGGCTCTGCTACCTCCCTGACGCTGGCTCCGCCCACCACTCACAGTGAGCTCCGTGGCTGTGTCAGGTGCTCTTCCCGACAGGCAGCCAGCTTGGTCATGGTGACATATTGCCGGCCTGACAGCGATGCTTAACACTGGTCAGAGCCGGCCCTAGCCTAAATGACGCCCTAGGCAAGATTTTGGCTGGTGCCCCCTAGCAACGCCACTAGTTCCGCCTCTGACCCTGCTCCCCTTTCCCAGCACCATCAACCCTCATCATAGCAGTCATCATTTTGGTGCCCCTACCCGCAATATTTTAAATAGAAACAGTGCACACATTCGGTACGCAGCCCAAACAGGGGTGTGTTCTTGCTGGGAAGGGGCATGGCCACCCAATAGTACCCACAATTCAAATTATGCCACACAGTAGTGCAACTTTATTCACATTATATCATGCGATGGTGTCCCTTATTCACGTTACATAACACAGTAGTACCACTTTACCTTATGTACATTACTCCTCACATTATTCACATTATACCCTTAGAAAAAAATCCTGAGAAAATATTTTATTTTAAGCACCTCCATGGCCACACTGCAACCCAGCACAAAGCAGTGTGTGCTGGGCAGAGGAGAAGAGCTGCAGCTGCTGCTGCTGCTGCTGTCACTTAAGGAGAGGGGGCCCGGGGCCCCCACTGGGCCCTTCCATCAGACTTTGGCCTGGGTAATTTGTACCCCCTACCCCTTTCTCTCGGTACCCCTGATAATGCCACACAGTAATGCCCCTAACACATGACACACATTATTAATGTCCTTATATCAATAATGCCCCTTACACATATGTTGCACATTATTAATGCCCTTATACACATGACACACCTAATGTCCATTACACATATGTTGCACATAATTAATGCCCTTATACACATAGGCCCTTATTCAGATCTGATCGCAGTACAAATTTGTTTGGAAAATGGGCAAAACCATGTGCACTGCAGGTGGGGCAGATGTAACATGTGCAGAGAGAGTTAAATTTGGGTGGGGTGTGTTGAAACGTAAAATCTAAATTGCAGTGTAAAAATAATGCAGCCAGTATTTACCCTGCACAGAAACAAAATAACTCACGCAAATCTAACTCTGTCTGCACATGTTACATCTGCCCCACCTGCAGTGCACATGGTTTTGCCCATTTTCCAAACAAATTTGTACTGCGATCAGATCTGAATAAAGGCCATAATGCCTGTTACACATATGTCGCACATTATTAATGCATTTATACATGACACACATAATGCCCCTTACACATATGCCGAACACTATTGCACAACCAACCCACCCCCAGACAGCACTCGCACAGCCGCTAACACTGTGACCTCTGCCTCTGCTTGGATACAGATGTTTCCTCATACATCTTGCCTCAATAAGCCATGCAGCTCCTGGCCAGTTCTGCTAACGTTGGGTGCATTTTTTGCTGAAAATTCGTCTTATTTGCATTGTTATGACCAGCACACACACGGAGCTTCCGGTGATTAAAATGATATGTGGCATGCCTATATTCTGTGTGCGACTGTGGCTGTACCTGCATAGAGAATGCTATGTTACAGTGATCTCCATGAATACACTATTTCATATGCAGATACAGGCTGTATCCAAATGCCACTCACACACAGAATATAGGCATGTTGCATATCATTTTAATCAGCAGAAGCTGTTGATGCCCTAGGCAATTGCCTAGTTTGCCTATACCTAAGGCCGGCTCTGACACTGGTGCATTGACAGGGTGACCACAAATAATAGAATACTATCAATTGATTTATACCAGCCTAAAGGGATTATTTTCTATTGTAATATGTTAAAAAAAATTACCCTATGACTGGAAAGATCTGTTTATCACTGGAACTTGTACAGAGGCATGGTTTGAGCATTGCATCTTCTCAAGCAAGATATGTCAGATCACCAACTGACCCGGGCTATGGCCTGGGGGGATGGACGCTGGGTCTGCTGACCGCAAGGTCATAGGTTCGAGTACAGACCAGTGTCTATCCTGTTATTTTTTTTTATTCTTCTTTCTTTACATATATAAATATATATCTCGCATATTCATGATTTAGGGTCTTGATGATTCTATTCAGTGTTTTTTTTTTAGTTGTTAGATGGAGAGGAGCAGAGAGCTGGCAGCCAGGGCTCTGCTACCTCCCTGACGCTGGCTCCGCCCACCACTCACAGTGAGCTCCGTGGCTGTGTCAGGAGCTCTTCCCGACAGGCAGCCAGCTTGGTCATGGTGACATATTGCCGGCCTGACAGCGATGCTTAACACTGGTGCATTGACAGGGTGACCACAAATAATAGAATACTATCAATTGATTTATACCAGCCTAAAGGGATTATTTTCTATTGTAATGTGTTAAAAAAAATTACCCTATGACTGGAAAGATCTGTTTATCACTGGAACTTGTACAGAGGCATGGTTTGAGCATTGCATCTTCTCAAGCAAGATATGTCAGATCACCAACTGACCCGGGCTATGGCCTGGGGGGATGGACGCTGGGTCTGCTGAGCGCAAGGTCATAGGTTCGAGTACAGACCAGTGTCTATCCTGTTATTTTTTTTTATTCTTCTTTCTTTACATATATAAATATATATCTCGCATATTCATGATTTAGGGTCTTGATGATTCTATTCAGTGTTTTTTTTTTAGTTGTTAGATGGAGAGGAGCAGAGAGCTGGCAGCCAGGGCTCTGCTACCTCCCTGACGCTGGCTCCGCCCACCACTCACAGTGAGCTCCGTGGCTGTGTCAGGAGCTCTTCCCGACAGGCAGCCAGCTTGGTCATGGTGACATATTGCCGGCCTGACAGCGATGCTTAACACTGGTGCATTGACAGGGTGACCACAAATAATAGAATACTATCAATTGATTTATACCAGCCTAAAGGGATTATTTTCTATTGTAATGTGTTAAAAAAAATTACCCTATGACTGGAAAGATCTGTTTATCACTGGAACTTGTACAGAGGCATGGTTTGAGCATTGCATCTTCTCAAGCAAGATATGTCAGATCACCAACTGACCCGGGCTATGGCCTGGGGGGATGGACGCTGGGTCTGCTGAGCGCAAGGTCATAGGTTCGAGTACAGACCAGTGTCTATCCTGTTATTTTTTTTTATTCTTCTTTCTTTACATATATAAATATATATCTCGCATATTCATGATTTAGGGTCTTGATGATTCTATTCAGTGTTTTTTTTTTAGTTGTTAGATGGAGAGGAGCAGAGAGCTGGCAGCCAGGGCTCTGCTACCTCCCTGACGCTGGCTCCGCCCACCACTCACAGTGAGCTCCGTGGCTGTGTCAGGTGCTCTTCCCGACAGGCAGCCAGCTTGGTCATGGTGACATATTGCCGGCCTGACAGCGATGCTTAACACTGGTCAGAGCCGGCCCTAGCCTAAATGACGCCCTAGGCAAGATTTTGGCTGGTGCCCCCTAGCAACGCCACTAGTTCCGCCTCTGACCCTGCTCCCCTTTCCCAGCACCATCAACCCTCATCATAGCAGTCATCATTTTGGTGCCCCTACCCGCAATATTTTAAATAGAAACAGTGCACACATTCGGTACGCAGCCCAAACAGGGGTGTGTTCTTGCTGGGAAGGGGCATGGCCACCCAATAGTACCCACAATTCAAATTATGCCACACAGTAGTGCAACTTTATTCACATTATATCATGCGATGGTGTCCCTTATTCACGTTACATAACACAGTAGTACCACTTTACCTTATGTACATTACTCCTCACATTATTCACATTATACCCTTAGAAAAAAATCCTGAGAAAATATTTTATTTTAAGCACCTCCATGGCCACACTGCAACCCAGCACAAAGCAGTGTGTGCTGGGCAGAGGAGAAGAGCTGCAGCTGCTGCTGCTGCTGCTGTCACTTAAGGAGAGGGGGCCCGGGGCCCCCACTGGGCCCTTCCATCAGACTTTGGCCTGGGTAATTTGTACCCCCTACCCCTTTCTCTCGGTACCCCTGATAATGCCACACAGTAATGCCCCTAACACATGACACACATTATTAATGTCCTTATATCAATAATGCCCCTTACACATATGTTGCACATTATTAATGCCCTTATACACATGACACACCTAATGTCCATTACACATATGTTGCACATAATTAATGCCCTTATACACATAGGCCCTTATTCAGATCTGATCGCAGTACAAATTTGTTTGGAAAATGGGCAAAACCATGTGCACTGCAGGTGGGGCAGATGTAACATGTGCAGAGAGAGTTAAATTTGGGTGGGGTGTGTTGAAACGTAAAATCTAAATTGCAGTGTAAAAATAATGCAGCCAGTATTTACCCTGCACAGAAACAAAATAACTCACGCAAATCTAACTCTGTCTGCACATGTTACATCTGCCCCACCTGCAGTGCACATGGTTTTGCCCATTTTCCAAACAAATTTGTACTGCGATCAGATCTGAATAAAGGCCATAATTCCTGTTACACATATGTCGCACATTATTAATGCATTTATACATGACACACATAATGCCCCTTACACATATGCCAAACACTATTGCACAACCAACCCACCCCCAGACAGCACTCGCACAGCCGCTAACACTGTGACCTCTGCCTCTGCTTGGATACAGATGTTTCCTCATACATCTTGCCTCAATAAGCCATGCAGCTCCTGGCCAGTTCTGCTAACGTTGGGTGCATTTTTTGCTGAAAATTCGTCTTATTTGCATTGTTATGACCAGCACACACACGGAGCTTCCGATGATTAAAATGATATGTGGCATGCCTATATTCTGTGTGCGACTGTGGCTGTACCTGCATAGAGAATGCTATGTTACAGTGATCTCCATGAATACACTATTTCATATGCAGATACAGGCTGTATCCAAATGCCACTCACACACAGAATATAGGCATGTTGCATATCATTTTAATCAGCAGAAGCTGTTGATGCCCTAGGCAATTGCCTAGTTTGTCTATACCTAAGGCCGGCTCTGACACTGGTGCATTGACAGGGTGACCACAAATAATAGAATACTATCAATTGATTTATACCAGCCTAAAGGGATTATTTTCTATTGTAATATGTTAAAAAAAATTACCCTATGACTGGAAAGATCTGTTTATCACTGGAACTTGTACAGAGGCATGGTTTGAGCATTGCATCTTCTCAAGCAAGATATGTCAGATCACCAACTGACCCGGGCTATGGCCTGGGGAGATGGACGCTGGGTCTGCTGAGCGCAAGGTCATAGGTTCGAGTACAGACCAGTGTCTATCCTGTTATTTTTTTTTATTCTTCTTTCTTTACATATATAAATATATATCTCGCATATTCATGATTTAGGGTCTTGATGATTCTATTCAGTGTTTTTTTTTTAGTTGTTAGATGGAGAGGAGCAGAGAGCTGGCAGCCAGGGCTCTGCTACCTCCCTGACGCTGGCTCCGCCCACCACTCACAGTGAGCTCCGTGGCTGTGTCAGGAGCTCTTCCCGACAGGCAGCCAGCTTGGTCATGGTGACATATTGCCGGCCTGACAGCGATGCTTAACACTGGTGCATTGACAGGGTGACCACAAATAATAGAATACTATCAATTGATTTATACCAGCCTAAAGGGATTATTTTCTATTGTAATGTGTTAAAAAAAATTACCCTATGACTGGAAAGATCTGTTTATCACTGGAACTTGTACAGAGGCATGGTTTGAGCATTGCATCTTCTCAAGCAAGATATGTCAGATCACCAACTGACCCGGGCTATGGCCTGGGGGGATGGACGCTGGGTCTGCTGAGCGCAAGGTCATAGGTTCGAGTACAGACCAGTGTCTATCCTGTTATTTTTTTTTATTCTTCTTTCTTTACATATATAAATATATATCTCGCATATTCATGATTTAGGGTCTTGATGATTCTATTCAGTGTTTTTTTTTTAGTTGTTAGATGGAGAGGAGCAGAGAGCTGGCAGCCAGGGCTCTGCTACCTCCCTGACGCTGGCTCCGCCCACCACTCACAGTGAGCTCCGTGGCTGTGTCAGGTGCTCTTCCCGACAGGCAGCCAGCTTGGTCATGGTGACATATTGCCGGCCTGACAGCGATGCTTAACACTGGTCAGAGCCGGCCCTAGCCTAAATGACGCCCTAGGCAAGATTTTGGCTGGTGCCCCCTAGCAACGCCACTAGTTCCGCCTCTGACCCTGCTCCCCTTTCCCAGCACCATCAACCCTCATCATAGCAGTCATCATTTTGGTGCCCCTACCCGCAATATTTTAAATAGAAACAGTGCACACATTCGGTACGCAGCCCAAACAGGGGTGTGTTCTTGCTGGGAAGGGGCATGGCCACCCAATAGTACCCACAATTCAAATTATGCCACACAGTAGTGCAACTTTATTCACATTATATCATGCGATGGTGTCCCTTATTCACGTTACATAACACAGTAGTACCACTTTACCTTATGTACATTACTCCTCACATTATTCACATTATACCCTTAGAAAAAAATCCTGAGAAAATATTTTATTTTAAGCACCTCCATGGCCACACTGCAACCCAGCACAAAGCAGTGTGTGCTGGGCAGAGGAGAAGAGCTGCAGCTGCTGCTGCTGTCACTTAAGGAGAGGGGGCCCGGGGCCCCCACTGGGCCCTTCCATCAGACTTTGGCCTGGGTAATTTGTACCCCCTACCCCTTTCTCTCGGTACCCCTGATAATGCCACACAGTAATGCCCCTAACACATGACACACATTATTAATGTCCTTATATCAATAATGCCCCTTACACATATGTTGCACATTATTAATGCCCTTATACACATGACACACCTAATGTCCATTACACATATGTTGCACATAATTAATGCCCTTATACACATAGGCCCTTATTCAGATCTGATCGCAGTACAAATTTGTTTGGAAAATGGGCAAAACCATGTGCACTGCAGGTGGGGCAGATGTAACATGTGCAGAGAGAGTTAAATTTGGGTGGGGTGTGTTGAAACGTAAAATCTAAATTGCAGTGTAAAAATAATGCAGCCAGTATTTACCCTGCACAGAAACAAAATAACTCACGCAAATCTAACTCTGTCTGCACATGTTACATCTGCCCCACCTGCAGTGCACATGGTTTTGCCCATTTTCCAAACAAATTTGTACTGCGATCAGATCTGAATAAAGGCCATAATGCCTGTTACACATATGTCGCACATTATTAATGCATTTATACATGACACACATAATGCCCCTTACACATATGCCGAACACTATTGCACAACCAACCCACCCCCAGACAGCACTCGCACAGCCGCTAACACTGTGACCTCTGCCTCTGCTTGGATACAGATGTTTCCTCATACATCTTGCCTCAATAAGCCATGCAGCTCCTGGCCAGTTCTGCTAACGTTGGGTGCATTTTTTGCTGAAAATTCGTCTTATTTGCATTGTTATGACCAGCACACACATGGAGCTTCCGATGATTAAAATGATATGTGGCATGCCTATATTCTGTGTGCGACTGTGGCTGTACCTGCATAGAGAATGCTATGTTACAGTGATCTCCATGAATACACTATTTCATATGCAGATACAGGCTGTATCCAAATGCCACTCACACACAGAATATAGGCATGTTGCATATCATTTTAATCAGCAGAAGCTGTTGATGCCCTAGGCAATTGCCTAGTTTGCCTATACCTAAGGCCGGCTCTGACACTGGTGCATTGACAGGGTGACCACAAATAATAGAATACTATCAATTGATTTATACCAGCCTAAAGGGATTATTTTCTATTGTAATATGTTAAAAAAAATTACCCTATGACTGGAAAGATCTGTTTATCACTGGAACTTGTACAGAGGCATGGTTTGAGCATTGCATCTTCTCAAGCAAGATATGTCAGATCACCAACTGGCCTGGGGGGATGGACGCTGGGTCTGCTGAGCGCAAGGTCATAGGTTCGAGTACAGACCAGTGTCTATCCTGTTATTTTTTTTTATTCTTCTTTCTTTACATATATAAATATATATCTCGCATATTCATGATTTAGGGTCTTGATGATTCTATTCAGTGTTTTTTTTTTAGTTGTTAGATGGAGAGGAGCAGAGAGCTGGCAGCCAGGGCTCTGCTACCTCCCTGACGCTGGCTCCGCCCACCACTCACAGTGAGCTCCGTGGCTGTGTCAGGAGCTCTTCCCGACAGGCAGCCAGCTTGGTCATGGTGACATATTGCCGGCCTGACAGCGATGCTTAACACTGGTGCATTGACAGGGTGACCACAAATAATAGAATACTATCAATTGATTTATACCAGCCTAAAGGGATTATTTTCTATTGTAATGTGTTAAAAAAAATTACCCTATGACTGGAAAGATCTGTTTATCACTGGAACTTGTACAGAGGCATGGTTTGAGCATTGCATCTTCTCAAGCAAGATATGTCAGATCACCAACTGACCCGGGCTATGGCCTGGGGGGATGGACGCTGGGTCTGCTGAGCGCAAGGTCATAGGTTCGAGTACAGACCAGTGTCTATCCTGTTATTTTTTTTTATTCTTCTTTCTTTACATATATAAATATATATCTCGCATATTCATGATTTAGGGTCTTGATGATTCTATTCAGTGTTTTTTTTTTAGTTGTTAGATGGAGAGGAGCAGAGAGCTGGCAGCCAGGGCTCTGCTACCTCCCTGACGCTGGCTCCGCCCACCACTCACAGTGAGCTCCGTGGCTGTGTCAGGAGCTCTTCCCGACAGGCAGCCAGCTTGGTCATGGTGACATATTGCCGGCCTGACAGCGATGCTTAACACTGGTGCATTGACAGGGTGACCACAAATAATAGAATACTATCAATTGATTTATACCAGCCTAAAGGGATTATTTTCTATTGTAATGTGTTAAAAAAAATTACCCTATGACTGGAAAGATCTGTTTATCACTGGAACTTGTACAGAGGCATGGTTTGAGCATTGCATCTTCTCAAGCAAGATATGTCAGATCACCAACTGACCCGGGCTATGGCCTGGGGGGATGGACGCTGGGTCTGCTGAGCGCAAGGTCATAGGTTCGAGTACAGACCAGTGTCTATCCTGTTATTTTTTTTTATTCTTCTTTCTTTACATATATAAATATATATCTCGCATATTCATGATTTAGGGTCTTGATGATTCTATTCAGTGTTTTTTTTTGGTACTTATGTATTATCTGGGCTCCCATGTTAAATACACCCCATTTTTTCATACCCCTACTATCCAAATACGCATGGAGTTGATTTTATATAGTGTGGCGAGCGCAGCGAGCCACCGTGCCCGAAGCGTGGCGAGCGCAGCCAGTCTCATAAGAAAAACGGGAGCCCAGATATTACATAAGTACCTTTTTTTTTTAGTTGTTAGATGGAGAGGAGCAGAGAGCTGGCAGCCAGGGCTCTGCTACCTCCCTGACGCTGGCTCCGCCCACCACTCACAGTGAGCTCCGTGGCTGTGTCAGGAGCTCTTCCCGACAGGCAGCCAGCTTGGTCATGGTGACATATTGCCGGCCTGACAGCGATGCTTAACACTGGTCAGAGCCGGCCCTAGCCTAAATGACGCCCTAGGCAAGATTTTGGCTGGTGCCCCCTAGCAACGCCACTAGTTCCGCCTCTGACCCTGCTCCCCTTTCCCAGCACCATCAACCCTCATCATAGCAGTCATCATTTTGGTGCCCCTACCCGCAATATTTTAAATAGAAACAGTGCACACATTCGGTACGCAGCCCAAACAGGGGTGTGTTCTTGCTGGGAAGGGGCATGGCCACCCAATAGTACCCACAATTCAAATTATGCCACACAGTAGTGCAACTTTATTCACATTATATCATGCGATGGTGTCCCTTATTCACGTTACATAACACAGTAGTACCACTTTACCTTATGTACATTACTCCTCACATTATTCACATTATACCCTTAGAAAAAAATCCTGAGAAAATATTTTATTTTAAGCACCTCCATGGCCACACTGCAACCCAGCACAAAGCAGTGTGTGCTGGGCAGAGGAGAAGAGCTGCAGCTGCTGCTGCTGCTGCTGTCACTTAAGGAGAGGGGGCCCGGGGCCCCCACTGGGCCCTTCCATCAGACTTTGGCCTGGGTAATTTGTACCCCCTACCCCTTTCTCTCGGTACCCCTGATAATGCCACACAGTAATGCCCCTAACACATGACACACATTATTAATGTCCTTATATCAATAATGCCCCTTACACATATGTTGCACATTATTAATGCCCTTATACACATGACACACCTAATGTCCATTACACATATGTTGCACATAATTAATGCCCTTATACACATAGGCCCTTATTCAGATCTGATCGCAGTACAAATTTGTTTGGAAAATGGGCAAAACCATGTGCACTGCAGGTGGGGCAGATGTAACATGTGCAGAGAGAGTTAAATTTGGGTGGGGTGTGTTGAAACGTAAAATCTAAATTGCAGTGTAAAAATAATGCAGCCAGTATTTACCCTGCACAGAAACAAAATAACTCACGCAAATCTAACTCTGTCTGCACATGTTACATCTGCCCCACCTGCAGTGCACATGGTTTTGCCCATTTTCCAAACAAATTTGTACTGCGATCAGATCTGAATAAAGGCCATAATGCCTGTTACACATATGTCGCACATTATTAATGCATTTATACATGACACACATAATGCCCCTTACACATATGCCGAACACTATTGCACAACCAACACACCCCCAGACAGCACTCGCACAGCCGCTAACACTGTGACCTCTGCCTCTGCTTGGATACAGATGTTTCCTCATACATCTTGCCTCAATAAGCCATGCAGCTCCTGGCCAGTTCTGCTAACGTTGGGTGCATTTTTTGCTGAAAATTCGTCTTATTTGCATTGTTATGACCAGCACACACACGGAGCTTCCGATTATTAAAATGATATGTGGCATGCCTATATTCTGTGTGCGACTGTGGCTGTACCTGCATAGAGAATGCTATGTTACAGTGATCTCCATGAATACACTATTTCATATGCAGATACAGGCTGTATCCAAATGCCACTCACACACAGAATATAGGCATGTTGCATATCATTTTAATCAGCAGAAGCTGTTGATGCCCTAGGCAATTGCCTAGTTTGCCTATACCTAAGGCCGGCTCTGACACTGGTGCATTGACAGGGTGACCACAAATAATAGAATACTATCAATTGATTTATACCAGCCTAAAGGGATTATTTTCTATTGTAATATGTTAAAAAAAATTACCGTATGACTGGAAAGATCTGTTTATCACTGGAACTTGTACAGAGGCATGGTTTGAGCATTGCATCTTCTCAAGCAAGATATGTCAGATCACCAACTGACCCGGGCTATGGCCTGGGGGGATGGACGCTGGGTCTGCTGAGCGCAAGGTCATAGGTTCGAGTACAGACCAGTGTCTATCCTGTTATTTTTTTTTATTCTTCTTTCTTTACATATATAAATATATATCTCGCATATTCATGATTTAGGGTCTTGATGATTCTATTCAGTGTTTTTTTTTTAGTTGTTAGATGGAGAGGAGCAGAGAGCTGGCAGCCAGGGCTCTGCTACCTCCCTGACGCTGGCTCCGCCCACCACTCACAGTGAGCTCCGTGGCTGTGTCAGGAGCTCTTCCCGACAGGCAGCCAGCTTGGTCATGGTGACATATTGCCGGCCTGACAGCGATGCTTAACACTGGTGCATTGACAGGGTGACCACAAATAATAGAATACTATCAATTGATTTATACCAGCCTAAAGGGATTATTTTCTATTGTAATGTGTTAAAAAAAATTACCCTATGACTGGAAAGATCTGTTTATCACTGGAACTTGTACAGAGGCATGGTTTGAGCATTGCATCTTCTCAAGCAAGATATGTCAGATCACCAACTGACCCGGGCTATGGCCTGGGGGGATGGACGCTGGGTCTGCTGAGCGTAAGGTCATAGGTTCGAGTACAGACCAGTGTCTATCCTGTTATTTTTTTTTATTCTTCTTTCTTTACATATATAAATATATATCTCGCATATTCATGATTTAGGGTCTTGATGATTCTATTCAGTGTTTTTTTTTTAGTTGTTAGATGGAGAGGAGCAGAGAGCTGGCAGCCAGGGCTCTGCTACCTCCCTGACGCTGGCTCCGCCCACCACTCACAGTGAGCTCCGTGGCTGTGTCAGGAGCTCTTCCCGACAGGCAGCCAGCTTGGTCATGGTGACATATTGCCGGCCTGACAGCGATGCTTAACACTGGTCAGAGCCGGCCCTAGCCTAAATGACGCCCTAGGCAAGATTTTGGCTGGTGCCCCCTAGCAACGCCACTAGTTCCGCCTCTGACCCTGCTCCCCTTTCCCAGCACCATCAACCCTCATCATAGCAGTCATCATTTTGGTGCCCCTACCCGCAATATTTTAAATAGAAACAGTGCACACATTCGGTACGCAGCCCAAACAGGGGTGTGTTCTTGCTGGGAAGGGGCATGGCCACCCAATAGTACCCACAATTCAAATTAGGCCACACAGTAGTGCAACTTTATTCACATTATATCATGCGATGGTGTCCCTTATTCACGTTACATAACACAGTAGTACCACTTTACCTTATGTACATTACTCCTCACATTATTCACATTATACCCTTAGAAAAAAATCCTGAGAAAATATTTTATTTTAAGCACCTCCATGGCCACACTGCAACCCAGCACAAAGCAGTGTGTGCTGGGCAGAGGAGAAGAGCTGCAGCTGCTGCTGCTGCTGCTGTCACTTAAGGAGAGGGGGCCCGGGGCCCCCACTGGGCCCTTCCATCAGACTTTGGCCTGGGTAATTTGTACCCCCTACCCCTTTCTCTCGGTACCCCTGATAATGCCACACAGTAATGCCCCTTACACATATGTTGCACATTATTAATGCCCTTATACACATGACACACCTAATGTCCATTACACATATGTTGCACATAATTAATGCCCTTATACACATAGGCCCTTATTCAGATCTGATCGCAGTACAAATTTGTTTGGAAAATGGGCAAAACCATGTGCACTGCAGGTGGGGCAGATGTAACATGTGCAGAGAGAGTTAAATTTGGGTGGGGTGTGTTGAAACGTAAAATCTAAATTGCAGTGTAAAAATAATGCAGCCAGTATTTACCCTGCACAGAAACAAAATAACTCACGCAAATCTAACTCTGTCTGCACATGTTACATCTGCCCCACCTGCAGTGCACATGGTTTTGCCCATTTTCCAAACAAATTTGTACTGCGATCAGATCTGAATAAAGGCCATAATGCCTGTTACACATATGTCGCACATTATTAATGCATTTATACATGACACACATAATGCCCCTTACACATATGCCGAACACTATTGCACAACCAACCCACCCCCAGACAGCACTCGCACAGCCGCTAACACTGTGACCTCTGCCTCTGCTTGGATACAGATGTTTCCTCATACATCTTGCCTCAATAAGCCATGCAGCTCCTGGCCAGTTCTGCTAACGTTGGGTGCATTTTTTGCTGAAAATTCGTCTTATTTGCATTGTTATGACCAGCACACACACGGAGCTTCCGATGATTAAAATGATATGTGGCATGCCTATATTCTGTGTGCGACTGTGGCTGTACCTGCATAGAGAATGCTATGTTACAGTGATCTCCATGAATACACTATTTCATATGCAGATACAGGCTGTATCCAAATGCCACTCACACACAGAATATAGGCATGTTGCATATCATTTTAATCAGCAGAAGCTGTTGATGCCCTAGGCAATTGCCTAGTTTGCCTATACCTAAGGCCGGCTCTGACACTGGTGCATTGACAGGGTGACCACAAATAATAGAATACTATCAATTGATTTATACCAGCCTAAAGGGATTATTTTCTATTGTAATATGTTAAAAAAAATTACCCTATGACTGGAAAGATCTGTTTATCACTGGAACTTGTACAGAGGCATGGTTTGAGCATTGCATCTTCTCAAGCAAGATATGTCAGATCACCAACTGACCCGGGCTATGGCCTGGGGGGATGGACGCTGGGTCTGCTGAGCGCAAGGTCATAGGTTCGAGTACAGACCAGTGTCTATCCTGTTATTTTTTTTTATTCTTCTTTCTTTACATATATAAATATATATCTCGCATATTCATGATTTAGGGTCTTGATGATTCTATTCAGTGTTTTTTTTTTAGTTGTTAGATGGAGAGGAGCAGAGAGCTGGCAGCCAGGGCTCTGCTACCTCCCTGACGCTGGCTCCGCCCACCACTCACAGTGAGCTCCGTGGCTGTGTCAGGTGCTCTTCCCGACAGGCAGCCAGCTTGGTCATGGTGACATATTGCCGGCCTGACAGCGATGCTTAACACTGGTGCATTGACAGGGTGACCACAAATAATAGAATACTATCAATTGATTTATACCAGCCTAAAGGGATTATTTTCTATTGTAATATGTTAAAAAAAATTACCCTATGACTGGAAAGATCTGTTTATCACTGGAACTTGTACAGAGGCATGGTTTGAGCATTGCATCTTCTCAAGCAAGATATGTCAGATCACCAACTGACCCGGGCTATGGCCTGGGGGGTGGACGCTGGGTCTGCTGAGCGCAAGGTCATAGGTTCGAGTACAGACCAGTGTCTATCCTGTTATTTTTTTTTATTCTTCTTTCTTTACATATATAAATATATATCTCGCATATTCATGATTTAGGGTCTTGATGATTCTATTCAGTGTTTTTTTTTTAGTTGTTAGATGGAGAGGAGCAGAGAGCTGGCAGCCAGGGCTCTGCTACCTCCCTGACGCTGGCTCCGCCCACCACTCACAGTGAGCTCCGTGGCTGTGTCAGGTGCTCTTCCCGACAGGCAGCCAGCTTGGTCATGGTGACATATTGCCGGCCTGACAGCGATGCTTAACACTGGTGCATTGACAGGGTGACCACAAATAATAGAATACTATCAATTGATTTATACCAGCCTAAAGGGATTATTTTCTATTGTAATGTGTTAAAAAAAATTACCCTATGACTGGAAAGATCTGTTTATCACTGGAACTTGTACAGAGGCATGGTTTGAGCATTGCATCTTCTCAAGCAAGATATGTCAGATCACCAACTGACCCGGGCTATGGCCTGGGGGGATGGACGCTGGGTCTGCTGAGCGCAAGGTCATAGGTTCGAGTACAGACCAGTGTCTATCCTGTTATTTTTTTTTATTCTTCTTTCTTTACATATATAAATATATATCTCGCATATTCATGATTTAGGGTCTTGATGATTCTATTCAGTGTTTTTTTTTTAGTTGTTAGATGGAGAGGAGCAGAGAGCTGGCAGCCAGGGCTCTGCTACCTCCCTGACGCTGGCTCCGCCCACCACTCACAGTGAGCTCCGTGGCTGTGTCAGGTGCTCTTCCCGACAGGCAGCCAGCTTGGTCATGGTGACATATTGCCGGCCTGACAGCGATGCTTAACACTGGTCAGAGCCGGCCCTAGCCTAAATGACGCCCTAGGCAAGATTTTGGCTGGTGCCCCCTAGCAACGCCACTAGTTCCGCCTCTGACCCTGCTCCCCTTTCCCAGCACCATCAACCCTCATCATAGCAGTCATCATTTTGGTGCCCCTACCCGCAATATTTTAAATAGAAACAGTGCACACATTCGGTACGCAGCCCAAACAGGGGTGTGTTCTTGCTGGGAAGGGGCATGGCCACCCAATAGTACCCACAATTCAAATTATGCCACACAGTAGTGCAACTTTATTCACATTATATCATGCGATGGTGTCCCTTATTCACGTTACATAACACAGTAGTACCACTTTACCTTATGTACATTACTCCTCACATTATTCACATTATACCCTTAGAAAAAAATCCTGAGAAAATATTTTATTTTAAGCACCTCCATGGCCACACTGCAACCCAGCACAAAGCAGTGTGTGCTGGGCAGAGGAGAAGAGCTGCAGCTGCTGCTGCTGCTGTCACTTAAGGAGAGGGGGCCCGGGGCCCCCACTGGGCCCTTCCATCAGACTTTGGCCTGGGTAATTTGTACCCCCTACCCCTTTCTCTCGGTACCCCTGATAATGCCACACAGTAATGCCCCTAACACATGACACACATTATTAATGTCCTTATATCAATAATGCCCCTTACACATATGTTGCACATTATTAATGCCCTTATACACATGACACACCTAATGTCCATTACACATATGTTGCACATAATTAATGCCCTTATACACATAGGCCCTTATTCAGATCTGATCGCAGTACAAATTTGTTTGGAAAATGGGCAAAACCATGTGCACTGCAGGTGGGGCAGATGTAACATGTGCAGAGAGAGTTAAATTTGGGTGGGGTGTGTTGAAACGTAAAATCTAAATTGCAGTGTAAAAATAATGCAGCCAGTATTTACCCTGCACAGAAACAAAATAACTCACGCAAATCTAACTCTGTCTGCACATGTTACATCTGCCCCACCTGCAGTGCACATGGTTTTGCCCATTTTCCAAACAAATTTGTACTGCGATCAGATCTGAATAAAGGCCATAATGCCTGTTACACATATGTCGCACATTATTAATGCATTTATACATGACACACATAATGCCCCTTACACATATGCCGAACACTATTGCACAACCAACACACCCCCAGACAGCACTCGCACAGCCGCTAACACTGTGACCTCTGCCTCTGCTTGGATACAGATGTTTCCTCATACATCTTGCCTCAATAAGCCATGCAGCTCCTGGCCAGTTCTGCTAACGTTGGGTGCATTTTTTGCTGAAAATTCGTCTTATTTGCATTGTTATGACCAGCACACACACGGAGCTTCCGATTATTAAAATGATATGTGGCATGCCTATATTCTGTGTGCGACTGTGGCTGTACCTGCATAGAGAATGCTATGTTACAGTGATCTCCATGAATACACTATTTCATATGCAGATACAGGCTGTATCCAAATGCCACTCACACACAGAATATAGGCATGTTGCATATCATTTTAATCAGCAGAAGCTGTTGATGCCCTAGGCAATTGCCTAGTTTGCCTATACCTAAGGCCGGCTCTGACACTGGTGCATTGACAGGGTGACCACAAATAATAGAATACTATCAATTGATTTATACCAGCCTAAAGGGATTATTTTCTATTGTAATATGTTAAAAAAAATTACCGTATGACTGGAAAGATCTGTTTATCACTGGAACTTGTACAGAGGCATGGTTTGAGCATTGCATCTTCTCAAGCAAGATATGTCAGATCACCAACTGACCCGGGCTATGGCCTGGGGGGATGGACGCTGGGTCTGCTGAGCGCAAGGTCATAGGTTCGAGTACAGACCAGTGTCTATCCTGTTATTTTTTTTTATTCTTCTTTCTTTACATATATAAATATATATCTCGCATATTCATGATTTAGGGTCTTGATGATTCTATTCAGTGTTTTTTTTTTAGTTGTTAGATGGAGAGGAGCAGAGAGCTGGCAGCCAGGGCTCTGCTACCTCCCTGACGCTGGCTCCGCCCACCACTCACAGTGAGCTCCGTGGCTGTGTCAGGAGCTCTTCCCGACAGGCAGCCAGCTTGGTCATGGTGACATATTGCCGGCCTGACAGCGATGCTTAACACTGGTGCATTGACAGGGTGACCACAAATAATAGAATACTATCAATTGATTTATACCAGCCTAAAGGGATTATTTTCTATTGTAATGTGTTAAAAAAAATTACCCTATGACTGGAAAGATCTGTTTATCACTGGAACTTGTACAGAGGCATGGTTTGAGCATTGCATCTTCTCAAGCAAGATATGTCAGATCACCAACTGACCCGGGCTATGGCCTGGGGGGATGGACGCTGGGTCTGCTGAGCGTAAGGTCATAGGTTCGAGTACAGACCAGTGTCTATCCTGTTATTTTTTTTTATTCTTCTTTCTTTACATATATAAATATATATCTCGCATATTCATGATTTAGGGTCTTGATGATTCTATTCAGTGTTTTTTTTTTAGTTGTTAGATGGAGAGGAGCAGAGAGCTGGCAGCCAGGGCTCTGCTACCTCCCTGACGCTGGCTCCGCCCACCACTCACAGTGAGCTCCGTGGCTGTGTCAGGAGCTCTTCCCGACAGGCAGCCAGCTTGGTCATGGTGACATATTGCCGGCCTGACAGCGATGCTTAACACTGGTCAGAGCCGGCCCTAGCCTAAATGACGCCCTAGGCAAGATTTTGGCTGGTGCCCCCTAGCAACGCCACTAGTTCCGCCTCTGACCCTGCTCCCCTTTCCCAGCACCATCAACCCTCATCATAGCAGTCATCATTTTGGTGCCCCTACCCGCAATATTTTAAATAGAAACAGTGCACACATTCGGTACGCAGCCCAAACAGGGGTGTGTTCTTGCTGGGAAGGGGCATGGCCACCCAATAGTACCCACAATTCAAATTAGGCCACACAGTAGTGCAACTTTATTCACATTATATCATGCGATGGTGTCCCTTATTCACGTTACATAACACAGTAGTACCACTTTACCTTATGTACATTACTCCTCACATTATTCACATTATACCCTTAGAAAAAAATCCTGAGAAAATATTTTATTTTAAGCACCTCCATGGCCACACTGCAACCCAGCACAAAGCAGTGTGTGCTGGGCAGAGGAGAAGAGCTGCAGCTGCTGCTGCTGCTGCTGTCACTTAAGGAGAGGGGGCCCGGGGCCCCCACTGGGCCCTTCCATCAGACTTTGGCCTGGGTAATTTGTACCCCCTACCCCTTTCTCTCGGTACCCCTGATAATGCCACACAGTAATGCCCCTTACACATATGTTGCACATTATTAATGCCCTTATACACATGACACACCTAATGTCCATTACACATATGTTGCACATAATTAATGCCCTTATACACATAGGCCCTTATTCAGATCTGATCGCAGTACAAATTTGTTTGGAAAATGGGCAAAACCATGTGCACTGCAGGTGGGGCAGATGTAACATGTGCAGAGAGAGTTAAATTTGGGTGGGGTGTGTTGAAACGTAAAATCTAAATTGCAGTGTAAAAATAATGCAGCCAGTATTTACCCTGCACAGAAACAAAATAACTCACGCAAATCTAACTCTGTCTGCACATGTTACATCTGCCCCACCTGCAGTGCACATGGTTTTGCCCATTTTCCAAACAAATTTGTACTGCGATCAGATCTGAATAAAGGCCATAATGCCTGTTACACATATGTCGCACATTATTAATGCATTTATACATGACACACATAATGCCCCTTACACATATGCCGAACACTATTGCACAACCAACCCACCCCCAGACAGCACTCGCACAGCCGCTAACACTGTGACCTCTGCCTCTGCTTGGATACAGATGTTTCCTCATACATCTTGCCTCAATAAGCCATGCAGCTCCTGGCCAGTTCTGCTAACGTTGGGTGCATTTTTTGCTGAAAATTCGTCTTATTTGCATTGTTATGACCAGCACACACACGGAGCTTCCGATGATTAAAATGATATGTGGCATGCCTATATTCTGTGTGCGACTGTGGCTGTACCTGCATAGAGAATGCTATGTTACAGTGATCTCCATGAATACACTATTTCATATGCAGATACAGGCTGTATCCAAATGCCACTCACACACAGAATATAGGCATGTTGCATATCATTTTAATCAGCAGAAGCTGTTGATGCCCTAGGCAATTGCCTAGTTTGCCTATACCTAAGGCCGGCTCTGACACTGGTGCATTGACAGGGTGACCACAAATAATAGAATACTATCAATTGATTTATACCAGCCTAAAGGGATTATTTTCTATTGTAATATGTTAAAAAAAATTACCCTATGACTGGAAAGATCTGTTTATCACTGGAACTTGTACAGAGGCATGGTTTGAGCATTGCATCTTCTCAAGCAAGATATGTCAGATCACCAACTGACCCGGGCTATGGCCTGGGGGGATGGACGCTGGGTCTGCTGAGCGCAAGGTCATAGGTTCGAGTACAGACCAGTGTATATCCTGTTATTTTTTTTTATTCTTCTTTCTTTACATATATAAATATATATCTCGCATATTCATGATTTAGGGTCTTGATGATTCTATTCAGTGTTTTTTTTTTAGTTGTTAGATGGAGAGGAGCAGAGAGCTGGCAGCCAGGGCTCTGCTACCTCCCTGACGCTGGCTCCGCCCACCACTCACAGTGAGCTCCGTGGCTGTGTCAGGAGCTCTTCCCGACAGGCAGCCAGCTTGGTCATGGTGACATATTGCCGGCCTGACAGCGATGCTTAACACTGGTGCATTGACAGGGTGACCACAAATAATAGAATACTATCAATTGATTTATACCAGCCTAAAGGGATTATTTTCTATTGTAATGTGTTAAAAAAAATTACCCTATGACTGGAAAGATCTGTTTATCACTGGAACTTGTACAGAGGCATGGTTTGAGCATTGCATCTTCTCAAGCAAGATATGTCAGAAAATCAACTGACCCGGGCTATGGCCTGGGGGGATGGACGCTGGGTCTGCTGAGCGCAAGGTCATAGGTTCGAGTACAGACCAGTGTCTATCCTGTTATTTTTTTTTATTCTTCTTTCTTTACATATATAAATATATATCTCGCATATTCATGATTTAGGGTCTTGATGATTCTATTCAGTGGTTTTTTTTTTAGTTGTTAGATGGAGAGGAGCAGAGAGCTGGCAGCCAGGGCTCTGCTACCTCCCTGACGCTGGCTCCGCCCACCACTCACAGTGAGCTCCGTGGCTGTGTCAGGAGCTCTTCCCGACAGGCAGCCAGCTTGGTCATGGTGACATATTGCCGGCCTGACAGCGATGCTTAACACTGGTCAGAGCCGGCCCTAGCCTAAATGACGCCCTAGGCAAGATTTTGGCTGGTGCCCCCTAGCAACGCCACTAGTTCCGCCTCTGACCCTGCTCCCCTTTCCCAGCACCATCAACCCTCATCATAGCAGTCATCATTTTGGTGCCCCTACCCGCAATATTTTAAATAGAAACAGTGCACACATTCGGTACGCAGCCCAAACAGGGGTGTGTTCTTGCTGGGAAGGGGCATGGCCACCCAATAGTACCCACAATTCAAATTATGCCACACAGTAGTGCAACTTTATTCACATTATATCATGCGATGGTGTCCCTTATTCACGTTACATAACACAGTAGTACCACTTTACCTTATGTACATTACTCCTCACATTATTCACATTATACCCTTAGAAAAAAATCCTGAGAAAATATTTTATTTTAAGCACCTCCATGGCCACACTGCAACCCAGCACAAAGCAGTGTGTGCTGGGCAGAGGAGAAGAGCTGCAGCTGCTGCTGCTGCTGTCACTTAAGGAGAGGGGGCCCGGGGCCCCCACTGGGCCCTTCCATCAGACTTTGGCCTGGGTAATTTGTACCCCCTACCCCTTTCTCTCGGTACCCCTGATAATGCCACACAGTAATGCCCCTAACACATGACACACATTATTAATGTCCTTATATCAATAATGCCCCTTACACATATGTTGCACATTATTAATGCCCTTATACACATGACACACCTAATGTCCATTACACATATGTTGCACATAATTAATGCCCTTATACACATAGGCCCTTATTCAGATCTGATCGCAGTACAAATTTGTTTGGAAAATGGGCAAAACCATGTGCACTGCAGGTGGGGCAGATGTAACATGTGCAGAGAGAGTTAAATTTGGGTGGGGTGTGTTGAAACGTAAAATCTAAATTGCAGTGTAAAAATAATGCAGCCAGTATTTACCCTGCACAGAAACAAAATAACTCACGCAAATCTAACTCTGTCTGCACATGTTACATCTGCCCCACCTGCAGTGCACATGGTTTTGCCCATTTTCCAAACAAATTTGTACTGCGATCAGATCTGAATAAAGGCCATAATGCCTGTTACACATATGTCGCACATTATTAATGCATTTATACATGACACACATAATGCCCCTTACACATATGCCGAACACTATTGCACAACCAACCCACCCCCAGACAGCACTCGCACAGCCGCTAACACTGTGACCTCTGCCTCTGCTTGGATACAGATGTTTCCTCATACATCTTGCCTCAATAAGCCATGCAGCTCCTGGCCAGTTCTGCTAACGTTGGGTGCATTTTTTGCTGAAAATTCGTCTTATTTGCATTGTTATGACCAGCACACACACGGAGCTTCCGATGATTAAAATGATATGTGGCATGCCTATATTCTGTGTGCGACTGTGGCTGTACCTGCATAGAGAATGCTATGTTACAGTGATCTCCATGAATACACTATTT
Source organism: Crinia signifera (assembly GCF_055691185.1). NCBI lineage: Eukaryota > Metazoa > Chordata > Amphibia > Anura > Myobatrachidae > Crinia > Crinia signifera. The sequence continues at coordinate 233,909,307 of NC_139219.1, read as the reverse complement.
CATATGCAGATACAGGCTGTATCCAAATGCCACTCACACACAGAATATAGGCATGTTGCATATCATTTTAATCAGCAGAAGCTGTTGATGCCCTAGGCAATTGCCTAGTTTGCCTATACCTAAGGCCGGCTCTGACACTGGTGCATTGACAGGGTGACCACAAATAATAGAATACTATCAATTGATTTATACCAGCCTAAAGGGATTATTTTCTATTGTAATATGTTAAAAAAAATTACCCTATGACTGGAAAGATCTGTTTATCACTGGAACTTGTACAGAGGCATGGTTTGAGCATTGCATCTTCTCAAGCAAGATATGTCAGATCACCAACTGACCCGGGCTATGGCCTGGGGGGATGGACGCTGGGTCTGCTGAGCGCAAGGTCATAGGTTCGAGTACAGACCAGTGTCTATCCTGTTATTTTTTTTTATTCTTCTTTCTTTACATATATAAATATATATCTCGCATATTCATGATTTAGGGTCTTGATGATTCTATTCAGTGTTTTTTTTTTAGTTGTTAGATGGAGAGGAGCAGAGAGCTGGCAGCCAGGGCTCTGCTACCTCCCTGACGCTGGCTCCGCCCACCACTCACAGTGAGCTCCGTGGCTGTGTCAGGAGCTCTTCCCGACAGGCAGCCAGCTTGGTCATGGTGACATATTGCCGGCCTGACAGCGATGCTTAACACTGGTGCATTGACAGGGTGACCACAAATAATAGAATACTATCAATTGATTTATACCAGCCTAAAGGGATTATTTTCTATTGTAATGTGTTAAAAAAAATTACCCTATGACTGGAAAGATCTGTTTATCACTGGAACTTGTACAGAGGCATGGTTTGAGCATTGCATCTTCTCAAGCAAGATATGTCAGAACGTCAACTGACCCGGGCTATGGCTTGGGGGGATGGACGCTGGGTCTGCTGAGCGCAAGGTCATAGGTTCGAGTACAGACCAGTGTCTATCCTGTTATTTTTTTTTATTCTTCTTTCTTTACATATATAAATATATATCTCGCATATTCATGATTTAGGGTCTTGATGATTCTATTCAGTGTTTTTTTTTTAGTTGTTAGATGGAGAGGAGCAGAGAGCTGGCAGCCAGGGCTCTGCTACCTCCCTGACGCTGGCTCCGCCCACCACTCACAGTGAGCTCCGTGGCTGTGTCAGGAGCTCTTCCCGACAGGCAGCCAGCTTGGTCATGGTGACATATTGCCGGCCTGACAGCGATGCTTAACACTGGTGCATTGACAGGGTGACCACAAATAATAGAATACTATCAATTGATTTATACCAGCCTAAAGGGATTATTTTCTATTGTAATGTGTTAAAAAAAATTACCCTATGACTGGAAAGATCTGTTTATCACTGGAACTTGTACAGAGGCATGGTTTGAGCATTGCATCTTCTCAAGCAAGATATGTCAGAACGTCAACTGACCCGGGCTATGGCCTGGGGGGATGGACGCTGGGTCTGCTGAGTGCAAGGTCATAGGTTCGAGTACAGACCAGTGTCTATCCTGTTATTTTTTTTTATTCTTCTTTCTTTACATATATAAATATATATCTCGCATATTCATGATTTAGGGTCTTGATGATTCTATTCAGTGTTTTTTTTTTTAGTTGTTAGATGGAGAGGAGCAGAGAGCTGGCAGCCAGGGCTCTGCTACCTCCCTGACGCTGGCTCCGCCCACCACTCACAGTGAGCTCCGTGGCTGTGTCAGGAGCTCTTCCCGACAGGCAGCCAGCTTGGTCATGGTGACATATTGCCGGCCTGACAGCGATGCTTAACACTGGTCAGAGCCGGCCCTAGCCTAAATGACGCCCTAGGCAAGATTTTGGCTGGTGCCCCCTAGCAACGCCACTAGTTCCGCCTCTGACCCTGCTCCCCTTTCCCAGCACCATCAACCCTCATCATAGCAGTCATCATTTTGGTGCCCCTACCCGCAATATTTTAAATAGAAACAGTGCACACATTCGGTACGCAGCCCAAACAGGGGTGTGTTCTTGCTGGGAAGGGGCATGGCCACCCAATAGTACCCACAATTCAAATTATGCCACACAGTAGTGCAACTTTATTCACATTATATCATGCGATGGTGTCCCTTATTCACGTTACATAACACAGTAGTACAACTTTACCTTATGTACATTACTCCTCACATTATTCACATTATACCCTTAGAAAAAAATCCTGAGAAAATATTTTATTTTAAGCACCTCCATGGCCACACTGCAACCCAGCACAAAGCAGTGTGTGCTGTGCAGAGGAGAAGAGCTGCAGCTGCTGCTGCTGCTGCTGTCACTTAAGGAGAGGGGGCCCGGGGCCCCCACTGGGCCCTTCCATCAGACTTTGGCCTGGGTAATTTGTACCCCCTACCCCTTTCTCTCGGTACCCCTGATAATGCCACACAGTAATGCCCCTAACACATGACACACATTATTAATGTCCTTATATCAATAATGCCCCTTACACATATGTTGCACATTATTAATGCCCTTATACACATGACACACCTAATGTCCATTACACATATGTTGCACATAATAATGCCCTTATACACATAGGCCCTTATTCAGATCTGATCGCAGTACAAATTTGTTTGGAAAATGGGCAAAACCATGTGCACTGCAGGTGGGGCAGATGTAACATGTGCAGAGAGAGTTAAATTTGGGTGGGGTGTGTTGAAACGTAAAATCTAAATTGCAGTGTAAAAATAATGCAGCCAGTATTTACCCTGCACAGAAACAAAATAACTCACGCAAATCTAACTCTGTCTGCACATGTTACATCTGCCCCACCTGCAGTGCACATGGTTTTGCCCATTTTCCAAACAAATTTGTACTGCGATCAGATCTGAATAAAGGCCATAATGCCTGTTACACATATGTCGCACATTATTAATGCATTTATACATGACACACATAATGCCCCTTACACATATGCCGAACACTATTGCACAACCAACCCACCCCCAGACAGCACTCGCACAGCCGCTAACACTGTGACCTCTGCCTCTGCTTGGATACAGATGTTTCCTCATACATCTTGCCTCAATAAGCCATGCAGCTCCTGGCCAGTTCTGCTAACGTTGGGTGCATTTTTTGCTGAAAATTCGTCTTATTTGCATTGTTATGACCAGCACACACACGGAGCTTCCGATGATTAAAATGATATGTGGCATGCCTATATTCTGTGTGCGACTGTGGCTGTACCTGCATAGAGAATGCTATGTTACAGTGATCTCCATGAATACACTATTTCATATGCAGATACAGGCTGTATCCAAATGCCACTCACACACAGAATATAGGCATGTTGCATATCATTTTAATCAGCAGAAGCTGTTGATGCCCTAGGCAATTGCCTAGTTTGCCTATACCTAAGGCCGGCTCTGACACTGGTGCATTGACAGGGTGACCACAAATAATAGAATACTATCAATTGATTTATACCAGCCTAAAGGGATTATTTTCTATTGTAATATGTTAAAAAAAATTACCCTATGACTGGAAAGATCTGTTTATCACTGGAACTTGTACAGAGGCATGGTTTGAGCATTGCATCTTCTCAAGCAAGATATGTCAGATCACCAACTGACCCGGGCTATGGCCTGGGGGGATGGACGCTGGGTCTGCTGAGCGCAAGGTCATAGGTTCGAGTACAGACCAGTGTCTATCCTGTTATTTTTTTTTATTCTTCTTTCTTTACATATATAAATATATATCTCGCATATTCATGATTTAGGGTCTTGATGATTCTATTCAGTGTTTTTTTTTTAGTTGTTAGATGGAGAGGAGCAGAGAGCTGGCAGCCAGGGCTCTGCTACCTCCCTGACGCTGGCTCCGCCCACCACTCACAGTGAGCTCCGTGGCTGTGTCAGGAGCTCTTCCCGACAGGCAGCCAGCTTGGTCATGGTGACATATTGCCGGCCTGACAGCGATGCTTAACACTGGTGCATTGACAGGGTGACCACAAATAATAGAATACTATCAATTGATTTATACCAGCCTAAAGGGATTATTTTCTATTGTAATGTGTTAAAAAAAATTACCCTATGACTGGAAAGATCTGTTTATCACTGGAACTTGTACAGAGGCATGGTTTGAGCATTGCATCTTCTCAAGCAAGATATGTCAGAACATCAACTGACCCGGGCTATGGCCTGGGGGGATGGACGCTGGGTCTGCTGAGCGCAAGGTCATAGGTTCGAGTACAGACCAGTGTCTATCCTGTTATTTTTTTTTATTCTTCTTTCTTTACATATATAAATATATATCTCGCATATTCATGATTTAGGGTCTTGATGATTCTATTCAGTGTTTTTTTTTTAGTTGTTAGATGGAGAGGAGCAGAGAGCTGGCAGCCAGGGCTCTGCTACCTCCCTGACGCTGGCTCCGCCCACCACTCACAGTGAGCTCCGTGGCTGTGTCAGGAGCTCTTCCCGACAGGCAGCCAGCTTGGTCATGGTGACATATTGCCGGCCTGACAGCGATGCTTAACACTGGTCAGAGCCGGCCCTAGCCTAAATGACGCCCTAGGCAAGATTTTGGCTGGTGCCCCCTAGCAACGCCACTAGTTCCGCCTCTGACCCTGCTCCCCTTTCCCAGCACCATCAACCCTCATCATAGCAGTCATCATTTTGGTGCCCCTACCCGCAATATTTTAAATAGAAACAGTGCACACATTCGGTACGCAGCCCAAACAGGGGTGTGTTCTTGCTGGGAAGGGGCATGGCCACCCAATAGTACCCACAATTAAAATTATGCCACACAGTAGTGCAACTTTATTCACATTATATCATGCGATGGTGTCCCTTATTCACGTTACATAACACAGTAGTACAACTTTACCTTATGTACATTACTCCTCACATTATTCACATTATACCCTTAGAAAAAAATCCTGAGAAAATATTTTATTTTAAGCACCTCCATGGCCACACTGCAACCCAGCACAAAGCAGTGTGTGCTGGGCAGAGGAGAAGAGCTGCAGCTGCTGCTGCTGCTGCTGTCACTTAAGGAGAGGGGGCCCGGGGCCCCCACTGGGCCCTTCCATCAGACTTTGGCCTGGGTAATTTGTACCCCCTACCCCTTTCTCTCGGTACCCCTGATAATGCCACACAGTAATGCCCCTAACACATGACACACATTATTAATGTCCTTATATCAATAATGCCCCTTACACATATGTTGCACATTATTAATGCCCTTATACACATGACACACCTAATGTCCATTACACATATGTTGCACATAATAATGCCCTTATACACATAGGCCCTTATTCAGATCTGATCGCAGTACAAATTTGTTTGGAAAATGGGCAAAACCATGTGCACTGCAGGTGGGGCAGATGTAACATGTGCAGAGAGAGTTAAATTTGGGTGGGGTGTGTTGAAACGTAAAATCTAAATTGCAGTGTAAAAATAATGCAGCCAGTATTTACCCTGCACAGAAACAAAATAACTCACGCAAATCTAACTCTGTCTGCACATGTTACATCTGCCCCACCTGCAGTGCACATGGTTTTGCCCATTTTCCAAACAAATTTGTACTGCGATCAGATCTGAATAAAGGCCATAATGCCTGTTACACATATGTCGCACATTATTAATGCATTTATACATGACACACATAATGCCCCTTACACATATGCCGAACACTATTGCACAACCAACCCACCCCCAGACAGCACTCGCACAGCCGCTAACACTGTGACCTCTGCCTCTGCTTGGATACAGATGTTTCCTCATACATCTTGCCTCAATAAGCCATGCAGCTCCTGGCCAGTTCTGCTAACGTTGGGTGCATTTTTTGCTGAAAATTCGTCTTATTTGCATTGTTATGACCAGCACACACACGGAGCTTCCGATGATTAAAATGATATGTGGCATGCCTATATTCTGTGTGCGACTGTGGCTGTACCTGCATAGAGAATGCTATGTTACAGTGATCTCCATGAATACACTATTTCATATGCAGATACAGGCTGTATCCAAATGCCACTCACACACAGAATATAGGCATGTTGCATATCATTTTAATCAGCAGAAGCTGTTGATGCCCTAGGCAATTGCCTAGTTTGCCTATACCTAAGGCCGGCTCTGACACTGGTGCATTGACAGGGTGACCACAAATAATAGAATACTATCAATTGATTTATACCAGCCTAAAGGGATTATTTTCTATTGTAATATGTTAAAAAAAATTACCCTATGACTGGAAAGATCTGTTTATCACTGGAACTTGTACAGAGGCATGGTTTGAGCATTGCATCTTCTCAAGCAAGATATGTCAGATCACCAACTGACCCGGGCTATGGCCTGGGGGGATGGACGCTGGGTCTGCTGAGCGCAAGGTCATAGGTTCGAGTACAGACCAGTGTCTATCCTGTTATTTTTTTTTATTCTTCTTTCTTTACATATATAAATATATATCTCGCATATTCATGATTTAGGGTCTTGATGATTCTATTCAGTGTTTTTTTTTTAGTTGTTAGATGGAGAGGAGCAGAGAGCTGGCAGCCAGGGCTCTGCTACCTCCCTGACGCTGGCTCCGCCCACCACTCACAGTGAGCTCCGTGGCTGTGTCAGGAGCTCTTCCCGACAGGCAGCCAGCTTGGTCATGGTGACATATTGCCGGCCTGACAGCGATGCTTAACACTGGTGCATTGACAGGGTGACCACAAATAATAGAATACTATCAATTGATTTATACCAGCCTAAAGGGATTATTTTCTATTGTAATGTGTTAAAAAAAATTACCCTATGACTGGAAAGATCTGTTTATCACTGGAACTTGTACAGAGGCATGGTTTGAGCATTGCATCTTCTCAAGCAAGATATGTCAGAACATCAACTGACCCGGGCTATGGCCTGGGGGGATGGACGCTGGGTCTGCTGAGCGCAAGGTCATAGGTTCGAGTACAGACCAGTGTCTATCCTGTTATTTTTTTTTATTCTTCTTTCTTTACATATATAAATATATATCTCGCATATTCATGATTTAGGGTCTTGATGATTCTATTCAGTGTTTTTTTTTTAGTTGTTAGATGGAGAGGAGCAGAGAGCTGGCAGCCAGGGCTCTGCTACCTCCCTGACGCTGGCTCCGCCCACCACTCACAGTGAGCTCCGTGGCTGTGTCAGGAGCTCTTCCCGACAGGCAGCCAGCTTGGTCATGGTGACATATTGCCGGCCTGACAGCGATGCTTAACACTGGTCAGAGCCGGCCCTAGCCTAAATGACGCCCTAGGCAAGATTTTGGCTGGTGCCCCCTAGCAACGCCACTAGTTCCGCCTCTGACCCTGCTCCCCTTTCCCAGCACCATCAACCCTCATCATAGCAGTCATCATTTTGGTGCCCCTACCCGCAATATTTTAAATAGAAACAGTGCACACATTCGGTACGCAGCCCAAACAGGGGTGTGTTCTTGCTGGGAAGGGGCATGGCCACCCAATAGTACCCACAATTAAAATTATGCCACACAGTAGTGCAACTTTATTCACATTATATCATGCGATGGTGTCCCTTATTCACGTTACATAACACAGTAGTACAACTTTACCTTATGTACATTACTCCTCACATTATTCACATTATACCCTTAGAAAAAAATCCTGAGAAAATATTTTATTTTAAGCACCTCCATGGCCACACTGCAACCCAGCACAAAGCAGTGTGTGCTGGGCAGAGGAGAAGAGCTGCAGCTGCTGCTGCTGCTGCTGTCACTTAAGGAGAGGGGGCCCGGGGCCCCCACTGGGCCCTTCCATCAGACTTTGGCCTGGGTAATTTGTACCCCCTACCCCTTTCTCTCGGTACCCCTGATAATGCCACACAGTAATGCCCCTAACACATGACACACATTATTAATGTCCTTATATCAATAATGCCCCTTACACATATGTTGCACATTATTAATGCCCTTATACACATGACACACCTAATGTCCATTACACATATGTTGCACATAATAATGCCCTTATACACATAGGCCCTTATTCAGATCTGATCGCAGTACAAATTTGTTTGGAAAATGGGCAAAACCATGTGCACTGCAGGTGGGGCAGATGTAACATGTGCAGAGAGAGTTAAATTTGGGTGGGGTGTGTTGAAACGTAAAATCTAAATTGCAGTGTAAAAATAATGCAGCCAGTATTTACCCTGCACAGAAACAAAATAACTCACGCAAATCTAACTCTGTCTGCACATGTTACATCTGCCCCACCTGCAGTGCACATGGTTTTGCCCATTTTCCAAACAAATTTGTACTGCGATCAGATCTGAATAAAGGCCATAATGCCTGTTACACATATGTCGCACATTATTAATGCATTTATACATGACACACATAATGCCCCTTACACATATGCCGAACACTATTGCACAACCAACCCACCCCCAGACAGCACTCGCACAGCCGCTAACACTGTGACCTCTGCCTCTGCTTGGATACAGATGTTTCCTCATACATCTTGCCTCAATAAGCCATGCAGCTCCTGGCCAGTTCTGCTAACGTTGGGTGCATTTTTTGCTGAAAATTCGTCTTATTTGCATTGTTATGACCAGCACACACACGGAGCTTCCGATGATTAAAATGATATGTGGCATGCCTATATTCTGTGTGCGACTGTGGCTGTACCTGCATAGAGAATGCTATGTTACAGTGATCTCCATGAATACACTATTTCATATGCAGATACAGGCTGTATCCAAATGCCACTCACACACAGAATATAGGCATGTTGCATATCATTTTAATCAGCAGAAGCTGTTGATGCCCTAGGCAATTGCCTAGTTTGCCTATACCTAAGGCCGGCTCTGACACTGGTGCATTGACAGGGTGACCACAAATAATAGAATACTATCAATTGATTTATACCAGCCTAAAGGGATTATTTTCTATTGTAATATGTTAAAAAAAATTACCCTATGACTGGAAAGATCTGTTTATCACTGGAACTTGTACAGAGGCATGGTTTGAGCATTGCATCTTCTCAAGCAAGATATGTCAGATCACCAACTGACCCGGGCTATGGCCTGGGGGGATGGACGCTGGGTCTGCTGAGCGCAAGGTCATAGGTTCGAGTACAGACCAGTGTCTATCCTGTTATTTTTTTTTATTCTTCTTTCTTTACATATATAAATATATATCTCGCATATTCATGATTTAGGGTCTTGATGATTCTATTCAGTGTTTTTTTTTTAGTTGTTAGATGGAGAGGAGCAGAGAGCTGGCAGCCAGGGCTCTGCTACCTCCCTGACGCTGGCTCCGCCCACCACTCACAGTGAGCTCCGTGGCTGTGTCAGGAGCTCTTCCCGACAGGCAGCCAGCTTGGTCATGGTGACATATTGCCGGCCTGACAGCGATGCTTAACACTGGTGCATTGACAGGGTGACCACAAATAATAGAATACTATCAATTGATTTATACCAGCCTAAAGGGATTATTTTCTATTGTAATGTGTTAAAAAAAATTACCCTATGACTGGAAAGATCTGTTTATCACTGGAACTTGTACAGAGGCATGGTTTGAGCATTGCATCTTCTCAAGCAAGATATGTCAGAACATCAACTGACCCGGGCTATGGCCTGGGGGGATGGACGCTGGGTCTGCTGAGCGCAAGGTCATAGGTTCGAGTACAGACCAGTGTCTATCCTGTTATTTTTTTTTATTCTTCTTTCTTTACATATATAAATATATATCTCGCATATTCATGATTTAGGGTCTTGATGATTCTATTCAGTGTTTTTTTTTTAGTTGTTAGATGGAGAGGAGCAGAGAGCTGGCAGCCAGGGCTCTGCTACCTCCCTGACGCTGGCTCCGCCCACCACTCACAGTGAGCTCCGTGGCTGTGTCAGGAGCTCTTCCCGACAGGCAGCCAGCTTGGTCATGGTGACATATTGCCGGCCTGACAGCGATGCTTAACACTGGTCAGAGCCGGCCCTAGCCTAAATGACGCCCTAGGCAAGATTTTGGCTGGTGCCCCCTAGCAACGCCACTAGTTCCGCCTCTGACCCTGCTCCCCTTTCCCAGCACCATCAACCCTCATCATAGCAGTCATCATTTTGGTGCCCCTACCCGCAATATTTTAAATAGAAACAGTGCACACATTCGGTACGCAGCCCAAACAGGGGTGTGTTCTTGCTGGGAAGGGGCATGGCCACCCAATAGTACCCACAATTCAAATTAGGCCACACAGTAGTGCAACTTTATTCACATTATATCATGCGATGGTGTCCCTTATTCACGTTACATAACACAGTAGTACCACTTTACCTTATGTACATTACTCCTCACATTATTCACATTATACCCTTAGAAAAAAATCCTGAGAAAATATTTTATTTTAAGCACCTCCATGGCCACACTGCAACCCAGCACAAAGCAGTGTGTGCTGGGCAGAGGAGAAGAGCTGCAGCTGCTGCTGCTGCTGCTGTCACTTAAGGAGAGGGGGCCCGGGGCCCCCACTGGGCCCTTCCATCAGACTTTGGCCTGGGTAATTTGTACCCCCTACCCCTTTCTCTCGGTACCCCTGATAATGCCACACAGTAATGCCCCTTACACATATGTTGCACATTATTAATGCCCTTATACACATGACACACCTAATGTCCATTACACATATGTTGCACATAATTAATGCCCTTATACACATAGGCCCTTATTCAGATCTGATCGCAGTACAAATTTGTTTGGAAAATGGGCAAAACCATGTGCACTGCAGGTGGGGCAGATGTAACATGTGCAGAGAGAGTTAAATTTGGGTGGGGTGTGTTGAAACGTAAAATCTAAATTGCAGTGTAAAAATAATGCAGCCAGTATTTACCCTGCACAGAAACAAAATAACTCACGCAAATCTAACTCTGTCTGCACATGTTACATCTGCCCCACCTGCAGTGCACATGGTTTTGCCCATTTTCCAAACAAATTTGTACTGCGATCAGATCTGAATAAAGGCCATAATGCCTGTTACACATATGTCGCACATTATTAATGCATTTATACATGACACACATAATGCCCCTTACACATATGCCGAACACTATTGCACAACCAACCCACCCCCAGACAGCACTCGCACAGCCGCTAACACTGTGACCTCTGCCTCTGCTTGGATACAGATGTTTCCTCATACATCTTGCCTCAATAAGCCATGCAGCTCCTGGCCAGTTCTGCTAACGTTGGGTGCATTTTTTGCTGAAAATTCGTCTTATTTGCATTGTTATGACCAGCACACACACGGAGCTTCCGATGATTAAAATGATATGTGGCATGCCTATATTCTGTGTGCGACTGTGGCTGTACCTGCATAGAGAATGCTATGTTACAGTGATCTCCATGAATACACTATTTCATATGCAGATACAGGCTGTATCCAAATGCCACTCACACACAGAATATAGGCATGTTGCATATCATTTTAATCAGCAGAAGCTGTTGATGCCCTAGGCAATTGCCTAGTTTGCCTATACCTAAGGCCGGCTCTGACACTGGTGCATTGACAGGGTGACCACAAATAATAGAATACTATCAATTGATTTATACCAGCCTAAAGGGATTATTTTCTATTGTAATATGTTAAAAAAAATTACCCTATGACTGGAAAGATCTGTTTATCACTGGAACTTGTACAGAGGCATGGTTTGAGCATTGCATCTTCTCAAGCAAGATATGTCAGATCACCAACTGACCCGGGCTATGGCCTGGGGGGATGGACGCTGGGTCTGCTGAGCGCAAGGTCATAGGTTCGAGTACAGACCAGTGTATATCCTGTTATTTTTTTTTATTCTTCTTTCTTTACATATATAAATATATATCTCGCATATTCATGATTTAGGGTCTTGATGATTCTATTCAGTGTTTTTTTTTTAGTTGTTAGATGGAGAGGAGCAGAGAGCTGGCAGCCAGGGCTCTGCTACCTCCCTGACGCTGGCTCCGCCCACCACTCACAGTGAGCTCCGTGGCTGTGTCAGGAGCTCTTCCCGACAGGCAGCCAGCTTGGTCATGGTGACATATTGCCGGCCTGACAGCGATGCTTAACACTGGTGCATTGACAGGGTGACCACAAATAATAGAATACTATCAATTGATTTATACCAGCCTAAAGGGATTATTTTCTATTGTAATGTGTTAAAAAAAATTACCCTATGACTGGAAAGATCTGTTTATCACTGGAACTTGTACAGAGGCATGGTTTGAGCATTGCATCTTCTCAAGCAAGATATGTCAGAAAATCAACTGACCCGGGCTATGGCCTGGGGGGATGGACGCTGGGTCTGCTGAGCGCAAGGTCATAGGTTCGAGTACAGACCAGTGTCTATCCTGTTATTTTTTTTTATTCTTCTTTCTTTACATATATAAATATATATCTCGCATATTCATGATTTAGGGTCTTGATGATTCTATTCAGTGGGTTTTTTTTTAGTTGTTAGATGGAGAGGAGCAGAGAGCTGGCAGCCAGGGCTCTGCTACCTCCCTGACGCTGGCTCCGCCCACCACTCACAGTGAGCTCCGTGGCTGTGTCAGGAGCTCTTCCCGACAGGCAGCCAGCTTGGTCATGGTGACATATTGCCGGCCTGACAGCGATGCTTAACACTGGTCAGAGCCGGCCCTAGCCTAAATGACGCCCTAGGCAAGATTTTGGCTGGTGCCCCCTAGCAACGCCACTAGTTCCGCCTCTGACCCTGCTCCCCTTTCCCAGCACCATCAACCCTCATCATAGCAGTCATCATTTTGGTGCCCCTACCCGCAATATTTTAAATAGAAACAGTGCACACATTCGGTACGCAGCCCAAACAGGGGTGTGTTCTTGCTGGGAAGGGGCATGGCCACCCAATAGTACCCACAATTAAAATTATGCCACACAGTAGTGCAACTTTATTCACATTATATCATGCGATGGTGTCCCTTATTCACGTTACATAACACAGTAGTACAACTTTACCTTATGTACATTACTCCTCACATTATTCACATTATACCCTTAGAAAAAAATCCTGAGAAAATATTTTATTTTAAGCACCTCCATGGCCACACTGCAACCCAGCACAAAGCAGTGTGTGCTGGGCAGAGGAGAAGAGCTGCAGCTGCTGCTGCTGCTGCTGTCACTTAAGGAGAGGGGGCCCGGGGCCCCCACTGGGCCCTTCCATCAGACTTTGGCCTGGGTAATTTGTACCCCCTACCCCTTTCTCTCGGTACCCCTGATAATGCCACACAGTAATGCCCCTAACACATGACACACATTATTAATGTCCTTATATCAATAATGCCCCTTACACATATGTTGCACATTATTAATGCCCTTATACACATGACACACCTAATGTCCATTACACATATGTTGCACATAATAATGCCCTTATACACATAGGCCCTTATTCAGATCTGATCGCAGTACAAATTTGTTTGGAAAATGGGCAAAACCATGTGCACTGCAGGTGGGGCAGATGTAACATGTGCAGAGAGAGTTAAATTTGGGTGGGGTGTGTTGAAACGTAAAATCTAAATTGCAGTGTAAAAATAATGCAGCCAGTATTTACCCTGCACAGAAACAAAATAACTCACGCAAATCTAACTCTGTCTGCACATGTTACATCTGCCCCACCTGCAGTGCACATGGTTTTGCCCATTTTCCAAACAAATTTGTACTGCGATCAGATCTGAATAAAGGCCATAATGCCTGTTACACATATGTCGCACATTATTAATGCATTTATACATGACACACATAATGCCCCTTACACATATGCCGAACACTATTGCACAACCAACCCACCCCCAGACAGCACTCGCACAGCCGCTAACACTGTGACCTCTGCCTCTGCTTGGATACAGATGTTTCCTCATACATCTTGCCTCAATAAGCCATGCAGCTCCTGGCCAGTTCTGCTAACGTTGGGTGCATTTTTTGCTGAAAATTCGTCTTATTTGCATTGTTATGACCAGCACACACACGGAGCTTCCGATGATTAAAATGATATGTGGCATGCCTATATTCTGTGTGCGACTGTGGCTGTACCTGCATAGAGAATGCTATGTTACAGTGATCTCCATGAATACACTATTTCATATGCAGATACAGGCTGTATCCAAATGCCACTCACACACAGAATATAGGCATGTTGCATATCATTTTAATCAGCAGAAGCTGTTGATGCCCTAGGCAATTGCCTAGTTTGCCTATACCTAAGGCCGGCTCTGACACTGGTGCATTGACAGGGTGACCACAAATAATAGAATACTATCAATTGATTTATACCAGCCTAAAGGGATTATTTTCTATTGTAATATGTTAAAAAAAATTACCCTATGACTGGAAAGATCTGTTTATCACTGGAACTTGTACAGAGGCATGGTTTGAGCATTGCATCTTCTCAAGCAAGATATGTCAGATCACCAACTGACCCGGGCTATGGCCTGGGGGGATGGACGCTGGGTCTGCTGAGCGCAAGGTCATAGGTTCGAGTACAGACCAGTGTCTATCCTGTTATTTTTTTTTATTCTTCTTTCTTTACATATATAAATATATATCTCGCATATTCATGATTTAGGGTCTTGATGATTCTATTCAGTGTTTTTTTTTTAGTTGTTAGATGGAGAGGAGCAGAGAGCTGGCAGCCAGGGCTCTGCTACCTCCCTGACGCTGGCTCCGCCCACCACTCACAGTGAGCTCCGTGGCTGTGTCAGGAGCTCTTCCCGACAGGCAGCCAGCTTGGTCATGGTGACATATTGCCGGCCTGACAGCGATGCTTAACACTGGTGCATTGACAGGGTGACCACAAATAATAGAATACTATCAATTGATTTATACCAGCCTAAAGGGATTATTTTCTATTGTAATGTGTTAAAAAAAATTACCCTATGACTGGAAAGATCTGTTTATCACTGGAACTTGTACAGAGGCATGGTTTGAGCATTGCATCTTCTCAAGCAAGATATGTCAGAACATCAACTGACCCGGGCTATGGCCTGGGGGGATGGACGCTGGGTCTGCTGAGCGCAAGGTCATAGGTTCGAGTACAGACCAGTGTCTATCCTGTTATTTTTTTTTATTCTTCTTTCTTTACATATATAAATATATATCTCGCATATTCATGATTTAGGGTCTTGATGATTCTATTCAGTGTTTTTTTTTTAGTTGTTAGATGGAGAGGAGCAGAGAGCTGGCAGCCAGGGCTCTGCTACCTCCCTGACGCTGGCTCCGCCCACCACTCACAGTGAGCTCCGTGGCTGTGTCAGGAGCTCTTCCCGACAGGCAGCCAGCTTGGTCATGGTGACATATTGCCGGCCTGACAGCGATGCTTAACACTGGTCAGAGCCGGCCCTAGCCTAAATGACGCCCTAGGCAAGATTTTGGCTGGTGCCCCCTAGCAACGCCACTAGTTCCGCCTCTGACCCTGCTCCCCTTTCCCAGCACCATCAACCCTCATCATAGCAGTCATCATTTTGGTGCCCCTACCCGCAATATTTTAAATAGAAACAGTGCACACATTCGGTACGCAGCCCAAACAGGGGTGTGTTCTTGCTGGGAAGGGGCATGGCCACCCAATAGTACCCACAATTCAAATTAGGCCACACAGTAGTGCAACTTTATTCACATTATATCATGCGATGGTGTCCCTTATTCACGTTACATAACACAGTAGTACCACTTTACCTTATGTACATTACTCCTCACATTATTCACATTATACCCTTAGAAAAAAATCCTGAGAAAATATTTTATTTTAAGCACCTCCATGGCCACACTGCAACCCAGCACAAAGCAGTGTGTGCTGGGCAGAGGAGAAGAGCTGCAGCTGCTGCTGCTGCTGCTGTCACTTAAGGAGAGGGGGCCCGGGGCCCCCACTGGGCCCTTCCATCAGACTTTGGCCTGGGTAATTTGTACCCCCTACCCCTTTCTCTCGGTACCCCTGATAATGCCACACAGTAATGCCCCTTACACATATGTTGCACATTATTAATGCCCTTATACACATGACACACCTAATGTCCATTACACATATGTTGCACATAATTAATGCCCTTATACACATAGGCCCTTATTCAGATCTGATCGCAGTACAAATTTGTTTGGAAAATGGGCAAAACCATGTGCACTGCAGGTGGGGCAGATGTAACATGTGCAGAGAGAGTTAAATTTGGGTGGGGTGTGTTGAAACGTAAAATCTAAATTGCAGTGTAAAAATAATGCAGCCAGTATTTACCCTGCACAGAAACAAAATAACTCACGCAAATCTAACTCTGTCTGCACATGTTACATCTGCCCCACCTGCAGTGCACATGGTTTTGCCCATTTTCCAAACAAATTTGTACTGCGATCAGATCTGAATAAAGGCCATAATGCCTGTTACACATATGTCGCACATTATTAATGCATTTATACATGACACACATAATGCCCCTTACACATATGCCGAACACTATTGCACAACCAACCCACCCCCAGACAGCACTCGCACAGCCGCTAACACTGTGACCTCTGCCTCTGCTTGGATACAGATGTTTCCTCATACATCTTGCCTCAATAAGCCATGCAGCTCCTGGCCAGTTCTGCTAACGTTGGGTGCATTTTTTGCTGAAAATTCGTCTTATTTGCATTGTTATGACCAGCACACACACGGAGCTTCCGATGATTAAAATGATATGTGGCATGCCTATATTCTGTGTGCGACTGTGGCTGTACCTGCATAGAGAATGCTATGTTACAGTGATCTCCATGAATACACTATTTCATATGCAGATACAGGCTGTATCCAAATGCCACTCACACACAGAATATAGGCATGTTGCATATCATTTTAATCAGCAGAAGCTGTTGATGCCCTAGGCAATTGCCTAGTTTGCCTATACCTAAGGCCGGCTCTGACACTGGTGCATTGACAGGGTGACCACAAATAATAGAATACTATCAATTGATTTATACCAGCCTAAAGGGATTATTTTCTATTGTAATATGTTAAAAAAAATTACCCTATGACTGGAAAGATCTGTTTATCACTGGAACTTGTACAGAGGCATGGTTTGAGCATTGCATCTTCTCAAGCAAGATATGTCAGATCACCAACTGACCCGGGCTATGGCCTGGGGGGATGGACGCTGGGTCTGCTGAGCGCAAGGTCATAGGTTCGAGTACAGACCAGTGTATATCCTGTTATTTTTTTTTATTCTTCTTTCTTTACATATATAAATATATATCTCGCATATTCATGATTTAGGGTCTTGATGATTCTATTCAGTGTTTTTTTTTTAGTTGTTAGATGGAGAGGAGCAGAGAGCTGGCAGCCAGGGCTCTGCTACCTCCCTGACGCTGGCTCCGCCCACCACTCACAGTGAGCTCCGTGGCTGTGTCAGGAGCTCTTCCCGACAGGCAGCCAGCTTGGTCATGGTGACATATTGCCGGCCTGACAGCGATGCTTAACACTGGTGCATTGACAGGGTGACCACAAATAATAGAATACTATCAATTGATTTATACCAGCCTAAAGGGATTATTTTCTATTGTAATGTGTTAAAAAAAATTACCCTATGACTGGAAAGATCTGTTTATCACTGGAACTTGTACAGAGGCATGGTTTGAGCATTGCATCTTCTCAAGCAAGATATGTCAGAAAATCAACTGACCCGGGCTATGGCCTGGGGGGATGGACGCTGGGTCTGCTGAGCGCAAGGTCATAGGTTCGAGTACAGACCAGTGTCTATCCTGTTATTTTTTTTTATTCTTCTTTCTTTACATATATAAATATATATCTCGCATATTCATGATTTAGGGTCTTGATGATTCTATTCAGTGGTTTTTTTTTTAGTTGTTAGATGGAGAGGAGCAGAGAGCTGGCAGCCAGGGCTCTGCTACCTCCCTGACGCTGGCTCCGCCCACCACTCACAGTGAGCTCCGTGGCTGTGTCAGGAGCTCTTCCCGACAGGCAGCCAGCTTGGTCATGGTGACATATTGCCGGCCTGACAGCGATGCTTAACACTGGTCAGAGCCGGCCCTAGCCTAAATGACGCCCTAGGCAAGATTTTGGCTGGTGCCCCCTAGCAACGCCACTAGTTCCGCCTCTGACCCTGCTCCCCTTTCCCAGCACCATCAACCCTCATCATAGCAGTCATCATTTTGGTGCCCCTACCCGCAATATTTTAAATAGAAACAGTGCACACATTCGGTACGCAGCCCAAACAGGGGTGTGTTCTTGCTGGGAAGGGGCATGGCCACCCAATAGTACCCACAATTCAAATTATGCCACACAGTAGTGCAACTTTATTCACATTATATCATGCGATGGTGTCCCTTATTCACGTTACATAACACAGTAGTACCACTTTACCTTATGTACATTACTCCTCACATTATTCACATTATACCCTTAGAAAAAAATCCTGAGAAAATATTTTATTTTAAGCACCTCCATGGCCACACTGCAACCCAGCACAAAGCAGTGTGTGCTGGGCAGAGGAGAAGAGCTGCAGCTGCTGCTGCTGCTGTCACTTAAGGAGAGGGGGCCCGGGGCCCCCACTGGGCCCTTCCATCAGACTTTGGCCTGGGTAATTTGTACCCCCTACCCCTTTCTCTCGGTACCCCTGATAATGCCACACAGTAATGCCCCTAACACATGACACACATTATTAATGTCCTTATATCAATAATGCCCCTTACACATATGTTGCACATTATTAATGCCCTTATACACATGACACACCTAATGTCCATTACACATATGTTGCACATAATTAATGCCCTTATACACATAGGCCCTTATTCAGATCTGATCGCAGTACAAATTTGTTTGGAAAATGGGCAAAACCATGTGCACTGCAGGTGGGGCAGATGTAACATGTGCAGAGAGAGTTAAATTTGGGTGGGGTGTGTTGAAACGTAAAATCTAAATTGCAGTGTAAAAATAATGCAGCCAGTATTTACCCTGCACAGAAACAAAATAACTCACGCAAATCTAACTCTGTCTGCACATGTTACATCTGCCCCACCTGCAGTGCACATGGTTTTGCCCATTTTCCAAACAAATTTGTACTGCGATCAGATCTGAATAAAGGCCATAATGCCTGTTACACATATGTCGCACATTATTAATGCATTTATACATGACACACATAATGCCCCTTACACATATGCCGAACACTATTGCACAACCAACCCACCCCCAGACAGCACTCGCACAGCCGCTAACACTGTGACCTCTGCCTCTGCTTGGATACAGATGTTTCCTCATACATCTTGCCTCAATAAGCCATGCAGCTCCTGGCCAGTTCTGCTAACGTTGGGTGCATTTTTTGCTGAAAATTCGTCTTATTTGCATTGTTATGACCAGCACACACACGGAGCTTCCGATGATTAAAATGATATGTGGCATGCCTATATTCTGTGTGCGACTGTGGCTGTACCTGCATAGAGAATGCTATGTTACAGTGATCTCCATGAATACACTATTTCATATGCAGATACAGGCTGTATCCAAATGCCACTCACACACAGAATATAGGCATGTTGCATATCATTTTAATCAGCAGAAGCTGTTGATGCCCTAGGCAATTGCCTAGTTTGCCTATACCTAAGGCCGGCTCTGACACTGGTGCATTGACAGGGTGACCACAAATAATAGAATACTATCAATTGATTTATACCAGCCTAAAGGGATTATTTTCTATTGTAATATGTTAAAAAAAATTACCCTATGACTGGAAAGATCTGTTTATCACTGGAACTTGTACAGAGGCATGGTTTGAGCATTGCATCTTCTCAAGCAAGATATGTCAGATCACCAACTGACCCGGGCTATGGCCTGGGGGGATGGACGCTGGGTCTGCTGAGCGCAAGGTCATAGGTTCGAGTACAGACCAGTGTCTATCCTGTTATTTTTTTTTATTCTTCTTTCTTTACATATATAAATATATATCTCGCATATTCATGATTTAGGGTCTTGATGATTCTATTCAGTGTTTTTTTTTTAGTTGTTAGATGGAGAGGAGCAGAGAGCTGGCAGCCAGGGCTCTGCTACCTCCCTGACGCTGGCTCCGCCCACCACTCACAGTGAGCTCCGTGGCTGTGTCAGGAGCTCTTCCCGACAGGCAGCCAGCTTGGTCATGGTGACATATTGCCGGCCTGACAGCGATGCTTAACACTGGTGCATTGACAGGGTGACCACAAATAATAGAATACTATCAATTGATTTATACCAGCCTAAAGGGATTATTTTCTATTGTAATGTGTTAAAAAAAATTACCCTATGACTGGAAAGATCTGTTTATCACTGGAACTTGTACAGAGGCATGGTTTGAGCATTGCATCTTCTCAAGCAAGATATGTCAGAACATCAACTGACCCGGGCTATGGCCTGGGGGGATGGATGCTGGGTCTGCTGAGCGCAAGGTCATAGGTTCGAGTACAGACCAGTGTCTATCCTGTTATTTTTTTTTATTCTTCTTTCTTTACATATATAAATATATATCTCGCATATTCATGATTTAGGGTCTTGATGATTCTATTCAGTGTTTTTTTTTTTAGTTGTTAGATGGAGAGGAGCAGAGAGCTGGCAGCCAGGGCTCTGCTACCTCCCTGACGCTGGCTCCGCCCACCACTCACAGTGAGCTCTGTGGCTGTGTTAGGAGCTCTTCCCGACAGGCAGCCAGCTTGGTCATGGTGACATATTGCCGGCCTGACAGCGATGCTTAACACTGGTCAGAGCCGGCCCTAGCCTAAATGACGCCCTAGGCAAGATTTTGGCTGGTGCCCCCTAGCAACGCCACTAGTTCCGCCTCTGACCCTGCTCCCCTTTCCCAGCACCATCAACCCTCATCATAGCAGTCATCATTTTGGTGCCCCTACCCGCAATATTTTAAATAGAAACAGTGCACACATTCGGTACGCAGCCCAAACAGGGGTGTGTTCTTGCTGGGAAGGGGCATGGCCACCCAATAGTACCCACAATTCAAATTATGCCACACAGTAGTGCAACTTTATTCACATTATATCATGCGATGGTGTCCCTTATTCACGTTACATAACACAGTAGTACCACTTTACCTTATGTACATTACTCCTCACATTATTCACATTATACCCTTAGAAAAAAATCCTGAGAAAATATTTTATTTTAAGCACCTCCATGGCCACACTGCAACCCAGCACAAAGCAGTGTGTGCTGGGCAGAGGAGAAGAGCTGCAGCTGCTGCTGCTGCTGCTGTCACTTAAGGAGAGGGGGCCCGGGGCCCCCACTGGGCCCTTCCATCAGACTTTGGCCTGGGTAATTTGTACCCCCTACCCCTTTCTCTCGGTACCCCTGATAATGCCACACAGTAATGCCCCTTACACATATGTTGCACATTATTAATGCCCTTATACACATGACACACCTAATGTCCATTACACATATGTTGCACATAATTAATGCCCTTATACACATAGGCCCTTATTCAGATCTGATCGCAGTACAAATTTGTTTGGAAAATGGGCAAAACCATGTGCACTGCAGGTGGGGCAGATGTAACATGTGCAGAGAGAGTTAAATTTGGGTGGGGTGTGTTGAAACGTAAAATCTAAATTGCAGTGTAAAAATAATGCAGCCAGTATTTACCCTGCACAGAAACAAAATAACTCACGCAAATCTAACTCTGTCTGCACATGTTACATCTGCCCCACCTGCAGTGCACATGGTTTTGCCCATTTTCCAAACAAATTTGTACTGCGATCAGATCTGAATAAAGGCCATAATGCCTGTTACACATATGTCGCACATTATTAATGCATTTATACATGACACACATAATGCCCCTTACACATATGCCGAACACTATTGCACAACCAACCCACCCCCAGACAGCACTCGCACAGCCGCTAACACTGTGACCTCTGCCTCTGCTTGGATACAGATGTTTCCTCATACATCTTGCCTCAATAAGCCATGCAGCTCCTGGCCAGTTCTGCTAACGTTGGGTGCATTTTTTGCTGAAAATTCGTCTTATTTGCATTGTTATGACCAGCACACACACGGAGCTTCCGATGATTAAAATGATATGTGGCATGCCTATATTCTGTGTGCGACTGTGGCTGTACCTGCATAGAGAATGCTATGTTACAGTGATCTCCATGAATACACTATTTCATATGCAGATACAGGCTGTATCCAAATGCCACTCACACACAGAATATAGGCATGTTGCATATCATTTTAATCAGCAGAAGCTGTTGATGCCCTAGGCAATTGCCTAGTTTGCCTATACCTAAGGCCGGCTCTGACACTGGTGCATTGACAGGGTGACCACAAATAATAGAATACTATCAATTGATTTATACCAGCCTAAAGGGATTATTTTCTATTGTAATATGTTAAAAAAAATTACCCTATGACTGGAAAGATCTGTTTATCACTGGAACTTGTACAGAGGCATGGTTTGAGCATTGCATCTTCTCAAGCAAGATATGTCAGATCACCAACTGACCCGGGCTATGGCCTGGGGGGATGGACGCTGGGTCTGCTGAGCGCAAGGTCATAGGTTCGAGTACAGACCAGTGTCTATCCTGTTATTTTTTTTTATTCTTCTTTCTTTACATATATAAATATATATCTCGCATATTCATGATTTAGGGTCTTGATGATTCTATTCAGTGTTTTTTTTTTAGTTGTTAGATGGAGAGGAGCAGAGAGCTGGCAGCCAGGGCTCTGCTACCTCCCTGACGCTGGCTCCGCCCACCACTCACAGTGAGCTCCGTGGCTGTGTCAGGAGCTCTTCCCGACAGGCAGCCAGCTTGGTCATGGTGACATATTGCCGGCCTGACAGCGATGCTTAACACTGGTGCATTGACAGGGTGACCACAAATAATAGAATACTATCAATTGATTTATACCAGCCTAAAGGGATTATTTTCTATTGTAATGTGTTAAAAAAAATTACCCTATGACTGGAAAGATCTGTTTATCACTGGAACTTGTACAGAGGCATGGTTTGAGCATTGCATCTTCTCAAGCAAGATATGTCAGAACGTCAACTGACCCGGGCTATGGCCTGGGGGGATGGACGCTGGGTCTGCTGAGTGCAAGGTCATAGGTTCGAGTACAGACCAGTGTCTATCCTGTTATTTTTTTTTATTCTTCTTTCTTTACATATATAAATATATATCTCGCATATTCATGATTTAGGGTCTTGATGATTCTATTCAGTGTTTTTTTTTTTAGTTGTTAGATGGAGAGGAGCAGAGAGCTGGCAGCCAGGGCTCTGCTACCTCCCTGACGCTGGCTCCGCCCACCACTCACAGTGAGCTCCGTGGCTGTGTCAGGAGCTCTTCCCGACAGGCAGCCAGCTTGGTCATGGTGACATATTGCCGGCCTGACAGCGATGCTTAACACTGGTCAGAGCCGGCCCTAGCCTAAATGACGCCCTAGGCAAGATTTTGGCTGGTGCCCCCTAGCAACGCCACTAGTTCCGCCTCTGACCCTGCTCCCCTTTCCCAGCACCATCAACCCTCATCATAGCAGTCATCATTTTGGTGCCCCTACCCGCAATATTTTAAATAGAAACAGTGCACACATTCGGTACGCAGCCCAAACAGGGGTGTGTTCTTGCTGGGAAGGGGCATGGCCACCCAATAGTACCCACAATTCAAATTATGCCACACAGTAGTGCAACTTTATTCACATTATATCATGCGATGGTGTCCCTTATTCACGTTACATAACACAGTAGTACAACTTTACCTTATGTACATTACTCCTCACATTATTCACATTATACCCTTAGAAAAAAATCCTGAGAAAATATTTTATTTTAAGCACCTCCATGGCCACACTGCAACCCAGCACAAAGCAGTGTGTGCTGTGCAGAGGAGAAGAGCTGCAGCTGCTGCTGCTGCTGCTGTCACTTAAGGAGAGGGGGCCCGGGGCCCCCACTGGGCCCTTCCATCAGACTTTGGCCTGGGTAATTTGTACCCCCTACCCCTTTCTCTCGGTACCCCTGATAATGCCACACAGTAATGCCCCTAACACATGACACACATTATTAATGTCCTTATATCAATAATGCCCCTTACACATATGTTGCACATTATTAATGCCCTTATACACATGACACACCTAATGTCCATTACACATATGTTGCACATAATAATGCCCTTATACACATAGGCCCTTATTCAGATCTGATCGCAGTACAAATTTGTTTGGAAAATGGGCAAAACCATGTGCACTGCAGGTGGGGCAGATGTAACATGTGCAGAGAGAGTTAAATTTGGGTGGGGTGTGTTGAAACGTAAAATCTAAATTGCAGTGTAAAAATAATGCAGCCAGTATTTACCCTGCACAGAAACAAAATAACTCACGCAAATCTAACTCTGTCTGCACATGTTACATCTGCCCCACCTGCAGTGCACATGGTTTTGCCCATTTTCCAAACAAATTTGTACTGCGATCAGATCTGAATAAAGGCCATAATGCCTGTTACACATATGTCGCACATTATTAATGCATTTATACATGACACACATAATGCCCCTTACACATATGCCGAACACTATTGCACAACCAACCCACCCCCAGACAGCACTCGCACAGCCGCTAACACTGTGACCTCTGCCTCTGCTTGGATACAGATGTTTCCTCATACATCTTGCCTCAATAAGCCATGCAGCTCCTGGCCAGTTCTGCTAACGTTGGGTGCATTTTTTGCTGAAAATTCGTCTTATTTGCATTGTTATGACCAGCACACACACGGAGCTTCCGATGATTAAAATGATATGTGGCATGCCTATATTTTGTGTGCGACTGTGGCTGTACCTGCATAGAGAATGCTATGTTACAGTGATCTCCATGAATACACTATTTCATATGCAGATACAGGCTGTATCCAAATGCCACTCACACACAGAATATAGGCATGTTGCATATCATTTTAATCAGCAGAAGCTGTTGATGCCCTAGGCAATTGCCTAGTTTGCCTATACCTAAGGCCGGCTCTGACACTGGTGCATTGACAGGGTGACCACAAATAATAGAATACTATCAATTGATTTATACCAGCCTAAAGGGATTATTTTCTATTGTAATATGTTAAAAAAAATTACCCTATGACTGGAAAGATCTGTTTATCACTGGAACTTGTACAGAGGCATGGTTTGAGCATTGCATCTTCTCAAGCAAGATATGTCAGATCACCAACTGACCCGGGCTATGGCCTGGGGGGATGGACGCTGGGTCTGCTGAGCGCAAGGTCATAGGTTCGAGTACAGACCAGTGTCTATCCTGTTATTTTTTTTTATTCTTCTTTCTTTACATATATAAATATATATCTCGCATATTCATGATTTAGGGTCTTGATGATTCTATTCAGTGTTTTTTTTTTAGTTGTTAGATGGAGAGGAGCAGAGAGCTGGCAGCCAGGGCTCTGCTACCTCCCTGACGCTGG
Organism: Crinia signifera; assembly: GCF_055691185.1. NCBI lineage: Eukaryota > Metazoa > Chordata > Amphibia > Anura > Myobatrachidae > Crinia > Crinia signifera. Next base: position 233,883,899 of record NC_139219.1, on the reverse strand, counting down.
CTCCGCCCACCACTCACAGTGAGCTCCGTGGCTGTGTCAGGAGCTCTTCCCGACAGGCAGCCAGCTTGGTCATGGTGACATATTGCCGGCCTGACAGCGATGCTTAACACTGGTGCATTGACAGGGTGACCACAAATAATAGAATACTATCAATTGATTTATACCAGCCTAAAGGGATTATTTTCTATTGTAATGTGTTAAAAAAAATTACCCTATGACTGGAAAGATCTGTTTATCACTGGAACTTGTACAGAGGCATGGTTTGAGCATTGCATCTTCTCAAGCAAGATATGTCAGAACATCAACTGACCCGGGCTATGGCCTGGGGGGATGGACGCTGGGTCTGCTGAGCGCAAGGTCATAGGTTCGAGTACAGACCAGTGTCTATCCTGTTATTTTTTTTTATTCTTCTTTCTTTACATATATAAATATATATCTCGCATATTCATGATTTAGGGTCTTGATGATTCTATTCAGTGGTTTTTTTTTAGTTGTTAGATGGAGAGGAGCAGAGAGCTGGCAGCCAGGGCTCTGCTACCTCCCTGACGCTGGCTCCGCCCACCACTCACAGTGAGCTCCGTGGCTGTGTCAGGAGCTCTTCCCGACAGGCAGCCAGCTTGGTCATGGTGACATATTGCCGGCCTGACAGCGATGCTTAACACTGGTCAGAGCCGGCCCTAGCCTAAATGACGCCCTAGGCAAGATTTTGGCTGGTGCCCCCTAGCAACGCCACTAGTTCCGCCTCTGACCCTGCTCCCCTTTCCCAGCACCATCAACCCTCATCATAGCAGTCATCATTTTGGTGCCCCTACCCGCAATATTTTAAATAGAAACAGTGCACACATTCGGTACGCAGCCCAAACAGGGGTGTGTTCTTGCTGGGAAGGGGCATGGCCACCCAATAGTACCCACAATTCAAATTATGCCACACAGTAGTGCAACTTTATTCACATTATATCATGCGATGGTGTCCCTTATTCACGTTACATAACACAGTAGTACAACTTTACCTTATGTACATTACTCCTCACATTATTCACATTATACCCTTAGAAAAAAATCCTGAGAAAATATTTTATTTTAAGCACCTCCATGGCCACACTGCAACCCAGCACAAAGCAGTGTGTGCTGGGCAGAGGAGAAGAGCTGCAGCTGCTGCTGCTGCTGTCACTTAAGGAGAGGGGGCCCGGGGCCCCCACTGGGCCCTTCCATCAGACTTTGGCCTGGGTAATTTGTACCCCCTACCCCTTTCTCTCGGTACCCCTGATAATGCCACACAGTAATGCCCCTAACACATGACACACATTATTAATGTCCTTATATCAATAATGCCCCTTACACATATGTTGCACATTATTAATGCCCTTATACACATGACACACCTAATGTCCATTACACATATGTTGCACATAATAATGCCCTTATACACATAGGCCCTTATTCAGATCTGATCGCAGTACAAATTTGTTTGGAAAATGGGCAAAACCATGTGCACTGCAGGTGGGGCAGATGTAACATGTGCAGAGAGAGTTAAATTTGGGTGGGGTGTGTTGAAACGTAAAATCTAAATTGCAGTGTAAAAATAATGCAGCCAGTATTTACCCTGCACAGAAACAAAATAACTCACGCAAATCTAACTCTGTCTGCACATGTTACATCTGCCCCACCTGCAGTGCACATGGTTTTGCCCATTTTCCAAACAAATTTGTACTGCGATCAGATCTGAATAAAGGCCATAATGCCTGTTACACATATGTCGCACATTATTAATGCATTTATACATGACACACATAATGCCCCTTACACATATGCCGAACACTATTGCACAACCAACCCACCCCTAGACAGCACTCGCACAGCCGCTAACACTGTGACCTCTGCCTCTGCTTGGATACAGATGTTTCCTCATACATCTTGCCTCAATAAGCCATGCAGCTCCTGGCCAGTTCTGCTAACGTTGGGTGCATTTTTTGCTGAAAATTCGTCTTATTTGCATTGTTATGACCAGCACACACACGGAGCTTCCGATGATTAAAATGATATGTGGCATGCCTATATTCTGTGTGCGACTGTGGCTGTACCTGCATAGAGAATGCTATGTTACAGTGATCTCCATGAATACACTATTTCATATGCAGATACAGGCTGTATCCAAATGCCACTCACACACAGAATATAGGCATGTTGCATATCATTTTAATCAGCAGAAGCTGTTGATGCCCTAGGCAATTGCCTAGTTTGCCTATACCTAAGGCCGGCTCTGACACTGGTGCATTGACAGGGTGACCACAAATAATAGAATACTATCAATTGATTTATACCAGCCTAAAGGGATTATTTTCTATTGTAATATGTTAAAAAAAATTACCGTATGACTGGAAAGATCTGTTTATCACTGGAACTTGTACAGAGGCATGGTTTGAGCATTGCATCTTCTCAAGCAAGATATGTCAGATCACCAACTGACCCGGGCTATGGCCTGGGGGGATGGACGCTGGGTCTGCTGAGCGCAAGGTCATAGGTTCGAGTACAGACCAGTGTCTATCCTGTTATTTTTTTTTATTCTTCTTTCTTTACATATATAAATATATATCTCGCATATTCATGATTTAGGGTCTTGATGATTCTATTCAGTGTTTTTTTTTTAGTTGTTAGATGGAGAGGAGCAGAGAGCTGGCAGCCAGGGCTCTGCTACCTCCCTGACGCTGGCTCCGCCCACCACTCACAGTGAGCTCCGTGGCTGTGTCAGGAGCTCTTCCCGACAGGCAGCCAGCTTGGTCATGGTGACATATTGCCGGCCTGACAGCTATGCTTAACACTGGTGCATTGACAGGGTGACCACAAATAATAGAATACTATCAATTGATTTATACCAGCCTAAAGGGATTATTTTCTATTGTAATGTGTTAAAAAAAATTACCCTATGACTGGAAAGATCTGTTTATCACTGGAACTTGTACAGAGGCATGGTTTGAGCATTGCATCTTCTCAAGCAAGATATGTCAGAACGTCAACTGACCCGGGCTATGGCTTGGGGGGATGGACGCTGGGTCTGCTGAGCGCAAGGTCATAGGTTCGAGTACAGACCAGTGTCTATCCTGTTATTTTTTTTTATTCTTCTTTCTTTACATATATAAATATATATCTCGCATATTCATGATTTAGGGTCTTGATGATTCTATTCAGTGTTTTTTTTTTAGTTGTTAGATGGAGAGGAGCAGAGAGCTGGCAGCCAGGGCTCTGCTACCTCCCTGACGCTGGCTCCGCCCACCACTCACAGTGAGCTCCGTGGCTGTGTCAGGAGCTCTTCCCGACAGGCAGCCAGCTTGGTCATGGTGACATATTGCCGGCCTGACAGCGATGCTTAACACTGGTGCATTGACAGGGTGACCACAAATAATAGAATACTATCAATTGATTTATACCAGCCTAAAGGGATTATTTTCTATTGTAATGTGTTAAAAAAAATTACCCTATGACTGGAAAGATCTGTTTATCACTGGAACTTGTACAGAGGCATGGTTTGAGCATTGCATCTTCTCAAGCAAGATATGTCAGAACGTCAACTGACCCGGGCTATGGCCTGGGGGGATGGACGCTGGGTCTGCTGAGCGCAAGGTCATAGGTTCGAGTACAGACCAGTGTCTATCCTGTTATTTTTTTTTATTCTTCTTTCTTTACATATATAAATATATATCTCGCATATTCATGATTTAGGGTCTTGATGATTCTATTCAGTGTTTTTTTTTTTAGTTGTTAGATGGAGAGGAGCAGAGAGCTGGCAGCCAGGGCTCTGCTACCTCCCTGACGCTGGCTCCGCCCACCACTCACAGTGAGCTCCGTGGCTGTGTCAGGAGCTCTTCCCGACAGGCAGCCAGCTTGGTCATGGTGACATATTGCCGGCCTGACAGCGATGCTTAACACTGGTCAGAGCCGGCCCTAGCCTAAATGACGCCCTAGGCAAGATTTTGGCTGGTGCCCCCTAGCAACGCCACTAGTTCCGCCTCTGACCCTGCTCCCCTTTCCCAGCACCATCAACCCTCATCATAGCAGTCATCATTTTGGTGCCCCTACCCGCAATATTTTAAATAGAAACAGTGCACACATTCGGTACGCAGCCCAAACAGGGGTGTGTTCTTGCTGGGAAGGGGCATGGCCACCCAATAGTACCCACAATTCAAATTATGCCACACAGTAGTGCAACTTTATTCACATTATATCATGCGATGGTGTCCCTTATTCACGTTACATAACACAGTAGTACAACTTTACCTTATGTACATTACTCCTCACATTATTCACATTATACCCTTAGAAAAAAATCCTGAGAAAATATTTTATTTTAAGCACCTCCATGGCCACACTGCAACCCAGCACAAAGCAGTGTGTGCTGTGCAGAGGAGAAGAGCTGCAGCTGCTGCTGCTGCTGCTGTCACTTAAGGAGAGGGGGCCCGGGGCCCCCACTGGGCCCTTCCATCAGACTTTGGCCTGGGTAATTTGTACCCCCTACCCCTTTCTCTCGGTACCCCTGATAATGCCACACAGTAATGCCCCTAACACATGACACACATTATTAATGTCCTTATATCAATAATGCCCCTTACACATATGTTGCACATTATTAATGCCCTTATACACATGACACACCTAATGTCCATTACACATATGTTGCACATAATAATGCCCTTATACACATAGGCCCTTATTCAGATCTGATCGCAGTACAAATTTGTTTGGAAAATGGGCAAAACCATGTGCACTGCAGGTGGGGCAGATGTAACATGTGCAGAGAGAGTTAAATTTGGGTGGGGTGTGTTGAAACGTAAAATCTAAATTGCAGTGTAAAAATAATGCAGCCAGTATTTACCCTGCACAGAAACAAAATAACTCACGCAAATCTAACTCTGTCTGCACATGTTACATCTGCCCCACCTGCAGTGCACATGGTTTTGCCCATTTTCCAAACAAATTTGTACTGCGATCAGATCTGAATAAAGGCCATAATGCCTGTTACACATATGTCGCACATTATTAATGCATTTATACATGACACACATAATGCCCCTTACACATATGCCGAACACTATTGCACAACCAACCCACCCCCAGACAGCACTCGCACAGCCGCTAACACTGTGACCTCTGCCTCTGCTTGGATACAGATGTTTCCTCATACATCTTGCCTCAATAAGCCATGCAGCTCCTGGCCAGTTCTGCTAACGTTGGGTGCATTTTTTGCTGAAAATTCGTCTTATTTGCATTGTTATGACCAGCACACACACGGAGCTTCCGATGATTAAAATGATATGTGGCATGCCTATATTCTGTGTGCGACTGTGGCTGTACCTGCATAGAGAATGCTATGTTACAGTGATCTCCATGAATACACTATTTCATATGCAGATACAGGCTGTATCCAAATGCCACTCACACACAGAATATAGGCATGTTGCATATCATTTTAATCAGCAGAAGCTGTTGATGCCCTAGGCAATTGCCTAGTTTGCCTATACCTAAGGCCGGCTCTGACACTGGTGCATTGACAGGGTGACCACAAATAATAGAATACTATCAATTGATTTATACCAGCCTAAAGGGATTATTTTCTATTGTAATATGTTAAAAAAAATGACCCTATGACTGGAAAGATCTGTTTATCACTGGAACTTGTACAGAGGCATGGTTTGAGCATTGCATCTTCTCAAGCAAGATATGTCAGATCACCAACTGACCCGGGCTATGGCCTGGCGGGATGGACGCTGGGTCTGCTGAGCGCAAGGTCATAGGTTCGAGTACAGACCAGTGTCTATCCTGTTATTTTTTTTTATTCTTCTTTCTTTACATATATAAATATATATCTCGCATATTCATGATTTAGGGTCTTGATGATTCTATTCAGTGTTTTTTTTTTTAGTTGTTAGATGGAGAGGAGCAGAGAGCTGGCAGCCAGGGCTCTGCTACCTCCCTGACGCTGGCTCCGCCCACCACTCACAGTGAGCTCCGTGGCTGTGTCAGGAGCTCTTCCCGACAGGCAGCCAGCTTGGTCATGGTGACATATTGCCGGCCTGACAGCGATGCTTAACACTGGTGCATTGACAGGGTGACCACAAATAATAGAATACTATCAATTGATTTATACCAGCCTAAAGGGATTATTTTCTATTGTAATGTGTTAAAAAAAATTACCCTATGACTGGAAAGATCTGTTTATCACTGGAACTTGTACAGAGGCATGGTTTGAGCATTGCATCTTCTCAAGCAAGATATGTCAGATCACCAACTGACCCGGGCTATGGCCTGGCGGGATGGACGCTGGGTCTGCTGAGCGCAAGGTCATAGGTTCGAGTACAGACCAGTGTCTATCCTGTTATTTTTTTTTATTCTTCTTTCTTTACATATATAAATATATATCTCGCATATTCATGATTTAGGGTCTTGATGATTCTATTCAGTGTTTTTTTTTTTAGTTGTTAGATGGAGAGGAGCAGAGAGCTGGCAGCCAGGGCTCTGCTACCTCCCTGACGCTGGCTCCGCCCACCACTCACAGTGAGCTCCGTGGCTGTGTCAGGAGCTCTTCCCGACAGGCAGCCAGCTTGGTCATGGTGACATATTGCCGGCCTGACAGCGATGCTTAACACTGGTCAGAGCCGGCCCTAGCCTAAATGACGCCCTAGGCAAGATTTTGGCTGGTGCCCCCTAGCAACGCCACTAGTTCCGCCTCTGACCCTGCTCCCCTTTCCCAGCACCATCAACCCTCATCATAGCAGTCATCATTTTGGTGCCCCTACCCGCAATATTTTAAATAGAAACAGTGCACACATTCGGTACGCAGCCCAAACAGGGGTGTGTTCTTGCTGGGAAGGGGCATGGCCACCCAATAGTACCCACAATTCAAATTATGCCACACAGTAGTGCAACTTTATTCACATTATATCATGCGATGGTGTCCCTTATTCACGTTACATAACACAGTAGTACAACTTTACCTTATGTACATTACTCCTCACATTATTCACATTATACCCTTAGAAAAAAATCCTGAGAAAATATTTTATTTTAAGCACCTCCATGGCCACACTGCAACCCAGCACAAAGCAGTGTGTGCTGTGCAGAGGAGAAGAGCTGCAGCTGCTGCTGCTGCTGCTATCACTTAAGGAGAGGGGGCCCGGGGCCCCCACTGGGCCCTTCCATCAGACTTTGGCCTGGGTAATTTGTACCCCCTACCCCTTTCTCTCGGTACCCCTGATAATGCCACACAGTAATGCCCCTAACACATGACACACATTATTAATGTCCTTATATCAATAATGCCCCTTACACATATGTTGCACATTATTAATGCCCTTATACACATGACACACCTAATGTCCATTACACATATGTTGCACATAATAATGCCCTTATACACATAGGCCCTTATTCAGATCTGATCGCAGTACAAATTTGTTTGGAAAATGGGCAAAACCATGTGCACTGCAGGTGGGGCAGATGTAACATGTGCAGAGAGAGTTAAATTTGGGTGGGGTGTGTTGAAACGTAAAATCTAAATTGCAGTGTAAAAATAATGCAGCCAGTATTTACCCTGCACAGAAACAAAATAACTCACGCAAATCTAACTCTGTCTGCACATGTTACATCTGCCCCACCTGCAGTGCACATGGTTTTGCCCATTTTCCAAACAAATTTGTACTGCGATCAGATCTGAATAAAGGCCATAATGCCTGTTACACATATGTCGCACATTATTAATGCATTTATACATGACACACATAATGCCCCTTACACATATGCCGAACACTATTGCACAACCAACCCACCCCCAGACAGCACTCGCACAGCCGCTAACACTGTGACCTCTGCCTCTGCTTGGATACAGATGTTTCCTCATACATCTTGCCTCAATAAGCCATGCAGCTCCTGGCCAGTTCTGCTAACGTTGGGTGCATTTTTTGCTGAAAATTCGTCTTATTTGCATTGTTATGACCAGCACACACACGGAGCTTCCGATGATTAAAATGATATGTGGCATGCCTATATTCTGTGTGCGACTGTGGCTGTACCTGCATAGAGAATGCTATGTTACAGTGATCTCCATGAATACACTATTTCATATGCAGATACAGGCTGTATCCAAATGCCACTCACACACAGAATATAGGCATGTTGCATATCATTTTAATCAGCAGAAGCTGTTGATGCCCTAGGCAATTGCCTAGTTTGCCTATACCTAAGGCCGGCTCTGACACTGGTGCATTGACAGGGTGACCACAAATAATAGAATACTATCAATTGATTTATACCAGCCTAAAGGGATTATTTTCTATTGTAATATGTTAAAAAAAATTACCCTATGACTGGAAAGATCTGTTTATCACTGGAACTTGTACAGAGGCATGGTTTGAGCATTGCATCTTCTCAAGCAAGATATGTCAGATCACCAACTGACCCGGGCTATGGCCTGGGGGGATGGACGCTGGGTCTGCTGAGCGCAAGGTCATAGGTTCGAGTACAGACCAGTGTCTATCCTGTTATTTTTTTTTATTCTTCTTTCTTTACATATATAAATATATATCTCGCATATTCATGATTTAGGGTCTTGATGATTCTATTCAGTGTTTTTTTTTTAGTTGTTAGATGGAGAGGAGCAGAGAGCTGGCAGCCAGGGCTCTGCTACCTCCCTGACGCTGGCTCCGCCCACCACTCACAGTGAGCTCCGTGGCTGTGTCAGGAGCTCTTCCCGACAGGCAGCCAGCTTGGTCATGGTGACATATTGCCGGCCTGACAGCGATGCTTAACACTGGTGCATTGACAGGGTGACCACAAATAATAGAATACTATCAATTGATTTATACCAGCCTAAAGGGATTATTTTCTATTGTAATGTGTTAAAAAAAATTACCCTATGACTGGAAAGATCTGTTTATCACTGGAACTTGTACAGAGGCATGGTTTGAGCATTGCATCTTCTCAAGCAAGATATGTCAGATCACCAACTGACCCGGGCTATGGCCTGGGGGGATGGACGCTGGGTCTGCTGAGCGCAAGGTCATAGGTTCGAGTACAGACCAGTGTCTATCCTGTTATTTTTTTTTATTCTTCTTTCTTTACATATATAAATATATATCTCGCATATTCATGATTTAGGGTCTTGATGATTCTATTCAGTGTTTTTTTTTTAGTTGTTAGATGGAGAGGAGCAGAGAGCTGGCAGCCAGGGCTCTGCTACCTCCCTGACGCTGGCTCCGCCCACCACTCACAGTGAGCTCCGTGGCTGTGTCAGGAGCTCTTCCCGACAGGCAGCCAGCTTGGTCATGGTGACATATTGCCGGCCTGACAGCGATGCTTAACACTGGTGCATTGACAGGGTGACCACAAATAATAGAATACTATCAATTGATTTATACCAGCCTAAAGGGATTATTTTCTATTGTAATGTGTTAAAAAAAATTACCCTATGACTGGAAAGATCTGTTTATCACTGGAACTTGTACAGAGGCATGGTTTGAGCATTGCATCTTCTCAAGCAAGATATGTCAGGTCACCAACTGACCCGGGCTATGGCCTGGGGGGATGGACGCTGGGTCTGCTGAGCGCAAGGTCATAGGTTCGAGTACAGACCAGTGTCTATCCTGTTATTTTTTTTTATTCTTCTTTCTTTACATATATAAATATATATCTCGCATATTCATGATTTAGGGTCTTGATGATTCTATTCAGTGTTTTTTTTTTAGTTGTTAGATGGAGAGGAGCAGAGAGCTGGCAGCCAGGGCTCTGCTACCTCCCTGACGCTGGCTCCGCCCACCACTCACAGTGAGCTCCGTGGCTGTGTCAGGTGCTCTTCCCGACAGGCAGCCAGCTTGGTCATGGTGACATATTGCCGGCCTGACAGCGATGCTTAACACTGGTCAGAGCCGGCCCTAGCCTAAATGACGCCCTAGGCAAGATTTTGGCTGGTGCCCCCTAGCAACGCCACTAGTTCCGCCTCTGACCCTGCTCCCCTTTCCCAGCACCATCAACCCTCATCATAGCAGTCATCATTTTGGTGCCCCTACCCGCAATATTTTAAATAGAAACAGTGCACACATTCGGTACGCAGCCCAAACAGGGGTGTGTTCTTGCTGGGAAGGGGCATGGCCACCCAATAGTACCCACAATTCAAATTATGCCACACAGTAGTGCAACTTTATTCACATTATATCATGCGATGGTGTCCCTTATTCACGTTACATAACACAGTAGTACCACTTTACCTTATGTACATTACTCCTCACATTATTCACATTATACCCTTAGAAAAAAATCCTGAGAAAATATTTTATTTTAAGCACCTCCATGGCCACACTGCAACCCAGCACAAAGCAGTGTGTGCTGGGCAGAGGAGAAGAGCTGCAGCTGCTGCTGCTGCTGTCACTTAAGGAGAGGGGGCCCGGGGCCCCCACTGGGCCCTTCCATCAGACTTTGGCCTGGGTAATTTGTACCCCCTACCCCTTTCTCTCGGTACCCCTGATAATGCCACACAGTAATGCCCCTAACACATGACACACATTATTAATGTCCTTATATCAATAATGCCCCTTACACATATGTTGCACATTATTAATGCCCTTATACACATGACACACCTAATGTCCATTACACATATGTTGCACATAATAATGCCCTTATACACATAGGCCCTTATTCAGATCTGATCGCAGTACAAATTTGTTTGGAAAATGGGCAAAACCATGTGCACTGCAGGTGGGGCAGATGTAACATGTGCAGAGAGAGTTAAATTTGGGTGGGGTGTGTTGAAACGTAAAATCTAAATTGCAGTGTAAAAATAATGCAGCCAGTATTTACCCTGCACAGAAACAAAATAACTCACGCAAATCTAACTCTGTCTGCACATGTTACATCTGCCCCACCTGCAGTGCACATGGTTTTGCCCATTTTCCAAACAAATTTGTACTGCGATCAGATCTGAATAAAGGCCATAATGCCTGTTACACATATGTCGCACATTATTAATGCATTTATACATGACACACATAATGCCCCTTACACATATGCCGAACACTATTGCACAACCAACCCACCCCCAGACAGCACTCGCACAGCCGCTAACACTGTGACCTCTGCCTCTGCTTGGATACAGATGTTTCCTCATACATCTTGCCTCAATAAGCCATGCAGCTCCTGGCCAGTTCTGCTAACGTTGGGTGCATTTTTTGCTGAAAATTCGTCTTATTTGCATTGTTATGACCAGCACACACACGGAGCTTCCGATGATTAAAATGATATGTGGCATGCCTATATTCTGTGTGCGACTGTGGCTGTACCTGCATAGAGAATGCTATGTTACAGTGATCTCCATGAATACACTATTTCATATGCAGATACAGGCTGTATCCAAATGCCACTCACACACAGAATATAGGCATGTTGCATATCATTTTAATCAGCAGAAGCTGTTGATGCCCTAGGCAATTGCCTAGTTTGCCTATACCTAAGGCCGGCTCTGACACTGGTGCATTGACAGGGTGACCACAAATAATAGAATACTATCAATTGATTTATACCAGCCTAAAGGGATTATTTTCTATTGTAATATGTTAAAAAAAATTACCCTATGACTGGAAAGATCTGTTTATCACTGGAACTTGTACAGAGGCATGGTTTGAGCATTGCATCTTCTCAAGCAAGATATGTCAGATCACCAACTGACCTGGGCTATGGCCTGGGGGGATGGACGCTGGGTCTGCTGAGCGCAAGGTCATAGGTTCGAGTACAGACCAGTGTCTATCCTGTTATTTTTTTTTATTCTTCTTTCTTTACATATATAAATATATATCTCGCATATTCATGATTTAGGGTCTTGATGATTCTATTCAGTGTTTTTTTTTTAGTTGTTAGATGGAGAGGAGCAGAGAGCTGGCAGCCAGGGCTCTGCTACCTCCCTGACGCTGGCTCCGCCCACCACTCACAGTGAGCTCCGTGGCTGTGTCAGGAGCTCTTCCCGACAGGCAGCCAGCTTGGTCATGGTGACATATTGCCGGCCTGACAGCGATGCTTAACACTGGTGCATTGACAGGGTGACCACAAATAATAGAATACTATCAATTGATTTATACCAGCCTAAAGGGATTATTTTCTATTGTAATGTGTTAAAAAAAATTACCCTATGACTGGAAAGATCTGTTTATCACTGGAACTTGTACAGAGGCATGGTTTGAGCATTGCATCTTCTCAAGCAAGATATGTCAGATCACCAACTGACCCGGGCTATGGCCTGGGGGGATGGACGCTGGGTCTGCTGAGCGCAAGGTCATAGGTTCGAGTACAGACCAGTGTCTATCCTGTTATTTTTTTTTATTCTTCTTTCTTTACATATATAAATATATATCTCGCATATTCATGATTTAGGGTCTTGATGATTCTATTCAGTGTTTTTTTTTTAGTTGTTAGATGGAGAGGAGCAGAGAGCTGGCAGCCAGGGCTCTGCTACCTCCCTGACGCTGGCTCCGCCCACCACTCACAGTGAGCTCCGTGGCTGTGTCAGGAGCTCTTCCCGACAGGCAGCCAGCTTGGTCATGGTGACATATTGCCGGCCTGACAGCGATGCTTAACACTGGTGCATTGACAGGGTGACCACAAATAATAGAATACTATCAATTGATTTATACCAGCCTAAAGGGATTATTTTCTATTGTAATGTGTTAAAAAAAATTACCCTATGACTGGAAAGATCTGTTTATCACTGGAACTTGTACAGAGGCATGGTTTGAGCATTGCATCTTCTCAAGCAAGATATGTCAGATCACCAACTGACCCGGGCTATGGCCTGGGGGGATGGACGCTGGGTCTGCTGAGCGCAAGGTCATAGGTTCGAGTACAGACCAGTGTCTATCCTGTTATTTTTTTTTATTCTTCTTTCTTTACATATATAAATATATATCTCGCATATTCATGATTTAGGGTCTTGATGATTCTATTCAGTGTTTTTTTTTTAGTTGTTAGATGGAGAGGAGCAGAGAGCTGGCAGCCAGGGCTCTGCTACCTCCCTGACGCTGGCTCCGCCCACCACTCACAGTGAGCTCCGTGGCTGTGTCAGGTGCTCTTCCCGACAGGCAGCCAGCTTGGTCATGGTGACATATTGCCGGCCTGACAGCGATGCTTAACACTGGTCAGAGCCGGCCCTAGCCTAAATGACGCCCTAGGCAAGATTTTGGCTGGTGCCCCCTAGCAACGCCACTAGTTCCGCCTCTGACCCTGCTCCCCTTTCCCAGCACCATCAACCCTCATCATAGCAGTCATCATTTTGGTGCCCCTACCCGCAATATTTTAAATAGAAACAGTGCACACATTCGGTACGCAGCCCAAACAGGGGTGTGTTCTTGCTGGGAAGGGGCATGGCCACCCAATAGTACCCACAATTCAAATTATGCCACACAGTAGTGCAACTTTATTCACATTATATCATGCGATGGTGTCCCTTATTCACGTTACATAACACAGTAGTACCACTTTACCTTATGTACATTACTCCTCACATTATTCACATTATACCCTTAGAAAAAAATCCTGAGAAAATATTTTATTTTAAGCACCTCCATGGCCACACTGCAACCCAGCACAAAGCAGTGTGTGCTGGGCAGAGGAGAAGAGCTGCAGCTGCTGCTGCTGCTGTCACTTAAGGAGAGGGGGCCCGGGGCCCCCACTGGGCCCTTCCATCAGACTTTGGCCTGGGTAATTTGTACCCCCTACCCCTTTCTCTCGGTACCCCTGATAATGCCACACAGTAATGCCCCTAACACATGACACACATTATTAATGTCCTTATATCAATAATGCCCCTTACACATATGTTGCACATTATTAATGCCCTTATACACATGACACACCTAATGTCCATTACACATATGTTGCACATAATAATGCCCTTATACACATAGGCCCTTATTCAGATCTGATCGCAGTACAAATTTGTTTGGAAAATGGGCAAAACCATGTGCACTGCAGGTGGGGCAGATGTAACATGTGCAGAGAGAGTTAAATTTGGGTGGGGTGTGTTGAAACGTAAAATCTAAATTGCAGTGTAAAAATAATGCAGCCAGTATTTACCCTGCACAGAAACAAAATAACTCACGCAAATCTAACTCTGTCTGCACATGTTACATCTGCCCCACCTGCAGTGCACATGGTTTTGCCCATTTTCCAAACAAATTTGTACTGCGATCAGATCTGAATAAAGGCCATAATGCCTGTTACACATATGTCGCACATTATTAATGCATTTATACATGACACACATAATGCCCCTTACACATATGCCGAACACTATTGCACAACCAACCCACCCCCAGACAGCACTCGCACAGCCGCTAACACTGTGACCTCTGCCTCTGCTTGGATACAGATGTTTCCTCATACATCTTGCCTCAATAAGCCATGCAGCTCCTGGCCAGTTCTGCTAACGTTGGGTGCATTTTTTGCTGAAAATTCGTCTTATTTGCATTGTTATGACCAGCACACACACGGAGCTTCCGATGATTAAAATGATATGTGGCATGCCTATATTCTGTGTGCGACTGTGGCTGTACCTGCATAGAGAATGCTATGTTACAGTGATCTCCATGAATACACTATTTCATATGCAGATACAGGCTGTATCCAAATGCCACTCACACACAGAATATAGGCATGTTGCATATCATTTTAATCAGCAGAAGCTGTTGATGCCCTAGGCAATTGCCTAGTTTGCCTATACCTAAGGCCGGCTCTGACACTGGTGCATTGACAGGGTGACCACAAATAATAGAATACTATCAATTGATTTATACCAGCCTAAAGGGATTATTTTCTATTGTAATATGTTAAAAAAAATTACCCTATGACTGGAAAGATCTGTTTATCACTGGAACTTGTACAGAGGCATGGTTTGAGCATTGCATCTTCTCAAGCAAGATATGTCAGATCACCAACTGACCCGGGCTATGGCCTGGGGGGATGGACGCTGGGTCTGCTGAGCGCAAGGTCATAGGTTCGAGTACAGACCAGTGTCTATCCTGTTATTTTTTTTTATTCTTCTTTCTTTACATATATAAATATATATCTCGCATATTCATGATTTAGGGTCTTGATGATTCTATTCAGTGTTTTTTTTTTAGTTGTTAGATGGAGAGGAGCAGAGAGCTGGCAGCCAGGGCTCTGCTACCTCCCTGACGCTGGCTCCGCCCACCACTCACAGTGAGCTCCGTGGCTGTGTCAGGAGCTCTTCCCGACAGGCAGCCAGCTTGGTCATGGTGACATATTGCCGGCCTGACAGCGATGCTTAACACTGGTGCATTGACAGGGTGACCACAAATAATAGAATACTATCAATTGATTTATACCAGCCTAAAGGGATTATTTTCTATTGTAATGTGTTAAAAAAAATTACCCTATGACTGGAAAGATCTGTTTATCACTGGAACTTGTACAGAGGCATGGTTTGAGCATTGCATCTTCTCAAGCAAGATATGTCAGATCACCAACTGACCCGGGCTATGGCCTGGGGGGATGGACGCTGGGTCTGCTGAGCGCAAGGTCATAGGTTCGAGTACGGACCAGTGTCTATCCTGTTATTTTTTTTTATTCTTCTTTCTTTACATATATAAATATATATCTCGCATATTCATGATTTAGGGTCTTGATGATTCTATTCAGTGTTTTTTTTTTAGTTGTTAGATGGAGAGGAGCAGAGAGCTGGCAGCCAGGGCTCTGCTACCTCCCTGACGCTGGCTCCGCCCACCACTCACAGTGAGCTCCGTGGCTGTGTCAGGAGCTCTTCCCGACAGGCAGCCAGCTTGGTCATGGTGACATATTGCCGGCCTGACAGCGATGCTTAACACTGGTGCATTGACAGGGTGACCACAAATAATAGAATACTATCAATTGATTTATACCAGCCTAAAGGGATTATTTTCTATTGTAATGTGTTAAAAAAAATTACCCTATGACTGGAAAGATCTGTTTATCACTGGAACTTGTACAGAGGCATGGTTTGAGCATTGCATCTTCTCAAGCAAGATATGTCAGATCACCAACTGACCCGGGCTATGGCCTGGGGGGATGGACGCTGGGTCTGCTGAGCGCAAGGTCATAGGTTCGAGTACAGACCAGTGTCTATCCTGTTATTTTTTTTTATTCTTCTTTCTTTACATATATAAATATATATCTCGCATATTCATGATTTAGGGTCTTGATGATTCTATTCAGTGTTTTTTTTTAAGTTGTTAGATGGAGAGGAGCAGAGAGCTGGCAGCCAGGGCTCTGCTACCTCCCTGACGCTGGCTCCGCCCACCACTCACAGTGAGCTCCGTGGCTGTGTCAGGTGCTCTTCCCGACAGGCAGCCAGCTTGGTCATGGTGACATATTGCCGGCCTGACAGCGATGCTTAACACTGGTCAGAGCCGGCCCTAGCCTAAATGACGCCCTAGGCAAGATTTTGGCTGGTGCCCCCTAGCAACGCCACTAGTTCCGCCTCTGACCCTGCTCCCCTTTCCCAGCACCATCAACCCTCATCATAGCAGTCATCATTTTGGTGCCCCTACCCGCAATATTTTAAATAGAAACAGTGCACACATTCGGTACGCAGCCCAAACAGGGGTGTGTTCTTGCTGGGAAGGGGCATGGCCACCCAATAGTACCCACAATTCAAATTATGCCACACAGTAGTGCAACTTTATTCACATTATATCATGCGATGGTGTCCCTTATTCACGTTACATAACACAGTAGTACCACTTTACCTTATGTACATTACTCCTCACATTATTCACATTATACCCTTAGAAAAAAATCCTGAGAAAATATTTTATTTTAAGCACCTCCATGGCCACACTGCAACCCAGCACAAAGCAGTGTGTGCTGGGCAGAGGAGAAGAGCTGCAGCTGCTGCTGCTGCTGTCACTTAAGGAGAGGGGGCCCGGGGCCCCCACTGGGCCCTTCCATCAGACTTTGGCCTGGGTAATTTGTACCCCCTACCCCTTTCTCTCGGTACCCCTGATAATGCCACACAGTAATGCCCCTAACACATGACACACATTATTAATGTCCTTATATCAATAATGCCCCTTACACATATGTTGCACATTATTAATGCCCTTATACACATGACACACCTAATGTCCATTACACATATGTTGCACATAATTAATGCCCTTATACACATAGGCCCTTATTCAGATCTGATCGCAGTACAAATTTGTTTGGAAAATGGGCAAAACCATGTGCACTGCAGGTGGGGCAGATGTAACATGTGCAGAGAGAGTTAAATTTGGGTGGGGTGTGTTGAAACGTAAAATCTAAATTGCAGTGTAAAAATAATGCAGCCAGTATTTACCCTGCACAGAAACAAAATAACTCACGCAAATCTAACTCTGTCTGCACATGTTACATCTGCCCCACCTGCAGTGCACATGGTTTTGCCCATTTTCCAAACAAATTTGTACTGCGATCAGATCTGAATAAAGGCCATAATGCCTGTTACACATATGTCGCACATTATTAATGCATTTATACATGACACACATAATGCCCCTTACACATATGCCGAACACTATTGCACAACCAACCCACCCCCAGACAGCACTCGCACAGCCGCTAACACTGTGACCTCTGCCTCTGCTTGGATACAGATGTTTCCTCATACATCTTGCCTCAATAAGCCATGCAGCTCCTGGCCAGTTCTGCTAACGTTGGGTGCATTTTTTGCTGAAAATTCGTCTTATTTGCATTGTTATGACCAGCACACACACGGAGCTTCCGATGATTAAAATGATATGTGGCATGCCTATATTCTGTGTGCGACTGTGGCTGTACCTGCATAGAGAATGCTATGTTACAGTGATCTCCATGAGTACACTATTTCATATGCAGATACAGGCTGTATCCAAATGCCACTCACACACAGAATATAGGCATGTTGCATATCATTTTAATCAGCAGAAGCTGTTGATGCCCTAGGCAATTGCCTAGTTTGCCTATACCTAAGGCCGGCTCTGACACTGGTGCATTGACAGGGTGACCACAAATAATAGAATACTATCAATTGATTTATACCAGCCTAAAGGGATTATTTTCTATTGTAATATGTTAAAAAAAATTACCCTATGACTGGAAAGATCTGTTTATCACTGGAACTTGTACAGAGGCATGGTTTGAGCATTGCATCTTCTCAAGCAAGATATGTCAGATCACCAACTGACCCGGGCTATGGCCTGGGGGGATGGACGCTGGGTCTGCTGAGCGCAAGGTCATAGGTTCGAGTACAGACCAGTGTCTATCCTGTTATTTTTTTTTATTCTTCTTTCTTTACATATATAAATATATATCTCGCATATTCATGATTTAGGGTCTTGATGATTCTATTCAGTGTTTTTTTTTTAGTTGTTAGATGGAGAGGAGCAGAGAGCTGGCAGCCAGGGCTCTGCTACCTCCCTGACGCTGGCTCCGCCCACCACTCACAGTGAGCTCCGTGGCTGTGTCAGGAGCTCTTCCCGACAGGCAGCCAGCTTGGTCATGGTGACATATTGCCGGCCTGACAGCGATGCTTAACACTGGTGCATTGACAGGGTGACCACAAATAATAGAATACTATCAATTGATTTATACCAGCCTAAAGGGATTATTTTCTATTGTAATGTGTTAAAAAAAATTACCCTATGACTGGAAAGATCTGTTTATCACTGGAACTTGTACAGAGGCATGGTTTGAGCATTGCATCTTCTCAAGCAAGATATGTCAGAACATCAACTGACCCGGGCTATGGCCTGGGGGGATGGACGCTGGGTCTGCTGAGCGCAAGGTCATAGGTTCGAGTACAGACCAGTGTCTATCCTGTTATTTTTTTTTATTCTTCTTTCTTTACATATATAAATATATATCTCGCATATTCATGATTTAGGGTCTTGATGATTCTATTCAGTGTTTTTTTTTTTAGTTGTTAGATGGAGAGGAGCAGAGAGCTGGCAGCCAGGGCTCTGCTACCTCCCTGACGCTGGCTCCGCCCACCACTCACAGTGAGCTCCGTGGCTGTGTCAGGAGCTCTTCCCGACAGGCAGCCAGCTTGGTCATGGTGACATATTGCCGGCCTTACAGCGATGCTTAACACTGGTCAGAGCCGGCCCTAGCCTAAATGACGCCCTAGGCAAGATTTTGGCTGGTGCCCCCTAGCAACGCCACTAGTTCCGCCTCTGACCCTGCTCCCCTTTCCCAGCACCATCAACCCTCATCATAGCAGTCATCATTTTGGTGCCCCTACCCGCAATATTTTAAATAGAAACAGTGCACACATTCGGTACGCAGCCCAAACAGGGGTGTGTTCTTGCTGGGAAGGGGCATGGCCACCCAATAGTACCCACAATTCAAATTATGCCACACAGTAGTGCAACTTTATTCACATTATATCATGCGATGGTGTCCCTTATTCACGTTACATAACACAGTAGTACAACTTTACCTTATGTACATTACTCCTCACATTATTCACATTATACCCTTAGAAAAAAATCCTGAGAAAATATTTTATTTTAAGCACCTCCATGGCCACACTGCAACCCAGCACAAAGCAGTGTGTGCTGTGCAGAGGAGAAGAGCTGCAGCTGCTGCTGCTGCTGCTGTCACTTAAGGAGAGGGGGCCCGGGGCCCCCACTGGGCCCTTCCATCAGACTTTGGCCTGGGTAATTTGTACCCCCTACCCCTTTCTCTCGGTACCCCTGATAATGCCACACAGTAATGCCCCTAACACATGACACACATTATTAATGTCCTTATATCAATAATGCCCCTTACACATATGTTGCACATTATTAATGCCCTTATACACATGACACACCTAATGTCCATTACACATATGTTGCACATAATAATGCCCTTATACACATAGGCCCTTATTCAGATCTGATCGCAGTACAAATTTGTTTGGAAAATGGGCAAAACCATGTGCACTGCAGGTGGGGCAGATGTAACATGTGCAGAGAGAGTTAAATTTGGGTGGGGTGTGTTGAAACGTAAAATCTAAATTGCAGTGTAAAAATAATGCAGCCAGTATTTACCCTGCACAGAAACAAAATAACTCACGCAAATCTAACTCTGTCTGCACATGTTACATCTGCCCCACCTGCAGTGCACATGGTTTTGCCCATTTTCCAAACAAATTTGTACTGCGATCAGATCTGAATAAAGGCCATAATGCCTGTTACACATATGTCGCACATTATTAATGCATTTATACATGACACACATAATGCCCCTTACACATATGCCGAACACTATTGCACAACCAACCCACCCCCAGACAGCACTCGCACAGCCGCTAACACTGTGACCTCTGCCTCTGCTTGGATACAGATGTTTCCTCATACATCTTGCCTCAATAAGCCATGCAGCTCCTGGCCAGTTCTGCTAACGTTGGGTGCATTTTTTGCTGAAAATTCGTCTTATTTGCATTGTTATGACCAGCACACACACGGAGCTTCCGATGATTAAAATGATATGTGGCATGCCTATATTCTGTGTGCGACTGTGGCTGTACCTGCATAGAGAATGCTATGTTACAGTGATCTCCATGAATACACTATTTCATATGCAGATACAGGCTGTATCCAAATGCCACTCACACACAGAATATAGGCATGTTGCATATCATTTTAATCAGCAGAAGCTGTTGATGCCCTAGGCAATTGCCTAGTTTGCCTATACCTAAGGCCGGCTCTGACACTGGTGCATTGACAGGGTGACCACAAATAATAGAATACTATCAATTGATTTATACCAGCCTAAAGGGATTATTTTCTATTGTAATATGTTAAAAAAAATTACCCTATGACTGGAAAGATCTGTTTATCACTGGAACTTGTACAGAGGCATGGTTTGAGCATTGCATCTTCTCAAGCAAGATATGTCAGATCACCAACTGACCCGGGCTATGGCCTGGGGGGATGGACGCTGGGTCTGCTGAGCGCAAGGTCATAGGTTCGAGTACAGACCAGTGTCTATCCTGTTATTTTTTTTTATTCTTCTTTCTTTACATATATAAATATATATCTCGCATATTCATGATTTAGGGTCTTGATGATTCTATTCAGTGTTTTTTTTTTAGTTGTTAGATGGAGAGGAGCAGAGAGCTGGCAGCCAGGGCTCTGCTACCTCCCTGACGCTGGCTCCGCCCACCACTCACAGTGAGCTCCGTGGCTGTGTCAGGAGCTCTTCCCGACAGGCAGCCAGCTTGGTCATGGTGACATATTGCCGGCCTGACAGCGATGCTTAACACTGGTGCATTGACAGGGTGACCACAAATAATAGAATACTATCAATTGATTTATACCAGCCTAAAGGGATTATTTTCTATTGTAATGTGTTAAAAAAAATTACCCTATGACTGGAAAGATCTGTTTATCACTGGAACTTGTACAGAGGCATGGTTTGAGCATTGCATCTTCTCAAGCAAGATATGTCAGATCACCAACTGACCCGGGCTATGGCCTGGGGTGATGGACGCTGGGTCTGCTGAGCGCAAGGTCATAGGTTCGAGTACAGACCAGTGTCTATCCTGTTATTTTTTTTTATTCTTCTTTCTTTACATATATAAATATATATCTCGCATATTCATGATTTAGGGTCTTGATGATTCTATTCAGTGTTTTTTTTTTAGTTGTTAGATGGAGAGGAGCAGAGAGCTGGCAGCCAGGGCTCTGCTACCTCCCTGACGCTGGCTCCGCCCACCACTCACAGTGAGCTCCGTGGCTGTGTCAGGTGCTCTTCCCGACAGGCAGCCAGCTTGGTCATGGTGACATATTGCCGGCTTGACAGCGATGCTTAACACTGGTCAGAGCCGGCCCTAGCCTAAATGACGCCCTAGGCAAGATTTTGGCTGGTGCCCCCTAGCAACGCCACTAGTTCCGCCTCTGACCCTGCTCCCCTTTCCCAGCACCATCAACCCTCATCATAGCAGTCATCATTTTGGTGCCCCTACCCGCAATATTTTAAATAGAAACAGTGCACACATTCGGTACGCAGCCCAAACAGGGGTGTGTTCTTGCTGGGAAGGGGCATGGCCACCCAATAGTACCCACAATTCAAATTATGCCACACAGTAGTGCAACTTTATTCACATTATATCATGCGATGGTGTCCCTTATTCACGTTACATAACACAGTAGTACCACTTTACCTTATGTACATTACTCCTCACATTATTCACATTATACCCTTAGAAAAAAATCCTGAGAAAATATTTTATTTTAAGCACCTCCATGGCCACACTGCAACCCAGCACAAAGCAGTGTGTGCTGGGCAGAGGAGAAGAGCTGCAGCTGCTGCTGCTGCTGTCACTTAAGGAGAGGGGGCCCGGGGCCCCCACTGGGCCCTTCCATCAGACTTTGGCCTGGGTAATTTGTACCCCCTACCCCTTTCTCTCGGTACCCCTGATAATGCCACACAGTAATGCCCCTAACACATGACACACATTATTAATGTCCTTATATCAATAATGCCCCTTACACATATGTTGCACATTATTAATGCCCTTATACACATGACACACCTAATGTCCATTACACATATGTTGCACATAATTAATGCCCTTATACACATAGGCCCTTATTCAGATCTGATCGCAGTACAAATTTGTTTGGAAAATGGGCAAAACCATGTGCACTGCAGGTGGGGCAGATGTAACATGTGCAGAGAGAGTTAAATTTGGGTGGGGTGTGTTGAAACGTAAAATCTAAATTGCAGTGTAAAAATAATGCAGCCAGTATTTACCCTGCACAGAAACAAAATAACTCACGCAAATCTAACTCTGTCTGCACATGTTACATCTGCCCCACCTGCAGTGCACATGGTTTTGCCCATTTTCCAAACAAATTTGTACTGCGATCAGATCTGAATAAAGGCCATAATGCCTGTTACACATATGTCGCACATTATTAATGCATTTATACATGACACACATAATGCCCCTTACACATATGCCGAACACTATTGCACAACCAACCCACCCCCAGACAGCACTCGCACAGCCGCTAACACTGTGACCTCTGCCTCTGCTTGGATACAGATGTTTCCTCATACATCTTGCCTCAATAAGCCATGCAGCTCCTGGCCAGTTCTGCTAACGTTGGGTGCATTTTTTGCTGAAAATTCGTCTTATTTGCATTGTTATGACCAGCACACACACGGAGCTTCCGATGATTAAAATGATATGTGGCATGCCTATATTCTGTGTGCGACTGTGGCTGTACCTGCATAGAGAATGCTATGTTACAGTGATCTCCATGAATACACTATTTCATATGCAGATACAGGCTGTATCCAAATGCCACTCACACACAGAATATAGGCATGTTGCATATCATTTTAATCAGCAGAAGCTGTTGATGCCCTAGGCAATTGCCTAGTTTGCCTATACCTAAGGCCGGCTCTGACACTGGTGCATTGACAGGGTGACCACAAATAATAGAATACTATCAATTGATTTATACCAGCCTAAAGGGATTATTTTCTATTGTAATATGTTAAAAAAAATTACCCTATGACTGGAAAGATCTGTTTATCACTGGAACTTGTACAGAGGCATGGTTTGAGCATTGCATCTTCTCAAGCAAGATATGTCAGATCACCAACTGACCCGGGCTATGGCCTGGGGGGATGGACGCTGGGTCTGCTGAGCGCAAGGTCATAGGTTCGAGTACAGACCAGTGTCTATCCTGTTATTTTTTTTTATTCTTCTTTCTTTACATATATAAATATATATCTCGCATATTCATGATTTAGGGTCTTGATGATTCTATTCAGTGTTTTTTTTTTAGTTGTTAGATGGAGAGGAGCAGAGAGCTGGCAGCCAGGGCTCTGCTACCTCCCTGACGCTGGCTCCGCCCACCACTCACAGTGAGCTCCGTGGCTGTGTCAGGAGCTCTTCCCGACAGGCAGCCAGCTTGGTCATGGTGACATATTGCCGGCCTGACAGCGATGCTTAACACTGGTGCATTGACAGGGTGACCACAAATAATAGAATACTATCAATTGATTTATACCAGCCTAAAGGGATTATTTTCTATTGTAATGTGTTAAAAAAAATTACCCTATGACTGGAAAGATCTGTTTATCACTGGAACTTGTACAGAGGCATGGTTTGAGCATTGCATCTTCTCAAGCAAGATATGTCAGATCACCAACTGACCCGGGCTATGGCCTGGGGTGATGGACGCTGGGTCTGCTGAGCGCAAGGTCATAGGTTCGAGTACAGACCAGTGTCTATCCTGTTATTTTTTTTTATTCTTCTTTCTTTACATATATAAATATATATCTCGCATATTCATGATTTAGGGTCTTGATGATTCTATTCAGTGTTTTTTTTTAAGTTGTTAGATGGAGAGGAGCAGAGAGCTGGCAGCCAGGGCTCTGCTACCTCCCTGACGCTGGCTCCGCCCACCACTCACAGTGAGCTCCGTGGCTGTGTCAGGTGCTCTTCCCGACAGGCAGCCAGCTTGGTCATGGTGACATATTGCCGGCCTGACAGCGATGCTTAACACTGGTCAGAGCCGGCCCTAGCCTAAATGACGCCCTAGGCAAGATTTTGGCTGGTGCCCCCTAGCAACGCCACTAGTTCCGCCTCTGACCCTGCTCCCCTTTCCCAGCACCATCAACCCTCATCATAGCAGTCATCATTTTGGTGCCCCTACCCGCAATATTTTAAATAGAAACAGTGCACACATTCGGTACGCAGCCCAAACAGGGGTGTGTTCTTGCTGGGAAGGGGCATGGCCACCCAATAGTACCCACAATTCAAATTATGCCACACAGTAGTGCAACTTTATTCACATTATATCATGCGATGGTGTCCCTTATTCACGTTACATAACACAGTAGTACCACTTTACCTTATGTACATTACTCCTCACATTATTCACATTATACCCTTAGAAAAAAATCCTGAGAAAATATTTTATTTTAAGCACCTCCATGGCCACACTGCAACCCAGCACAAAGCAGTGTGTGCTGGGCAGAGGAGAAGAGCTGCAGCTGCTGCTGCTGCTGTCACTTAAGGAGAGGGGGCCCGGGGCCCCCACTGGGCCCTTCCATCAGACTTTGGCCTGGGTAATTTGTACCCCCTACCCCTTTCTCTCGGTACCCCTGATAATGCCACACAGTAATGCCCCTAACACATGACACACATTATTAATGTCCTTATATCAATAATGCCCCTTACACATATGTTGCACATTATTAATGCCCTTATACACATGACACACCTAATGTCCATTACACATATGTTGCACATAATTAATGCCCTTATACACATAGGCCCTTATTCAGATCTGATCGCAGTACAAATTTGTTTGGAAAATGGGCAAAACCATGTGCACTGCAGGTGGGGCAGATGTAACATGTGCAGAGAGAGTTAAATTTGGGTGGGGTGTGTTGAAACGTAAAATCTAAATTGCAGTGTAAAAATAATGCAGCCAGTATTTACCCTGCACAGAAACAAAATAACTCACGCAAATCTAACTCTGTCTGCACATGTTACATCTGCCCCACCTGCAGTGCACATGGTTTTGCCCATTTTCCAAACAAATTTGTACTGCGATCAGATCTGAATAAAGGCCATAATGCCTGTTACACATATGTCGCACATTATTAATGCATTTATACATGACACACATAATGCCCCTTACACATATGCCGAACACTATTGCACAACCAACCCACCCCCAGACAGCACTCGCACAGCCGCTAACACTGTGACCTCTGCCTCTGCTTGGATACAGATGTTTCCTCATACATCTTGCCTCAATAAGCCATGCAGCTCCTGGCCAGTTCTGCTAACGTTGGGTGCATTTTTTGCTGAAAATTCGTCTTATTTGCATTGTTATGACCAGCACACACACGGAGCTTCCGATGATTAAAATGATATGTGGCATGCCTATATTCTGTGTGCGACTGTGGCTGTACCTGCATAGAGAATGCTATGTTACAGTGATCTCCATGAGTACACTATTTCATATGCAGATACAGGCTGTATCCAAATGCCACTCACACACAGAATATAGGCATGTTGCATATCATTTTAATCAGCAGAAGCTGTTGATGCCCTAGGCAATTGCCTAGTTTGCCTATACCTAAGGCCGGCTCTGACACTGGTGCATTGACAGGGTGACCACAAATAATAGAATACTATCAATTGATTTATACCAGCCTAAAGGGATTATTTTCTATTGTAATATGTTAAAAAAAATTACCCTATGACTGGAAAGATCTGTTTATCACTGGAACTTGTACAGAGGCATGGTTTGAGCATTGCATCTTCTCAAGCAAGATATGTCAGATCACCAACTGACCCGGGCTATGGCCTGGGGGGATGGACGCTGGGTCTGCTGAGCGCAAGGTCATAGGTTCGAGTACAGACCAGTGTCTATCCTGTTATTTTTTTTTATTCTTCTTTCTTTACATATATAAATATATATCTCGCATATTCATGATTTAGGGTCTTGATGATTCTATTCAGTGTTTTTTTTTTAGTTGTTAGATGGAGAGGAGCAGAGAGCTGGCAGCCAGGGCTCTGCTACCTCCCTGACGCTGGCTCCGCCCACCACTCACAGTGAGCTCCGTGGCTGTGTCAGGAGCTCTTCCCGACAGGCAGCCAGCTTGGTCATGGTGACATATTGCCGGCCTGACAGCGATGCTTAACACTGGTGCATTGACAGGGTGACCACAAATAATAGAATACTATCAATTGATTTATACCAGCCTAAAGGGATTATTTTCTATTGTAATGTGTTAAAAAAAATTACCCTATGACTGGAAAGATCTGTTTATCACTGGAACTTGTACAGAGGCATGGTTTGAGCATTGCATCTTCTCAAGCAAGATATGTCAGAACATCAACTGACCCGGGCTATGGCCTGGGGGGATGGACGCTGGGTCTGCTGAGCGCAAGGTCATAGGTTCGAGTACAGACCAGTGTCTATCCTGTTATTTTTTTTTATTCTTCTTTCTTTACATATATAAATATATATCTCGCATATTCATGATTTAGGGTCTTGATGATTCTATTCAGTGTTTTTTTTTTTAGTTGTTAGATGGAGAGGAGCAGAGAGCTGGCAGCCAGGGCTCTGCTACCTCCCTGACGCTGGCTCCGCCCACCACTCACAGTGAGCTCCGTGGCTGTGTCAGGAGCTCTTCCCGACAGGCAGCCAGCTTGGTCATGGTGACATATTGCCGGCCTTACAGCGATGCTTAACACTGGTCAGAGCCGGCCCTAGCCTAAATGACGCCCTAGGCAAGATTTTGGCTGGTGCCCCCTAGCAACGCCACTAGTTCCGCCTCTGACCCTGCTCCCCTTTCCCAGCACCATCAACCCTCATCATAGCAGTCATCATTTTGGTGCCCCTACCCGCAATATTTTAAATAGAAACAGTGCACACATTCGGTACGCAGCCCAAACAGGGGTGTGTTCTTGCTGGGAAGGGGCATGGCCACCCAATAGTACCCACAATTCAAATTATGCCACACAGTAGTGCAACTTTATTCACATTATATCATGCGATGGTGTCCCTTATTCACGTTACATAACACAGTAGTACAACTTTACCTTATGTACATTACTCCTCACATTATTCACATTATACCCTTAGAAAAAAATCCTGAGAAAATATTTTATTTTAAGCACCTCCATGGCCACACTGCAACCCAGCACAAAGCAGTGTGTGCTGTGCAGAGGAGAAGAGCTGCAGCTGCTGCTGCTGCTGCTGTCACTTAAGGAGAGGGGGCCCGGGGCCCCCACTGGGCCCTTCCATCAGACTTTGGCCTGGGTAATTTGTACCCCCTACCCCTTTCTCTCGGTACCCCTGATAATGCCACACAGTAATGCCCCTAACACATGACACACATTATTAATGTCCTTATATCAATAATGCCCCTTACACATATGTTGCACATTATTAATGCCCTTATACACATGACACACCTAATGTCCATTACACATATGTTGCACATAATAATGCCCTTATACACATAGGCCCTTATTCAGATCTGATCGCAGTACAAATTTGTTTGGAAAATGGGCAAAACCATGTGCACTGCAGGTGGGGCAGATGTAACATGTGCAGAGAGAGTTAAATTTGGGTGGGGTGTGTTGAAACGTAAAATCTAAATTGCAGTGTAAAAATAATGCAGCCAGTATTTACCCTGCACAGAAACAAAATAACTCACGCAAATCTAACTCTGTCTGCACATGTTACATCTGCCCCACCTGCAGTGCACATGGTTTTGCCCATTTTCCAAACAAATTTGTACTGCGATCAGATCTGAATAAAGGCCATAATGCCTGTTACACATATGTCGCACATTATTAATGCATTTATACATGACACACATAATGCCCCTTACACATATGCCGAACACTATTGCACAACCAACCCACCCCCAGACAGCACTCGCACAGCCGCTAACACTGTGACCTCTGCCTCTGCTTGGATACAGATGTTTCCTCATACATCTTGCCTCAATAAGCCATGCAGCTCCTGGCCAGTTCTGCTAACGTTGGGTGCATTTTTTGCTGAAAATTCGTCTTATTTGCATTGTTATGACCAGCACACACACGGAGCTTCCGATGATTAAAATGATATGTGGCATGCCTATATTCTGTGTGCGACTGTGGCTGTACCTGCATAGAGAATGCTATGTTACAGTGATCTCCATGAATACACTATTTCATATGCAGATACAGGCTGTATCCAAATGCCACTCACACACAGAATATAGGCATGTTGCATATCATTTTAATCAGCAGAAGCTGTTGATGCCCTAGGCAATTGCCTAGTTTGCCTATACCTAAGGCCGGCTCTGACACTGGTGCATTGACAGGGTGACCACAAATAATAGAATACTATCAATTGATTTATACCAGCCTAAAGGGATTATTTTCTATTGTAATATGTTAAAAAAAATTACCCTATGACTGGAAAGATCTGTTTATCACTGGAACTTGTACAGAGGCATGGTTTGAGCATTGCATCTTCTCAAGCAAGATATGTCAGATCACCAACTGACCCGGGCTATGGCCTGGGGGGATGGACGCTGGGTCTGCTGAGCGCAAGGTCATAGGTTCGAGTACAGACCAGTGTCTATCCTGTTATTTTTTTTTATTCTTCTTTCTTTACATATATAAATATATATCTCGCATATTCATGATTTAGGGTCTTGATGATTCTATTCAGTGTTTTTTTTTTAGTTGTTAGATGGAGAGGAGCAGAGAGCTGGCAGCCAGGGCTCTGCTACCTCCCTGACGCTGGCTCCGCCCACCACTCACAGTGAGCTCCGTGGCTGTGTCAGGAGCTCTTCCCGACAGGCAGCCAGCTTGGTCATGGTGACATATTGCCGGCCTGACAGCGATGCTTAACACTGGTGCATTGACAGGGTGACCACAAATAATAGAATACTATCAATTGATTTATACCAGCCTAAAGGGATTATTTTCTATTGTAATGTGTTAAAAAAAATTACCCTATGACTGGAAAGATCTGTTTATCACTGGAACTTGTACAGAGGCATGGTTTGAGCATTGCATCTTCTCAAGCAAGATATGTCAGATCACCAACTGACCCGGGCTATGGCCTGGGGTGATGGACGCTGGGTCTGCTGAGCGCAAGGTCATAGGTTCGAGTACAGACCAGTGTCTATCCTGTTATTTTTTTTTATTCTTCTTTCTTTACATATATAAATATATATCTCGCATATTCATGATTTAGGGTCTTGATGATTCTATTCAGTGTTTTTTTTTTAGTTGTTAGATGGAGAGGAGCAGAGAGCTGGCAGCCAGGGCTCTGCTACCTCCCTGACGCTGGCTCCGCCCACCACTCACAGTGAGCTCCGTGGCTGTGTCAGGTGCTCTTCCCGACAGGCAGCCAGCTTGGTCATGGTGACATATTGCCGGCTTGACAGCGATGCTTAACACTGGTCAGAGCCGGCCCTAGCCTAAATGACGCCCTAGGCAAGATTTTGGCTGGTGCCCCCTAGCAACGCCACTAGTTCCGCCTCTGACCCTGCTCCCCTTTCCCAGCACCATCAACCCTCATCATAGCAGTCATCATTTTGGTGCCCCTACCCGCAATATTTTAAATAGAAACAGTGCACACATTCGGTACGCAGCCCAAACAGGGGTGTGTTCTTGCTGGGAAGGGGCATGGCCACCCAATAGTACCCACAATTCAAATTATGCCACACAGTAGTGCAACTTTATTCACATTATATCATGCGATGGTGTCCCTTATTCACGTTACATAACACAGTAGTACCACTTTACCTTATGTACATTACTCCTCACATTATTCACATTATACCCTTAGAAAAAAATCCTGAGAAAATATTTTATTTTAAGCACCTCCATGGCCACACTGCAACCCAGCACAAAGCAGTGTGTGCTGGGCAGAGGAGAAGAGCTGCAGCTGCTGCTGCTGCTGTCACTTAAGGAGAGGGGGCCCGGGGCCCCCACTGGGCCCTTCCATCAGACTTTGGCCTGGGTAATTTGTACCCCCTACCCCTTTCTCTCGGTACCCCTGATAATGCCACACAGTAATGCCCCTAACACATGACACACATTATTAATGTCCTTATATCAATAATGCCCCTTACACATATGTTGCACATTATTAATGCCCTTATACACATGACACACCTAATGTCCATTACACATATGTTGCACATAATTAATGCCCTTATACACATAGGCCCTTATTCAGATCTGATCGCAGTACAAATTTGTTTGGAAAATGGGCAAAACCATGTGCACTGCAGGTGGGGCAGATGTAACATGTGCAGAGAGAGTTAAATTTGGGTGGGGTGTGTTGAAACGTAAAATCTAAATTGCAGTGTAAAAATAATGCAGCCAGTATTTACCCTGCACAGAAACAAAATAACTCACGCAAATCTAACTCTGTCTGCACATGTTACATCTGCCCCACCTGCAGTGCACATGGTTTTGCCCATTTTCCAAACAAATTTGTACTGCGATCAGATCTGAATAAAGGCCATAATGCCTGTTACACATATGTCGCACATTATTAATGCATTTATACATGACACACATAATGCCCCTTACACATATGCCGAACACTATTGCACAACCAACCCACCCCCAGACAGCACTCGCACAGCCGCTAACACTGTGACCTCTGCCTCTGCTTGGATACAGATGTTTCCTCATACATCTTGCCTCAATAAGCCATGCAGCTCCTGGCCAGTTCTGCTAACGTTGGGTGCATTTTTTGCTGAAAATTCGTCTTATTTGCATTGTTATGACCAGCACACACACGGAGCTTCCGATGATTAAAATGATATGTGGCATGCCTATATTCTGTGTGCGACTGTGGCTGTACCTGCATAGAGAATGCTATGTTACAGTGATCTCCATGAATACACTATTTCATATGCAGATACAGGCTGTATCCAAATGCCACTCACACACAGAATATAGGCATGTTGCATATCATTTTAATCAGCAGAAGCTGTTGATGCCCTAGGCAATTGCCTAGTTTGCCTATACCTAAGGCCGGCTCTGACACTGGTGCATTGACAGGGTGACCACAAATAATAGAATACTATCAATTGATTTATACCAGCCTAAAGGGATTATTTTCTATTGTAATATGTTAAAAAAAATTACCCTATGACTGGAAAGATCTGTTTATCACTGGAACTTGTACAGAGGCATGGTTTGAGCATTGCATCTTCTCAAGCAAGATATGTCAGATCACCAACTGACCCGGGCTATGGCCTGGGGGGATGGACGCTGGGTCTGCTGAGCGCAAGGTCATAGGTTCGAGTACAGACCAGTGTCTATCCTGTTATTTTTTTTTATTCTTCTTTCTTTACATATATAAATATATATCTCGCATATTCATGATTTAGGGTCTTGATGATTCTATTCAGTGTTTTTTTTTTAGTTGTTAGATGGAGAGGAGCAGAGAGCTGGCAGCCAGGGCTCTGCTACCTCCCTGACGCTGGCTCCGCCCACCACTCACAGTGAGCTCCGTGGCTGTGTCAGGAGCTCTTCCCGACAGGCAGCCAGCTTGGTCATGGTGACATATTGCCGGCCTGACAGCGATGCTTAACACTGGTGCATTGACAGGGTGACCACAAATAATAGAATACTATCAATTGATTTATACCAGCCTAAAGGGATTATTTTCTATTGTAATGTGTTAAAAAAAATTACCCTATGACTGGAAAGATCTGTTTATCACTGGAACTTGTACAGAGGCATGGTTTGAGCATTGCATCTTCTCAAGCAAGATATGTCAGATCACCAACTGACCCGGGCTATGGCCTGGGGGGATGGACGCTGGGTCTGCTGAGCGCAAGGTCATAGGTTCGAGTACAGACCAGTGTCTATGCTGTTATTTTTTTTTATTCTTCTTTCTTTACATATATAAATATATATCTCGCATATTCATGATTTAGGGTCTTGATGATTCTATTCAGTGTTTTTTTTTTAGTTGTTAGATGGAGAGGAGCAGAGAGCTGGCAGCCAGGGCTCTGCTACCTCCCTGACGCTGGCTCCGCCCACCACTCACAGTGAGCTCCGTGGCTGTGTCAGGAGCTCTTCCCGACAGGCAGCCAGCTTGGTCATGGTGACATATTGCCGGCCTGACAGCGATGCTTAACACTGGTGCATTGACAGGGTGACCACAAATAATAGAATACTATCAATTGATTTATACCAGCCTAAAGGGATTATTTTCTATTGTAATGTGTTAAAAAAAATTACCCTATGACTGGAAAGATCTGTTTATCACTGGAACTTGTACAGAGGCATGGTTTGAGCATTGCATCTTCTCAAGCAAGATATGTCAGATCACCAACTGACCCGGGCTATGGCCTGGGGGGATGGACGCTGGGTCTGCTGAGCACAAGGTCATAGGTTCGAGTACAGACCAGTGTCTATCCTGTTATTTTTTTTTATTCTTCTTTCTTTACATATATAAATATATATCTCGCATATTCATGATTTAGGGTCTTGATGATTCTATTCAGTGTTTTTTTTTTAGTTGTTAGATGGAGAGGAGCAGAGAGCTGGCAGCCAGGGCTCTGCTACCTCCCTGACGCTGGCTCCGCCCACCACTCACAGTGAGCTCCGTGGCTGTGTCAGGTGCTCTTCCCGACAGGCAGCCACCTTGGTCATGGTGACATATTGCCGGCCTGACAGCGATGCTTAACACTGGTCAGAGCCGGCCCTAGCCTAAATGACGCCCTAGGCAAGATTTTGGCTGGTGCCCCCTAGCAACGCCACTAGTTCCGCCTCTGACCCTGCTCCCCTTTCCCAGCACCATCAACCCTCATCATAGCAGTCATCATTTTGGTGCCCCTACCCGCAATATTTTAAATAGAAACAGTGCACACATTCGGTACGCAGCCCAAACAGGGGTGTGTTCTTGCTGGGAAGGGGCATGGCCACCCAATAGTACCCACAATTCAAATTATGCCACACAGTAGTGCAACTTTATTCACATTATATCATGCGATGGTGTCCCTTATTCACGTTACATAACACAGTAGTACCACTTTACCTTATGTACATTACTCCTCACATTATTCACATTATACCCTTAGAAAAAAATCCTGAGAAAATATTTTATTTTAAGCACCTCCATGGCCACACTGCAACCCAGCACAAAGCAGTGTGTGCTGGGCAGAGGAGAAGAGCTGCAGCTGCTGCTGCTGCTGTCACTTAAGGAGAGGGGGCCCGGGGCCCCCACTGGGCCCTTCCATCAGACTTTGGCCTGGGTAATTTGTACCCCCTACCCCTTTCTCTCGGTACCCCTGATAATGCCACACAGTAATGCCCCTAACACATGACACACATTATTAATGTCCTTATATCAATAATGCCCCTTACACATATGTTGCACATTATTAATGCCCTTATACACATGACACACCTAATGTCCATTACACATATGTTGCACATAATAATGCCCTTATACACATAGGCCCTTATTCAGATCTGATCGCAGTACAAATTTGTTTGGAAAATGGGCAAAACCATGTGCACTGCAGGTGGGGCAGATGTAACATGTGCAGAGAGAGTTAAATTTGGGTGGGGTGTGTTGAAACGTAAAATCTAAATTGCAGTGTAAAAATAATGCAGCCAGTATTTACCCTGCACAGAAACAAAATAACTCACGCAAATCTAACTCTGTCTGCACATGTTACATCTGCCCCACCTGCAGTGCACATGGTTTTGCCCATTTTCCAAACAAATTTGTACTGCGATCAGATCTGAATAAAGGCCATAATGCCTGTTACACATATGTCGCACATTATTAATGCATTTATACATGACACACATAATGCCCCTTACACATATGCCGAACACTATTGCACAACCAACCCACCCCCAGACAGCACTCGCACAGCCGCTAACACTGTGACCTCTGCCTCTGCTTGGATACAGATGTTTCCTCATACATCTTGCCTCAATAAGCCATGCAGCTCCTGGCCAGTTCTGCTAACGTTGGGTGCATTTTTTGCTGAAAATTCGTCTTATTTGCATTGTTATGACCAGCACACACACGGAGCTTCCGATGATTAAAATGATATGTGGCATGCCTATATTCTGTGTGCGACTGTGGCTGTACCTGCATAGAGAATGCTATGTTACAGTGATCTCCATGAGTACACTATTTCATATGCAGATACAGGCTGTATCCAAATGCCACTCACACACAGAATATAGGCATGTTGCATATCATTTTAATCAGCAGAAGCTGTTGATGCCCTAGGCAATTGCCTAGTTTGCCTATACCTAAGGCCGGCTCTGACACTGGTGCATTGACAGGGTGACCACAAATAATAGAATACTATCAATTGATTTATACCAGCCTAAAGGGATTATTTTCTATTGTAATATGTTAAAAAAAATTACCCTATGACTGGAAAGATCTGTTTATCACTGGAACTTGTACAGAGGCATGGTTTGAGCATTGCATCTTCTCAAGCAAGATATGTCAGATCACCAACTGACCCGGGCTATGGCCTGGGGGGATGGACGCTGGGTCTGCTGAGCGCAAGGTCATAGGTTCGAGTACAGACCAGTGTCTATCCTGTTATTTTTTTTATTCTTCTTTCTTTACATATATAAATATATATCTCGCATATTCATGATTTAGGGTCTTGATGATTCTATTCAGTGTTTTTTTTTTAGTTGTTAGATGGAGAGGAGCAGAGAGCTGGCAGCCAGGGCTCTGCTACCTCCCTGACGCTGGCTCCGCCCACCACTCACAGTGAGCTCCGTGGCTGTGTCAGGAGCTCTTCCCGACAGGCAGCCAGCTTGGTCATGGTGACATATTGCCGGCCTGACAGCGATGCTTAACACTGGTGCATTGACAGGGTGACCACAAATAATAGAATACTATCAATTGATTTATACCAGCCTAAAGGGATTATTTTCTATTGTAATGTGTTAAAAAAAATTACCCTATGACTGGAAAGATCTGTTTATCACTGGAACTTGTACAGAGGCATGGTTTGAGCATTGCATCTTCTCAAGCAAGATATGTCAGATCACCAACTGACCCGGGCTATGGCCTGGGGGGATGGACGCTGGGTCTGCTGAGCGCAAGGTCATAGGTTCGAGTACAGACCAGTGTCTATCCTGTTATTTTTTTTTATTCTTCTTTCTTTACATATATAAATATATATCTCGCATATTCATGATTTAGGGTCTTGATGATTCTATTCAGTGTTTTTTTTTTTAGTTGTTAGATGGAGAGGAGCAGAGAGCTGGCAGCCAGGGCTCTGCTACCTCCCTGACGCTGGCTCCGCCCACCACTCATGAATACACTATTTCATATGCAGATACAGGCTGTATCCAAATGCCACTCACACACAGAATATAGGCATGTTGCATATCATTTTAATCAGCAGAAGCTGTTGATGCCCTAGGCAATTGCCTAGTTTGCCTATACCTAAGGCCGGCTCTGACACTGGTGCATTGACAGGGTGACCACAAATAATAGAATACTATCAATTGATTTATACCAGCCTAAAGGGATTATTTTCTATTGTAATATGTTAAAAAAAATTACCCTATGACTGGAAAGATCTGTTTATCACTGGAACTTGTACAGAGGCATGGTTTGAGCATTGCATCTTCTCAAGCAAGATATGTCAGATCACCAACTGACCCGGGCTATGGCCTGGGGGGATGGACGCTGGGTCTGCTGAGCGCAAGGTCATAGGTTCGAGTACAGACCAGTGTCTATCCTGTTATTTTTTTTTATTCTTCTTTCTTTACATATATAAATATATATCTCGCATATTCATGATTTAGGGTCTTGATGATTCTATTCAGTGTTTTTTTTTTAGTTGTTAGATGGAGAGGAGCAGAGAGCTGGCAGCCAGGGCTCTGCTACCTCCCTGACGCTGGCTCCGCCCACCACTCACAGTGAGCTCCGTGGCTGTGTCAGGAGCTCTTCCCGACAGGCAGCCAGCTTGGTCATGGTGACATATTGCCGGCCTGACAGCGATGCTTAACACTGGTGCATTGACAGGGTGACCACAAATAATAGAATACTATCAATTGATTTATACCAGCCTAAAGGGATTATTTTCTATTGTAATGTGTTAAAAAAAATTACCCTATGACTGGAAAGATCTGTTTATCACTGGAACTTGTACAGAGGCATGGTTTGAGCATTGCATCTTCTCAAGCAAGATATGTCAGATCACCAACTGACCCGGGCTATGGCCTGGGGGGATGGACGCTGGGTCTGCTGAGCGCAAGGTCATAGGTTCGAGTACAGACCAGTGTCTATGCTGTTATTTTTTTTTATTCTTCTTTCTTTACATATATAAATATATATCTCGCATATTCATGATTTAGGGTCTTGATGATTCTATTCAGTGTTTTTTTTTTAGTTGTTAGATGGAGAGGAGCAGAGAGCTGGCAGCCAGGGCTCTGCTACCTCCCTGACGCTGGCTCCGCCCACCACTCACAGTGAGCTCCGTGGCTGTGTCAGGAGCTCTTCCCGACAGGCAGCCAGCTTGGTCATGGTGACATATTGCCGGCCTGACAGCGATGCTTAACACTGGTGCATTGACAGGGTGACCACAAATAATAGAATACTATCAATTGATTTATACCAGCCTAAAGGGATTATTTTCTATTGTAATGTGTTAAAAAAAATTACCCTATGACTGGAAAGATCTGTTTATCACTGGAACTTGTACAGAGGCATGGTTTGAGCATTGCATCTTCTCAAGCAAGATATGTCAGATCACCAACTGACCCGGGCTATGGCCTGGGGGGATGGACGCTGGGTCTGCTGAGCACAAGGTCATAGGTTCGAGTACAGACCAGTGTCTATCCTGTTATTTTTTTTTATTCTTCTTTCTTTACATATATAAATATATATCTCGCATATTCATGATTTAGGGTCTTGATGATTCTATTCAGTGTTTTTTTTTTAGTTGTTAGATGGAGAGGAGCAGAGAGCTGGCAGCCAGGGCTCTGCTACCTCCCTGACGCTGGCTCCGCCCACCACTCACAGTGAGCTCCGTGGCTGTGTCAGGTGCTCTTCCCGACAGGCAGCCACCTTGGTCATGGTGACATATTGCCGGCCTGACAGCGATGCTTAACACTGGTCAGAGCCGGCCCTAGCCTAAATGACGCCCTAGGCAAGATTTTGGCTGGTGCCCCCTAGCAACGCCACTAGTTCCGCCTCTGACCCTGCTCCCCTTTCCCAGCACCATCAACCCTCATCATAGCAGTCATCATTTTGGTGCCCCTACCCGCAATATTTTAAATAGAAACAGTGCACACATTCGGTACGCAGCCCAAACAGGGGTGTGTTCTTGCTGGGAAGGGGCATGGCCACCCAATAGTACCCACAATTCAAATTATGCCACACAGTAGTGCAACTTTATTCACATTATATCATGCGATGGTGTCCCTTATTCACGTTACATAACACAGTAGTACCACTTTACCTTATGTACATTACTCCTCACATTATTCACATTATACCCTTAGAAAAAAATCCTGAGAAAATATTTTATTTTAAGCACCTCCATGGCCACACTGCAACCCAGCACAAAGCAGTGTGTGCTGGGCAGAGGAGAAGAGCTGCAGCTGCTGCTGCTGCTGTCACTTAAGGAGAGGGGGCCCGGGGCCCCCACTGGGCCCTTCCATCAGACTTTGGCCTGGGTAATTTGTACCCCCTACCCCTTTCTCTCGGTACCCCTGATAATGCCACACAGTAATGCCCCTAACACATGACACACATTATTAATGTCCTTATATCAATAATGCCCCTTACACATATGTTGCACATTATTAATGCCCTTATACACATGACACACCTAATGTCCATTACACATATGTTGCACATAATAATGCCCTTATACACATAGGCCCTTATTCAGATCTGATCGCAGTACAAATTTGTTTGGAAAATGGGCAAAACCATGTGCACTGCAGGTGGGGCAGATGTAACATGTGCAGAGAGAGTTAAATTTGGGTGGGGTGTGTTGAAACGTAAAATCTAAATTGCAGTGTAAAAATAATGCAGCCAGTATTTACCCTGCACAGAAACAAAATAACTCACGCAAATCTAACTCTGTCTGCACATGTTACATCTGCCCCACCTGCAGTGCACATGGTTTTGCCCATTTTCCAAACAAATTTGTACTGCGATCAGATCTGAATAAAGGCCATAATGCCTGTTACACATATGTCGCACATTATTAATGCATTTATACATGACACACATAATGCCCCTTACACATATGCCGAACACTATTGCACAACCAACCCACCCCCAGACAGCACTCGCACAGCCGCTAACACTGTGACCTCTGCCTCTGCTTGGATACAGATGTTTCCTCATACATCTTGCCTCAATAAGCCATGCAGCTCCTGGCCAGTTCTGCTAACGTTGGGTGCATTTTTTGCTGAAAATTCGTCTTATTTGCATTGTTATGACCAGCACACACACGGAGCTTCCGATGATTAAAATGATATGTGGCATGCCTATATTCTGTGTGCGACTGTGGCTGTACCTGCATAGAGAATGCTATGTTACAGTGATCTCCATGAGTACACTATTTCATATGCAGATACAGGCTGTATCCAAATGCCACTCACACACAGAATATAGGCATGTTGCATATCATTTTAATCAGCAGAAGCTGTTGATGCCCTAGGCAATTGCCTAGTTTGCCTATACCTAAGGCCGGCTCTGACACTGGTGCATTGACAGGGTGACCACAAATAATAGAATACTATCAATTGATTTATACCAGCCTAAAGGGATTATTTTCTATTGTAATATGTTAAAAAAAATTACCCTATGACTGGAAAGATCTGTTTATCACTGGAACTTGTACAGAGGCATGGTTTGAGCATTGCATCTTCTCAAGCAAGATATGTCAGATCACCAACTGACCCGGGCTATGGCCTGGGGGGATGGACGCTGGGTCTGCTGAGCGCAAGGTCATAGGTTCGAGTACAGACCAGTGTCTATCCTGTTATTTTTTTTTATTCTTCTTTCTTTACATATATAAATATATATCTCGCATATTCATGATTTAGGGTCTTGATGATTCTATTCAGTGTTTTTTTTTTAGTTGTTAGATGGAGAGGAGCAGAGAGCTGGCAGCCAGGGCTCTGCTACCTCCCTGACGCTGGCTCCGCCCACCACTCACAGTGAGCTCCGTGGCTGTGTCAGGAGCTCTTCCCGACAGGCAGCCAGCTTGGTCATGGTGACATATTGCCGGCCTGACAGCGATGCTTAACACTGGTGCATTGACAGGGTGACCACAAATAATAGAATACTATCAATTGATTTATACCAGCCTAAAGGGATTATTTTCTATTGTAATGTGTTAAAAAAAATTACCCTATGACTGGAAAGATCTGTTTATCACTGGAACTTGTACAGAGGCATGGTTTGAGCATTGCATCTTCTCAAGCAAGATATGTCAGATCACCAACTGACCCGGGCTATGGCCTGGGGGGATGGACGCTGGGTCTGCTGAGCGCAAGGTCATAGGTTCGAGTACAGACCAGTGTCTATGCTGTTATTTTTTTTTATTCTTCTTTCTTTACATATATAAATATATATCTCGCATATTCATGATTTAGGGTCTTGATGATTCTATTCAGTGTTTTTTTTTTTAGTTGTTAGATGGAGAGGAGCAGAGAGCTGGCAGCCAGGGCTCTGCTACCTCCCTGACGCTGGCTCCGCCCACCACTCACAGTAAGCTCCGTGGCTGTGTCAGGAGCTCTTCCCGACAGGCAGCCAGCTTGGTCATGGTGACATATTGCCGGCCTGACAGCGATGCTTAACACTGGTCAGAGCCGGCCCTAGCCTAAATGACGCCCTAGGCAAGATTTTGGCTGGTGCCCCCTAGCAACGCCACTAGTTCCGCCTCTGACCCTGCTCCCCTTTCCCAGCACCATCAACCCTCATCATAGCAGTCATCATTTTGGTGCCCCTACCCGCAATATTTTAAATAGAAACAGTGCACACATTCGGTACGCAGCCCAAACAGGGGTGTGTTCTTGCTGGGAAGGGGCATGGCCACCCAATAGTACCCACAATTCAAATTATGCCACACAGTAGTGCAACTTTATTCACATTATATCATGCGATGGTGTCCCTTATTCACGTTACATAACACAGTAGTACAACTTTACCTTATGTACATTACTCCTCACATTATTCACATTATACCCTTAGAAAAAAATCCTGAGAAAATATTTTATTTTAAGCACCTCCATGGCCACACTGCAACCCAGCACAAAGCAGTGTGTGCTGTGCAGAGGAGAAGAGCTGCAGCTGCTGCTGCTGCTGCTGTCACTTAAGGAGAGGGGGCCCGGGGCCCCCACTGGGCCCTTCCATCAGACTTTGGCCTGGGTAATTTGTACCCCCTACCCCTTTCTCTCGGTACCCCTGATAATGCCACACAGTAATGCCCCTAACACATGACACACATTATTAATGTCCTTATATCAATAATGCCCCTTACACATATGTTGCACATTATTAATGCCCTTATACACATGACACACCTAATGTCCATTACACATATGTTGCACATAGTAATGCCCTTATACACATAGGCCCTTATTCAGATCTGATCGCAGTACAAATTTGTTTGGAAAATGGGCAAAACCATGTGCACTGCAGGTGGGGCAGATGTAACATGTGCAGAGAGAGTTAAATTTGGGTGGGGTGTGTTGAAACGTAAAATCTAAATTGCAGTGTAAAAATAATGCAGCCAGTATTTACCCTGCACAGAAACAAAATAACTCACGCAAATCTAACTCTGTCTGCACATGTTACATCTGCCCCACCTGCAGTGCACATGGTTTTGCCCATTTTCCAAACAAATTTGTACTGCGATCAGATCTGAATAAAGGCCATAATGCCTGTTACACATATGTCGCACATTATTAATGCATTTATACATGACACACATAATGCCCCTTACACATATGCCGAACACTATTGCACAACCAACCCACCCCCAGACAGCACTCGCACAGCCGCTAACACTGTGACCTCTGCCTCTGCTTGGATACAGATGTTTCCTCATACATCTTGCCTCAATAAGCCATGCAGCTCCTGGCCAGTTCTGCTAACGTTGGGTGCATTTTTTGCTGAAAATTCGTCTTATTTGCATTGTTATGACCAGCACACACACGGAGCTTCCGATGATTAAAATGATATGTGGCATGCCTATATTCTGTGTGCGACTGTGGCTGTACCTGCATAGAGAATGCTATGTTACAGTGATCTCCATGAATACACTATTTCATATGCAGATACAGGCTGTATCCAAATGCCACTCACACACAGAATATAGGCATGTTGCATATCATTTTAATCAGCAGAAGCTGTTGATGCCCTAGGCAATTGCCTAGTTTGCCTATACCTAAGGCCGGCTCTGACACTGGTGCATTGACAGGGTGACCACAAATAATAGAATACTATCAATTGATTTATACCAGCCTAAAGGGATTATTTTCTATTGTAATATGTTAAAAAAAATTACCCTATGACTGGAAAGATCTGTTTATCACTGGAACTTGTACAGAGGCATGGTTTGAGCATTGCATCTTCTCAAGCAAGATATGTCAGATCACCAACTGACCCGGGCTATGGCCTGGGGGGATGGACGCTGGGTCTGCTGAGCGCAAGGTCATAGGTTCGAGTACAGACCAGTGTCTATCCTGTTATTTTTTTTTATTCTTCTTTCTTTACATATATAAATATATATCTCGCATATTCATGATTTAGGGTCTTGATGATTCTATTCAGTGTTTTTTTTTTAGTTGTTAGATGGAGAGGAGCAGAGAGCTGGCAGCCAGGGCTCTGCTACCTCCCTGACGCTGGCTCCGCCCACCACTCACAGTGAGCTCCGTGGCTGTGTCAGGAGCTCTTCCCGACAGGCAGCCAGCTTGGTCATGGTGACATATTGCCGGCCTGACAGCGATGCTTAACACTGGTGCATTGACAGGGTGACCACAAATAATAGAATACTATCAATTGATTTATACCAGCCTAAAGGGATTATTTTCTATTGTAATGTGTTAAAAAAAATTACCCTATGACTGGAAAGATCTGTTTATCACTGGAACTTGTACAGAGGCATGGTTTGAGCATTGCATCTTCTCAAGCAAGATATGTCAGATCACCAACTGACCCGGGCTATGGCCTGGGGGGATGGACGCTGGGTCTGCTGAGCGCAAGGTCATAGGTTCGAGTACAGACCAGTGTCTATCCTGTTATTTTTTTTTATTCTTCTTTCTTTACATATATAAATATATATCTCGCATATTCATGATTTAGGGTCTTGATGATTCTATTCAGTGTTTTTTTTTTTAGTTGTTAGATGGAGAGGAGCAGAGAGCTGGCAGCCAGGGCTCTGCTACCTCCCTGACGCTGGCTCCGCCCACCACTCATGAATACACTATTTCATATGCAGATACAGGCTGTATCCAAATGCCACTCACACACAGAATATAGGCATGTTGCATATCATTTTAATCAGCAGAAGCTGTTGATGCCCTAGGCAATTGCCTAGTTTGCCTATACCTAAGGCCGGCTCTGACACTGGTGCATTGACAGGGTGACCACAAATAATAGAATACTATCAATTGATTTATACCAGCCTAAAGGGATTATTTTCTATTGTAATATGTTAAAAAAAATTACCCTATGACTGGAAAGATCTGTTTATCACTGGAACTTGTACAGAGGCATGGTTTGAGCATTGCATCTTCTCAAGCAAGATATGTCAGATCACCAACTGACCCGGGCTATGGCCTGGGGGGATGGACGCTGGGTCTGCTGAGCGCAAGGTCATAGGTTCGAGTACAGACCAGTGTCTATCCTGTTATTTTTTTTTATTCTTCTTTCTTTACATATATAAATATATATCTCGCATATTCATGATTTAGGGTCTTGATGATTCTATTCAGTGTTTTTTTTTTAGTTGTTAGATGGAGAGGAGCAGAGAGCTGGCAGCCAGGGCTCTGCTACCTCCCTGACGCTGGCTCCGCCCACCACTCACAGTGAGCTCCGTGGCTGTGTCAGGAGCTCTTCCCGACAGGCAGCCAGCTTGGTCATGGTGACATATTGCCGGCCTGACAGCGATGCTTAACACTGGTGCATTGACAGGGTGACCACAAATAATAGAATACTATCAATTGATTTATACCAGCCTAAAGGGATTATTTTCTATTGTAATGTGTTAAAAAAAATTACCCTATGACTGGAAAGATCTGTTTATCACTGGAACTTGTACAGAGGCATGGTTTGAGCATTGCATCTTCTCAAGCAAGATATGTCAGATCACCAACTGACCCGGGCTATGGCCTGGGGGGATGGACGCTGGGTCTGCTGAGCGCAAGGTCATAGGTTCGAGTACAGACCAGTGTCTATGCTGTTATTTTTTTTTATTCTTCTTTCTTTACATATATAAATATATATCTCGCATATTCATGATTTAGGGTCTTGATGATTCTATTCAGTGTTTTTTTTTTAGTTGTTAGATGGAGAGGAGCAGAGAGCTGGCAGCCAGGGCTCTGCTACCTCCCTGACGCTGGCTCCGCCCACCACTCACAGTGAGCTCCGTGGCTGTGTCAGGAGCTCTTCCCGACAGGCAGCCAGCTTGGTCATGGTGACATATTGCCGGCCTGACAGCGATGCTTAACACTGGTGCATTGACAGGGTGACCACAAATAATAGAATACTATCAATTGATTTATACCAGCCTAAAGGGATTATTTTCTATTGTAATGTGTTAAAAAAAATTACCCTATGACTGGAAAGATCTGTTTATCACTGGAACTTGTACAGAGGCATGGTTTGAGCATTGCATCTTCTCAAGCAAGATATGTCAGATCACCAACTGACCCGGGCTATGGCCTGGGGGGATGGACGCTGGGTCTGCTGAGCACAAGGTCATAGGTTCGAGTACAGACCAGTGTCTATCCTGTTATTTTTTTTTATTCTTCTTTCTTTACATATATAAATATATATCTCGCATATTCATGATTTAGGGTCTTGATGATTCTATTCAGTGTTTTTTTTTTAGTTGTTAGATGGAGAGGAGCAGAGAGCTGGCAGCCAGGGCTCTGCTACCTCCCTGACGCTGGCTCCGCCCACCACTCACAGTGAGCTCCGTGGCTGTGTCAGGTGCTCTTCCCGACAGGCAGCCACCTTGGTCATGGTGACATATTGCCGGCCTGACAGCGATGCTTAACACTGGTCAGAGCCGGCCCTAGCCTAAATGACGCCCTAGGCAAGATTTTGGCTGGTGCCCCCTAGCAACGCCACTAGTTCCGCCTCTGACCCTGCTCCCCTTTCCCAGCACCATCAACCCTCATCATAGCAGTCATCATTTTGGTGCCCCTACCCGCAATATTTTAAATAGAAACAGTG
Source organism: Crinia signifera (assembly GCF_055691185.1). NCBI lineage: Eukaryota > Metazoa > Chordata > Amphibia > Anura > Myobatrachidae > Crinia > Crinia signifera. Next base: position 233,838,921 of record NC_139219.1, on the reverse strand, counting down.
CACACATTCGGTACGCAGCCCAAACAGGGGTGTGTTCTTGCTGGGAAGGGGCATGGCCACCCAATAGTACCCACAATTCAAATTATGCCACACAGTAGTGCAACTTTATTCACATTATATCATGCGATGGTGTCCCTTATTCACGTTACATAACACAGTAGTACCACTTTACCTTATGTACATTACTCCTCACATTATTCACATTATACCCTTAGAAAAAAATCCTGAGAAAATATTTTATTTTAAGCACCTCCATGGCCACACTGCAACCCAGCACAAAGCAGTGTGTGCTGGGCAGAGGAGAAGAGCTGCAGCTGCTGCTGCTGCTGTCACTTAAGGAGAGGGGGCCCGGGGCCCCCACTGGGCCCTTCCATCAGACTTTGGCCTGGGTAATTTGTACCCCCTACCCCTTTCTCTCGGTACCCCTGATAATGCCACACAGTAATGCCCCTAACACATGACACACATTATTAATGTCCTTATATCAATAATGCCCCTTACACATATGTTGCACATTATTAATGCCCTTATACACATGACACACCTAATGTCCATTACACATATGTTGCACATAATAATGCCCTTATACACATAGGCCCTTATTCAGATCTGATCGCAGTACAAATTTGTTTGGAAAATGGGCAAAACCATGTGCACTGCAGGTGGGGCAGATGTAACATGTGCAGAGAGAGTTAAATTTGGGTGGGGTGTGTTGAAACGTAAAATCTAAATTGCAGTGTAAAAATAATGCAGCCAGTATTTACCCTGCACAGAAACAAAATAACTCACGCAAATCTAACTCTGTCTGCACATGTTACATCTGCCCCACCTGCAGTGCACATGGTTTTGCCCATTTTCCAAACAAATTTGTACTGCGATCAGATCTGAATAAAGGCCATAATGCCTGTTACACATATGTCGCACATTATTAATGCATTTATACATGACACACATAATGCCCCTTACACATATGCCGAACACTATTGCACAACCAACCCACCCCCAGACAGCACTCGCACAGCCGCTAACACTGTGACCTCTGCCTCTGCTTGGATACAGATGTTTCCTCATACATCTTGCCTCAATAAGCCATGCAGCTCCTGGCCAGTTCTGCTAACGTTGGGTGCATTTTTTGCTGAAAATTCGTCTTATTTGCATTGTTATGACCAGCACACACACGGAGCTTCCGATGATTAAAATGATATGTGGCATGCCTATATTCTGTGTGCGACTGTGGCTGTACCTGCATAGAGAATGCTATGTTACAGTGATCTCCATGAGTACACTATTTCATATGCAGATACAGGCTGTATCCAAATGCCACTCACACACAGAATATAGGCATGTTGCATATCATTTTAATCAGCAGAAGCTGTTGATGCCCTAGGCAATTGCCTAGTTTGCCTATACCTAAGGCCGGCTCTGACACTGGTGCATTGACAGGGTGACCACAAATAATAGAATACTATCAATTGATTTATACCAGCCTAAAGGGATTATTTTCTATTGTAATATGTTAAAAAAAATTACCCTATGACTGGAAAGATCTGTTTATCACTGGAACTTGTACAGAGGCATGGTTTGAGCATTGCATCTTCTCAAGCAAGATATGTCAGATCACCAACTGACCCGGGCTATGGCCTGGGGGGATGGACGCTGGGTCTGCTGAGCGCAAGGTCATAGGTTCGAGTACAGACCAGTGTCTATCCTGTTATTTTTTTTTATTCTTCTTTCTTTACATATATAAATATATATCTCGCATATTCATGATTTAGGGTCTTGATGATTCTATTCAGTGTTTTTTTTTTAGTTGTTAGATGGAGAGGAGCAGAGAGCTGGCAGCCAGGGCTCTGCTACCTCCCTGACGCTGGCTCCGCCCACCACTCACAGTGAGCTCCGTGGCTGTGTCAGGAGCTCTTCCCGACAGGCAGCCAGCTTGGTCATGGTGACATATTGCCGGCCTGACAGCGATGCTTAACACTGGTGCATTGACAGGGTGACCACAAATAATAGAATACTATCAATTGATTTATACCAGCCTAAAGGGATTATTTTCTATTGTAATGTGTTAAAAAAAATTACCCTATGACTGGAAAGATCTGTTTATCACTGGAACTTGTACAGAGGCATGGTTTGAGCATTGCATCTTCTCAAGCAAGATATGTCAGATCACCAACTGACCCGGGCTATGGCCTGGGGGGATGGACGCTGGGTCTGCTGAGCGCAAGGTCATAGGTTCGAGTACAGACCAGTGTCTATCCTGTTATTTTTTTTTATTCTTCTTTCTTTACATATATAAATATATATCTCGCATATTCATGATTTAGGGTCTTGATGATTCTATTCAGTGTTTTTTTTTTTAGTTGTTAGATGGAGAGGAGCAGAGAGCTGGCAGCCAGGGCTCTGCTACCTCCCTGACGCTGGCTCCGCCCACCACTCACAGTAAGCTCCGTGGCTGTGTCAGGAGCTCTTCCCGACAGGCAGCCAGCTTGGTCATGGTGACATATTGCCGGCCTGACAGCGATGCTTAACACTGGTCAGAGCCGGCCCTAGCCTAAATGACGCCCTAGGCAAGATTTTGGCTGGTGCCCCCTAGCAACGCCACTAGTTCCGCCTCTGACCCTGCTCCCCTTTCCCAGCACCATCAACCCTCATCATAGCAGTCATCATTTTGGTGCCCCTACCCGCAATATTTTAAATAGAAACAGTGCACACATTCGGTACGCAGCCCAAACAGGGGTGTGTTCTTGCTGGGAAGGGGCATGGCCACCCAATAGTACCCACAATTCAAATTATGCCACACAGTAGTGCAACTTTATTCACATTATATCATGCGATGGTGTCCCTTATTCACGTTACATAACACAGTAGTACAACTTTACCTTATGTACATTACTCCTCACATTATTCACATTATACCCTTAGAAAAAAATCCTGAGAAAATATTTTATTTTAAGCACCTCCATGGCCACACTGCAACCCAGCACAAAGCAGTGTGTGCTGTGCAGAGGAGAAGAGCTGCAGCTGCTGCTGCTGCTGCTGTCACTTAAGGAGAGGGGGCCCGGGGCCCCCACTGGGCCCTTCCATCAGACTTTGGCCTGGGTAATTTGTACCCCCTACCCCTTTCTCTCGGTACCCCTGATAATGCCACACAGTAATGCCCCTAACACATGACACACATTATTAATGTCCTTATATCAATAATGCCCCTTACACATATGTTGCACATTATTAATGCCCTTATACACATGACACACCTAATGTCCATTACACATATGTTGCACATAGTAATGCCCTTATACACATAGGCCCTTATTCAGATCTGATCGCAGTACAAATTTGTTTGGAAAATGGGCAAAACCATGTGCACTGCAGGTGGGGCAGATGTAACATGTGCAGAGAGAGTTAAATTTGGGTGGGGTGTGTTGAAACGTAAAATCTAAATTGCAGTGTAAAAATAATGCAGCCAGTATTTACCCTGCACAGAAACAAAATAACTCACGCAAATCTAACTCTGTCTGCACATGTTACATCTGCCCCACCTGCAGTGCACATGGTTTTGCCCATTTTCCAAACAAATTTGTACTGCGATCAGATCTGAATAAAGGCCATAATGCCTGTTACACATATGTCGCACATTATTAATGCATTTATACATGACACACATAATGCCCCTTACACATATGCCGAACACTATTGCACAACCAACCCACCCCCAGACAGCACTCGCACAGCCGCTAACACTGTGACCTCTGCCTCTGCTTGGATACAGATGTTTCCTCATACATCTTGCCTCAATAAGCCATGCAGCTCCTGGCCAGTTCTGCTAACGTTGGGTGCATTTTTTGCTGAAAATTCGTCTTATTTGCATTGTTATGACCAGCACACACACGGAGCTTCCGATGATTAAAATGATATGTGGCATGCCTATATTCTGTGTGCGACTGTGGCTGTACCTGCATAGAGAATGCTATGTTACAGTGATCTCCATGAATACACTATTTCATATGCAGATACAGGCTGTATCCAAATGCCACTCACACACAGAATATAGGCATGTTGCATATCATTTTAATCAGCAGAAGCTGTTGATGCCCTAGGCAATTGCCTAGTTTGCCTATACCTAAGGCCGGCTCTGACACTGGTGCATTGACAGGGTGACCACAAATAATAGAATACTATCAATTGATTTATACCAGCCTAAAGGGATTATTTTCTATTGTAATATGTTAAAAAAAATTACCCTATGACTGGAAAGATCTGTTTATCACTGGAACTTGTACAGAGGCATGGTTTGAGCATTGCATCTTCTCAAGCAAGATATGTCAGATCACCAACTGACCCGGGCTATGGCCTGGGGGGATGGACGCTGGGTCTGCTGAGTGCAAGGTCATAGGTTCGAGTACAGACCAGTGTCTATCCTGTTATTTTTTTTTATTCTTCTTTCTTTACATATATAAATATATATCTCGCATATTCATGATTTAGGGTCTTGATGATTCTATTCAGTGTTTTTTTTTTAGTTGTTAGATGGAGAGGAGCAGAGAGCTGGCAGCCAGGGCTCTGCTACCTCCCTGACGCTGGCTCCGCCCACCACTCACAGTGAGCTCCGTGGCTGTGTCAGGAGCTCTTCCCGACAGGCAGCCAGCTTGGTCATGGTGACATATTGCCGGCCTGACAGCGATGCTTAACACTGGTGCATTGACAGGGTGACCACAAATAATAGAATACTATCAATTGATTTATACCAGCCTAAAGGGATTATTTTCTATTGTAATGTGTTAAAAAAAATTACCCTATGACTGGAAAGATCTGTTTATCACTGGAACTTGTACAGAGGCATGGTTTGAGCATTGCATCTTCTCAAGCAAGATATGTCAGATCACCAACTGACCCGGGCTATGGCCTGGGGGGATGGACGCTGGGTCTGCTGAGCGCAAGGTCATAGGTTCGAGTACAGACCAGTGTCTATCCTGTTATTTTTTTTTATTCTTCTTTCTTTACATATATAAATATATATCTCGCATATTCATGATTTAGGGTCTTGATGATTCTATTCAGTGTTTTTTTTTTAGTTGTTAGATGGAGAGGAGCAGAGAGCTGGCAGCCAGGGCTCTGCTACCTCCCTGACGCTGGCTCCGCCCACCACTCACAGTGAGCTCCGTGGCTGTGTCAGGTGCTCTTCCCGACAGGCAGCCAGCTTGGTCATGGTGACATATTGCCGGCCTGACAGCGATGCTTAACACTGGTCAGAGCCGGCCCTAGCCTAAATGACGCCCTAGGCAAGATTTTGGCTGGTGCCCCCTAGCAACGCCACTAGTTCCGCCTCTGACCCTGCTCCCCTTTCCCAGCACCATCAACCCTCATCATAGCAGTCATCATTTTGGTGCCCCTACCCGCAATATTTTAAATAGAAACAGTGCACACATTCGGTACGCAGCCCAAACAGGGGTGTGTTCTTGCTGGGAAGGGGCATGGCCACCCAATAGTACCCACAATTCAAATTATGCCACACAGTAGTGCAACTTTATTCACATTATATCATGCGATGGTGTCCCTTATTCACGTTACATAACACAGTAGTACCACTTTACCTTATGTACATTACTCCTCACATTATTCACATTATACCCTTAGAAAAAAATCCTGAGAAAATATTTTATTTTAAGCACCTCCATGGCCACACTGCAACCCAGCACAAAGCAGTGTGTGCTGGGCAGAGGAGAAGAGCTGCAGCTGCTGCTGCTGCTGTCACTTAAGGAGAGGGGGCCCGGGGCCCCCACTGGGCCCTTCCATCAGACTTTGGCCTGGGTAATTTGTACCCCCTACCCCTTTCTCTCTGTACCCCTGATAATGCCACACAGTAATGCCCCTAACACATGACACACATTATTAATGTCCTTATATCAATAATGCCCCTTACACATATGTTGCACATTATTAATGCCCTTATACACATGACACACCTAATGTCCATTACACATATGTTGCACATAATTAATGCCCTTATACACATAGGCCCTTATTCAGATCTGATCGCAGTACAAATTTGTTTGGAAAATGGGCAAAACCATGTGCACTGCAGGTGGGGCAGATGTAACATGTGCAGAGAGAGTTAAATTTGGGTGGGGTGTGTTGAAACGTAAAATCTAAATTGCAGTGTAAAAATAATGCAGCCAGTATTTACCCTGCACAGAAACAAAATAACTCACGCAAATCTAACTCTGTCTGCACATGTTACATCTGCCCCACCTGCAGTGCACATGGTTTTGCCCATTTTCCAAACAAATTTGTACTGCGATCAGATCTGAATAAAGGCCATAATGCCTGTTACACATATGTCGCACATTATTAATGCATTTATACATGACACACATAATGCCCCTTACACATATGCCGAACACTATTGCACAACCAACCCACCCCCAGACAGCACTCGCACAGCCGCTAACACTGTGACCTCTGCCTCTGCTTGGATACAGATGTTTCCTTATACATCTTGCCTCAATAAGCCATGCAGCTCCTGGCCAGTTCTGCTAACGTTGGGTGCATTTTTTGCTGAAAATTCGTCTTATTTGCATTGTTATGACCAGCACACACACGGAGCTTCCGATGATTAAAATGATATGTGGCATGCCTATATTCTGTGTGCGACTGTGGCTGTACCTGCATAGAGAATGCTATGTTACAGTGATCTCCATGAGTACACTATTTCATATGCAGATACAGGCTGTATCCAAATGCCACTCACACACAGAATATAGGCATGTTGCATATCATTTTAATCAGCAGAAGCTGTTGATGCCCTAGGCAATTGCCTAGTTTGCCTATACCTAAGGCCGGCTCTGACACTGGTGCATTGACAGGGTGACCACAAATAATAGAATACTATCAATTGATTTATACCAGCCTAAAGGGATTATTTTCTATTGTAATATGTTAAAAAAAATTACCCTATGACTGGAAAGATCTGTTTATCACTGGAACTTGTACAGAGGCATGGTTTGAGCATTGCATCTTCTCAAGCAAGATATGTCAGATCACCAACTGACCCGGGCTATGGCCTGGGGGGATGGACGCTGGGTCTGCTGAGCGCAAGGTCATAGGTTCGAGTACAGACCAGTGTCTATCCTGTTATTTTTTTTTATTCTTCTTTCTTTACATATATAAATATATATCTCGCATATTCATGATTTAGGGTCTTGATGATTCTATTCAGTGTTTTTTTTTTAGTTGTTAGATGGAGAGGAGCAGAGAGCTGGCAGCCAGGGCTCTGCTACCTCCCTGACGCTGGCTCCGCCCACCACTCACAGTGAGCTCCGTGGCTGTGTCAGGAGCTCTTCCCGACAGGCAGCCAGCTTGGTCATGGTGACATATTGCCGGCCTGACAGCGATGCTTAACACTGGTGCATTGACAGGGTGACCACAAATAATAGAATACTATCAATTGATTTATACCAGCCTAAAGGGATTATTTTCTATTGTAATGTGTTAAAAAAAATTACCCTATGACTGGAAAGATCTGTTTATCACTGGAACTTGTACAGAGGCATGGTTTGAGCATTGCATCTTCTCAAGCAAGATATGTCAGAACATCAACTGACCCGGGCTATGGCCTGGGGGGATGGACGCTGGGTCTGCTGAGCGCAAGGTCATAGGTTCGAGTACAGACCAGTGTCTATCCTGTTATTTTTTTTTATTCTTCTTTCTTTACATATATAAATATATATCTCGCATATTCATGATTTAGGGTCTTGATGATTCTATTCAGTGTTTTTTTTTTTAGTTGTTAGATGGAGAGGAGCAGAGAGCTGGCAGCCAGGGCTCTGCTACCTCCCTGACGCTGGCTCCGCCCACCACTCACAGTGAGCTCCGTGGCTGTGTCAGGAGCTCTTCCCGACAGGCAGCCAGCTTGGTCATGGTGACATATTGCCGGCCTGACAGCGATGCTTAACACTGGTCAGAGCCGGCCCTAGCCTAAATGACGCCCTAGGCAAGATTTTGGCTGGTGCCCCCTAGCAACGCCACTAGTTCCGCCTCTGACCCTGCTCCCCTTTCCCAGCACCATCAACCCTCATCATAGCAGTCATCATTTTGGTGCCCCTACCCGCAATATTTTAAATAGAAACAGTGCACACATTCGGTACGCAGCCCAAACAGGGGTGTGTTCTTGCTGGGAAGGGGCATGGCCACCCAATAGTACCCACAATTCAAATTATGCCACACAGTAGTGCAACTTTATTCACATTATATCATGCGATGGTGTCCCTTATTCACGTTACATAACACAGTAGTACCACTTTACCTTATGTACATTACTCCTCACATTATTCACATTATACCCTTAGAAAAAAATCCTGAGAAAATATTTTATTTTAAGCACCTCCATGGCCACACTGCAACCCAGCACAAAGCAGTGTGTGCTGGGCAGAGGAGAAGAGCTGCAGCTGCTGCTGCTGCTGCTGTCACTTAAGGAGAGGGGGCCCGGGGCCCCCACTGGGCCCTTCCATCAGACTTTGGCCTGGGTAATTTGTACCCCCTACCCCTTTCTCTCGGTACCCCTGATAATGCCACACAGTAATGCCCCTTACACATATGTTGCACATCATTAATGCCCTTATACACATGACACACCTAATGTCCATTACACATATGTTGCACATAATGAATGCCCTTATACACATAGGCCCTTATTCAGATCTGATCGCAGTACAAATTTGTTTGGAAAATGGGCAAAACCATGTGCACTGCAGGTGGGGCAGATGTAACATGTGCAGAGAGAGTTAAATTTGGGTGGGGTGTGTTGAAACGTAAAATCTAAATTGCAGTGTAAAAATAATGCAGCCAGTATTTACCCTGCACAGAAACAAAATAACTCACGCAAATCTAACTCTGTCTGCACATGTTACATCTGCCCCACCTGCAGTGCACATGGTTTTGCCCATTTTCCAAACAAATTTGTACTGCGATCAGATCTGAATAAAGGCCATAATGCCTGTTACACATATGTCGCACATTATTAATGCATTTATACATGACACACATAATGCCCCTTACACATATGCCGAACACTATTGCACAACCAACCCACCCCCAGACAGCACTCGCACAGCCGCTAACACTGTGACCTCTGCCTCTGCTTGGATACAGATGTTTCCTCATACATCTTGCCTCAATAAGCCATGCAGCTCCTGGCCAGTTCTGCTAACGTTGGGTGCATTTTTTGCTGAAAATTCGTCTTATTTGCATTGTTATGACCAGCACACACACGGAGCTTCCGATGATTAAAATGATATGTGGCATGCCTATATTCTGTGTGCGACTGTGGCTGTACCTGCATAGAGAATGCTATGTTACAGTGATCTCCATGAATACACTATTTCATATGCAGATACAGGCTGTATCCAAATGCCACTCACACACAGAATATAGGCATGTTGCATATCATTTTAATCAGCAGAAGCTGTTGATGCCCTAGGCAATTGCCTAGTTTGCCTATACCTAAGGCCGGCTCTGACACTGGTGCATTGACAGGGTGACCACAAATAATAGAATACTATCAATTGATTTATACCAGCCTAAAGGGATTATTTTCTATTGTAATATGTTAAAAAAAATTACCCTATGACTGGAAAGATCTGTTTATCACTGGAACTTGTACAGAGGCATGGTTTGAGCATTGCATCTTCTCAAGCAAGATATGTCAGATCACCAACTGACCCGGGCTATGGCCTGGGGGGATGGACGCTGGGTCTGCTGAGCGCAAGGTCATAGGTTCGAGTACAGACCAGTGTCTATCCTGTTATTTTTTTTTATTCTTCTTTCTTTACATATATAAATATATATCTCGCATATTCATGATTTAGGGTCTTGATGATTCTATTCAGTGTTTTTTTTTTAGTTGTTAGATGGAGAGGAGCAGAGAGCTGGCAGCCAGGGCTCTGCTACCTCCCTGACGCTGGCTCCGCCCACCACTCACAGTGAGCTCCGTGGCTGTGTCAGGAGCTCTTCCCGACAGGCAGCCAGCTTGGTCATGGTGACATATTGCCGGCCTGACAGCGATGCTTAACACTGGTGCATTGACAGGGTGACCACAAATAATAGAATACTATCAATTGATTTATACCAGCCTAAAGGGATTATTTTCTATTGTAATGTGTTAAAAAAAATTACCCTATGACTGGAAAGATCTGTTTATCACTGGAACTTGTACAGAGGCATGGTTTGAGCATTGCATCTTCTCAAGCAAGATATGTCAGAACATCAACTGACCCGGGCTATGGCCTGGGGGGATGGACGCTGGGTCTGCTGAGCGCAAGGTCATAGGTTCGAGTACAGACCAGTGTCTATCCTGTTATTTTTTTTTATTCTTCTTTCTTTACATATATAAATATATATCTCGCATATTCATGATTTAGGGTCTTGATGATTCTATTCAGTGTTTTTTTTTTTAGTTGTTAGATGGAGAGGAGCAGAGAGCTGGCAGCCAGGGCTCTGCTACCTCCCTGACGCTGGCTCCGCCCACCACTCACAGTGAGCTCCGTGGCTGTGTCAGGAGCTCTTCCCGACAGGCAGCCAGCTTGGTCATGGTGACATATTGCCGGCCTGACAGCGATGCTTAACACTGGTCAGAGCCGGCCCTAGCCTAAATGACGCCCTAGGCAAGATTTTGGCTGGTGCCCCCTAGCAACGCCACTAGTTCCGCCTCTGACCCTGCTCCCCTTTCCCAGCACCATCAACCCTCATCATAGCAGTCATCATTTTGGTGCCCCTACCCGCAATATTTTAAATAGAAACAGTGCACACATTCGGTACGCAGCCCAAACAGGGGTGTGTTCTTGCTGGGAAGGGGCATGGCCACCCAATAGTACCCACAATTCAAATTATGCCACACAGTAGTGCAACTTTATTCACATTATATCATGCGATGGTGTCCCTTATTCACGTTACATAACACAGTAGTACCACTTTACCTTATGTACATTACTCCTCACATTATTCACATTATACCCTTAGAAAAAAATCCTGAGAAAATATTTTATTTTAAGCACCTCCATGGCCACACTGCAACCCAGCACAAAGCAGTGTGTGCTGGGCAGAGGAGAAGAGCTGCAGCTGCTGCTGCTGCTGCTGTCACTTAAGGAGAGGGGGCCCGGGGCCCCCACTGGGCCCTTCCATCAGACTTTGGCCTGGGTAATTTGTACCCCCTACCCCTTTCTCTCGGTACCCCTGATAATGCCACACAGTAATGCCCCTTACACATATGTTGCACATCATTAATGCCCTTATACACATGACACACCTAATGTCCATTACACATATGTTGCACATAATTAATGCCCTTATACACATAGGCCCTTATTCAGATCTGATCGCAGTACAAATTTGTTTGGAAAATGGGCAAAACCATGTGCACTGCAGGTGGGGCAGATGTAACATGTGCAGAGAGAGTTAAATTTGGGTGGGGTGTGTTGAAACGTAAAATCTAAATTGCAGTGTAAAAATAATGCAGCCAGTATTTACCCTGCACAGAAACAAAATAACTCACGCAAATCTAACTCTGTCTGCACATGTTACATCTGCCCCACCTGCAGTGCACATGGTTTTGCCCATTTTCCAAACAAATTTGTACTGCGATCAGATCTGAATAAAGGCCATAATGCCTGTTACACATATGTCGCACATTATTAATGCATTTATACATGACACACATAATGCCCCTTACACATATGCCGAACACTATTGCACAACCAACCCACCCCCAGACAGCACTCGCACAGCCGCTAACACTGTGACCTCTGCCTCTGCTTGGATACAGATGTTTCCTCATACATCTTGCCTCAATAAGCCATGCAGCTCCTGGCCAGTTCTGCTAACGTTGGGTGCATTTTTTGCTGAAAATTCGTCTTATTTGCATTGTTATGACCAGCACACACACGGAGCTTCCGATGATTAAAATGATATGTGGCATGCCTATATTCTGTGTGCGACTGTGGCTGTACCTGCATAGAGAATGCTATGTTACAGTGATCTCCATGAATACACTATTTCATATGCAGATACAGGCTGTATCCAAATGCCACTCACACACAGAATATAGGCATGTTGCATATCATTTTAATCAGCAGAAGCTGTTGATGCCCTAGGCAATTGCCTAGTTTGCCTATACCTAAGGCCGGCTCTGACACTGGTGCATTGACAGGGTGACCACAAATAATAGAATACTATCAATTGATTTATACCAGCCTAAAGGGATTATTTTCTATTGTAATATGTTAAAAAAAATTACCCTATGACTGGAAAGATCTGTTTATCACTGGAACTTGTACAGAGGCATGGTTTGAGCATTGCATCTTCTCAAGCAAGATATGTCAGATCACCAACTGACCCGGGCTATGGCCTGGGGGGATGGACGCTGGGTCTGCTGAGCGCAAGGTCATAGGTTCGAGTACAGACCAGTGTCTATCCTGTTATTTTTTTTTATTCTTCTTTCTTTACATATATAAATATATATCTCGCATATTCATGATTTAGGGTCTTGATGATTCTATTCAGTGTTTTTTTTTTAGTTGTTAGATGGAGAGGAGCAGAGAGCTGGCAGCCAGGGCTCTGCTACCTCCCTGACGCTGGCTCCGCCCACCACTCACAGTGAGCTCCGTGGCTGTGTCAGGAGCTCTTCCCGACAGGCAGCCAGCTTGGTCATGGTGACATATTGCCGGCCTGACAGCGATGCTTAACACTGGTCAGAGCCGGCCCTAGCCTAAATGACGCCCTAGGCAAGATTTTGGCTGGTGCCCCCTAGCAACGCCACTAGTTCCGCCTCTGACCCTGCTCCCCTTTCCCAGCACCATCAACCCTCATCATAGCAGTCATCATTTTGGTGCCCCTACCCGCAATATTTTAAATAGAAACAGTGCACACATTCGGTACGCAGCCCAAACAGGGGTGTGTTCTTGCTGGGAAGGGGCATGGCCACCCAATAGTACCCACAATTCAAATTATGCCACACAGTAGTGCAACTTTATTCACATTATATCATGCAATGGTGTCCCTTATTCACGTTACATAACACAGTAGTACCACTTTACCTTATGTACATTACTCCTCACATTATTCACATTATACCCTTAGAAAAAAATCCTGAGAAAATATTTTATTTTAAGCACCTCCATGGCCACACTGCAACCCAGCACAAAGCAGTGTGTGCTGGGCAGAGGAGAAGAGCTGCAGCTGCTGCTGCTGCTGCTGTCACTTAAGGAGAGGGGGCCCGGGGCCCCCACTGGGCCCTTCCATCAGACTTTGGCCTGGGTAATTTGTACCCCCTACCCCTTTCTCTCGGTACCCCTGATAATGCCACACAGTAATGCCCCTAACACATGACACACATTATTAATGTCCTTATATCAATAATGCCCCTTACACATATGTTGCACATTATTAATGCCCTTATACACATGACACACCTAATGTCCATTACACATATGTTGCACATAATTAATGCCCTTATACACATAGGCCCTTATTCAGATCTGATCGCAGTACAAATTTGTTTGGAAAATGGGCAAAACCATGTGCACTGCAGGTGGGGCAGATGTAACATGTGCAGAGAGAGTTAAATTTGGGTGGGGTGTGTTGAAACGTAAAATCTAAATTGCAGTGTAAAAATAATGCAGCCAGTATTTACCCTGCACAGAAACAAAATAACTCACGCAAATCTAACTCTGTCTGCACATGTTACATCTGCCCCACCTGCAGTGCACATGGTTTTGCCCATTTTCCAAACAAATTTGTACTGCGATCAGATCTGAATAAAGGCCATAATTCCTGTTACACATATGTCGCACATTATTAATGCATTTATACATGACACACATAATGCCCCTTACACATATGCCGAACACTATTGCACAACCAACCCACCCCCAGACAGCACTCGCACAGCCGCTAACACTGTGACCTCTGCCTCTGCTTGGATACAGATGTTTCCTCATACATCTTGCCTCAATAAGCCATGCAGCTCCTGGCCAGTTCTGCTAACGTTGGGTGCATTTTTTGCTGAAAATTCGTCTTATTTGCATTGTTATGACCAGCACACACACGGAGCTTCCGATGATTAAAATGATATGTGGCATGCCTATATTCTGTGTGCGACTGTGGCTGTACCTGCATAGAGAATGCTATGTTACAGTGATCTCCATGAATACACTATTTCATATGCAGATACAGGCTGTATCCAAATGCCACTCACACACAGAATATAGGCATGTTGCATATCATTTTAATCAGCAGAAGCTGTTGATGCCCTAGGCAATTGCCTAGTTTGCCTATACCTAAGGCCGGCTCTGACACTGGTGCATTGACAGGGTGACCACAAATAATAGAATACTATCAATTGATTTATACCAGCCTAAAGGGATTATTTTCTATTGTAATATGTTAAAAAAAATTACCCTATGACTGGAAAGATCTGTTTATCACTGGAACTTGTACAGAGGCATGGTTTGAGCATTGCATCTTCTCAAGCAAGATATGTCAGATCACCAACTGACCCGGGCTATGGCCTGGGGGGATGGACGCTGGGTCTGCTGAGCGCAAGGTCATAGGTTCGAGTACAGACCAGTGTCTATCCTGTTATTTTTTTTTATTCTTCTTTCTTTACATATATAAATATATATCTCGCATATTCATGATTTAGGGTCTTGATGATTCTATTCAGTGTTTTTTTTTTAGTTGTTAGATGGAGAGGAGCAGAGAGCTGGCAGCCAGGGCTCTGCTACCTCCCTGACGCTGGCTCCGCCCACCACTCACAGTGAGCTCCGTGGCTGTGTCAGGAGCTCTTCCCGACAGGCAGCCAGCTTGGTCATGGTGACATATTGCCGGCCTGACAGCGATGCTTAACACTGGTGCATTGACAGGGTGACCACAAATAATAGAATACTATCAATTGATTTATACCAGCCTAAAGGGATTATTTTCTATTGTAATATGTTAAAAAAAATTACCCTATGACTGGAAAGATCTGTTTATCACTGGAACTTGTACAGAGGCATGGTTTGAGCATTGCATCTTCTCAAGCAAGATATGTCAGATCACCAACTGACCCGGGCTATGGCCTGGGGGGATGGACGCTGGGTCTGCTGAGCGCAAGGTCATAGGTTCGAGTACAGACCAGTGTCTATCCTGTTATTTTTTTTTATTCTTCTTTCTTTACATATATAAATATATATCTCGCATATTCATGATTTAGGGTCTTGATGATTCTATTCAGTGTTTTTTTTTTAGTTGTTAGATGGAGAGGAGCAGAGAGCTGGCAGCCAGGGCTCTGCTACCTCCCTGACGCTGGCTCCGCCCACCACTCACAGTGAGCTCCGTGGCTGTGTCAGGAGCTCTTCCCGACAGGCAGCCAGCTTGGTCATGGTGACATATTGCCGGCCTGACAGCGATGCTTAACACTGGTGCATTGACAGGGTGACCACAAATAATAGAATACTATCAATTGATTTATACCAGCCTAAAGGGATTATTTTCTATTGTAATGTGTTAAAAAAAATTACCCTATGACTGGAAAGATCTGTTTATCACTGGAACTTGTACAGAGGCATGGTTTGAGCATTGCATCTTCTCAAGCAAGATATGTCAGATCACCAACTGACCCGGGCTATGGCCTGGGGGGATGGACGCTGGGTCTGCTGAGCGCAAGGTCATAGGTTCGAGTACAGACCAGTGTCTATCCTGTTATTTTTTTTTATTCTTCTTTCTTTACATATATAAATATATATCTCGCATATTCATGATTTAGGGTCTTGATGATTCTATTCAGTGTTTTTTTTTTAGTTGTTAGATGGAGAGGAGCAGAGAGCTGGCAGCCAGGGCTCTGCTACCTCCCTGACGCTGGCTCCGCCCACCACTCACAGTGAGCTCCGTGGCTGTGTCAGGTGCTCTTCCCGACAGGCAGCCAGCTTGGTCATGGTGACATATTGCCGGCCTGACAGCGATGCTTAACACTGGTCAGAGCCGGCCCTAGCCTAAATGACGCCCTAGGCAAGATTTTGGCTGGTGCCCCCTAGCAACGCCACTAGTTCCGCCTCTGACCCTGCTCCCCTTTCCCAGCACCATCAACCCTCATCATAGCAGTCATCATTTTGGTGCCCCTACCCGCAATATTTTAAATAGAAACAGTGCACACATTCGGTACGCAGCCCAAACAGGGGTGTGTTCTTGCTGGGAAGGGGCATGGCCACCCAATAGTACCCACAATTCAAATTATGCCACACAGTAGTGCAACTTTATTCACATTATATCATGCGATGGTGTCCCTTATTCACGTTACATAACACAGTAGTACCACTTTACCTTATGTACATTACTCCTCACATTATTCACATTATACCCTTAGAAAAAAATCCTGAGAAAATATTTTATTTTAAGCACCTCCATGGCCACACTGCAACCCAGCACAAAGCAGTGTGTGCTGGGCAGAGGAGAAGAGCTGCAGCTGCTGCTGCTGCTGCTGTCACTTAAGGAGAGGGGGCCCGGGGCCCCCACTGGGCCCTTCCATCAGACTTTGGCCTGGGTAATTTGTACCCCCTACCCCTTTCTCTCGGTACCCCTGATAATGCCACACAGTAATGCCCCTTACACATATGTTGCACATCATTAATGCCCTTATACACATGACACACCTAATGTCCATTACACATATGTTGCACATAATTAATGCCCTTATACACATAGGCCCTTATTCAGATCTGATCGCAGTACAAATTTGTTTGGAAAATGGGCAAAACCATGTGCACTGCAGGTGGGGCAGATGTAACATGTGCAGAGAGAGTTAAATTTGGGTGGGGTGTGTTGAAACGTAAAATCTAAATTGCAGTGTAAAAATAATGCAGCCAGTATTTACCCTGCACAGAAACAAAATAACTCACGCAAATCTAACTCTGTCTGCACATGTTACATCTGCCCCACCTGCAGTGCACATGGTTTTGCCCATTTTCCAAACAAATTTGTACTGCGATCAGATCTGAATAAAGGCCATAATGCCTGTTACACATATGTCGCACATTATTAATGCATTTATACATGACACACATAATGCCCCTTACACATATGCCGAACACTATTGCACAACCAACCCACCCCCAGACAGCACTCGCACAGCCGCTAACACTGTGACCTCTGCCTCTGCTTGGATACAGATGTTTCCTCATACATCTTGCCTCAATAAGCCATGCAGCTCCTGGCCAGTTCTGCTAACGTTGGGTGCATTTTTTGCTGAAAATTCGTCTTATTTGCATTGTTATGACCAGCACACACACGGAGCTTCCGATGATTAAAATGATATGTGGCATGCCTATATTCTGTGTGCGACTGTGGCTGTACCTGCATAGAGAATGCTATGTTACAGTGATCTCCATGAATACACTATTTCATATGCAGATACAGGCTGTATCCAAATGCCACTCACACACAGAATATAGGCATGTTGCATATCATTTTAATCAGCAGAAGCTGTTGATGCCCTAGGCAATTGCCTAGTTTGCCTATACCTAAGGCCGGCTCTGACACTGGTGCATTGACAGGGTGACCACAAATAATAGAATACTATCAATTGATTTATACCAGCCTAAAGGGATTATTTTCTATTGTAATATGTTAAAAAAAATTACCCTATGACTGGAAAGATCTGTTTATCACTGGAACTTGTACAGAGGCATGGTTTGAGCATTGCATCTTCTCAAGCAAGATATGTCAGATTACCAACTGACCCGGGCTATGGCCTGGGGGGATGGACGCTGGGTCTGCTGAGCGCAAGGTCATAGGTTCGAGTACAGACCAGTGTCTATCCTGTTATTTTTTTTTATTCTTCTTTCTTTACATATATAAATATATATCTCGCATATTCATGATTTAGGGTCTTGATGATTCTATTCAGTGTTTTTTTTTTAGTTGTTAGATGGAGAGGAGCAGAGAGCTGGCAGCCAGGGCTCTGCTACCTCCCTGACGCTGGCTCCGCCCACCACTCACAGTGAGCTCCGTGGCTGTGTCAGGAGCTCTTCCCGACAGGCAGCCAGCTTGGTCATGGTGACATATTGCCGGCCTGACAGCGATGCTTAACACTGGTCAGAGCCGGCCCTAGCCTAAATGACGCCCTAGGCAAGATTTTGGCTGGTGCCCCCTAGCAACGCCACTAGTTCCGCCTCTGACCCTGCTCCCCTTTCCCAGCACCATCAACCCTCATCATAGCAGTCATCATTTTGGTGCCCCTACCCGCAATATTTTAAATAGAAACAGTGCACACATTCGGTACGCAGCCCAAACAGGGGTGTGTTCTTGCTGGGAAGGGGCATGGCCACCCAATAGTACCCACAATTCAAATTATGCCACACAGTAGTGCAACTTTATTCACATTATATCATGCAATGGTGTCCCTTATTCACGTTACATAACACAGTAGTACCACTTTACCTTATGTACATTACTCCTCACATTATTCACATTATACCCTTAGAAAAAAATCCTGAGAAAATATTTTATTTTAAGCACCTCCATGGCCACACTGCAACCCAGCACAAAGCAGTGTGTGCTGGGCAGAGGAGAAGAGCTGCAGCTGCTGCTGCTGCTGCTGTCACTTAAGGAGAGGGGGCCCGGGGCCCCCACTGGGCCCTTCCATCAGACTTTGGCCTGGGTAATTTGTACCCCCTACCCCTTTCTCTTGGTACCCCTGATAATGCCACACAGTAATGCCCCTAACACATGACACACATTATTAATGTCCTTATATCAATAATGCCCCTTACACATATGTTGCACATTATTAATGCCCTTATACACATGACACACCTAATGTCCATTACACATATGTTGCACATAATTAATGCCCTTATACACATAGGCCCTTATTCAGATCTGATCGCAGTGCAAATTTGTTTGGAAAATGGGCAAAACCATGTGCACTGCAGGTGGGGCAGATGTAACATGTGCAGAGAGAGTTAAATTTGGGTGGGGTGTGTTGAAACGTAAAATCTAAATTGCAGTGTAAAAATAATGCAGCCAGTATTTACCCTGCACAGAAACAAAATAACTCACGCAAATCTAACTCTGTCTGCACATGTTACATCTGCCCCACCTGCAGTGCACATGGTTTTGCCCATTTTCCAAACAAATTTGTACTGCGATCAGATCTGAATAAAGGCCATAATGCCTGTTACACATATGTCGCACATTATTAATGCATTTATACATGACACACATAATGCCCCTTACACATATGCCGAACACTATTGCACAACCAACCCACCCCCAGACAGCACTCGCACAGCCGCTAACACTGTGACCTCTGCCTCTGCTTGGATACAGATGTTTCCTCATACATCTTGCCTCAATAAGCCATGCAGCTCCTGGCCAGTTCTGCTAACGTTGGGTGCATTTTTTGCTGAAAATTCGTCTTATTTGCATTGTTATGACCAGCACACACACGGAGCTTCCGATGATTAAAATGATATGTGGCATGCCTATATTCTGTGTGCGACTGTGGCTGTACCTGCATAGAGAATGCTATGTTACAGTGATCTCCATGAATACACTATTTCATATGCAGATACAGGCTGTATCCAAATGCCACTCACACACAGAATATAGGCATGTTGCATATCATTTTAATCAGCAGAAGCTGTTGATGCCCTAGGCAATTGCCTAGTTTGCCTATACCTAAGGCCGGCTCTGACACTGGTGCATTGACAGGGTGACCACAAATAATAGAATACTATCAATTGATTTATACCAGCCTAAAGGGATTATTTTCTATTGTAATATGTTAAAAAAAATTACCCTATGACTGGAAAGATCTGTTTATCACTGGAACTTGTACAGAGGCATGGTTTGAGCATTGCATCTTCTCAAGCAAGATATGTCAGATCACCAACTGACCCGGGCTATGGCCTGGGGGGATGGACGCTGGGTCTGCTGAGCGCAAGGTCATAGGTTCGAGTACAGACCAGTGTCTATCCTGTTATTTTTTTTTATTCTTCTTTCTTTACATATATAAATATATATCTCGCATATTCATGATTTAGGGTCTTGATGATTCTATTCAGTGTTTTTTTTTTAGTTGTTAGATGGAGAGGAGCAGAGAGCTGGCAGCCAGGGCTCTGCTACCTCCCTGACGCTGGCTCCGCCCACCACTCACAGTGAGCTCCGTGGCTGTGTCAGGAGCTCTTCCCGACAGGCAGCCAGCTTGGTCATGGTGACATATTGCCGGCCTGACAGCGATGCTTAACACTGGTGCATTGACAGGGTGACCACAAATAATAGAATACTATCAATTGATTTATACCAGCCTAAAGGGATTATTTTCTATTGTAATGTGTTAAAAAAAATTACCCTATGACTGGAAAGATCTGTTTATCACTGGAACTTGTACAGAGGCATGGTTTGAGCATTGCATCTTCTCAAGCAAGATATGTCAGATCACCAACTGACCCGGGCTATGGCCTGGGGGGATGGACGCTGGGTCTGCTGAGCGCAAGGTCATAGGTTCGAGTACAGACCAGTGTCTATCCTGTTATTTTTTTTTATTCTTCTTTCTTTACATATATAAATATATATCTCGCATATTCATGATTTAGGGTCTTGATGATTCTATTCAGTGTTTTTTTTTTAGTTGTTAGATGGAGAGGAGCAGAGAGCTGGCAGCCAGGGCTCTGCTACCTCCCTGACGCTGGCTCCGCCCACCACTCACAGTGAGCTCCGTGGCTGTGTCAGGAGCTCTTCCCGACAGGCAGCCAGCTTGGTCATGGTGACATATTGCCGGCCTGACAGCGATGCTTAACACTGGTCAGAGCCGGCCCTAGCCTAAATGACGCCCTAGGCAAGATTTTGGCTGGTGCCCCCTAGCAACGCCACTAGTTCCGCCTCTGACCCTGCTCCCCTTTCCCAGCACCATCAACCCTCATCATAGCAGTCATCATTTTGGTGCCCCTACCCGCAATATTTTAAATAGAAACAGTGCACACATTCGGTACGCAGCCCAAACAGGGGTGTGTTCTTGCTGGGAAGGGGCATGGCCACCCAATAGTACCCACAATTCAAATTATGCCACACAGTAGTGAAACTTTATTCACATTATATCATGCGATGGTGTCCCTTATTCACGTTACATAACACAGTAGTACCACTTTACCTTATGTACATTACTCCTCACATTATTCACATTATACCCTTAGAAAAAAATCCTGAGAAAATATTTTATTTTAAGCACCTCCATGGCCACACTGCAACCCAGCACAAAGCAGTGTGTGCTGGGCAGAGGAGAAGAGCTGCAGCTGCTGCTGCTGCTGCTGCTGTCACTTAAGGAGAGGGGGCCCGGGGCCCCCACTGGGCCCTTCCATCAGACTTTGGCCTGGGTAATTTGTACCCCCTACCCCTTTCTCTCGGTACCCCTGATAATGCCACACAGTAATGCCCCTAACACATGACACACATTATTAATGTCCTTATATCAATAATGCCCCTTACACATATGTTGCACATTATTAATGCCCTTATACACATGACACACCTAATGTCCATTACACATATGTTGCACATAATTAATGCCCTTATACACATAGGCCCTTATTCAGATCTGATCGCAGTACAAATTTGTTTGGAAAATGGGCAAAACCATGTGCACTGCAGGTGGGGCAGATGTAACATGTGCAGAGAGAGTTAAATTTGGGTGGGGTGTGTTGAAACGTAAAATCTAAATTGCAGTGTAAAAATAATGCAGCCAGTATTTACCCTGCACAGAAACAAAATAACTCACGCAAATCTAACTCTGTCTGCACATGTTACATCTGCCCCACCTGCAGTGCACATGGTTTTGCCCATTTTCCAAACAAATTTGTACTGCGATCAGATCTGAATAAAGGCCATAATGCCTGTTACACATATGTCGCACATTATTAATGCATTTATACATGACACACATAATGCCCCTTACACATATGCCGAACACTATTGCACAACCAACCCACCCCCAGACAGCACTCGCACAGCCGCTAACACTGTGACCTCTGCCTCTGCTTGGATACAGATGTTTCCTCATACATCTTGCCTCAATAAGCCATGCAGCTCCTGGCCAGTTCTGCTAACGTTGGGTGCATTTTTTGCTGAAAATTCGTCTTATTTGCATTGTTATGACCAGCACACACACGGAGCTTCCGATGATTAAAATGATATGTGGCATGCCTATATTCTGTGTGCGACTGTGGCTGTACCTGCATAGAGAATGCTATGTTACAGTGATCTCCATGAATACACTATTTCATATGCAGATACAGGCTGTATCCAAATGCCACTCACACACAGAATATAGGCATGTTGCATATCATTTTAATCAGCAGAAGCTGTTGATGCCCTAGGCAATTGCCTAGTTTGCCTATACCTAAGGCCGGCTCTGACACTGGTGCATTGACAGGGTGACCACAAATAATAGAATACTATCAATTGATTTATACCAGCCTAAAGGGATTATTTTCTATTGTAATATGTTAAAAAAAATTACCCTATGACTGGAAAGATCTGTTTATCACTGGAACTTGTACAGAGGCATGGTTTGAGCATTGCATCTTCTCAAGCAAGATATGTCAGATCACCAACTGACCCGGGCTATGGCCTGGGGGGATGGACGCTGGGTCTGCTGAGTGCAAGGTCATAGGTTCGAGTACAGACCAGTGTCTATCCTGTTATTTTTTTTTATTCTTCTTTCTTTACATATATAAATATATATCTCGCATATTCATGATTTAGGGTCTTGATGATTCTATT
Organism: Crinia signifera; assembly: GCF_055691185.1. Classification (NCBI taxonomy): domain Eukaryota; kingdom Metazoa; phylum Chordata; class Amphibia; order Anura; family Myobatrachidae; genus Crinia; species Crinia signifera. The sequence continues at coordinate 233,816,112 of NC_139219.1, read as the reverse complement.
CAGTGTTTTTTTTTTAGTTGTTAGATGGAGAGGAGCAGAGAGCTGGCAGCCAGGGCTCTGCTACCTCCCTGACGCTGGCTCCGCCCACCACTCACAGTGAGCTCCGTGGCTGTGTCAGGAGCTCTTCCCGACAGGCAGCCAGCTTGGTCATGGTGACATATTGCCGGCCTGACAGCGATGCTTAACACTGGTGCATTGACAGGGTGACCACAAATAATAGAATACTATCAATTGATTTATACCAGCCTAAAGGGATTATTTTCTATTGTAATGTGTTAAAAAAAATTACCCTATGACTGGAAAGATCTGTTTATCACTGGAACTTGTACAGAGGCATGGTTTGAGCATTGCATCTTCTCAAGCAAGATATGTCAGATCACCAACTGACCCGGGCTATGGCCTGGGGGGATGGACGCTGGGTCTGCTGAGCGCAAGGTCATAGGTTCGAGTACAGACCAGTGTCTATCCTGTTATTTTTTTTTATTCTTCTTTCTTTACATATATAAATATATATCTCGCATATTCATGATTTAGGGTCTTGATGATTCTATTCAGTGTTTTTTTTTTAGTTGTTAGATGGAGAGGAGCAGAGAGCTGGCAGCCAGGGCTCTGCTACCTCCCTGACGCTGGCTCCGCCCACCACTCACAGTGAGCTCCGTGGCTGTGTCAGGTGCTCTTCCCGACAGGCAGCCAGCTTGGTCATGGTGACATATTGCCGGCCTGACAGCGATGCTTAACACTGGTCAGAGCCGGCCCTAGCCTAAATGACGCCCTAGGCAAGATTTTGGCTGGTGCCCCCTAGCAACGCCACTAGTTCCGCCTCTGACCCTGCTCCCCTTTCCCAGCACCATCAACCCTCATCATAGCAGTCATCATTTTGGTGCCCCTACCCGCAATATTTTAAATAGAAACAGTGCACACATTCGGTACGCAGCCCAAACAGGGGTGTGTTCTTGCTGGGAAGGGGCATGGCCACCCAATAGTACCCACAATTCAAATTATGCCACACAGTAGTGCAACTTTATTCACATTATATCATGCGATGGTGTCCCTTATTCACGTTACATAACACAGTAGTACCACTTTACCTTATGTACATTACTCCTCACATTATTCACATTATACCCTTAGAAAAAAATCCTGAGAAAATATTTTATTTTAAGCACCTCCATGGCCACACTGCAACCCAGCACAAAGCAGTGTGTGCTGGGCAGAGGAGAAGAGCTGCAGCTGCTGCTGCTGCTGTCACTTAAGGAGAGGGGGCCCGGGGCCCCCACTGGGCCCTTCCATCAGACTTTGGCCTGGGTAATTTGTACCCCCTACCCCTTTCTCTCTGTACCCCTGATAATGCCACACAGTAATGCCCCTAACACATGACACACATTATTAATGTCCTTATATCAATAATGCCCCTTACACATATGTTGCACATTATTAATGCCCTTATACACATGACACACCTAATGTCCATTACACATATGTTGCACATAATTAATGCCCTTATACACATAGGCCCTTATTCAGATCTGATCGCAGTACAAATTTGTTTGGAAAATGGGCAAAACCATGTGCACTGCAGGTGGGGCAGATGTAACATGTGCAGAGAGAGTTAAATTTGGGTGGGGTGTGTTGAAACGTAAAATCTAAATTGCAGTGTAAAAATAATGCAGCCAGTATTTACCCTGCACAGAAACAAAATAACTCACGCAAATCTAACTCTGTCTGCACATGTTACATCTGCCCCACCTGCAGTGCACATGGTTTTGCCCATTTTCCAAACAAATTTGTACTGCGATCAGATCTGAATAAAGGCCATAATGCCTGTTACACATATGTCGCACATTATTAATGCATTTATACATGACACACATAATGCCCCTTACACATATGCCGAACACTATTGCACAACCAACCCACCCCCAGACAGCACTCGCACAGCCGCTAACACTGTGACCTCTGCCTCTGCTTGGATACAGATGTTTCCTTATACATCTTGCCTCAATAAGCCATGCAGCTCCTGGCCAGTTCTGCTAACGTTGGGTGCATTTTTTGCTGAAAATTCGTCTTATTTGCATTGTTATGACCAGCACACACACGGAGCTTCCGATGATTAAAATGATATGTGGCATGCCTATATTCTGTGTGCGACTGTGGCTGTACCTGCATAGAGAATGCTATGTTACAGTGATCTCCATGAGTACACTATTTCATATGCAGATACAGGCTGTATCCAAATGCCACTCACACACAGAATATAGGCATGTTGCATATCATTTTAATCAGCAGAAGCTGTTGATGCCCTAGGCAATTGCCTAGTTTGCCTATACCTAAGGCCGGCTCTGACACTGGTGCATTGACAGGGTGACCACAAATAATAGAATACTATCAATTGATTTATACCAGCCTAAAGGGATTATTTTCTATTGTAATATGTTAAAAAAAATTACCCTATGACTGGAAAGATCTGTTTATCACTGGAACTTGTACAGAGGCATGGTTTGAGCATTGCATCTTCTCAAGCAAGATATGTCAGATCACCAACTGACCCGGGCTATGGCCTGGGGGGATGGACGCTGGGTCTGCTGAGCGCAAGGTCATAGGTTCGAGTACAGACCAGTGTCTATCCTGTTATTTTTTTTTATTCTTCTTTCTTTACATATATAAATATATATCTCGCATATTCATGATTTAGGGTCTTGATGATTCTATTCAGTGTTTTTTTTTTAGTTGTTAGATGGAGAGGAGCAGAGAGCTGGCAGCCAGGGCTCTGCTACCTCCCTGACGCTGGCTCCGCCCACCACTCACAGTGAGCTCCGTGGCTGTGTCAGGAGCTCTTCCCGACAGGCAGCCAGCTTGGTCATGGTGACATATTGCCGGCCTGACAGCGATGCTTAACACTGGTGCATTGACAGGGTGACCACAAATAATAGAATACTATCAATTGATTTATACCAGCCTAAAGGGATTATTTTCTATTGTAATGTGTTAAAAAAAATTACCCTATGACTGGAAAGATCTGTTTATCACTGGAACTTGTACAGAGGCATGGTTTGAGCATTGCATCTTCTCAAGCAAGATATGTCAGAACATCAACTGACCCGGGCTATGGCCTGGGGGGATGGACGCTGGGTCTGCTGAGCGCAAGGTCATAGGTTCGAGTACAGACCAGTGTCTATCCTGTTATTTTTTTTTATTCTTCTTTCTTTACATATATAAATATATATCTCGCATATTCATGATTTAGGGTCTTGATGATTCTATTCAGTGTTTTTTTTTTTAGTTGTTAGATGGAGAGGAGCAGAGAGCTGGCAGCCAGGGCTCTGCTACCTCCCTGACGCTGGCTCCGCCCACCACTCACAGTGAGCTCCGTGGCTGTGTCAGGAGCTCTTCCCGACAGGCAGCCAGCTTGGTCATGGTGACATATTGCCGGCCTGACAGCGATGCTTAACACTGGTCAGAGCCGGCCCTAGCCTAAATGACGCCCTAGGCAAGATTTTGGCTGGTGCCCCCTAGCAACGCCACTAGTTCCGCCTCTGACCCTGCTCCCCTTTCCCAGCACCATCAACCCTCATCATAGCAGTCATCATTTTGGTGCCCCTACCCGCAATATTTTAAATAGAAACAGTGCACACATTCGGTACGCAGCCCAAACAGGGGTGTGTTCTTGCTGGGAAGGGGCATGGCCACCCAATAGTACCCACAATTCAAATTATGCCACACAGTAGTGCAACTTTATTCACATTATATCATGCGATGGTGTCCCTTATTCACGTTACATAACACAGTAGTACCACTTTACCTTATGTACATTACTCCTCACATTATTCACATTATACCCTTAGAAAAAAATCCTGAGAAAATATTTTATTTTAAGCACCTCCATGGCCACACTGCAACCCAGCACAAAGCAGTGTGTGCTGGGCAGAGGAGAAGAGCTGCAGCTGCTGCTGCTGCTGCTGCTGTCACTTAAGGAGAGGGGGCCCGGGGCCCCCACTGGGCCCTTCCATCAGACTTTGGCCTGGGTAATTTGTACCCCCTACCCCTTTCTCTCGGTACCCCTGATAATGCCACACAGTAATGCCCCTTACACATATGTTGCACATCATTAATGCCCTTATACACATGACACACCTAATGTCCATTACACATATGTTGCACATAATGAATGCCCTTATACACATAGGCCCTTATTCAGATCTGATCGCAGTACAAATTTGTTTGGAAAATGGGCAAAACCATGTGCACTGCAGGTGGGGCAGATGTAACATGTGCAGAGAGAGTTAAATTTGGGTGGGGTGTGTTGAAACGTAAAATCTAAATTGCAGTGTAAAAATAATGCAGCCAGTATTTACCCTGCACAGAAACAAAATAACTCACGCAAATCTAACTCTGTCTGCACATGTTACATCTGCCCCACCTGCAGTGCACATGGTTTTGCCCATTTTCCAAACAAATTTGTACTGCGATCAGATCTGAATAAAGGCCATAATGCCTGTTACACATATGTCGCACATTATTAATGCATTTATACATGACACACATAATGCCCCTTACACATATGCCGAACACTATTGCACAACCAACCCACCCCCAGACAGCACTCGCACAGCCGCTAACACTGTGACCTCTGCCTCTGCTTGGATACAGATGTTTCCTCATACATCTTGCCTCAATAAGCCATGCAGCTCCTGGCCAGTTCTGCTAACGTTGGGTGCATTTTTTGCTGAAAATTCGTCTTATTTGCATTGTTATGACCAGCACACACACGGAGCTTCCGATGATTAAAATGATATGTGGCATGCCTATATTCTGTGTGCGACTGTGGCTGTACCTGCATAGAGAATGCTATGTTACAGTGATCTCCATGAATACACTATTTCATATGCAGATACAGGCTGTATCCAAATGCCACTCACACACAGAATATAGGCATGTTGCATATCATTTTAATCAGCAGAAGCTGTTGATGCCCTAGGCAATTGCCTAGTTTGCCTATACCTAAGGCCGGCTCTGACACTGGTGCATTGACAGGGTGACCACAAATAATAGAATACTATCAATTGATTTATACCAGCCTAAAGGGATTATTTTCTATTGTAATATGTTAAAAAAAATTACCCTATGACTGGAAAGATCTGTTTATCACTGGAACTTGTACAGAGGCATGGTTTGAGCATTGCATCTTCTCAAGCAAGATATGTCAGATCACCAACTGACCCGGGCTATGGCCTGGGGGGATGGACGCTGGGTCTGCTGAGCGCAAGGTCATAGGTTCGAGTACAGACCAGTGTCTATCCTGTTATTTTTTTTTATTCTTCTTTCTTTACATATATAAATATATATCTCGCATATTCATGATTTAGGGTCTTGATGATTCTATTCAGTGTTTTTTTTTTAGTTGTTAGATGGAGAGGAGCAGAGAGCTGGCAGCCAGGGCTCTGCTACCTCCCTGACGCTGGCTCCGCCCACCACTCACAGTGAGCTCCGTGGCTGTGTCAGGAGCTCTTCCCGACAGGCAGCCAGCTTGGTCATGGTGACATATTGCCGGCCTGACAGCGATGCTTAACACTGGTGCATTGACAGGGTGACCACAAATAATAGAATACTATCAATTGATTTATACCAGCCTAAAGGGATTATTTTCTATTGTAATGTGTTAAAAAAAATTACCCTATGACTGGAAAGATCTGTTTATCACTGGAACTTGTACAGAGGCATGGTTTGAGCATTGCATCTTCTCAAGCAAGATATGTCAGAACATCAACTGACCCGGGCTATGGCCTGGGGGGATGGACGCTGGGTCTGCTGAGCGCAAGGTCATAGGTTCGAGTACAGACCAGTGTCTATCCTGTTATTTTTTTTTATTCTTCTTTCTTTACATATATAAATATATATCTCGCATATTCATGATTTAGGGTCTTGATGATTCTATTCAGTGTTTTTTTTTTTAGTTGTTAGATGGAGAGGAGCAGAGAGCTGGCAGCCAGGGCTCTGCTACCTCCCTGACGCTGGCTCCGCCCACCACTCACAGTGAGCTCCGTGGCTGTGTCAGGAGCTCTTCCCGACAGGCAGCCAGCTTGGTCATGGTGACATATTGCCGGCCTGACAGCGATGCTTAACACTGGTCAGAGCCGGCCCTAGCCTAAATGACGCCCTAGGCAAGATTTTGGCTGGTGCCCCCTAGCAACGCCACTAGTTCCGCCTCTGACCCTGCTCCCCTTTCCCAGCACCATCAACCCTCATCATAGCAGTCATCATTTTGGTGCCCCTACCCGCAATATTTTAAATAGAAACAGTGCACACATTCGGTACGCAGCCCAAACAGGGGTGTGTTCTTGCTGGGAAGGGGCATGGCCACCCAATAGTACCCACAATTCAAATTATGCCACACAGTAGTGCAACTTTATTCACATTATATCATGCGATGGTGTCCCTTATTCACGTTACATAACACAGTAGTACCACTTTACCTTATGTACATTACTCCTCACATTATTCACATTATACCCTTAGAAAAAAATCCTGAGAAAATATTTTATTTTAAGCACCTCCATGGCCACACTGCAACCCAGCACAAAGCAGTGTGTGCTGGGCAGAGGAGAAGAGCTGCAGCTGCTGCTGCTGCTGCTGTCACTTAAGGAGAGGGGGCCCGGGGCCCCCACTGGGCCCTTCCATCAGACTTTGGCCTGGGTAATTTGTACCCCCTACCCCTTTCTCTCGGTACCCCTGATAATGCCACACAGTAATGCCCCTTACACATATGTTGCACATCATTAATGCCCTTATACACATGACACACCTAATGTCCATTACACATATGTTGCACATAATTAATGCCCTTATACACATAGGCCCTTATTCAGATCTGATCGCAGTACAAATTTGTTTGGAAAATGGGCAAAACCATGTGCACTGCAGGTGGGGCAGATGTAACATGTGCAGAGAGAGTTAAATTTGGGTGGGGTGTGTTGAAACGTAAAATCTAAATTGCAGTGTAAAAATAATGCAGCCAGTATTTACCCTGCACAGAAACAAAATAACTCACGCAAATCTAACTCTGTCTGCACATGTTACATCTGCCCCACCTGCAGTGCACATGGTTTTGCCCATTTTCCAAACAAATTTGTACTGCGATCAGATCTGAATAAAGGCCATAATGCCTGTTACACATATGTCGCACATTATTAATGCATTTATACATGACACACATAATGCCCCTTACACATATGCCGAACACTATTGCACAACCAACCCACCCCCAGACAGCACTCGCACAGCCGCTAACACTGTGACCTCTGCCTCTGCTTGGATACAGATGTTTCCTCATACATCTTGCCTCAATAAGCCATGCAGCTCCTGGCCAGTTCTGCTAACGTTGGGTGCATTTTTTGCTGAAAATTCGTCTTATTTGCATTGTTATGACCAGCACACACACGGAGCTTCCGATGATTAAAATGATATGTGGCATGCCTATATTCTGTGTGCGACTGTGGCTGTACCTGCATAGAGAATGCTATGTTACAGTGATCTCCATGAATACACTATTTCATATGCAGATACAGGCTGTATCCAAATGCCACTCACACACAGAATATAGGCATGTTGCATATCATTTTAATCAGCAGAAGCTGTTGATGCCCTAGGCAATTGCCTAGTTTGCCTATACCTAAGGCCGGCTCTGACACTGGTGCATTGACAGGGTGACCACAAATAATAGAATACTATCAATTGATTTATACCAGCCTAAAGGGATTATTTTCTATTGTAATATGTTAAAAAAAATTACCCTATGACTGGAAAGATCTGTTTATCACTGGAACTTGTACAGAGGCATGGTTTGAGCATTGCATCTTCTCAAGCAAGATATGTCAGATCACCAACTGACCCGGGCTATGGCCTGGGGGGATGGACGCTGGGTCTGCTGAGCGCAAGGTCATAGGTTCGAGTACAGACCAGTGTCTATCCTGTTATTTTTTTTTATTCTTCTTTCTTTACATATATAAATATATATCTCGCATATTCATGATTTAGGGTCTTGATGATTCTATTCAGTGTTTTTTTTTTAGTTGTTAGATGGAGAGGAGCAGAGAGCTGGCAGCCAGGGCTCTGCTACCTCCCTGACGCTGGCTCCGCCCACCACTCACAGTGAGCTCCGTGGCTGTGTCAGGAGCTCTTCCCGACAGGCAGCCAGCTTGGTCATGGTGACATATTGCCGGCCTGACAGCGATGCTTAACACTGGTCAGAGCCGGCCCTAGCCTAAATGACGCCCTAGGCAAGATTTTGGCTGGTGCCCCCTAGCAACGCCACTAGTTCCGCCTCTGACCCTGCTCCCCTTTCCCAGCACCATCAACCCTCATCATAGCAGTCATCATTTTGGTGCCCCTACCCGCAATATTTTAAATAGAAACAGTGCACACATTCGGTACGCAGCCCAAACAGGGGTGTGTTCTTGCTGGGAAGGGGCATGGCCACCCAATAGTACCCACAATTCAAATTATGCCACACAGTAGTGCAACTTTATTCACATTATATCATGCAATGGTGTCCCTTATTCACGTTACATAACACAGTAGTACCACTTTACCTTATGTACATTACTCCTCACATTATTCACATTATACCCTTAGAAAAAAATCCTGAGAAAATATTTTATTTTAAGCACCTCCATGGCCACACTGCAACCCAGCACAAAGCAGTGTGTGCTGGGCAGAGGAGAAGAGCTGCAGCTGCTGCTGCTGCTGCTGTCACTTAAGGAGAGGGGGCCCGGGGCCCCCACTGGGCCCTTCCATCAGACTTTGGCCTGGGTAATTTGTACCCCCTACCCCTTTCTCTCGGTACCCCTGATAATGCCACACAGTAATGCCCCTAACACATGACACACATTATTAATGTCCTTATATCAATAATGCCCCTTACACATATGTTGCACATTATTAATGCCCTTATACACATGACACACCTAATGTCCATTACACATATGTTGCACATAATTAATGCCCTTATACACATAGGCCCTTATTCAGATCTGATCGCAGTACAAATTTGTTTGGAAAATGGGCAAAACCATGTGCACTGCAGGTGGGGCAGATGTAACATGTGCAGAGAGAGTTAAATTTGGGTGGGGTGTGTTGAAACGTAAAATCTAAATTGCAGTGTAAAAATAATGCAGCCAGTATTTACCCTGCACAGAAACAAAATAACTCACGCAAATCTAACTCTGTCTGCACATGTTACATCTGCCCCACCTGCAGTGCACATGGTTTTGCCCATTTTCCAAACAAATTTGTACTGCGATCAGATCTGAATAAAGGCCATAATTCCTGTTACACATATGTCGCACATTATTAATGCATTTATACATGACACACATAATGCCCCTTACACATATGCCGAACACTATTGCACAACCAACCCACCCCCAGACAGCACTCGCACAGCCGCTAACACTGTGACCTCTGCCTCTGCTTGGATACAGATGTTTCCTCATACATCTTGCCTCAATAAGCCATGCAGCTCCTGGCCAGTTCTGCTAACGTTGGGTGCATTTTTTGCTGAAAATTCGTCTTATTTGCATTGTTATGACCAGCACACACACGGAGCTTCCGATGATTAAAATGATATGTGGCATGCCTATATTCTGTGTGCGACTGTGGCTGTACCTGCATAGAGAATGCTATGTTACAGTGATCTCCATGAATACACTATTTCATATGCAGATACAGGCTGTATCCAAATGCCACTCACACACAGAATATAGGCATGTTGCATATCATTTTAATCAGCAGAAGCTGTTGATGCCCTAGGCAATTGCCTAGTTTGCCTATACCTAAGGCCGGCTCTGACACTGGTGCATTGACAGGGTGACCACAAATAATAGAATACTATCAATTGATTTATACCAGCCTAAAGGGATTATTTTCTATTGTAATATGTTAAAAAAAATTACCCTATGACTGGAAAGATCTGTTTATCACTGGAACTTGTACAGAGGCATGGTTTGAGCATTGCATCTTCTCAAGCAAGATATGTCAGATCACCAACTGACCCGGGCTATGGCCTGGGGGGATGGACGCTGGGTCTGCTGAGCGCAAGGTCATAGGTTCGAGTACAGACCAGTGTCTATCCTGTTATTTTTTTTTATTCTTCTTTCTTTACATATATAAATATATATCTCGCATATTCATGATTTAGGGTCTTGATGATTCTATTCAGTGTTTTTTTTTTAGTTGTTAGATGGAGAGGAGCAGAGAGCTGGCAGCCAGGGCTCTGCTACCTCCCTGACGCTGGCTCCGCCCACCACTCACAGTGAGCTCCGTGGCTGTGTCAGGAGCTCTTCCCGACAGGCAGCCAGCTTGGTCATGGTGACATATTGCCGGCCTGACAGCGATGCTTAACACTGGTGCATTGACAGGGTGACCACAAATAATAGAATACTATCAATTGATTTATACCAGCCTAAAGGGATTATTTTCTATTGTAATATGTTAAAAAAAATTACCCTATGACTGGAAAGATCTGTTTATCACTGGAACTTGTACAGAGGCATGGTTTGAGCATTGCATCTTCTCAAGCAAGATATGTCAGATGACCAACTGACCCGGGCTATGGCCTGGGGGGATGGACGCTGGGTCTGCTGAGCGCAAGGTCATAGGTTCGAGTACAGACCAGTGTCTATCCTGTTATTTTTTTTTATTCTTCTTTCTTTACATATATAAATATATATCTCGCATATTCATGATTTAGGGTCTTGATGATTCTATTCAGTGTTTTTTTTTTAGTTGTTAGATGGAGAGGAGCAGAGAGCTGGCAGCCAGGGCTCTGCTACCTCCCTGACGCTGGCTCCGCCCACCACTCACAGTGAGCTCCGTGGCTGTGTCAGGAGCTCTTCCCGACAGGCAGCCAGCTTGGTCATGGTGACATATTGCCGGCCTGACAGCGATGCTTAACACTGGTGCATTGACAGGGTGACCACAAATAATAGAATACTATCAATTGATTTATACCAGCCTAAAGGGATTATTTTCTATTGTAATGTGTTAAAAAAAATTACCCTATGACTGGAAAGATCTGTTTATCACTGGAACTTGTACAGAGGCATGGTTTGAGCATTGCATCTTCTCAAGCAAGATATGTCAGATCACCAACTGACCCGGGCTATGGCCTGGGGGGATGGACGCTGGGTCTGCTGAGCGCAAGGTCATAGGTTCGAGTACAGACCAGTGTCTATCCTGTTATTTTTTTTTATTCTTCTTTCTTTACATATATAAATATATATCTCGCATATTCATGATTTAGGGTCTTGATGATTCTATTCAGTGTTTTTTTTTTAGTTGTTAGATGGAGAGGAGCAGAGAGCTGGCAGCCAGGGCTCTGCTACCTCCCTGACGCTGGCTCCGCCCACCACTCACAGTGAGCTCCGTGGCTGTGTCAGGTGCTCTTCCCGACAGGCAGCCAGCTTGGTCATGGTGACATATTGCCGGCCTGACAGCGATGCTTAACACTGGTCAGAGCCGGCCCTAGCCTAAATGACGCCCTAGGCAAGATTTTGGCTGGTGCCCCCTAGCAACGCCACTAGTTCCGCCTCTGACCCTGCTCCCCTTTCCCAGCACCATCAACCCTCATCATAGCAGTCATCATTTTGGTGCCCCTACCCGCAATATTTTAAATAGAAACAGTGCACACATTCGGTACGCAGCCCAAACAGGGGTGTGTTCTTGCTGGGAAGGGGCATGGCCACCCAATAGTACCCACAATTCAAATTATGCCACACAGTAGTGCAACTTTATTCACATTATATCATGCGATGGTGTCCCTTATTCACGTTACATAACACAGTAGTACCACTTTACCTTATGTACATTACTCCTCACATTATTCACATTATACCCTTAGAAAAAAATCCTGAGAAAATATTTTATTTTAAGCACCTCCATGGCCACACTGCAACCCAGCACAAAGCAGTGTGTGCTGGGCAGAGGAGAAGAGCTGCAGCTGCTGCTGCTGCTGCTGTCACTTAAGGAGAGGGGGCCCGGGGCCCCCACTGGGCCCTTCCATCAGACTTTGGCCTGGGTAATTTGTACCCCCTACCCCTTTCTCTCGGTACCCCTGATAATGCCACACAGTAATGCCCCTTACACATATGTTGCACATCATTAATGCCCTTATACACATGACACACCTAATGTCCATTACACATATGTTGCACATAATTAATGCCCTTATACACATAGGCCCTTATTCAGATCTGATCGCAGTACAAATTTGTTTGGAAAATGGGCAAAACCATGTGCACTGCAGGTGGGGCAGATGTAACATGTGCAGAGAGAGTTAAATTTGGGTGGGGTGTGTTGAAACGTAAAATCTAAATTGCAGTGTAAAAATAATGCAGCCAGTATTTACCCTGCACAGAAACAAAATAACTCACGCAAATCTAACTCTGTCTGCACATGTTACATCTGCCCCACCTGCAGTGCACATGGTTTTGCCCATTTTCCAAACAAATTTGTACTGCGATCAGATCTGAATAAAGGCCATAATGCCTGTTACACATATGTCGCACATTATTAATGCATTTATACATGACACACATAATGCCCCTTACACATATGCCGAACACTATTGCACAACCAACCCACCCCCAGACAGCACTCGCACAGCCGCTAACACTGTGACCTCTGCCTCTGCTTGGATACAGATGTTTCCTCATACATCTTGCCTCAATAAGCCATGCAGCTCCTGGCCAGTTCTGCTAACGTTGGGTGCATTTTTTGCTGAAAATTCGTCTTATTTGCATTGTTATGACCAGCACACACACGGAGCTTCCGATGATTAAAATGATATGTGGCATGCCTATATTCTGTGTGCGACTGTGGCTGTACCTGCATAGAGAATGCTATGTTACAGTGATCTCCATGAATACACTATTTCATATGCAGATACAGGCTGTATCCAAATGCCACTCACACACAGAATATAGGCATGTTGCATATCATTTTAATCAGCAGAAGCTGTTGATGCCCTAGGCAATTGCCTAGTTTGCCTATACCTAAGGCCGGCTCTGACACTGGTGCATTGACAGGGTGACCACAAATAATAGAATACTATCAATTGATTTATACCAGCCTAAAGGGATTATTTTCTATTGTAATATGTTAAAAAAAATTACCCTATGACTGGAAAGATCTGTTTATCACTGGAACTTGTACAGAGGCATGGTTTGAGCATTGCATCTTCTCAAGCAAGATATGTCAGATCACCAACTGACCCGGGCTATGGCCTGGGGGGATGGACGCTGGGTCTGCTGAGCGCAAGGTCATAGGTTCGAGTACAGACCAGTGTCTATCCTGTTATTTTTTTTTATTCTTCTTTCTTTACATATATAAATATATATCTCGCATATTCATGATTTAGGGTCTTGATGATTCTATTCAGTGTTTTTTTTTTAGTTGTTAGATGGAGAGGAGCAGAGAGCTGGCAGCCAGGGCTCTGCTACCTCCCTGACGCTGGCTCCGCCCACCACTCACAGTGAGCTCCGTGGCTGTGTCAGGAGCTCTTCCCGACAGGCAGCCAGCTTGGTCATGGTGACATATTGCCGGCCTGACAGCGATGCTTAACACTGGTCAGAGCCGGCCCTAGCCTAAATGACGCCCTAGGCAAGATTTTGGCTGGTGCCCCCTAGCAACGCCACTAGTTCCGCCTCTGACCCTGCTCCCCTTTCCCAGCACCATCAACCCTCATCATAGCAGTCATCATTTTGGTGCCCCTACCCGCAATATTTTAAATAGAAACAGTGCACACATTCGGTACGCAGCCCAAACAGGGGTGTGTTCTTGCTGGGAAGGGGCATGGCCACCCAATAGTACCCACAATTCAAATTATGCCACACAGTAGTGCAACTTTATTCACATTATATCATGCAATGGTGTCCCTTATTCACGTTACATAACACAGTAGTACCACTTTACCTTATGTACATTACTCCTCACATTATTCACATTATACCCTTAGAAAAAAATCCTGAGAAAATATTTTATTTTAAGCACCTCCATGGCCACACTGCAACCCAGCACAAAGCAGTGTGTGCTGGGCAGAGGAGAAGAGCTGCAGCTGCTGCTGCTGCTGCTGTCACTTAAGGAGAGGGGGCCCGGGGCCCCCACTGGGCCCTTCCATCAGACTTTGGCCTGGGTAATTTGTACCCCCTACCCCTTTCTCTTGGTACCCCTGATAATGCCACACAGTAATGCCCCTAACACATGACACACATTATTAATGTCCTTATATCAATAATGCCCCTTACACATATGTTGCACATTATTAATGCCCTTATACACATGACACACCTAATGTCCATTACACATATGTTGCACATAATTAATGCCCTTATACACATAGGCCCTTATTCAGATCTGATCGCAGTGCAAATTTGTTTGGAAAATGGGCAAAACCATGTGCACTGCAGGTGGGGCAGATGTAACATGTGCAGAGAGAGTTAAATTTGGGTGGGGTGTGTTGAAACGTAAAATCTAAATTGCAGTGTAAAAATAATGCAGCCAGTATTTACCCTGCACAGAAACAAAATAACTCACGCAAATCTAACTCTGTCTGCACATGTTACATCTGCCCCACCTGCAGTGCACATGGTTTTGCCCATTTTCCAAACAAATTTGTACTGCGATCAGATCTGAATAAAGGCCATAATGCCTGTTACACATATGTCGCACATTATTAATGCATTTATACATGACACACATAATGCCCCTTACACATATGCCGAACACTATTGCACAACCAACCCACCCCCAGACAGCACTCGCACAGCCGCTAACACTGTGACCTCTGCCTCTGCTTGGATACAGATGTTTCCTCATACATCTTGCCTCAATAAGCCATGCAGCTCCTGGCCAGTTCTGCTAACGTTGGGTGCATTTTTTGCTGAAAATTCGTCTTATTTGCATTGTTATGACCAGCACACACACGGAGCTTCCGATGATTAAAATGATATGTGGCATGCCTATATTCTGTGTGCGACTGTGGCTGTACCTGCATAGAGAATGCTATGTTACAGTGATCTCCATGAATACACTATTTCATATGCAGATACAGGCTGTATCCAAATGCCACTCACACACAGAATATAGGCATGTTGCATATCATTTTAATCAGCAGAAGCTGTTGATGCCCTAGGCAATTGCCTAGTTTGCCTATACCTAAGGCCGGCTCTGACACTGGTGCATTGACAGAGTGACCACAAATAATAGAATACTATCAATTGATTTATACCAGCCTAAAGGGATTATTTTCTATTGTAATATGTTAAAAAAAATTACCCTATGACTGGAAAGATCTGTTTATCACTGGAACTTGTACAGAGGCATGGTTTGAGCATTGCATCTTCTCAAGCAAGATATGTCAGATCACCAACTGACCCGGGCTATGGCCTGGGGGGATGGACGCTGGGTCTGCTGAGCGCAAGGTCATAGGTTCGAGTACAGACCAGTGTCTATCCTGTTATTTTTTTTTATTCTTCTTTCTTTACATATATAAATATATATCTCGCATATTCATGATTTAGGGTCTTGATGATTCTATTCAGTGTTTTTTTTTTAGTTGTTAGATGGAGAGGAGCAGAGAGCTGGCAGCCAGGGCTCTGCTACCTCCCTGACGCTGGCTCCGCCCACCACTCACAGTGAGCTCCGTGGCTGTGTCAGGAGCTCTTCCCGACAGGCAGCCAGCTTGGTCATGGTGACATATTGCCGGCCTGACAGCGATGCTTAACACTGGTGCATTGACAGGGTGACCACAAATAATAGAATACTATCAATTGATTTATACCAGCCTAAAGGGATTATTTTCTATTGTAATGTGTTAAAAAAAATTACCCTATGACTGGAAAGATCTGTTTATCACTGGAACTTGTACAGAGGCATGGTTTGAGCATTGCATCTTCTCAAGCAAGATATGTCAGATCACCAACTGACCCGGGCTATGGCCTGGGGGGATGGACGCTGGGTCTGCTGAGCGCAAGGTCATAGGTTCGAGTACAGACCCGTGTCTATCCTGTTATTTTTTTTTATTCTTCTTTCTTTACATATATAAATATATATCTCGCATATTCATGATTTAGGGTCTTGATGATTCTATTCAGTGTTTTTTTTTTAGTTGTTAGATGGAGAGGAGCAGAGAGCTGGCAGCCAGGGCTCTGCTACCTCCCTGACGCTGGCTCCGCCCACCACTCACAGTGAGCTCCGTGGCTGTGTCAGGAGCTCTTCCCGACAGGCAGCCAGCTTGGTCATGGTGACATATTGCCGGCCTGACAGCGATGCTTAACACTGGTCAGAGCCGGCCCTAGCCTAAATGACGCCCTAGGCAAGATTTTGGCTGGTGCCCCCTAGCAACGCCACTAGTTCCGCCTCTGACCCTGCTCCCCTTTCCCAGCACCATCAACCCTCATCATAGCAGTCATCATTTTGGTGCCCCTACCCGCAATATTTTAAATAGAAACAGTGCACACATTCGGTACGCAGCCCAAACAGGGGTGTGTTCTTGCTGGGAAGGGGCATGGCCACCCAATAGTACCCACAATTCAAATTATGCCACACAGTAGTGCAACTTTATTCACATTATATCATGCGATGGTGTCCCTTATTCACGTTACATAACACAGTAGTACCACTTTACCTTATGTACATTACTCCTCACATTATTCACATTATACCCTTAGAAAAAAATCCTGAGAAAATATTTTATTTTAAGCACCTCCATGGCCACACTGCAACCCAGCACAAAGCAGTGTGTGCTGGGCAGAGGAGAAGAGCTGCAGCTGCTGCTGCTGCTGTCACTTAAGGAGAGGGGGCCCGGGGCCCCCACTGGGCCCTTCCATCAGACTTTGGCCTGGGTAATTTGTACCCCCTACCCCTTTCTCTCGGTACCCCTGATAATGCCACACAGTAATGCCCCTAACACATGACACACATTATTAATGTCCTTATATCAATAATGCCCCTTACACATATGTTGCACATTATTAATGCCCTTATACACATGACACACCTAATGTCCATTACACATATGTTGCACATAATTAATGCCCTTATACACATAGGCCCTTATTCAGATCTGATCGCAGTACAAATTTGTTTGGAAAATGGGCAAAACCATGTGCACTGCAGGTGGGGCAGATGTAACATGTGCAGAGAGAGTTAAATTTGGGTGGGGTGTGTTGAAACGTAAAATCTAAATTGCAGTGTAAAAATAATGCAGCCAGTATTTACCCTGCACAGAAACAAAATAACTCACGCAAATCTAACTCTGTCTGCACATGTTACATCTGCCCCACCTGCAGTGCACATGGTTTTGCCCATTTTCCAAACAAATTTGTACTGCGATCAGATCTGAATAAAGGCCATAATGCCTGTTACACATATGTCGCACATTATTAATGCATTTATACATGACACACATAATGCCCCTTACACATATGCCGAACACTATTGCACAACCAACCCACCCCCAGACAGCACTCGCACAGCCGCTAACACTGTGACCTCTGCCTCTGCTTGGATACAGATGTTTCCTCATACATCTTGCCTCAATAAGCCATGCAGCTCCTGGCCAGTTCTGCTAACGTTGGGTGCATTTTTTGCTGAAAATTCGTCTTATTTGCATTGTTATGACCAGCACACACACGGAGCTTCCGATGATTAAAATGATATGTGGCATGCCTATATTCTGTGTGCGACTGTGGCTGTACCTGCATAGAGAATGCTATGTTACAGTGATCTCCATGAATACACTATTTCATATGCAGATACAGGCTGTATCCAAATGCCACTCACACACAGAATATAGGCATGTTGCATATCATTTTAATCAGCAGAAGCTGTTGATGCCCTAGGCAATTGCCTCGTTTGCCTATACCTAAGGCCGGCTCTGACACTGGTGCATTGACAGGGTGACCACAAATAATAGAATACTATCAATTGATTTATACCAGCCTAAAGGGATTATTTTCTATTGTAATATGTTAAAAAAAATTACCCTATGACTGGAAAGATCTGTTTATCACTGGAACTTGTACAGAGGCATGGTTTGAGCATTGCATCTTCTCAAGCAAGATATGTCAGATCACCAACTGACCCGGGCTATGGCCTGGGGGGATGGACGCTGGGTCTGCTGAGCGCAAGGTCATAGGTTCGAGTACAGACCAGTGTCTATCCTGTTATTTTTTTTTATTCTTCTTTCTTTACATATATAAATATATATCTCGCATATTCATGATTTAGGGTCTTGATGATTCTATTCAGTGTTTTTTTTTTAGTTGTTAGATGGAGAGGAGCAGAGAGCTGGCAGCCAGGGCTCTGCTACCTCCCTGACGCTGGCTCCGCCCACCACTCACAGTGAGCTCCGTGGCTGTGTCAGGAGCTCTTCCCGACAGGCAGCCAGCTTGGTCATGGTGACATATTGCCGGCCTGACAGCGATGCTTAACACTGGTGCATTGACAGGGTGACCACAAATAATAGAATACTATCAATTGATTTATACCAGCCTAAAGGGATTATTTTCTATTGTAATGTGTTAAAAAAAATTACCCTATGACTGGAAAGATCTGTTTATCACTGGAACTTGTACAGAGGCATGGTTTGAGCATTGCATCTTCTCAAGCAAGATATGTCAGATCACCAACTGACCCGGGCTATGGCCTGGGGGGATGGACGCTGGGTCTGCTGAGCGCAAGGTCATAGGTTCGAGTACAGACCAGTGTCTATCCTGTTATTTTTTTTTATTCTTCTTTCTTTACATATATAAATATATATCTCGCATATTCATGATTTAGGGTCTTGATGATTCTATTCAGTGTTTTTTTTTTAGTTGTTAGATGGAGAGGAGCAGAGAGCTGGCAGCCAGGGCTCTGCTACCTCCCTGACGCTGGCTCCGCCCACCACTCACAGTGAGCTCCGTGGCTGTGTCAGGTGCTCTTCCCGACAGGCAGCCAGCTTGGTCATGGTGACATATTGCCGGCCTGACAGCGATGCTTAACACTGGTCAGAGCCGGCCCTAGCCTAAATGACGCCCTAGGCAAGATTTTGGCTGGTGCCCCCTAGCAACGCCACTAGTTCCGCCTCTGACCCTGCTCCCCTTTCCCAGCACCATCAACCCTCATCATAGCAGTCATCATTTTGGTGCCCCTACCCGCAATATTTTAAATAGAAACAGTGCACACATTCGGTACGCAGCCCAAACAGGGGTGTGTTCTTGCTGGGAAGGGGCATGGCCACCCAATAGTACCCACAATTCAAATTATGCCACACAGTAGTGCAACTTTATTCACATTATATCATGCGATGGTGTCCCTTATTCACGTTACATAACACAGTAGTACCACTTTACCTTATGTACATTACTCCTCACATTATTCACATTATACCCTTAGAAAAAAATCCTGAGAAAATATTTTATTTTAAGCACCTCCATGGCCACACTGCAACCCAGCACAAAGCAGTGTGTGCTGGGCAGAGGAGAAGAGCTGCAGCTGCTGCTGCTGCTGCTGTCACTTAAGGAGAGGGGGCCCGGGGCCCCCACTGGGCCCTTCCATCAGACTTTGGCCTGGGTAATTTGTACCCCCTACCCCTTTCTCTCGGTACCCCTGATAATGCCACACAGTAATGCCCCTAACACATGACACACATTATTAATGTCCTTATATCAATAATGCCCCTTACACATATGTTGCACATTATTAATGCCCTTATACACATGACACACCTAATGTCCATTACACATATGTTGCACATAATAATGCCCTTATACACATAGGCCCTTATTCAGATCTGATCGCAGTACAAATTTGTTTGGAAAATGGGCAAAACCATGTGCACTGCAGGTGGGGCAGATGTAACATGTGCAGAGAGAGTTAAATTTGGGTGGGGTGTGTTGAAACGTAAAATCTAAATTGCAGTGTAAAAATAATGCAGCCAGTATTTACCCTGCACAGAAACAAAATAACTCACGCAAATCTAACTCTGTCTGCACATGTTACATCTGCCCCACCTGCAGTGCACATGGTTTTGCCCATTTTCCAAACAAATTTGTACTGCGATCAGATCTGAATAAAGGCCATAATGCCTGTTACACATATGTCGCACATTATTAATGCATTTATACATGACACACATAATGCCCCTTACACATATGCCGAACACTATTGCACAACCAACCCACCCCCAGACAGCACTCGCACAGCCGCTAACACTGTGACCTCTGCCTCTGCTTGGATACAGATGTTTCCTCATAGATCTTGCCTCAATAAGCCATGCAGCTCCTGGCCAGTTCTGCTAACGTTGGGTGCATTTTTTGCTGAAAATTCGTCTTATTTGCATTGGTATGACCAGCACACACACGGAGCTTCCGATGATTAAAATGATATGTGGCATGCCTATATTCTGTGTGCGACTGTGGCTGTACCTGCATAGAGAATGCTATGTTACAGTGATCTCCATGAATACACTATTTCATATGCAGATACAGGCTGTATCCAAATGCCACTCACACACAGAATATAGGCATGTTGCATATCATTTTAATCAGCAGAAGCTGTTGATGCCCTAGGCAATTGCCTAGTTTGCCTATACCTAAGGCCGGCTCTGACACTGGTGCATTGACAGGGTGACCACAAATAATAGAATACTATCAATTGATTTATACCAGCCTAAAGGGATTATTTTCTATTGTAATATGTTAAAAAAAATTACCCTATGACTGGAAAGATCTGTTTATCACTGGAACTTGTACAGAGGCATGGTTTGAGCATTGCATCTTCTCAAGCAAGATATGTCAGATCACCAACTGACCCGGGCTATGGCCTGGGGGGATGGACGCTGGGTCTGCTGAGCGCAAGGTCATAGGTTCGAGTACAGACCAGTGTCTATCCTGTTATTTTTTTTTATTCTTCTTTCTTTACATATATAAATATATATCTCGCATATTCATGATTTAGGGTCTTGATGATTCTATTCAGTGTTTTTTTTTTAGTTGTTAGATGGAGAGGAGCAGAGAGCTGGCAGCCAGGGCTCTGCTACCTCCCTGACGCTGGCTCCGCCCACCACTCACAGTGAGCTCCGTGGCTGTGTCAGGAGCTCTTCCCGACAGGCAGCTAGCTTGGTCATGGTGACATATTGCCGGCCTGACAGCGATGCTTAACACTGGTGCATTGACAGGGTGACCACAAATAATAGAATACTATCAATTGATTTATACCAGCCTAAAGGGATTATTTTCTATTGTAATGTGTTAAAAAAAATTACCCTATGACTGGAAAGATCTGTTTATCACTGGAACTTGTACAGAGGCATGGTTTGAGCATTGCATCTTCTCAAGCAAGATATGTCAGATCACCAACTGACCCGGGCTATGGCCTGGGGGGATGGACGCTGGGTCTGCTGAGCGCAAGGTCATAGGTTCGAGTACAGACCAGTGTCTATCCTGTTATTTTTTTTTATTCTTCTTTCTTTACATATATAAATATATATCTCGCATATTCATGATTTAGGGTCTTGATGATTCTATTCAGTGTTTTTTTTTTAGTTGTTAGATGGAGAGGAGCAGAGAGCTGGCAGCCAGGGCTCTGCTACCTCCCTGACGCTGGCTCCGCCCACCACTCACAGTGAGCTCCGTGGCTGTGTCAGGAGCTCTTCCCGACAGGCAGCCAGCTTGGTCATGGTGACATATTGCCGGCCTGACAGCGATGCTTAACACTGGTCAGAGCCGGCCCTAGCCTAAATGACGCCCTAGGCAAGATTTTGGCTGGTGCCCCCTAGCAACGCCACTAGTTCCGCCTCTGACCCTGCTCCCCTTTCCCAGCACCATCAACCCTCATCATAGCAGTCATCATTTTGGTGCCCCTACCCGCAATATTTTAAATAGAAACAGTGCACACATTCGGTACGCAGCCCAAACAGGGGTGTGTTCTTGCTGGGAAGGGGCATGGCCACCCAATAGTACCCACAATTCAAATTATGCCACACAGTAGTGCAACTTTATTCACATTATATCATGCGATGGTGTCCCTTATTCACGTTACATAACACAGTAGTACCACTTTACCTTATGTACATTACTCCTCACATTATTCACATTATACCCTTAGAAAAAAATCCTGAGAAAATATTTTATTTTAAGCACCTCCATGGCCACACTGCAACCCAGCACAAAGCAGTGTGTGCTGGGCAGAGGAGAAGAGCTGCAGCTGCTGCTGCTGCTGCTGCTGTCACTTAAGGAGAGGGGGCCCGGGGCCCCCACTGGGCCCTTCCATCAGACTTTGGCCTGGGTAATTTGTACCCCCTACCCCTTTCTCTCGGTACCCCTGATAATGCCACACAGTAATGCCCCTAACACATGACACACATTATTAATGTCCTTATATCAATAATGCCCCTTACACATATGTTGCACATTATTAATGCCCTTATACACATGACACACCTAATGTCCATTACACATATGTTGCACATAATTAATGCCCTTATACACATAGGCCCTTATTCAGATCTGATCGCAGTACAAATTTGTTTGGAAAATGGGCAAAACCATGTGCACTGCAGGTGGGGCAGATGTAACATGTGCAGAGAGAGTTAAATTTGGGTGGGGTGTGTTGAAACGTAAAATCTAAATTGCAGTGTAAAAATAATGCAGCCAGTATTTACCCTGCACAGAAACAAAATAACTCACGCAAATCTAACTCTGTCTGCACATGTTACATCTGCCCCACCTGCAGTGCACATGGTTTTGCCCATTTTCCAAACAAATTTGTACTGCGATCAGATCTGAATAAAGGCCATAATGCCTGTTACACATATGTCGCACATTATTAATGCATTTATACATGACACACATAATGCCCCTTACACATATGCCGAACACTATTGCACAACCAACCCACCCCCAGACAGCACTCGCACAGCCGCTAACACTGTGACCTCTGCCTCTGCTTGGATACAGATGTTTCCTCATACATCTTGCCTCAATAAGCCATGCAGCTCCTGGCCAGTTCTGCTAACGTTGGGTGCATTTTTTGCTGAAAATTCGTCTTATTTGCATTGTTATGACCAGCACACACACGGAGCTTCCGATGATTAAAATGATATGTGGCATGCCTATATTCTGTGTGCGACTGTGGCTGTACCTGCATAGAGAATGCTATGTTACAGTGATCTCCATGAATACACTATTTCATATGCAGATACAGGCTGTATCCAAATGCCACTCACACACAGAATATAGGCATGTTGCATATCATTTTAATCAGCAGAAGCTGTTGATGCCCTAGGCAATTGCCTAGTTTGCCTATACCTAAGGCCGGCTCTGACACTGGTGCATTGACAGGGTGACCACAAATAATAGAATACTATCAATTGATTTATACCAGCCTAAAGGGATTATTTTCTATTGTAATATGTTAAAAAAAATTACCCTATGACTGGAAAGATCTGTTTATCACTGGAACTTGTACAGAGGCATGGTTTAAGCATTGCATCTTCTCAAGCAAGATATGTCAGATCACCAACTGACCCGGGCTATGGCCTGGGGGGATGGACGCTGGGTCTGCTGAGCGCAAGGTCATAGGTTTGAGTACAGACCAGTGTCTATCCTGTTATTTTTTTTTATTCTTCTTTCTTTACATATATAAATATATATCTCGCATATTCATGATTTAGGGTCTTGATGATTCTATTCAGTGTTTTTTTTTTAGTTGTTAGATGGAGAGGAGCAGAGAGCTGGCAGCCAGGGCTCTGCTACCTCCCTGACGCTGGCTCCGCCCACCACTCACAGTGAGCTCCGTGGCTGTGTCAGGAGCTCTTCCCGACAGGCAGCCAGCTTGGTCATGGTGACATATTGCCGGCCTGACAGCGATGCTTAACACTGGTGCATTGACAGGGTGACCACAAATAATAGAATACTATCAATTGATTTATACCAGCCTAAAGGGATTATTTTCTATTGTAATGTGTTAAAAAAAATTACCCTATGACTGGAAAGATCTGTTTATCACTGGAACTTGTACAGAGGCATGGTTTGAGCATTGCATCTTCTCAAGCAAGATATGTCAGATCACCAACTGACCCGGGCTATGGCCTGGGGGGATGGACGCTGGGTCTGCTGAGCGCAAGGTCATAGGTTCGAGTACAGACCAGTGTCTATCCTGTTATTTTTTTTTATTCTTCTTTCTTTACATATATAAATATATATCTCGCATATTCATGATTTAGGGTCTTGATGATTCTATTCAGTGTTTTTTTTTTAGTTGTTAGATGGAGAGGAGCAGAGAGCTGGCAGCCAGGGCTCTGCTACCTCCCTGACGCTGGCTCCGCCCACCACTCACAGTGAGCTCCGTGGCTGTGTCAGGAGCTCTTCCCGACAGGCAGCCAGCTTGGTCATGGTGACATATTGCCGGCCTGACAGCGATGCTTAACACTGGTCAGAGCCGGCCCTAGCCTAAATGACGCCCTAGGCAAGATTTTGGCTGGTGCCCCCTAGCAACGCCACTAGTTCCGCCTCTGACCCTGCTCCCCTTTCCCAGCACCATCAACCCTCATCATAGCAGTCATCATTTTGGTGCCCCTACCCGCAATATTTTAAATAGAAACAGTGCACACATTCGGTACGCAGCCCAAACAGGGGTGTGTTCTTGCTGGGAAGGGGCATGGCCACCCAATAGTACCCACAATTCAAATTATGCCACACAGTAGTGCAACTTTATTCACATTATATCATGCGATGGTGTCCCTTATTCACGTTACATAACACAGTAGTACCACTTTACCTTATGTACATTACTCCTCACATTATTCACATTATACCCTTAGAAAAAAATCCTGAGAAAATATTTTATTTTAAGCACCTCCATGGCCACACTGCAACCCAGCACAAAGCAGTGTGTGCTGGGCAGAGGAGAAGAGCTGCAGCTGCTGCTGCTGCTGCTGCTGTCACTTAAGGAGAGGGGGCCCGGGGCCCCCACTGGGCCCTTCCATCAGACTTTGGCCTGGGTAATTTGTACCCCCTACCCCTTTCTCTCGGTACCCCTGATAATGCCACACAGTAATGCCCCTAACACATGACACACATTATTAATGTCCTTATATCAATAATGCCCCTTACACATATGTTGCACATTATTAATGCCCTTATACACATGACACACCTAATGTCCATTACACATATGTTGCACATAATTAATGCCCTTATACACATAGGCCCTTATTCAGATCTGATCGCAGTACAAATTTGTTTGGAAAATGGGCAAAACCATGTGCACTGCAGGTGGGGCAGATGTAACATGTGCAGAGAGAGTTAAATTTGGGTGGGGTGTGTTGAAACGTAAAATCTAAATTGCAGTGTAAAAATAATGCAGCCAGTATTTACCCTGCACAGAAACAAAATAACTCACGCAAATCTAACTCTGTCTGCACATGTTACATCTGCCCCACCTGCAGTGCACATGGTTTTGCCCATTTTCCAAACAAATTTGTACTGCGATCAGATCTGAATAAAGGCCATAATGCCTGTTACACATATGTCGCACATTATTAATGCATTTATACATGACACACATAATGCCCCTTACACATATGCCGAACACTATTGCACAACCAACCCACCCCCAGACAGCACTCGCACAGCCGCTAACACTGTGACCTCTGCCTCTGCTTGGATACAGATGTTTCCTCATACATCTTGCCTCAATAAGCCATGCAGCTCCTGGCCAGTTCTGCTAACGTTGGGTGCATTTTTTGCTGAAAATTCGTCTTATTTGCATTGTTATGACCAGCACACACACGGAGCTTCCGATGATTAAAATGATATGTGGCATGCCTATATTCTGTGTGCGACTGTGGCTGTACCTGCATAGAGAATGCTATGTTACAGTGATCTCCATGAATACACTATTTCATATGCAGATACAGGCTGTATCCAAATGCCACTCACACACAGAATATAGGCATGTTGCATATCATTTTAATCAGCAGAAGCTGTTGATGCCCTAGGCAATTGCCTAGTTTGCCTATACCTAAGGCCGGCTCTGACACTGGTGCATTGACAGGGTGACCACAAATAATAGAATACTATCAATTGATTTATACCAGCCTAAAGGGATTATTTTCTATTGTAATATGTTAAAAAAAATTACCCTATGACTGGAAAGATCTGTTTATCACTGGAACTTGTACAGAGGCATGGTTTGAGCATTGCATCTTCTCAAGCAAGATATGTCAGATCACCAACTGACCCGGGCTATGGCCTGGGGGGATGGACGCTGGGTCTGCTGAGCGCAAGGTCATAGGTTCGAGTACAGACCAGTGTCTATCCTGTTATTTTTTTTTATTCTTCTTTCTTTACATATATAAATATATATCTCGCATATTCATGATTTAGGGTCTTGATGATTCTATTCAGTGTTTTTTTTTTAGTTGTTAGATGGAGAGGAGCAGAGAGCTGGCAGCCAGGGCTCTGCTACCTCCCTGACGCTGGCTCCGCCCACCACTCACAGTGAGCTCTGTGGCTGTGTCAGGAGCTCTTCCCGACAGGCAGCCAGCTTGGTCATGGTGACATATTGCCGGCCTGACAGCGATGCTTAACACTGGTGCATTGACAGGGTGACCACAAATAATAGAATACTATCAATTGATTTATACCAGCCTAAAGGGATTATTTTCTATTGTAATGTGTTAAAAAAAATTACCCTATGACTGGAAAGATCTGTTTATCACTGGAACTTGTACAGAGGCATGGTTTGAGCATTGCATCTTCTCAAGCAAGATATGTCAGATCACCAACTGACCCGGGCTATGGCCTGGGGGGATGGACGCTGGGTCTGCTGAGCGCAAGGTCATAGGTTCGAGTACAGACCAGTGTCTATCCTGTTATTTTTTTTTATTCTTCTTTCTTTACATATATAAATATATATCTCGCATATTCATGATTTAGGGTCTTGATGATTCTATTCAGTGTTTTTTTTTTTAGTTGTTAGATGGAGAGGAGCAGAGAGCTGGCAGCCAGGGCTCTGCTACCTCCCTGACGCTGGCTCCGCCCACCACTCACAGTGAGCTCCGTGGCTGTGTCAGGAGCTCTTCCCGACAGGCAGCCAGCTTGGTCATGGTGACATATTGCCGGCCTGACAGCGATGCTTAACACTGGTCAGAGCCGGCCCTAGCCTAAATGACGCCCTAGGCAAGATTTTGGCTGGTGCCCCCTAGCAACGCCACTAGTTCCGCCTCTGACCCTGCTCCCCTTTCCCAGCACCATCAACCCTCATCATAGCAGTCATCATTTTGGTGCCCCTACCCGCAATATTTTAAATAGAAACAGTGCACACATTCGGTACGCAGCCCAAACAGGGGTGTGTTCTTGCTGGGAAGGGGCATGGCCACCCAATAGTACCCACAATTCAAATTATGCCACACAGTAGTGCAACTTTATTCACATTATATCATGCGATGGTGTCCCTTATTCACGTTACATAACACAGTAGTACCACTTTACCTTATGTACATTACTCCTCACATTATTCACATTATACCCTTAGAAAAAAATCCTGAGAAAATATTTTATTTTAAGCACCTCCATGGCCACACTGCAACCCAGCACAAAGCAGTGTGTGCTGGGCAGAGGAGAAGAGCTGCAGCTGCTGCTGCTGCTGCTGTCACTTAAGGAGAGGGGGCCCGGGGCCCCCACTGGGCCCTTCCATCAGACTTTGGCCTGGGTAATTTGTACCCCCTACCCCTTTCTCTCGGTACCCCTGATAATGCCACACAGTAATGCCCCTAACACATGACACACATTATTAATGTCCTTATATCAATAATGCCCCTTACACATATGTTGCACATTATTAATGCCCTTATACACATGACACACCTAATGTCCATTACACATATGTTGCACATAATTAATGCCCTTATACACATAGGCCCTTATTCAGATCTGATCGCAGTACAAATTTGTTTGGAAAATGGGCAAAACCATGTGCACTGCAGGTGGGGCAGATGTAACATGTGCAGAGAGAGTTAAATTTGGGTGGGGTGTGTTGAAACGTAAAATCTAAATTGCAGTGTAAAAATAATGCAGCCAGTATTTACCCTGCACAGAAACAAAATAACTCACGCAAATCTAACTCTGTCTGCACATGTTACATCTGCCCCACCTGCAGTGCACATGGTTTTGCCCATTTTCCAAACAAATTTGTACTGCGATCAGATCTGAATAAAGGCCATAATGCCTGTTACACATATGTCGCACATTATTAATGCATTTATACATGACACACATAATGCCCCTTACACATATGCCGAACACTATTGCACAACCAACCCACCCCCAGACAGCACTCGCACAGCCGCTAACACTGTGACCTCTGCCTCTGCTTGGATACAGATGTTTCCTCATACATCTTGCCTCAATAAGCCATGCAGCTCCTGGCCAGTTCTGCTAACGTTGGGTGCATTTTTTGCTGAAAATTCGTCTTATTTGCATTGTTATGACCAGCACACACACGGAGCTTCCGATGATTAAAATGATATGTGGCATGCCTATATTCTGTGTGCGACTGTGGCTGTACCTGCATAGAGAATGCTATGTTACAGTGATCTCCATGAATACACTATTTCATATGCAGATACAGGCTGTATCCAAATGCCACTCACACACAGAATATAGGCATGTTGCATATCATTTTAATCAGCAGAAGCTGTTGATGCCCTAGGCAATTGCCTAGTTTGCCTATACCTAAGGCCGGCTCTGACACTGGTGCATTGACAGGGTGACCACAAATAATAGAATACTATCAATTGATTTATACCAGCCTAAAGGGATTATTTTCTATTGTAATATGTTAAAAAAAATTACCCTATGACTGGAAAGATCTGTTTATCACTGGAACTTGTACAGAGGCATGGTTTGAGCATTGCATCTTCTCAAGCAAGATATGTCAGATCACCATCTGACCCGGGCTATGGCCTGGGGGGATGGACGCTGGGTCTGCTGAGCGCAAGGTCATAGGTTCGAGTACAGACCAGTGTCTATCCTGTTATTTTTTTTTATTCTTCTTTCTTTACATATATAAATATATATCTCGCATATTCATGATTTAGGGTCTTGATGATTCTATTCAGTGTTTTTTTTTTAGTTGTTAGATGGAGAGGAGCAGAGAGCTGGCAGCCAGGGCTCTGCTACCTCCCTGACGCTGGCTCCGCCCACCACTCACAGTGAGCTCCGTGGCTGTGTCAGGAGCTCTTCCCGACAGGCAGCCAGCTTGGTCATGGTGACATATTGCCGGCCTGACAGCGATGCTTAACACTGGTGCATTGACAGGGTGACCACAAATAATAGAATACTATCAATTGATTTATACCAGCCTAAAGGGATTATTTTCTATTGTAATGTGTTAAAAAAAATTACCCTATGACTGGAAAGATCTGTTTATCACTGGAACTTGTACAGAGGCATGGTTTGAGCATTGCATCTTCTCAAGCAAGATATGTCAGATCACCAACTGACCCGGGCTATGGCCTGGGGGGATGGACGCTGGGTCTGCTGAGCGCAAGGTCATAGGTTCGAGTACAGACCAGTGTCTATCCTGTTATTTTTTTTTATTCTTCTTTCTTTACATATATAAATATATATCTCGCATATTCATGATTTAGGGTCTTGATGATTCTATTCAGTGTTTTTTTTTTAGTTGTTAGATGGAGAGGAGCAGAGAGCTGGCAGCCAGGGCTCTGCTACCTCCCTGACGCTGGCTCCGCCCACCACTCACAGTGAGCTCCGTGGCTGTGTCAGGTGCTCTTCCCGACAGGCAGCCAGCTTGGTCATGGTGACATATTGCCGGCCTGACAGCGATGCTTAACACTGGTCAGAGCCGGCCCTAGCCTAAATGACGCCCTAGGCAAGATTTTGGCTGGTGCCCCCTAGCAACGCCACTAGTTCCGCCTCTGACCCTGCTCCCCTTTCCCAGCACCATCAACCCTCATCATAGCAGTCATCATTTTGGTGCCCCTACCCGCAATATTTTAAATAGAAACAGTGCACACATTCGGTACGCAGCCCAAACAGGGGTGTGTTCTTGCTGGGAAGGGGCATGGCCACCCAATAGTACCCACAATTCAAATTATGCCACACAGTAGTGCAACTTTATTCACATTATATCATGCGATGGTGTCCCTTATTCACGTTACATAACACAGTAGTACCACTTTACCTTATGTACATTACTCCTCACATTATTCACATTATACCCTTAGAAAAAAATCCTGAGAAAATATTTTATTTTAAGCACCTCCATGGCCACACTGCAACCCAGCACAAAGCAGTGTGTGCTGGGCAGAGGAGAAGAGCTGCAGCTGCTGCTGCTGCTGTCACTTAAGGAGAGGGGGCCCGGGGCCCCCACTGGGCCCTTCCATCAGACTTTGGCCTGGGTAATTTGTACCCCCTACCCCTTTCTCTCGGTACCCCTGATAATGCCACACAGTAATGCCCCTAACACATGACACACATTATTAATGTCCTTATATCAATAATGCCCCTTACACATATGTTGCACATTATTAATGCCCTTATACACATGACACACCTAATGTCCATTACACATATGTTGCACATAATTAATGCCCTTATACACATAGGCCCTTATTCAGATCTGATCGCAGTACAAATTTGTTTGGAAAATGGGCAAAACCATGTGCACTGCAGGTGGGGCAGATGTAACATGTGCAGAGAGAGTTAAATTTGGGTGGGGTGTGTTGAAACGTAAAATCTAAATTGCAGTGTAAAAATAATGCAGCCAGTATTTACCCTGCACAGAAACAAAATAACTCACGCAAATCTAACTCTGTCTGCACATGTTACATCTGCCCCACCTGCAGTGCACATGGTTTTGCCCATTTTCCAAACAAATTTGTACTGCGATCAGATCTGAATAAAGGCCATAATGCCTGTTACACATATGTCGCACATTATTAATGCATTTATACATGACACACATAATGCCCCTTACACATATGCCGAACACTATTGCACAACCAACCCACCCCCAGACAGCACTCGCACAGCCGCTAACACTGTGACCTCTGCCTCTGCTTGGATACAGATGTTTCCTCATACATCTTGCCTCAATAAGCCATGCAGCTCCTGGCCAGTTCTGCTAACGTTGGGTGCATTTTTTGCTGAAAATTCGTCTTATTTGCATTGTTATGACCAGCACACACACGGAGCTTCCGATGATTAAAATGATATGTGGCATGCCTATATTCTGTGTGCGACTGTGGCTGTACCTGCATAGAGAATGCTATGTTACAGTGATCTCCATGAATACACTATTTCATATGCAGATACAGGCTGTATCCAAATGCCACTCACACACAGAATATAGGCATGTTGCATATCATTTTAATCAGCAGAAGCTGTTGATGCCCTAGGCAATTGCCTAGTTTGCCTATACCTAAGGCCGGCTCTGACACTGGTGCATTGACAGGGTGACCACAAATAATAGAATACTATCAATTGATTTATACCAGCCTAAAGGGATTATTTTCTATTGTAATATGTTAAAAAAAAATTACCCTATGACTGGAAAGATCTGTTTATCACTGGAACTTGTACAGAGGCATGGTTTGAGCATTGCATCTTCTCAAGCAAGATATGTCAGATCACCATCTGACCCGGGCTATGGCCTGGGGGGATGGACGCTGGGTCTGCTGAGCGCAAGGTCATAGGTTCGAGTACAGACCAGTGTCTATCCTGTTATTTTTTTTTATTCTTCTTTCTTTACATATATAAATATATATCTCGCATATTCATGATTTAGGGTCTTGATGATTCTATTCAGTGTTTTTTTTTTAGTTGTTAGATGGAGAGGAGCAGAGAGCTGGCAGCCAGGGCTCTGCTACCTCCCTGACGCTGGCTCCGCCCACCACTCACAGTGAGCTCCGTGGCTGTGTCAGGAGCTCTTCCCGACAGGCAGCCAGCTTGGTCATGGTGACATATTGCCGGCCTGACAGCGATGCTTAACACTGGTGCATTGACAGGGTGACCACAAATAATAGAATACTATCAATTGATTTATACCAGCCTAAAGGGATTATTTTCTATTGTAATGTGTTAAAAAAAATTACCCTATGACTGGAAAGATCTGTTTATCACTGGAACTTGTACAGAGGCATGGTTTGAGCATTGCATCTTCTCAAGCAAGATATGTCAGATCACCAACTGACCTGGGCTATGGCCTGGGGGGATGGACGCTGGGTCTGCTGAGCGCAAGGTCATAGGTTCGAGTACAGACCAGTGTCTATCCTGTTATTTTTTTTTATTCTTCTTTCTTTACATATATAAATATATATCTCGCATATTCATGATTTAGGGTCTTGATGATTCTATTCAGTGTTTTTTTTTTAGTTGTTAGATGGAGAGGAGCAGAGAGCTGGCAGCCAGGGCTCTGCTACCTCCCTGACGCTGGCTCCGCCCACCACTCACAGTGAGCTCCGTGGCTGTGTCAGGTGCTCTTCCCGACAGGCAGCCAGCTTGGTCATGGTGACATATTGCCGGCCTGACAGCGATGCTTAACACTGGTCAGAGCCGGCCCTAGCCTAAATGACGCCCTAGGCAAGATTTTGGCTGGTGCCCCCTAGCAACGCCACTAGTTCCGCCTCTGACCCTGCTCCCCTTTCCCAGCACCATCAACCCTCATCATAGCAGTCATCATTTTGGTGCCCCTACCCGCAATATTTTAAATAGAAACAGTGCACACATTCGGTACGCAGCCCAAACAGGGGTGTGTTCTTGCTGGGAAGGGGCATGGCCACCCAATAGTACCCACAATTCAAATTATGCCACACAGTAGTGCAACTTTATTCACATTATATCATGCGATGGTGTCCCTTATTCACGTTACATAACACAGTAGTACCACTTTACCTTATGTACATTACTCCTCACATTATTCACATTATACCCTTAGAAAAAAATCCTGAGAAAATATTTTATTTTAAGCACCTCCATGGCCACACTGCAACCCAGCACAAAGCAGTGTGTGCTGGGCAGAGGAGAAGAGCTGCAGCTGCTGCTGCTGCTGTCACTTAAGGAGAGGGGGCCCGGGGCCCCCACTGGGCCCTTCCATCAGACTTTGGCCTGGGTAATTTGTACCCCCTACCCCTTTCTCTCGGTACCCCTGATAATGCCACACAGTAATGCCCCTAACACATGACACACATTATTAATGTCCTTATATCAATAATGCCCCTTACACATATGTTGCACATTATTAATGCCCTTATACACATGACACACCTAATGTCCATTACACATATGTTGCACATAATTAATGCCCTTATACACATAGGCCCTTATTCAGATCTGATCGCAGTACAAATTTGTTTGGAAAATGGGCAAAACCATGTGCACTGCAGGTGGGGCAGATGTAACATGTGCAGAGAGAGTTAAATTTGGGTGGGGTGTGTTGAAACGTAAAATCTAAATTGCAGTGTAAAAATAATGCAGCCAGTATTTACCCTGCACAGAAACAAAATAACTCACGCAAATCTAACTCTGTCTGCACATGTTACATCTGCCCCACCTGCAGTGCACATGGTTTTGCCCATTTTCCAAACAAATTTGTACTGCGATCAGATCTGAATAAAGGCCATAATGCCTGTTACACATATGTCGCACATTATTAATGCATTTATACATGACACACATAATGCCCCTTACACATATGCCGAACACTATTGCACAACCAACCCACCCCCAGACAGCACTCGCACAGCCGCTAACACTGTGACCTCTGCCTCTGCTTGGATACAGATGTTTCCTCATACATCTTGCCTCAATAAGCCATGCAGCTCCTGGCCAGTTCTGCTAACGTTGGGTGCATTTTTTGCTGAAAATTCGTCTTATTTGCATTGTTATGACCAGCACACACACGGAGCTTCCGATGATTAAAATGATATGTGGCATGCCTATATTCTGTGTGCGACTGTGGCTGTACCTGCATAGAGAATGCTATGTTACAGTGATCTCCATGAATACACTATTTCATATGCAGATACAGGCTGTATCCAAATGCCACTCACACACAGAATATAGGCATGTTGCATATCATTTTAATCAGCAGAAGCTGTTGATGCCCTAGGCAATTGCCTAGTTTGCCTATACCTAAGGCCGGCTCTGACACTGGTGCATTGACAGGGTGACCACAAATAATAGAATACTATCAATTGATTTATACCAGCCTAAAGGGATTATTTTCTATTGTAATATGTTAAAAAAAATTACCCTATGACTGGAAAGATCTGTTTATCACTGGAACTTGTACAGAGGCATGGTTTGAGCATTGCATCTTCTCAAGCAAGATATGTCAGATCACCAACTGACCCGGGCTATGGCCTGGGGGGATGGACGCTGGGTCTGCTGAGCGCAAGGTCATAGGTTCGAGTACAGACCAGTGTCTATCCTGTTATTTTTTTTTATTCTTCTTTCTTTACATATATAAATATATATCTCGCATATTCATGATTTAGGGTCTTGATGATTCTATTCAGTGTTTTTTTTTTAGTTGTTAGATGGAGAGGAGCAGAGAGCTGGCAGCCAGGGCTCTGCTACCTCCCTGACGCTGGCTCCGCCCACCACTCACAGTGAGCTCCGTGGCTGTGTCAGGAGCTCTTCCCGACAGGCAGCCAGCTTGGTCATGGTGACATATTGCCGGCCTGACAGCGATGCTTAACACTGGTGCATTGACAGGGTGACCACAAATAATAGAATACTATCAATTGATTTATACCAGCCTAAAGGGATTATTTTCTATTGTAATGTGTTAAAAAAAATTACCCTATGACTGGAAAGATCTGTTTATCACTGGAACTTGTACAGAGGCATGGTTTGAGCATTGCATCTTCTCAAGCAAGATATGTCAGATCACCAACTGACCCGGGCTATGGCCTGGGGGGATGGACGCTGGGTCTGCTGAGCGCAAGGTCATAGGTTCGAGTACAGACCAGTGTCTATCCTGTTATTTTTTTTTATTCTTCTTTCTTTACATATATAAATATATATCTCGCATATTCATGATTTAGGGTCTTGATGATTCTATTCAGTGTTTTTTTTTTAGTTGTTAGATGGAGAGGAGCAGAGAGCTGGCAGCCAGGGCTCTGCTACCTCCCTGACGCTGGCTCCGCCCACCACTCACAGTGAGCTCCGTGGCTGTGTCAGGTGCTCTTCCCGACAGGCAGCCAGCTTGGTCATGGTGACATATTGCCGGCCTGACAGCGATGCTTAACACTGGTCAGAGCCGGCCCTAGCCTAAATGACGCCCTAGGCAAGATTTTGG
The DNA here is from genome assembly GCF_055691185.1 of Crinia signifera. Lineage (NCBI taxonomy): Eukaryota > Metazoa > Chordata > Amphibia > Anura > Myobatrachidae > Crinia > Crinia signifera. Next base: position 233,780,745 of record NC_139219.1, on the reverse strand, counting down.
CTGGTGCCCCCTAGCAACGCCACTAGTTCCGCCTCTGACCCTGCTCCCCTTTCCCAGCACCATCAACCCTCATCATAGCAGTCATCATTTTGGTGCCCCTACCCGCAATATTTTAAATAGAAACAGTGCACACATTCGGTACGCAGCTCAAACAGGGGTGTGTTCTTGCTGGGAAGGGGCATGGCCACCCAATAGTACCCACAATTCAAATTATGCCACACAGTAGTGCAACTTTATTCACATTATATCATGCGATGGTGTCCCTTATTCACGTTACATAACACAGTAGTACCACTTTACCTTATGTACATTACTCCTCACATTATTCACATTATACCCTTAGAAAAAAATCCTGAGAAAATATTTTATTTTAAGCACCTCCATGGCCACACTGCAACCCAGCACAAAGCAGTGTGTGCTGGGCAGAGGAGAAGAGCTGCAGCTGCTGCTGCTGCTGCTGTCACTTAAGGAGAGGGGGCCCGGGGCCCCCACTGGGCCCTTCCATCAGACTTTGGCCTGGGTAATTTGTACCCCCTACCCCTTTCTCTTGGTACCCCTGATAATGCCACACAGTAATGCCCCTAACACATGACACACATTATTAATGTCCTTATATCAATAATGCCCCTTACACATATGTTGCACATTATTAATGCCCTTATACACATGACACACCTAATGTCCATTACACATATGTTGCACATAATTAATGCCCTTATACACATAGGCCCTTATTCAGATCTGATCGCAGTACAAATTTGTTTGGAAAATGGGCAAAACCATGTGCACTGCAGGTGGGGCAGATGTAACATGTGCAGAGAGAGTTAAATTTGGGTGGGGTGTGTTGAAACGTAAAATCTAAATTGCAGTGTAAAAATAATGCAGCCAGTATTTACCCTGCACAGAAACAAAATAACTCACGCAAATCTAACTCTGTCTGCACATGTTACATCTGCCCCACCTGCAGTGCACATGGTTTTGCCCATTTTCCAAACAAATTTGTACTGCGATCAGATCTGAATAAAGGCCATAATGCCTGTTACACATATGTCGCACATTATTAATGCATTTATACATGACACACATAATGCCCCTTACACATATGCCGAACACTATTGCACAACCAACCCACCCCCAGACAGCACTCGCACAGCCGCTAACACTGTGACCTCTGCCTCTGCTTGGATACAGATGTTTCCTCATACATCTTGCCTCAATAAGCCATGCAGCTCCTGGCCAGTTCTGCTAACGTTGGGTGCATTTTTTGCTGAAAATTTGTCTTATTTGCATTGTTATGACCAGCACACACACGGAGCTTCCGATGATTAAAATGATATGTGGCATGCCTATATTCTGTGTGCGACTGTGGCTGTACCTGCATAGAGAATGCTATGTTACAGTGATCTCCATGAATACACTATTTCATATGCAGATACAGGCTGTATCCAAATGCCACTCACACACAGAATATAGGCATGTTGCATATCATTTTAATCAGCAGAAGCTGTTGATGCCCTAGGCAATTGCCTAGTTTGCCTATACCTAAGGCCGGCTCTGACACTGGTGCATTGACAGGGTGACCACAAATAATAGAATACTATCAATTGATTTATACCAGCCTAAAGGGATTATTTTCTAATGTAATGTGTTAAAAAAAATTACCCTATGACTGGAAAGATCTGTTTATCACTGGAACTTGTACAGAGGCATGGTTTGAGCATTGCATCTTCTCAAGCAAGATATGTCAGATCACCAACTGTCCCGGGCTATGGCCTGGGGGGATGGACGCTGAGCGCAAGGTCATAGGTTTGAGTACAGACCAGTGTCTATCCTGTTATTTTTTTTTTATTCTTCTTTCTTTACATATATAAATATATATCTCGCATATTCATGATTTAGGGTCTTGATGATTCTATTCAGTGTTTTTTTTTTAGTTGTTAGATGGAGAGGAGCAGAGAGCTGGCAGCCAGGGCTCTGCTACCTCCCTGACGCTGGCTCCGCCCACCACTCACAGTGAGCTCCGTGGCTGTGTCAGGATCTCTTCCCGACAGGCAGCCAGCTTGGTCATGGTGACATATTGCCGGCCTGACAGTGATGCTTAACACTGGTGCATTGACAGGGTGACCACAAATAATAGAATACTATCAATTGATTTATACCAGCCTAAAGGGATTATTTTCTATTGTAATGTGTTAAAAAAAATTACCCTATGAATGGAAAGATCTGTTTATCACTGGAACTTGTACAGAGGCATGGTTTGAGCATTGCATCTTCTCAAGCAAGATATGTCAGATCACCAACTGTCCCGGGCTATGGCCTGGGGGGATGGACGCTGAGCGCAAGGTCATAGGTTTGAGTACAGACCAGTGTCTATCCTGTTATTTTTTTTTATTCTTCTTTCTTTACATATATAAATATATATCTCGCATATTCATGATTTAGGGTCTTGATGATTCTATTCAGTGTTTTTTTTTTAGTTGTTAGATGGAGAGGAGCAGAGAGCTGGCAGCCAGGGCTCTGCTACCTCCCTGACGCTGGCTCCGCCCACCACTCACAGTGAGCTCCGTGGCTGTGTCAGGAGCTCTTCCCGACAGGCAGCCAGCTTGGTCATGGTGACATATTGCCGGCCTGACAGTGATGCTTAACACTGGTGCATTGACAGGGTGACCACAAATAATAGAATACTATCAATTGATTTATACCAGCCTAAAGGGATTATTTTCTATTGTAATGTGTTAAAAAAAATTACCCTATGACTGGAAAGATCTGTTTATCACTGGAACTTGTACAGAGGCATGGTTTGAGCATTGCATCTTCTCAAGCAAGATATGTCAGATCACCAACTGTCCCGGGCTATGGCCTGGGGGGATGGACGCTAAGCGCAAGGTCATAGGTTTGAGTACAGACCAGTGTCTATCCTGTTATTTTTTTTTATTCTTCTTTCTTTACATATATAAATATATATCTCGCATATTCATGATTTAGGGTCTTGATGATTCTATTCAGTGGTTTTTTTTTAGTTGTTAGATGGAGAGGAGCAGAGAGCTGGCAGCCAGGGCTCTGCTACCTCCCTGACGCTGGCTCCGCCCACCACTCACAGTGAGCTCCGTGGCTGTGTCAGGAGCTCTTCCCGACAGGCAGCCAGCTTGGTCATGGTGACATATTGCCGGCCTGACAGCGATGCTTAACACTGGTGCATTGACAGGGTGACCACAAATAATAGAATACTATCAATTGATTTATACCAGCCTAAAGGGATTATTTTCTATTGTAATGTGTTAAAAAAAATTACCCTATGAATGGAAAGATCTGTTTATCACTGGAACTTGTACAGAGGCATGGTTTGAGCATTGCATCTTCTCAAGCAAGATATGTCAGATCACCAACTGACTCGGGCTATGGCCTGGGGGGATGGACGCTGAGCGCAAGGTCATAGGTTTGAGTACAGACCAGTGTCTATCCGGTTATTTTTTTTTATTCTTCTTTCTTTACATATATAAATATTTATCTCGCATATTCATGATTTAGGGTCTTGATGATTCTATTCAGTGTTTTTTTTTTAGTTGTTAGATGGAGAGGAGCAGAGAGCTGGCAGCCAGTGCTCTGCTACCTCCCTGACGCTGGCTCCGCCCACCACTCACAGTGAGCTCCGTGGCTGTGTCAGGAGCTCTTCCCGACAGGCAGCCAGCTTGGTCATGGTGACATATTGCCGGCCTGACAGCGATGCTTAACACTGGTGCATTGACAGGGTGACCACAAATAATAGAATACTATCAATTGATTTATACCAGCCTAAAGGGATTATTTTCTATTGTAATGTGTTAAAAAAAATTACCCTATGACTGGAAAGATCTGTTTATCACTGGAACTTGTACAGAGGCATGGTTTGAGCATTGCATCTTCTCAAGCAAGATATGTCAGATCATCAACTGTCCCGGGCTATGGCCTGGGGGGATGGACGCTGAGCGCAAGGTCATAGGTTTGAGTACAGACCAGTGTCTATCCTGTTATTTTTTTTTATTCTTCTTTCTTTACATATATAAATATATATCTCGCATATTCATGATTTAGGGTCTTGATGATTCTATTCAGTGTTTTTTTTTTAGTTGTTAGATGGAGAGGAGCAGAGAGCTGGCAGCCAGGGCTCTGCTACCTCCCTGACGCTGGCTCCGCCCACCACTCACAGTGAGCTCCGTGGCTGTGTCAGGAGCTCTTCCCGACAGGCAGCCAGCTTGGTCATGGTGACATATTGCCGGCCTGACAGTGATGCTTAACACTGGTGCATTGACAGGGTGACCACAAATAATAGAATACTATCAATTGATTTATACCAGCCTAAAGGGATTATTTTCTATTGTAATGTGTTAAAAAAAATTACCCTATGACTGGAAAGATCTGTTTATCACTGGAACTTGTACAGAGGCATGGTTTGAGCATTGCATCTTCTCAAGCAAGATATGTCAGATCACCAACTGTCCCGGGCTATGGCCTGGGGGGATGGACGCTGAGCGCAAGGTCATAGGTTTGAGTACAGACCAGTGTCTATCCTGTTATTTTTTTTTATTCTTCTTTCTTTACATATATAAATATATATCTCGCATATTCATGATTTAGGGTCTTGATGATTCTATTCAGTGGTTTTTTTTTAGTTGTTAGATGGAGAGGAGCAGAGAGCTGGCAGCCAGGGCTCTGCTACCTCCCTGACGCTGGCTCCGCCCACCACTCACAGTGAGCTCCGTGGCTGTGTCAGGAGCTCTTCCCGACAGGCAGCCAGCTTGGTCATGGTGACATATTGCCGGCCTGACAGCGATGCTTAACACTGGTGCATTGACAGGGTGACCACAAATAATAGAATACTATCAATTGATTTATACCAGCCTAAAGGGATTATTTTCTATTGTAATGTGTTAAAAAAAATTACCCTATGACTGGAAAGATCTGTTTATCACTGGAACTTGTACAGAGGCATGGTTTGAGCATTGCATCTTCTCAAGCAAGATATGTCAGATCACCAACTGACCCGGGCTATGGCCTGGGGGGATGGACGCTGAGCGCAAGGTCATAGGTTTGAGTACAGACCAGTGTCTATCCGGTTATTTTTTTTTATTCTTCTTTCTTTACATATATAAATATATATCTCGCATATTCATGATTTAGGGTCTTGATGATTCTATTCAGTGGTTTTTTTTTAGTTGTTAGATGGAGAGGAGCAGAGAGCTGGCAGCCAGGGCTCTGCTACCTCCCTGACGCTGGCTCCGCCCACCACTCACAGTGAGCTCCGTGGCTGTGTCAGGAGCTCTTCCCGACAGGCAGCCAGCTTGGTCATGGTGACATATTGCCGGCCTGACAGCGATGCTTAACACTGGTGCATTGACAGGGTGACCACAAATAATAGAATACTATCAATTGATTTATACCAGCCTAAAGGGATTATTTTCTACTGTAATGTGTTAAAAAAAATTACCCTATGACTGGAAAGATCTGTTTATCACTGGAACTTGTACAGAGGCATGGTTTGAGCATTGCATCTTCTCAAGCAAGATATGTCAGATCACCAACTGACCCGGGCTATGGCCTGGGGGGATGGACGCTGAGCGCAAGGTCATAGGTTTAAGTACAGACCAGTGTCTATCCTGTTATTTTTTTTTATTCTTCTTTCTTTACATATATAAATATATATCTCGCATATTCATGATTTAGGGTCTTAATGATTCTATTCAGTGTTTTTTTTTTAGTTGTTAGATGGAGAGGAGCAGAGAGCTGGCAGCCAGGGCTCTGCTACCTCCCTGACGCTGGCTCCGCCCACCACTCACAGTGAGCTCCGTGGCTGTGTCAGGAGCTCTTCCCGACAGGCAGCCAGCTTGGTCATGGTGACATATTGCCGGCCTGACAGCGATGCTTAACACTGGTGCATTGACAGGGTGACCACAAATAATAGAATACTATCAATTGATTTATACCAGCCTAAAGGGATTATTTTCTATTGTAATGTGTTAAAAAAAATTACCCTATGACTGGAAAGATCTGTTTATCACTGGAACTTGTACAGAGGCATGGTTTGAGCATTGCATCTTCTCAAGCAAGATATGTCAGATCACCAACTGACCCGGGCTATGGCCTGGGGGGATGGACGCTGAGCGCAAGGTCATAGGTTTGAGTACAGACCAGTGTCTATCCTGTTATTTTTTTTTATTCTTCTTTCTTTACATATATAAATATATATCTCGCATATTCATGATTTAGGGTCTTGATGATTCTATTCAGTGTTTTTTTTTTAGTTGTTAGATGGAGAGGAGCAGAGAGCTGGCAGCCAGGGCTCTGCTACCTCCCTGACGCTGGCTCCGCCCACCACTCACAGTGAGCTCCGTGGCTGTGTCAGGAGCTCTTCCCGACAGGCAGCCAGCTTGGTCATGGTGACATATTGCCGGCCTGACAGCGATGCTTAACACTGGTGCATTGACAGGGTGACCACAAATAATAGAATACTATCAATTGATTTATACCAGCCTAAAGGGATTATTTTCTACTGTAATGTGTTAAAAAAAATTACCCTATGACTGGAAAGATCTGTTTATCACTGGAACTTGTACAGAGGCATGGTTTGAGCATTGCATCTTCTCAAGCAAGATATGTCAGATCACCAACTGACCCGGGCTATGGCCTGGGGGGATGGACGCTGAGCGCAAGGTCATAGGTTTGAGTACAGACCAGTGTCTATCCTGTTATTTTTTTTTATTCTTCTTTCTTTACATATATAAATATATATCTCGCATATTCATGATTTAGGGTCTTGATGATTCTATTCAGTGTTTTTTTTTTAGTTGTTAGATGGAGAGGAGCAGAGAGCTGGCAGCCAGGGCTCTGCTACCTCCCTGACGCTGGCTCCGCCCACCACTCACAGTGAGCTCCGTGGCTGTGTCAGGAGCTCTTCCCGACAGGCAGCCAGCTTGGTCATGGTGATTATTTTCTATTGTAATGTGTTAAAAAAAATTACCCTATGACTGGAAAGATCTGTTTATCACTGGAACTTGTACAGAGGCATGGTTTGAGCATTGCATCTTCTCAAGCAAGATATGTCAGAACGTCAACTGACCCGGGCTATGGCCTGGGGGGATGGACGCTGGGTCTGCTGAGCGCAAGGTCAAAGGTTCGAGTACAGACCAGTGTCTATCCTGTTATTTTTTTTTATTCTTCTTTCTTTACATATATAAATATATATCTCGCATATTCATGATTTAGGGTCTTGATGATTCTATTCAGTGTTTTTTTTTTAGTTGTTAGATGGAGAGGAGCAGAGAGCTGGCAGCCAGGGCTCTGCTACCTCCCTGACGCTGGCTCCGCCCACCACTCACAGTGAGCTCCGTGGCTGTGTCAGGAGCTCTTCCCGACAGGCAGCCAGCTTGGTCATGGTGACATATTGCCGGCCTGACAGCGATGCTTAACACTGGTGCATTGACAGGGTGACCACAAATAATAGAATACTATCAATTGATTTATACCACCCTAAAGGGATTATTTTCTATTGTAATGTGTTAAAAAAAATTACCCTATGACTGGAAAGATCTGTTTATCACTGGAACTTGTACAGAGGCATGGTTTGAGCATTGCATCTTCTCAAGCAAGATATGTCAGATCACCAACTGACCTGGGCTATGGCCTGGGGGGATGGACGCTGAGCGCAAGGTCATAGGTTTGAGTACAGACCAGTGTCTATCCTGTTATTTTTTTTTATTCTTCTTTCTTTACATATATAAATATATATCTCGCATATTCATGATTTAGGGTCTTGATGATTCTATTCAGTGTTTTTTTTTTAGTTGTTAGATGGAGAGGAGCAGAGAGCTGGCAGCCAGGGCTCTGCTACCTCCCTGACGCTGGCTCCGCCCACCACTCACAGTGAGCTCCGTGGCTGTGTCAGGAGCTCTTCCCGACAGGCAGCCAGCTTGGTCATGGTGACATATTGCCGGCCTGACAGCGATGCTTAACACTGGTGCATTGACAGGGTGACCACAAATAATAGAATACTATCAATTGATTTATACCAGCCTAAAGGGATTATTTTCTATTGTAATGTGTTAAAAAAATTACCCTATGACTGGAAAGATCTGTTTATCACTGGAACTTGTACAGAGGCATGGTTTGAGCATTGCATCTTCTCAAGCAAGATATGTCAGATCACCAACTGACCCGTGCTATGGCCTGGGGGGATGGACGCTGAGCGCAAGGTCATAGGTTTGAGTACAGACCAGTGTCTATCCTGTTATTTTTTTTTATTCTTCTTTCTTTACATATATAAATATATATCTCGCATATTCATGATTTAGGGTCTTGATGATTCTATTCAGTGTTTTTTTTTTAGTTGTTAGATGGAGAGGAGCAGAGAGCTGGCAGCCAGGGCTCTGCTACCTCCCTGACGCTGGCTCCGCCCACCACTCACAGTGAGCTCCGTGGCTGTGTCAGGAGCTCTTCCCGACAGGCAGCCAGCTTGGTCATGGTGACATATTGCCGGCCTGACAGCGATGCTTAACACTGGTGCATTGACAGGGTGACCACAAATAATAGAATACTATCAATTGATTTATACCAGCCTAAAGGGATTATTTTCTATTGTAATGTGTTAAAAAAAATTACCCTATGACTGGAAAGATCTGTTTATCACTAGAACTTGTACAGAGGCATGGTTTGAGCATTGCATCTTCTTAAGCAAGATATGTCAGATCACCAACTGACCCGGGCTATGGCCTGGGGGGATGGACGCTGAGCGCAAGGTCATAGGTTTGAGTACAGACCAGTGTCTAGCCTGTTATTTTTTTTTATTCTTCTTTCTTTACATATATAAATATATATCTCGCATATTCATGATTTAGGGTCTTGATGATTCTATTCAGTGTTTTTTTTTTAGTTGTTAGATGGAGAGGAGCAGAGAGCTGGCAGCCAGGGCTCTGCTACCTCCCTGACGCTGGCTCCGCCCACCACTCACAGTGAGCTCCGTGGCTGTGTCAGGAGCTCTTCCCGACAGGCAGCCAGCTTGGTCATGGTGACATATTGCCGGCCTGACAGCGATGCTTAACACTGGTGCATTGACAGGGTGACCACAAATAATAGAATACTATCAATTGATTTATACCAGCCTAAAGGGATTATTTTCTATTGTAATGTGTTAAAAAAAATTACCCTATGACTGGAAAGATCTGTTTATCACTGGAACTTGTACAGAGGCATGGTTTGAGCATTGCATCTTCTCAAGCAAGATATGTCAGATCACCAACTGACCCGGGCTATGGCCTGGGGGGATGGACGCTGGGTCTGCTGAGCGCAAGGTCATAGGTTTCAGTACAGACCAGTGTCTATCCTGTTATTTTTTTTTATTCTTCTTTCTTTACATATATAAATATATATCTCGCATATTCATGATTTAGGGTCTTGATGATTCTATTCAGTGGTTTTTTTTTAGTTGTTAGATGGAGAGGAGCAGAGAGCTGGCAGCCAGGGCTCTGCTACCTCCCTGACGCTGGCTCCGCCCACCACTCACAGTGAGCTCCGTGGCTGTGTCAGGAGCTCTTCCCGACAGGCAGCCAGCTTGGTCATGGTGACATATTGCTGGCCTGACAGCGATGCTTAACACTGGTGCATTGACAGGGTGACCACAAATAATAGAATACTATCAATTGATTTATACCAGCCTAAAGGGATTATTTTCTATTGTAATGTGTTAAAAAAAATTACCCTATGACTGGAAAGATCTGTTTATCACTGGAACGTGTACAGAGGCATGGTTTGAGCATTGCATCTTCTCAAGCAAGATATGTCAGATCACCAACTGACCCGTGCTATGGCCTGGGGGGATGGACGCTGAGCGCAAGGTCATAGGTTTGAGTACAGACCAGTGTCTATCCTGTTATTTTTTTTTATTCTTTTTTCTTTACATATATAAATATATATCTCGCATATTCATGATTTAGGGTCTTGATGATTCTATTCAGTGTTTTTTTTTTAGTTGTTAGATGGAGAGGAGCAGAGAGCTGGCAGCCAGGGCTCTGCTACCTCCCTGACGCTGGCTCCGCCCACCACTCTTAGTGAGCTCCGTGGCTGTGTCAGGAGCTCTTCCCGACAGGCAGCCAGCTTGGTCATGGTGACATATTGCCGGCCTGACAGCGATGCTTAACACTGGTGCATTGACAGGGTGACCACAAATAATAGAATACTATCAATTGATTTATACCAGCCTAAAGGGATTATTTTCTATTGTAATGTGTTAAAAAAAAATTACCCTATGACTGGAAAGATCTCTTTATCACTAGAACTTGTACAGAGGCATGGTTTGAGCATTGCATCTTCTCAAGCAAGATATGTCAGATCACCATCTGACCCGGGCTATGGCCTGGGGGGATGGACGCTGAGCGCAAGGTCATAGGTTTGAGTACAGACCAGTGTCTATCCTGTTATTTTTTTTTATTCTTCTTTCTTTACATATATAAATATATATCTCGCATATTCATGATTTAGGGTCTTGATGATTCTATTCAGTGTTTTTTTTTAGTTGTTAGATGGAGAGGAGCAGAGAGCTGGCAGCCAGGGCTCTGCTACCTCCCTGACGCTGGCTCCGCCCACCACTCACAGTGAGCTCCGTGGCTTTGTCAGGAGCTCTTCCTGACAGGCAGCCAGCTTGGTCATGGTGACATATTGCCGGCCTGACAGCGATGCTTAACACTGGTCAGAGCCGGCCCTAGCCTAAATGACGCCCTAGGCAAGATTTTGGCTGGTGCCCCCTAGCAACGCCACTAGTTCCGCCTCTGACCCTGCTCCCCTTTCCCAGCACCATCAACCCTCATCATAGCAGTCATCATTTTGGTGCCCCTACCCGCAATATTTTAAATAGAAACAGTGCACACATTCGGTACGCAGCCCAAACAGGGGTGTGTTCTTGCTGGGAAGGGGCATGGCCACCCAATAGTACCCACAATTCAAATTATGCCACACAGTAGTGCAACTTTATTCACATTATATCATGCGATGGTGTCCCTTATTCACGTTACATAACACAGTAGTACCACTTTACCTTATGTACATTACTCCTCACATTATTCACATTATACCCTTAGAAAAAAATCCTGAGAAAATATTTAATTTTAAGCACCTCCATGGCCACACTGCAACCCAGCACAAAGCAGTGTGTGCTGGGCAGAGGAGAAGAGCTGCAGCTGCTGCTGCTGCTGCTGTCACTTAAGGAGAGGGGGCCCGGGGCCCCCACTGGGCCCTTCCATCAGACTTTGGCCTGGGTAATTTGTACCCCCTACCCCTTTCTCTCGGTACCCCTGATAATGCCACACAGTAATGCCCCTAACACATGACACACATTATTAATGTCCTTATATCAATAATGCCCCTTACACATATGTTGCACATTATTAATGCCCTTATACACATGACACACCTAATGTCCATTACACATATGTTGCACATAATTAATGCCCTTATACACATAGGCCCTTATTCAGATCTGATCGCAGTACAAATTTGTTTGGAAAATGGGCAAAACCATGTGCACTGCAGGTGGGGCAGATGTAACATGTGCAGAGAGAGTTAAATTTGGGTGGGGTGTGTTGAAACGTAAAATCTAAATTGCAGTGTAAAAATAATGCAGCCAGTATTTACCCTGCACAGAAACAAAATAACTCACGCAAATCTAACTCTGTCTGCACATGTTACATCTGCCCCACCTGCAGTGCACATGGTTTTGCCCATTTTCCAAACAAATTTGTACTGCGATCAGATCTGAATAAAGGCCATAATGCCTGTTACACATATGTCGCACATTATTAATGCATTTATACATGACACACATAATGCCCCTTACACATATGCCGAACACTATTGCACAACCAACCCACCCCCAGACAGCACTCGCACAGCCGCTAACACTGTGACCTCTGCCTCTGCTTGGATACAGATGTTTCCTCATACATCTTGCCTCAATAAGCCATGCAGCTCCTGGCCAGTTCTGCTAACGTTGGGTGCATTTTTTGCTGAAAATTCGTCTTATTTGCATTGTTATGACCAGCACACACACGGAGCTTCCGATGATTAAAATGATATGTGGCATGCCTATATTCTGTGTGCGACTGTGGCTGTACCTGCATAGAGAATGCTATGTTACAGTGATCTCCATGAATACACTATTTCATATGCAGATACAGGCTGTATCCAAATGCCACTCACACACAGAATATAGGCATGTTGCATATCATTTTAATCAGCAGAAGCTGTTGATGCCCCTAGGCATTCCAAATGCCCTAGGCAATTGCCTAGTTTGCCTATACCTAAGGCCGGCTCTGACACTGGTGCATTGACAGGGTGACCACAAATAATAGAATACTATCAATTGATTTATACCAGCCTAAAGGGATTATTTTCTATTGTAATGTGTTAAAAAAAATTACCCTATGACTGGAAAGATCTGTTTATCACTGGAACTTGTACAGAGGCATGGTTTGAGCATTGCATCTTCTCAAGCAAGATATGTCAGATCACCAACTGACCCGGGCTATGGCCTGGGGGGATGGACGCTGGGTCTGCTGAGCGCAAGGTCATAGGTTCGAGTACAGACCAGTGTCTATCCTGTTATTTTTTTTATTCTTCTTTCTTTACATATATAAATATATATCTCGCATATTCATGATTTAGGGTCTTGATGATTCTATTCAGTGTTTTTTTTTTAGTTGTTAGATGGAGAGGAGCAGAGAGCTGGCAGCCAGTGCTCTGCTACCTCCCTGACGCTGGCTCCGCCCACCACTCACAGTGAGCTCCGTGGCTGTGTCAGGAGCTCTTCCCGACAGGCAGCCAGCTTGGTCATGGTGACATATTGCCGGCCTGACAGCGATGCTTAACACTGGTGCATTGACAGGGTGACCACAAATAATAGAATACTATCAATTGATTTATACCAGCCTAAAGGGATTATTTTCTATTGTAATGTGTTAAAAAAAATTACCCTATGACTGGAAAGATCTGTTTATCACTGGAACTTGTACAGAGGCATGGTTTGAGCATTGCATCTTCTCAAGCAAGATATGTCAGATCACCAACTGTCCCGGGCTATGGCCTGGGGGGATGGACGCTGAGCGCAAGGTCATAGGTTTGAGTACAGACCAGTGTCTATCCTGTTATTTTTTTTTATTCTTCTTTCTTTACATATATAAATATATATCTCGCATATTCATGATTTAGGGTCTTGATGATTCTATTCAGTGTTTTTTTTTTAGTTGTTAGATGGAGAGGAGCAGAGAGCTGGCAGCCAGGGCTCTGCTACCTCCCTGGCGCTGGCTCCGCCCACCACTCACAGTGAGCTCCGTGGCTGTGTCAGGAGCTCTTCCCGACAGGCAGCCAGCTTGGTCATGGTGACATATTGCCGGCCTGACAGTGATGCTTAACACTGGTGCATTGACAGGGTGACCACAAATAATAGAATACTATCAATTGATTTATACCAGCCTAAAGGGATTATTTTCTATTGTAATGTGTTAAAAAAAATTACCCTATGACTGGAAAGATCTGTTTATCACTGGAACTTGTACAGAGGCATGGTTTGAGCATTGCATCTTCTCAAGCAAGATATGTCAGATCACCAACTGTCCTGGGCTATGGCCTGGGGGGATGGACGCTGAGCGCAAGGTCATAGGTTTGAGTACAGACCAGTGTCTATCCTGTTATTTTTTTTTATTCTTCTTTCTTTACATATATAAATATATATCTCGCATATTCATGATTTAGGGTCTTGATGATTCTATTCAGTGTTTTTTTTTTAGTTGTTAGATGGAGAGGAGCAGAGAGCTGGCAGCCAGGGCTCTGCTACCTCCCTGACGCTGGCTCCGCCCACCACTCACAGTGAGCTCCGTGGCTGTGTCAGGAGCTCTTCCCGACAGGCAGCCAGCTTGGTCATGGTGACATATTGCCGGCCTGACAGCGATGCTTAACACTGGTGCATTGACAGGGTGACCACAAATAATAGAATACTATCAATTGATTTATACCAGCCTAAAGGGATTATTTTCTATTGTAATGTGTTAAAAAAAATTACCCTATGACTGGAAAGATCTGTTTATCACTGGAACTTGTACAGAGGCATGGTTTGAGCATTGCATCTTCTCAAGCAAGATATGTCAGATCACCAACTGTCCCGGGCTATGGCCTGGGGGGATGGACGCTGAGCGCAAGGTCATAGGTTTGAGTACAGACCAGTGTCTATCCTGTTATTTTTTTTTATTCTTCTTTCTTTACATATATAAATATATATCTCGCATATTCATGATTTAGGGTCTTGATGATTCTATTCAGTGTTTTTTTTTTTAGTTGTTAGATGGAGAGGAGCAGAGAGCTGGCAGCCAGGGCTCTGCTACCTCCCTGACGCTGGCTCCGCCCACCACTCACAGTGAGCTCCGTGGCTGTGTCAGGAGCTCTTCCCGACAGGCAGCCAGCTTGGTCATGGTGACATATTGCCGGCCTGACAGTGATGCTTAACACTGGTGCATTGACAGGGTGACCACAAATAATAGAATACTATCAATTGATTTATACCAGCCTAAAGGGATTATTTTCTATTGTAATGTGTTAAAAAAAATTACCCTATGACTGGAAAGATCTGTTTATCACTGGAACTTGTACAGAGGCATGGTTTGAGCATTGCATCTTCTCAAGCAAGATATGTCAGATCACCAACTGACTCGGGCAATGGCCTGGGGGGATGGACGCTGGGTCTGCTGAGCGCAAGGTCATAGGTTCGAGTACAGACCAGTGTCTATCCTGTTATTTTTTTTTATTCTTCTTTCTTTACATATATAAATATATATCTCGCATATTCATGATTTAGGGTCTTGATGATTCTATTCAGTGTTTTTTTTTTAGTTGTTAGATGGAGAGGAGCAGAGAGCTGGCAGCCAGGGCTCTGCTACCTCCCTGACGCTGGCTCCGCCCACCACTCACAGTGAGCTCCGTGGCTGTGTCAGGAGCTCTTCCCGACAGGCAGCCAGCTTGGTCATGGTGACATATTGCCGGCCTGACAGTGATGCTTAACACTGGTGCATTGACAGGATGACCACAAATAATAGAATACTATCAATTGATTTATACCAGCCTAAAGGGATTATTTTCTATTGTAATGTGTTAAAAAAAATTACCCTATGACTGGAAAGATCTGTTTATCACTGGAACTTGTACAGAGGCATGGTTTGAGCATTGCATCTTCTCAAGCAAGATATGTCAGATCACCAACTGACCCGGGCTATGGCCTGGGGGGATGGACGCTGAGCGCAAGGTCATAGGTTTGAGTACAGACCAGTGTCTATCCTGTTATTTTTTTTTATTCTTCTTTCTTTACATATATAAATATATATCTCGCATATTCATGATTTAGGGTCTTGATGATTCTATTCAGTGTTTTTTTTTTAGTTGTTAGATGGAGAGGAGCAGAGAGCTGGCAGCCAGGGCTCTGCTACCTCCCTGACGCTGGCTCCGCCCACCACTCACAGTGAGCTCCGTGGCTGTGTCAGGAGCTCTTCCCGACAGGCAGCCAGCTTGGTCATGGTGACATATTGCCGGCCTGACAGCGATGCTTAACACTGGTGCATTGACAGGGTGACCACAAATAATAGAATACTATCAATTGATTTATACCAGCCTTAACCCCTTCACGACATATGACGTATATATACGTCATATGTCCGTTGCAGGGGAATCAAGCCAGCTCACGGAGTGAGCTGGCTTGAAAGAGAGCAGGTAATGGCTGTATATTACAGCCAGGTCCCTGCTCTCACGGCCACGAGCGGCGAGTTCGCCGATCGTGGCCGTTTAACCCTTTAAGCACCGCGGGCAAAGCGCCCGCAGTGCTTAAATAGCTGATCGGAGGGGGGGCGCCCCCCTCCGGCGCCGATCGGGGCCCCCCGCAGCGAGATCGGAGGGTGCCGATCGGTTGCCATGGTAGCCAGGGGTCTAATGTAGACCCCTGTGCTGGCCGTGTATGCATACCTATTACATCCTGCCTCAGGCAGGATGTAATAGGAAGTGCATAAAATCACTACGTTCAGCCATAGAGCTCTATGGCTGAACCTAGTACAGGCGATCGCGCCCCCTAGTGGTCAAGTACACTAGGGGGCCTTGTAGTAAAAGTAAAAAAAAAAAAAAAAATAAAGTTTAAAAATAAAAAAAAAAATAAAAAAATATTAAAAGTTCAAATCACCCCCCTTTCCCCATTTCCCAAATAAAAATAAATAAAAAATAAAAAAAATAAACATATTTGGTATCGCCGCGTTCCTAAAAGTCCGATCTATTAAAATATAACATTAGTTATCCCGCACGGTTAAAGGCGTAAACGGAAAATAATCCCCAACGCCAAAACTACGTTTTTTGGTCGCATCGCGTACCCAAAAAAAAATAACTAAAAGAGATCAGAAAGTCGCCCATATCCCATAATGGTATTAATTAAAAAGTACACTTCAGCCCTCACCCAGGTCCGTAGGTGGAAAAATAAAAAAGTTATAAGCCGCAGAACATGGCGACGCAACGCAAATTAGAAAAACCGTAAAAGTTGCGATTTTTTTTTTTAGTGGTAAAACATAACGAAAACTATATAAGTTTGGTATCGCCAGAATCGTAACGACCCATAGAATAAAGATAACCCATCATTTTAAACGAACTATGAACTCCAAAAAAACCGTAACCAGCGCAAAATTGTGCAATGGCGTTTTTTTTTTTTTTTACCCCACATTGAATTATTTCCTGATTCCCCAGAATATTATACGGTATAGTAAATGGTACCATTACAAAGAACAACTTGTCCCGCAAAAAAAAAGCCCTCATGTGTCTATATAGCCGGAAAATTAAAAAAGTTACGCTTATTTGAACTCAAGGAGGAAAAAAAAAAAAAAATTACCTTAAAAGGCAATGTCGTGAAGGGGTTAAGGGATTATTTTCTATTGTAATGTGTTAAAAAAAATTACCCTATGACTGGAAAGATCTGTTTATCACTGGAACTTGTACAGAGGCATGGTTTGAGCATTGCATCTTCTCAAGCAAGATATGTCAGATCACCAGCTGCCCTGGGCTATGGCCTGGGGGGATGGACGCTGGGTCTGCTGAGCGCAAAGTCATAGGTTTGAGTACAGACCAGTGTCTATCCTGTTATTTTTTTTTATTCTTCTTTCTTTACATATATAAATATATATCTCGCATATTCATGATTTAGGGTCTTGATGATTCTATTCAGTGTTTTTTTTTTAGTTGTTAGATGGAGAGGAGCAGAGAGCTGGCAGCCAGGGCTCTGCTACCTCCCTGACGCTGGCTCCGCCCACCACTCACAGTGAGCTCCGTGGCTGTGTCAGGAGCTCTTCCCGACAGGCAGCCAGCTTGGTCATGGTGACATATTGCCTGCCTGACAGCGATGCTTAACACTGGTGCATTGACAGGGTGACCACAAATAATAGAATACTATCAATTGATTTATACCAGCCTAAAGGGATTATTTTCTATTGTAATGTGTTAAAAAAAATTACCCTATGACTGGAAAGATCTGTTTATCACTAGAACTTGTACAGAGGCATGGTTTGAGCATTGCATCTTCTCAAGCAAGATATGTCAGATCACCAACTGACCCGGGCTATGGCCTGGGGGGATGGACGCTGAGCGCAAGGTCATAGGTTTGAGTACAGACCAGTGTCTATCCTGTTATTTTTTTTTATTCTTCTTTCTTTACATATATAAATATATATCTCGCATATTCATGATTTAGGGTCTTAATGATTCTATTCAGTGTTTTTTTTTAGTTGTTAGATGGAGAGGAGCAGAGAGCTGGCAGCCAGGGCTCTGCTACCTCCCTGACGCTGGCTCAGCCCACCACTCACAGTGAGCTCCGTGGCTGTGTCAGGAGCTCTTCCCGACAGGCAGCCAGCTTGGTCATGGTGACATATTGCCGGCCTGACAGCGATGCTTAACACTGGTGCATTGACAGGGTGACCACAAATAATAGAATACTATCAATTGATTTATACCAGCCTAAAGGGATTATTTTCTATTGTAATGTGTTAAAAAAAATTACCCTATGACTGGAAAGATCTGTTTATCACTAGAACTTGTACAGAGGCATGGTTTGAGCATTGCATCTTCTCAAGCAAGATATGTCAGATCACCAACTGACCCGGGCTATGGCCTGGGGGGATGGACGCTGAGCGCAAGGTCATAGGTTTGAGTACAGACCAGTGTCTATCCTGTTATTTTTTTTATTCTTCTTTCTTTACATATATAAATATATATCTCGCATATTCATGAATTAGGGTCTTGATGATTCTATTCAGTGGTTTTTTTTTAGTTGTTAGATGGAGAGGAGCAGAGAGCTGGCAGCCAGGGCTCTGCTACCTCCCTGACGCTGGCTCCGCCCACCACTCACAGTGAGCTCCGTGGCTGTGTCAGGAGCTCTTCCCGACAGGCAGCCAGCTTGGTCATGGTGACATATTGCCGGCCTGACAGCGATGCTTAACACTGGTGCATTGACAGGGTGACCACAAATAATAGAATACTATCAATTGATTTATACCAGCCTAAAGGGATTATTTTCGATTGTAATGTGTTAAAAAAAATTACCCTATGACTGGAAAGATCTGTTTATCACTGGAACTTGTACAGAGGCATGGTTTGAGCATTGCATCTTCTCAAGCAAGATATGTCAAATCACCAACTGACCCGGGCTATGGCCTGGGGGGATGGACGCTGGGTCTGCTGAGCGCAAGGCCATAGGTTCGAGTACAGACCAGTGTCTATCCTGTTATTTTTTTTTTATTCTTCTTTCTTTACATATATAAATATATATCTCGCATATTCATGATTTAGGGTCTTGATGATTCTATTCAGTGTTTTTTTTTTTAGTTGTTAGATGGAGAGGAGCAGAGAGCTGGCAGCCAGGGCTCTGCTACCTCCCTGACGCTGGCTCCGCCCACCACTCACAGTGAGCTCCGTGGCTGTGTCAGGAGCTCTTCCCGACAGGCAGCCAGCTTGGTCATGGTGACATATTGCCTGCCTGACAGCGATGCTTAACCCCTTCCCGACATTTGACGTACATTTACGTCATGGCCGGGAGGTACTTCCCGACACATGGCATAAATGTACGTCATGAGTTTAAACTGTCACTGCGTCTCGAGACGCAGTGACAGAGGGACGATGTCTGCTGTCCCTGACAGCAGACATGTCCCTGCATGCCCAGGGGGGGCTGCGATGTCGCCCCCCCGTCAGCGATCGCTGTGATTGGCTGTTCAGTGTGAACAGCCATTCACAGCGTTTTCCTGTGTTACCAGCGAATCGGACGCTCGGTAACACAGGTGTCAATCACCGCCGGGCGTCAGGGGGCATGAGGGGGTCATCGGTGACGATGACACCTCACCCCACCCTCACCCCACCTGCCCCCAAGGCTGTGATTGGTCCGTGGGACCCACGGACCAATCACAGCCAAGGCGCGACATTTAAACTGACGGTGACTGCGCTGCAGACGCCATTCCGGTCTGGAATAGCGTGCAGAACGGTCACCGTGCCTGCCTGCCGTGAATACCGACCTGATCCTTGCTAATACTTACCTGATCCTTGCAAATACCTTACCTGATCACCTTATCACTGCTTGTAGCGTGCTGGACGCTTCCTGGATCTGACTTCCTGAGACTTCCTGCTGCTGCTGCAGTGTGATAGAGAGATAGAGAGAGAGATAGAGAGAGATAGAGAGAGATAGAGAGATAGTGACAGAGAGAGCTATATTTTGTGTCTGCTACCCCCCCTTTTTGGGGGTGCAGGGGTTTTCTATATATATATAACTGTCAGTGCTGCTGCTGCAGTGTCATACAGTGATAGATAGTGATAGATAGTGATAGATAGTGAGAGGTAGAGAGATAGAGAGATTTGTGTCTGCTACCCCCCCTTTTTGGGGGTGCAGGGGTTTTATTTTATATATATAACTGTCAGTGCTGCTGCTGCAGTGTCATAGAGTGATAGATAGTGATAGATAGTGAGAGATAGAGAGATAGAGAGAGATAGTGACAGAGAGTGATAGAGAGTGTATATTTTGTGTCTGCTACCCCCCCTTTTTGGGGGTGCAGTTTTTTTTTATACATATAACTGTCAGTGCTGCTGCTGCAGTGTCCTAGAGTGATAGATAGTGAGAGATAGTGAGAGATAGAGAGATAGAGAGAGATAGTGACAGAGAGTGATAGAGAGTGTATATTTTGTGTCTGCTACCCCCCCTTTTGTGCTGATCAGTATATCTGTGCTGATCAGCAACTTTTTGGGGGCGCAGAGGTTTTTTTTTTTATATATATACCTGTCAGTTGCTGCCAGTTGCACTGTCAGTTGCACCAAAGGTTGTGCACCTGCTGTCCCTCACTGGTAATCAGTGTCGCATCACTGATCACCTTTTTTTTTTTTTGTGAGTGCTGTGGGGTCTTTTTTTAATTTTTTTTTTACACACACTGATTTTGTGGGTGTCCTGTGGCCACTGTGCGCCGATCAGTGACGTACATCACTGATCAGCTTTTTCGGCACAGGGTTGATCAATTTTTTTTTTTTTTTTGATCAGATTCCTGTTGCCTTTGAGCGCTGTTCAGTGACAGACGTTACTGACCAACATCTGTGCTCAATTTTTGGCGCAGGACCTTTTTTTTTTTTTTTTAACCCCTTCAATTTTTTATTTTTAACCCCTTCATTTTTTTTTTTTTATTGGTATAAAGTATTTTTTTTTTCTGCACCACATACACACTACATACCCCCCGGATTGAAATAAAGTTTGTACCCCCCCCTACACTATACACGTGTTGAAACATTTCACTACCAGTAACACAAAAATAAAAATGGCATCCCAAATGTCCTCCCAAATGTCCTCCCAAATGTCCTCCCAAATGTCCTCCCAGTCATCCAGGAGAATGTATTCAGTGGAGGAGGCATATGCCATGCTTGCCTCTGACTCTGACACAGGCAGTGATGCAAGTGGGGAATTTGAAGGATTCGTCTTAAGCTCCTCTTCCTCCTCTGGTGATGAGGGACCCCCTCAAAGACGCCCCCGTAGATCAGCTGAGATTCCCCCCCCAATAATTGATCTAGTATGGACCCCACCACCAGACAATTTTGAGCCCCAGGTTCCTGAGTTTTTGGCCATGCCAGGAATCCAATTTGATTCCACAGGTCTCAGAGAAATTGACTTTTTCAAATTATTTTTCTCTGATGATTTTATAAATTTAATGGTGGACCAAACTAATTTATATGCCCAGCAGTTTATTGCTCAAAACCCCACGTCATCATTTGCTAGGTGGACCCCTGTAGATGCAGTAGAGATGATGACGTTTTGGGGTCTGGTGTTTCATATGGGCATAGTAAAAAAGCCAGAAATTAGGCAATATTGGAGTACAGATGTTCTGTACAGTACTCCATTTTACCGTATGGCCATGCCCCGGACTCGATTTGAGACAATTCTTAAATTTATACATTACACCGATAATGCACAGTGCCCACCCAGAGATGATCCCACCTTTGACCGGCTATTCAAAGTCAGGCCGGTCATTGATCATTTCAGTGCCAAATTTGAAGAGGTGTACATCCCTGAAAAATTTATTTGTATCGACGAGTCCCTTATACATTTTAAAGGAAGGGTTAAATTCCGCCAGTACCTTCCCAGTAAGAGGGCAAGGTATGGCATAAAAATGTATAAACTGTGTGAAAGCACCTCAGGGTACACCCACAGGTTTAGGGTTTATGAAGGGAAGGATTCAAGAATTCAACCGCCAGAATGCCCCCCCTCCCTCGTAGGTGTTAGTGGGAAAATTGTCTGGGATTTAGTGCACCCCTTCCTGGATAAAGGTTATCACCTCTATGTGGATAACTTTTACACTAGCATCCCCCTGTTTAAGGCCCTTGGTTCAAGAGGTACAGCAGCTTGCGGTACTGTGCGCAAGAACCAAAGAGGCCTCCCAAAAACGCACATTGCCCAAGTAATGAGAAGGGGTGAAAGCAGGGGAATATGCACCGAAAATATGTTGTTGGTCAAATATAAGGACAAGAGGGATGTCCTTATACTGACAACAATTCACGGAGACAGTACCACCTCCGTCCCTGTACGAGGTACCAGTACCCACACCTCCAAACCTAATTGTATCCTGGATTACAATAGGTACATGGGCGGAGTGGATCTTTCAGATCAGGTACTGAAGCCGTACAGTGCCCTGCGGAAAACAAAAATCTGGTACAAGAAGGTGGCCGTGTATATCATCCAGATGGCACTGTATAACGCTTACGTGCTATTCCGTTCTACCGGCCAGAGGGGGACATTTATGCACTTTCAAGAGGAAGTCATAAAGGGCCTAATATTTGGGAACCAGCAGGCAGAGGGCCCCAGTACTTCTAGTACTGGCCCCCGTATTGTACCAGGGCAGCATTTTCCTGATGAAATCCCCTCCACTGGAAAAAAGGGCAGGACACAAAAAAGGTGCAAAGTTTGCTATAAAAAGGGAATAAGAAAGCAAACTATTTTCCAGTGTGACACTTGCCCCGACAAACCCGGCCTATGTATAAAGGAGTGTTTTAAAATATACCACACATCTATGGAATATTAGGTTCATAATTTCACCGTGCTTCGGGGGTCTTGCTAATGCCACATAGCACCCACCATTCATTCCACCAGAATCTGAGCCGCAAAATCCAAAAATCACTCCTTCCCTTCTGAGTCCTGCCATGCACCCAACTGGTATTTTTTGGTCACATGTGAGGCATTGCCGTACTCGGGAGAAATTGGGGCACAGATTTTGGGGTGCTTTGTCTCCTTCATTCCTTGTGAAAATGAAAAATTTTGAGCCAGAACTGCATTTTTGTGTAAAAAAATGTAATTTTTCATGTTCACTGCCCAGTTTTATCAAAATTGGTGAAACCCCTGGGGGTTTGAAATGTACACTATACCCCTAGATGAATTCCCTGAGGGGTGTAGTTTGCAAAATGGGGTCACTTGTGGGGGGGTTCCACTGTATTGGTGCTTTGGGGGTCTTGCTAATGCGACATAGCACCCACCATCATTCCACCAGAATTTGTGCTGCAAAATCCAAATATCACTCCTTCCCTTCTGAGTCCTGCCACTTTTTGGTCACACATGAGGCATTGCCGTACTCGGGAGAAATTGGGGCACAGATTTTGGGGTGCTTTGTCTCCTTCATTCCTTCTGAAAATGAAAAATTTTGAGCCAGAACTGCATTTTTGTGTAAAAAAATGTAATTTTTCATTTTCACTGCCCACTTGTATCAAAATTGGTGAAACCCCTGGGGGTTTGAAATGTACACTATACCCCTAGATGAATTCCCTGAGGGGTGTAGTTTGCAAAATGGGGTGACTTGTGGGGGGGTTCCACTGTATTGGTGCAACATAGCACCCACCATTCATTCCACCAGAATCTGTGCTGCAAAATCCAAAAATCACTCCTTCCCTTCTGAGTCCTGCCATGCACCCAACTGGTATTTTTTGGTCACATGTGAGGCATTGCCGTACTCGGGAGAAATTGGGGCACAGATTTTGGGGTGCTTTTTCTCCTTCATACCTTCTGAAAATGAAAAATTTTGAGCCAGAACTGCATTTTTGTGTAAAAAATGTAATTTTTCATGTTCACTGCCCACTTGTATCAAAATTGGTGAAACCCCTGGGGGTTTGAAATGTACACTATACCACTAGATGAATTCCCTGAGGGGTGTAGTTTGCAAAATGGGGTCACTTGTGGGGGGGTTCCACTGTATTGGTGCTTGGGGGGTCTTGCTAATGCGACATAGCACCCACCAAAATTCCACCAGAATCTGAGCTGCAAAATCCAAAAATCACTCCTTCCCTTTTGAGTCCTGCCATGCACCCAACTGGTATTTTTTGGTCACATGTGAGGCATTGCCGTACTCGGGAGAAATTGGGGCACAGATTTTGGGGTGCTTTTTCTCCTTCATACCTTCTGAAAATGAAAAATTTTGAGCCAGAACTGCATTTTTGTGTAAAAAATGTAATTTTTCATGTTCACTGCCCACTTGTATCAAAATTGGTGAAACCCCTGGGGGTTTGAAATGTACACTATACCCCTAGATGAATTCCCTGAGGGGTGTAGTTTGCAAAATGGGGTGACTTGTGGGGGGGTTCCACTGTATTGGTGCTTGGGGGGTCTTGCTAATGCCACATAGCACCCACCAACATTCCACCAGAATCTGAGCTGCAAAATCCAAAAATCACTCCTTCCCTTCTGAGTCCTGCCATGCACCCAAATGGTATTTTTTGGTCACATGTGAGGCATTGCCGTACTCGGGAGAAATTGGGGCACAGATTTTGGGGTGCTTTGTCTCCTTCATACCTTCTGAAAATGAAAAATTTTGAGCCAGAACTGCATTTTTGTGTAAAAAAATGTAATTTTTCATTTTCACTGCCCACTTGTATCAAAATTGGTGAAACCCCTGGGGGTTTGAAATGTACACTATACCCCTAGATGAATTCCCTGAGGGGTGTACTTTGCAAAATGGGGTGACTTGTGGGGGGGTTCCACTGTATTGGTGCAACATAGCACCCACCATTCATTCCACCAAAATCTGTGCTGCAAAATCCAAAAATCACTCCTTCCGTTCTGAGTCCTGCCATGCACCCAACTGGTATTTTTTGGTCACATGTGAGGCATTTCCGTACTCGGGAGAAATTGGGGCACAGATTTTGGGGTGCTTTTTCTCCTTCATACCTTCTGAAAATGAAAAATTTTGAGCCAGAACTGCATTTTTGTGTAAAAAAATGTAATTTTTCATTTTCACTGCCCACTTGTATCAAAATTGGTGAAACCCCTGGGGGTTTGAAATGTACACTATACCCCTAGATGAATTCCCTGAGGGGTGTAGTTTTCAAAATGGGGTGACTTGTGGGGGGGTTCCACTGTATTGGTGCTTGGGGGGTCTTGCTAATGCGACATAGCACCCACCAAAATTCCACCAGAATCTGAGCTGCAAAATCCAAAAATCACTCCTTCCGTTCTGAGTCCTGCCATGCACCCAACTGGTATTTTTTGGTCACATGTGAGGCATTGCCGTACTCGGGAGAAATTGGGGCACAGATTTTGGGGTGCTTTTTCTCCTTCATACCTTCTGAAAATGAAAAATTTCGAGCCAGAACTGCATTTTTGTGTAAAAAATGTAATTTTTCATTTTCACTGCCCACTTGTATCAAAATTGGTGAAACCCCTGGGGGTTTGAAATGTACACTATACCCCTAGATGAATTCCCTGAGGGGTGTAGTTTTCAAAATGGGGTGACTTGTGGGGGGGTTCCACTGTATTGGTGCTTGGGGGGTCTTGCTAATGCGACATAGCACCCACCAAAATTCCACCAGAATCTGAGCCGCAAAATCCAAAAATCACTCCTTCCGTTCTGAGTCCTGCCATGCACCCAACTGGTATTTTTTGGTCACATGTGAGGCATTTCCGTACTCGGGAGAAATTGGGGCACATATTTTGGGGTGCTTTTTCTCCTTCATACCTTCTGAAAATGAAAAATTTTGAGCCAGAACTGCATTTTTGTGTAAAAAAATGTAATTTTTCATTTTCACTGCCCACTTGTATCAAAATTGGTGAAACCCCTGGGGGTTTGAAATGTACACTATACCCCTAGATGAATTCCCTGAGGGGTGTACTTTGCAAAATGGGGTGACTTGTGGGGGGGTTCCACTGTATTGGTGCAACATAGCACCCACCATTCATTCCACCAGAATCTGTGCTGCAAAATCCAAAAATCACTCCTTCCCTTCTGAGTCCTGCCATGCACCCAACTGGTATTTTTTGGTCACATGTGAGGCATTGCCGTACTCGGGAGAAATTGGGGCACAGATTTTGGGGTGCTTTTTCTCCTTCATACCTTCTGAAAATGAAAAATTTTGAGCCAGAACTGCATTTTTGTGTAAAAAAATGTAATTTTTCATTTTCACTGCCCACTTGTATCAAAATTGGTGAAACCCCTGGGGGTTTGAAATGTACACTATACCCCTAGATGAATTCCCTGAGGGGTGTAGTTTTCAAAATGGGGTGACTTGTGGGGGGGTTCCACTGTATTGGTGCTTTGGGGGTCTTGCTAATGCGACATAGCACCCACCAAAATTCCACCAGAATCTGAGCTGCAAAATCCAAAAATCACTCCTTCCCTTCGGAGTCCTGCCATGCACCCAACTGGTATTTTTTGGTCACATGTGAGGCATTGCCGTACTCGGGAGAAATTGGGGCACATATTTTGGGGTGCTTTGTCTCCTTCATACCTTCTGAAAATGACAAATTTGGAGCCAGAACTGTATTTTTGTGTAAAAAAAATAATTTTTCATTTTCACTGCCCAGTTGTACCACAATTGGTGAAACCCCTGGGGGTTTGAAATGTACACTATACCCCTAGATGAATTCCCTGAGGGGTGTAGTTTGCAAAATGGGGTCACTTGTGGGGGGGTTCCTAACTTTTAGCATCTTATGGTGCCTAGAAACCTACATGGTGCCTAAAAAATAATCTCATAAAAAGGAGGCTCCAAAATCAAGTAGGTGCTCCTTCTATTATGAAGCCTGTGGTTTGGTCACCGTGCACACTAGGGCCACATATAGGATATTTATGAAAACAAAAGAATTGGGGGAATCAATTTTCAGTCACATTTCTCTAGTAAAATGTACTGTGTTCCTTAGAAAAATGTATTAAAATTGCAAATCTGCAAAAAAAAAGAAATTTTGAAATTTCACCTACACTTTGTTTTAATTCCTGTGAAACACCTAAAGGGTTAACAAACTTCCAAAATGCTGTTTTGAATACTGTGAGGGGTGCAGTTTTTGAAATGGCATCATTTATGGGGGTGTCTCACATACAAGTCCCTCAAAGTCACATCAGAACTGAACTGGTCCCTAAAAAAATCAGTGTTTGAAATTTTCTTGAAAATTTGAGAATTTGCTATTCATATTTGAAGCCTCCTAGTGTCCCAAAAAATTAAAAGGAAGTTGAAATAATGATGTCAACATAAAGTAGACATATGGTCTATGTTAGTTATTCACTATTTTGAGTGGTAAGATTATTTGTCTCACAAGCAGAAAATTTAACATTTTGCAAATCGCTAAATTTTCCATTTTTTCACGATATTTTGGTATTTTTCACAAAAAAACACAGACTGTATCGACCCAAATTTACCACTAATTTGAAGTACAATGTGTCACGAAAAAACAATCTCAAAATCACTGGGATAAGTAAAAGCAAAAAAAAGTTATCCCCACTTAAGTGAGACATGTCAGATTTGAAAAAAAGGGCTCTGTCAGGAACGCAAAAACTGGCTCTGTCAGGAAGGGGTTAACACTGGTGCATTGACAGGGTGACCACAAAAAATAGAATACTATCAATTGATTTATACCAGCCTAAAGGGATTATTTTCTATTGTAATGTGTTAAAAAAAATTACCCTATGACTGGAAAGATCTGTTTATCACTGGAACTTGTACAGAGGCATGGTTTGAGCATTGCATCTTCTCAAGCAAGATATGTCAGAACACCAACTGACCCGGGCTATGGCCTGGGGGGATGGACGCTGGGTCTGCTGAGCGCAAGGCCATAGGTTCGAGTACAGACCAGTGTCTATCCTGTTATTTTTTTTTTTATTCTTCTTTCTTTACATATATAAATATATATCTCGCATATTCATGATTTAGGGTCTTGATGATTCGGTACTTGTGAGTTATCTGGACGCCCGATTTTTTGATTGTATGCCTTAAGTTAAGGCATACAATCAGATGCGATGCGATATCGCATCGCATCGCATCGCATCGCATGCGACCATCGGATGCGATGACCCGATTTTTCCATAGGAATCAATGTTAAAATGATTCCTATGGAAAAAGGGGTCCTTTTCATACCCCTACTATCCAAGTGGGCATGGAGTTGGATATAAACCTATGGCGAGCGTAGCGAGCCACCGAGCCCGAAGCGTGGCGAGCGAAGCGAGCCCCGCGAGGGGACGGTATTCCGTGTACCCTCGCGGGGCTCGCTACGCTCGCCACGCTTCGGGCTCGGTGGCTCGCTACGCTCGCCACAGGTTTATATCCAACTCCATGCCCACTTGGATAGTAGGGGTATGAAAAGGACCCCTTTTTCCCATTGAATTCCATGTTAAAATGGACTCAGTCCATTTTAACATTGATTCCTATGGAAAAATCGGGTCATCGCATCGCATCGCATCGCATCCGATGGTCGCATGCGATGCGATGCGATGTACCCGATCCGACCCGATTTAGAAATCGGGCGTCCGGATAACTCACAAGTACCGATGATTCTATTCAGTGTTTTTTTTTTTAGTTGTTAGATGGAGAGGAGCAGAGAGCTGGCAGCCAGGGCTCTGCTACCTCCCTGACGCTGGCTCCGCCCACCACTCACAGTGAGCTCCGTGGCTGTGTCAGGAGCTCTTCCCCACAGGCAGCCAGCTTGGTCATGGTGACATATTGCCTGCCTGACAGCGATGCTTAACACTGGTGCATTGACAGGGTGAACACAAATAATAGAATACTATCAATTGATTTATACCAGCCTAAAGGGATTATTTTCTATTGTAATGTGTTAAAAAAAATTACCCTATGACTGGAAAGATCTGTTTATCACTGGAACTTGTACAGAGGCATGGTTTGAGCATTGCATCTTCTCAAGCAAGATATGTCAGATCACCAACTGACCCGGGCTATGGCCTGGGGGGATGGACGCTGAGCGCAAGGTCATAGGTTTGAGTACAGACCAGTGTCTATCCTGTTATTTTTTTTTATTCTTCTTTCTTTACATATATAAATATATATCTCGCATATTCATGAATTAGGGTCTTGATGATTCTATTCAGTGTTTTTTTTTTAGTTGTTAGATGGAGAGGAGCAGAGAGCTGGCAGCCAGGGCTCTGCTACCTCCCTGACGCTGGCTCCGCCCACCACTCACAGTGAGCTCCGTGGCTGTGTCAGGAGCTCTTCCCGACAGGCAGCCAGCTTGGTCATGGTGACATATTGCCGGCCTGACAGCGATGCTTAACACTGGTGCATTGACAGGGTGACCACAAATAATAGAATACTATCAATTGATTTATACCAGCCTAAAGGGATTATTTTCTATTGTAATGTGTTAAAAAAAATTACCCTATGACTGGAAAGATCTGTTTATCACTGGAACTTGTACAGAGGCATGGTTTGAGCATTGCATCTTCTCAAGCAAGATATGTCAGATCACCAACTGACCCGGGCTATGGCCTGGGGGGATGGACGCTGAGCGCAAGGTCATAGGTTTGAGTACAGACCAGTGTCTATCCTGTTATTTTTTTTTATTCTTCTTTCTTTACATATATAAATATATATCTCGCATATTCATGATTTAGGGTCTTGATGATTCTATTCAGTGTTTTTTTTTTAGTTGTTAGATGGAGAGGAGCAGAGAGCTGGCAGCCAGGGCTCTGCTACCTCCCTGACGCTGGCTCCGCCCACCACTCACAGTGAGCTCCGTGGCTGTGTCAGGAGCTCTTCCCGACAGGCAGCCAGCTTGGTCATGGTGATTATTTTCTATTGTAATGTGTTAAAAAAAATTACCCTATGACTGGAAAGATCTGTTTATCACTGGAACTTGTACAGAGGCATGGTTTGAGCATTGCATCTTCTCAAGCAAGATATGTCAGATCACCAACTGACCCGGGCTATGGCCTGGGGGGATGGATGCTGGGTCTGCTGAGCGCAAGGTCAAAGGTTCGAGTACAGATCAGTGTCTATCCTGTTATTTTTTTTTATTCTTCTTTCTTTACATATATAAATATATATCTCGCATATTCATGATTTAGGGTCTTGATGATTCTATTCAGTGTTTATTTTTTAGTTGTTAGATGGAGAGGAGCAGAGAGCTGGCAGCCAGGGCTCTGCTACCTCCCTGACGCTGGCTCCGCCCACCACTCACAGTGAGCTCCGTGGCTGTGTCAGGAGCTCTTCCCGACAGGCAGCCAGCTTGGTCATGGTGACATATTGCCGGCCTGACAGCGATGCTTAACACTGGTGCATTGACAGGGTGACCACAAATAATAGAATACTATCAATTGATTTATACCACCCTAAAGGGATTATTTTCTATTGTAATGTGTTAAAAAAAATTACCCTATGACTGGAAAGATCTGTTTATCACTGGAACTTGTACAGAGGCATGGTTTGAGCATTGCATCTTCTCAAGCAAGATATGTCAGATCACCAACTGACCTGGGCTATGGCCTGGGGGGATGGACGCTGAGCGCAAGGTCATAGGTTTGAGTACAGACCAGTGTCTATCCTGTTATTTTTTTTTATTCTTCTTTCTTTACATATATAAATATATATCTCGCATATTCATGATTTAGGGTCTTGATGATTCTATTCAGTGTTTTTTTTTTTAGTTGTTAGATGGAGAGGAGCAGAGAGCTGGCAGCCAGGGCTCTGCTACCTCCCTGACGCTGGCTCCGCCCACCACTCACAGTGAGCTCCGTGGCTGTGTCAGGAGCTCTTCCCGACAGGCAGCCAGCTTGGTCATGGTGACATATTGCCGGCCTGACAGCGATGCTTAACACTGGTGCATTGACAGGGTGACCACAAATAATAGAATACTATCAATTGATTTATACCAGCCTAAAGGGATTATTTTCTATTGTAATGTGTTAAAAAAATTACCCTATGACTGGAAAGATCTGTTTATCACTGGAACTTGTACAGAGGCATGGTTTGAGCATTGCATCTTCTCAAGCAAGATATGTCAGATCACCAACTGACCCGTGCTATGGCCTGGGGGGATGGACGCTGAGCGCAAGGTCATAGGTTTGAGTACAGACCAGTGTCTATCCTGTTATTTTTTTTTATTCTTCTTTCTTTACATATATAAATATATATCTCGCATATTCATGATTTAGGGTCTTGATGATTCTATTCAGTGTTTTTTTTTTAGTTGTTAGATGGAGAGGAGCAGAGAGCTGGCAGCCAGGGCTCTGCTACCTCCCTGACGCTGGCTCCGCCCACCACTCACAGTGAGCTCCGTGGCTGTGTCAGGAGCTCTTCCCGACAGGCAGCCAGCTTGGTCATGGTGACATATTGCCGGCCTGACAGCGATGCTTAACACTGGTGCATTGACAGGGTGACCACAAATAATAGAATACTATCAATTGATTTATACCAGCCTAAAGGGATTATTTTCTATTGTAATGTGTTAAAAAAAATTACCCTATGACTGGAAAGATCTGTTTATCACTAGAACTTGTACAGAGGCATGGTTTGAGCATTGCATCTTCTTAAGCAAGATATGTCAGATCACCAACTGACCCGGGCTATGGCCTGGGGGGATGGACGCTGAGCGCAAGGTCATAGGTTTGAGTACAGACCAGTGTCTAGCCTGTTATTTTTTTTTATTCTTCTTTCTTTACATATATAAATATATATCTCGCATATTCATGATTTAGGGTCTTGATGATTCTATTCAGTGTTTTTTTTTTAGTTGTTAGATGGAGAGGAGCAGAGAGCTGGCAGCCAGGGCTCTGCTACCTCCCTGACGCTGGCTCCGCCCACCACTCACAGTGAGCTCCGTGGCTGTGTCAGGAGCTCTTCCCGACAGGCAGCCAGCTTGGTCATGGTGACATATTGCCGGCCTGACAGCGATGCTTAACACTGGTGCATTGACAGGGTGACCACAAATAATAGAATACTATCAATTGATTTATACCAGCCTAAAGGGATTATTTTCTATTGTAATGTGTTAAAAAAAATTACCCTATGACTGGAAAGATCTGTTTATCACTGGAACTTGTACAGAGGCATGGTTTGAGCATTGCATCTTCTCAAGCAAGATATGTCAGATCACCAACTGACCCGGGCTATGGCCTGGGGGGATGGACGCTGGGTCTGCTGAGCGCAAGGTCATAGGTTCGAGTACAGACCAGTGTCTATCCTGTTATTTTTTTTTATTCTTCTTTCTTTACATATATAAATATATATCTCGCATATTCATGATTTAGGGTCTTGATGATTCTATTCAGTGTTTTTTTTTTTAGTTGTTAGATGGAGAGGAGCAGAGAGCTGGCAGCCAGTGCTCTGCTACCTCCCTGACGCTGGCTCCGCCCACCACTCACAGTGAGCTCCGTGGCTGTGTCAGGAGCTCTTCCCGACAGGCAGCCAGCTTGGTCATGGTGACATATTGCCGGCCTGACAGCGATGCTTAACACTGGTGCATTGACAGGGTGACCACAAATAATAGAATACTATCAATTGATTTATACCAGCCTAAAGGGATTATTTTCTATTGTAATGTGTTAAAAAAAATTACCCTATGACTGGAAAGATCTGTTTATCACTGGAACTTGTACAGAGGCATGGTTTGAGCATTGCATCTTCTCAAGCAAGATATGTCAGATCACCAACTGTCCCGGGCTATGGCCTGGGGGGATGGACGCTGAGCGCAAGGTCATAGGTTTGAGTACAGACCAGTGTCTATCCTGTTATTTTTTTTTATTCTTCTTTCTTTACATATATAAATATATATCTCGCATATTCATGATTTAGGGTCTTGATGATTCTATTCAGTGTTTTTTTTTTAGTTGTTAGATGGAGAGGAGCAGAGAGCTGGCAGCCAGGGCTCTGCTACCTCCCTGACGCTGGCTCCGCCCACCACTCACAGTGAGCTCCGTGGCTGTGTCAGGAGCTCTTCCCGACAGGCAGCCAGCTTGGTCATGGTGACATATTGCCGGCCTGACAGTGATGCTTAACACTGGTGCATTGACAGGGTGACCACAAATAATAGAATACTATCAATTGATTTATACCAGCCTAAAGGGATTATTTTCTATTGTAATGTGTTAAAAAAAATTACCCTATGACTGGAAAGATCTGTTTATCACTGGAACTTGTACAGAGGCATGGTTTGAGCATTGCATCTTCTCAAGCAAGATATGTCAGATCACCAACTGTCCTGGGCTATGGCCTGGGGGGATGGACGCTGAGCGCAAGGTCATAGGTTTGAGTACAGACCAGTGTCTATCCTGTTATTTTTTTTTATTCTTCTTTCTTTACATATATAAATATATATCTCGCATATTCATGATTTAGGGTCTTGATGATTCTATTCAGTGTTTTTTTTTTAGTTGTTAGATGGAGAGGAGCAGAGAGCTGGCAGCCAGGGCTCTGCTACCTCCCTGACGCTGGCTCCGCCCACCACTCACAGTGAGCTCCGTGGCTGTGTCAGGAGCTCTTCCCGACAGGCAGCCAGCTTGGTCATGGTGACATATTGCCGGCCTGACAGCGATGCTTAACACTGGTGCATTGACAGGGTGACCACAAATAATAGAATACTATCAATTGATTTATACCAGCCTAAAGGGATTATTTTCTATTGTAATGTGTTAAAAAAAATTACCCTATGACTGGAAAGATCTGTTTATCACTGGAACTTGTACAGAGGCATGGTTTGAGCATTGCATCTTCTCAAGCAAGATATGTCAGATCACCAACTGTCCCGGGCTATGGCCTGGGGGGATGGACGCTGAGCGCAAGGTCATAGGTTTGAGTACAGACCAGTGTCTATCCTGTTATTTTTTTTTATTCTTCTTTCTTTACATATATAAATATATATCTCGCATATTCATGATTTAGGGTCTTGATGATTCTATTCAGTGGTTTTTTTTTTAGTTGTTAGATGGAGAGGAGCAGAGAGCTGGCAGCCAGGGCTCTGCTACCTCCCTGACGCTGGCTCCGCCCACCACTCACAGTGAGCTCCGTGGCTGTGTCAGGAGCTCTTCCCGACAGGCAGCCAGCTTGGTCATGGTGACATATTGCCGGCCTGACAGTGATGCTTAACACTGGTGCATTGACAGGGTGACCACAAATAATAGAATACTATCAATTGATTTATACCAGCCTAAAGGGATTATTTTCTATTGTAATGTGTTAAAAAAAATTACCCTATGACTGGAAAGATCTGTTTATCACTGGAACTTGTACAGAGGCATGGTTTGAGCATTGCATCTTCTCAAGCAAGATATGTCAGAACACCAACTGACCCGGGCTATGGCCTGGGGGGATGGACGCTGGGTCTGCCGAGCGCAAGGCCATAGGTTTGAGTACAGACCAGTGTCTATCCTGTTATTTTTTTTTTATTCTTCTTTCTTTACATATATAAATATATATCTCGCATATTCATGATTTAGGGTCTTGATGATTCTATTCAGTGTTTTTTTTTTTAGTTGTTAGATGGAGAGGAGCAGAGAGCTGGCAGCCAGGGCTCTGCTACCTCCCTGACGCTGGCTCCGCCCACCACTCACAGTGAGCTCCGTGGCTGTGTCAGGAGCTCTTCCCGACAGGCAGCCAGCTTGGTCATGGTGACATATTGCCTGCCTGACAGCGATGCTTAACACTGGTGCATTGACAGGGTGACCACGAATAATAGAATACTATCAATTGATTTATACCAGCCTAAAGGGATTATTTTCTATTGTAATGTGTTAAAAAAAATTACCCTATGACTGGAAAGATCTGTTTATCACTGGAACTTGTACAGAGGCATGGTTTGAGCATTGCATCTTCTCAAGCAAGATATGTCAGATCACCAACTGACTCGGGCAATGGCCTGGGGGGATGGACGCTGGGTCTGCTGAGCGCAAGGTCATAGGTTCGAGTACAGACCAGTGTCTATCCTGTTATTTTTTTTTATTCTTCTTTCTTTACATATATAAATATATATCTCGCATATTCATGATTTAGGGTCTTGATGATTCTATTCAGTGTTTTTTTTTTTAGTTGTTAGATGGAGAGGAGCAGAGAGCTGGCAGCCAGGGCTCTGCTACCTCCCTGACGCTGGCTCCGCCCACCACTCACAGTGAGCTCCGTGGCTGTGTCAGGAGCTCTTCCCGACAGGCAGCCAGCTTGGTCATGGTGACATATTGCCTGCCTGACAGCGATGCTTAACACTGGTGCATTGACAGGGTGACCACAAATAATAGAATACTATCAATTGATTTATACCAGCCTAAAGGGATTATTTTCTATTGTAATGTGTTAAAAAAAATTACCCTATGACTGGAAAGATCTGTTTATCACTGGAACTTGTACAGAGGCATGGTTTGAGCATTGCATCTTCTCAAGCAAGATATGTCAGATCACCAACTGACCCGGGCTATGGCCTGGGGGGATGGACGCTGAGCGCAAGGTCATAGGTTTGAGTGCAGACCAGTGTCTATACTGTTATTTTTTTTTATTCTTCTTTCTTTACATATATAAATATATATCTCGCATATTCATGATTTAGGGTCTTGATGATTCTATTCAGTGTTTTTTTTTTTAGTTGTTAGATGGAGAGGAGCAGAGAGCTGGCAGCCAGTGCTCTGCTACCTCCCTGACGCTGGCTCCGCCCACCACTCACAGTGAGCTCCGTGGCTGTGTCAGGAGCTCTTCCCGACAGGCAGCCAGCTTGGTCATGGTGACATATTGCCGGCCTGACAGCGATGCTTAACACTGGTGCATTGACAGGGTGACCACAAATAATAGAATACTATCAATTGATTTATACCAGCCTAAAGGGATTATTTTCTATTGTAATGTGTTAAAAAAAATTACCCTATGACTGGAAAGATCTGTTTATCACTGGAACTTGTACAGAGGCATGGTTTGAGCATTGCATCTTCTCAAGCAAGATATGTCAGATCACCAACTGTCCCGGGCTATGGCCTGGGGGGATGGACGCTGAGCGCAAGGTCATAGGTTTGAGTACAGACCAGTGTCTATCCTGTTATTTTTTTTTATTCTTCTTTCTTTACATATATAAATATATATCTCGCATATTCATGATTTAGGGTCTTGATGATTCTATTCAGTGTTTTTTTTTTAGTTGTAAGATGGAGAGGAGCAGAGAGCTGGCAGCCAGGGCTCTGCTACCTCCCTGACGCTGGCTCCGCCCACCACTCACAGTGAGCTCCGTGGCTGTGTCAGGAGCTCTTCCCGACAGGCAGCCAGCTTGGTCATGGTGACATATTGCCGGCCTGACAGTGATGCTTAACACTGGTGCATTGACAGGGTGACCACAAATAATAGAATACTATCAATTGATTTATACCAGCCTAAAGGGATTATTTTCTATTGTAATGTGTTAAAAAAAATTACCCTATGACTGGAAAGATCTGTTTATCACTGGAACTTGTACAGAGGCATGGTTTGAGCATTGCATCTTCTCAAGCAAGATATGTCAGATCACCAACTGTCCTGGGCTATGGCCTGGGGGGATGGACGCTGAGCGCAAGGTCATAGGTTTGAGTACAGACCAGTGTCTATCCTGTTATTTTTTTTTATTCTTCTTTCTTTACATATATAAATATATATCTCGCATATTCATGATTTAGGGTCTTGATGATTCTATTCAGTGTTTTTTTTTTAGTTGTTAGATGGAGAGGAGCAGAGAGCTGGCAGCCAGGGCTCTGCTACCTCCCTGACGCTGGCTCCGCCCACCACTCACAGTGAGCTCCGTGGCTGTGTCAGGAGCTCTTCCCGACAGGCAGCCAGCTTGGTCATGGTGACATATTGCCGGCCTGACAGCGATGCTTAACACTGGTGCATTGACAGGGTGACCACAAATAATAGAATACTATCAATTGATTTATACCAGCCTAAAGGGATTATTTTCTATTGTAATGTGTTAAAAAAAATTACCCTATGACTGGAAAGATCTGTTTATCACTGGAACTTGTACAGAGGCATGGTTTGAGCATTGCATCTTCTCAAGCAAGATATGTCAGATCACCAACTGTCCCGGGCTATGGCCTGGGGGGATGGACGCTGAGCGCAAGGTCATAGGTTTGAGTACAGACCAGTGTCTATCCTGTTATTTTTTTTTATTCTTCTTTCTTTACATATATAAATATATATCTCGCATATTCATGATTTAGGGTCTTGATGATTCTATTCAGTGGTTTTTTTTTTAGTTGTTAGATGGAGAGGAGCAGAGAGCTGGCAGCCAGGGCTCTGCTACCTCCCTGACGCTGGCTCCGCCCACCACTCACAGTGAGCTCCGTGGCTGTGTCAGGAGCTCTTCCCGACAGGCAGCCAGCTTGGTCATGGTGACATATTGCCGGCCTGACAGTGATGCTTAACACTGGTGCATTGACAGGGTGACCACAAATAATAGAATACTATCAATTGATTTATACCAGCCTAAAGGGATTAATTTCTATTGTAATGTGTTAAAAAAAATTACCCTATGACTGGAAAGATCTGTTTATCACTGGAACTTGTACAGAGGCATGGTTTGAGCATTGCATCTTCTCAAGCAAGATATGTCAGAACACCAACTGACCCGGGCTATGGCCTGGGGGGATGGACGCTGGGTCTGCTGAGCGCAAGGCCATAGGTTTGAGTACAGACCAGTGTCTATCCTGTTATTTTTTTTTTATTCTTCTTTCTTTACATATATAAATATATATCTCGCATATTCATGATTTAGGGTCTTGATGATTCTATTCAGTGTTTTTTTTTTTAGTTGTTAGATGGAGAGGAGCAGAGAGCTGGCAGCCAGGGCTCTGCTACCTCCCTGACGCTGGCTCCGCCCACCACTCACAGTGAGCTCCGTGGCTGTGTCAGGAGCTCTTCCCGACAGGCAGCCAGCTTGGTCATGGTGACATATTGCCTGCCTGACAGCGATGCTTAACACTGGTGCATTGACAGGGTGACCACGAATAATAGAATACTATCAATTGATTTATACCAGCCTAAAGGGATTATTTTCTATTGTAATGTGTTAAAAAAAATTACCCTATGACTGGAAAGATCTGTTTATCACTGGAACTTGTACAGAGGCATGGTTTGAGCATTGCATCTTCTCAAGCAAGATATGTCAGATCACCAACTGACTCGGGCAATGGCCTGGGGGGATGGACGCTGGGTCTGCTGAGCGCAAGGTCATAGGTTCGAGTACAGACCAGTGTCTATCCTGTTATTTTTTTTTATTCTTCTTTCTTTACATATATAAATATATATCTCGCATATTCATGATTTAGGGTCTTGATGATTCTATTCAGTGTTTTTTTTTTTTTTAGTTGTTAGATGGAGAGGAGCAGAGAGCTGGCAGCCAGGGCTCTGCTACCTCCCTGACGCTGGCTCCGCCCACCACTCACAGTGAGCTCCGTGGCTGTGTCAGGAGCTCTTCCCGACAGGCAGCCAGCTTGGTCATGGTGACATATTGCCTGCCTGACAGCGATGCTTAACACTGGTGCATTGACAGGGTGACCACAAATAATAGAATACTATCAATTGATTTATACCAGCCTAAAGGGATTATTTTCTATTGTAATGTGTTAAAAAAAATTACCCTATGACTGGAAAGATCTGTTTATCACTGGAACTTGTACAGAGGCATGGTTTGAGCATTGCATCTTCTCAAGCAAGATATGTCAGATCACCAACTGACCCGGGCTATGGCCTGGGGGGATGGACGCTGAGCGCAAGGTCATAGGTTTGAGTGCAGACCAGTGTCTATACTGTTATTTTTTTTTATTCTTCTTTCTTTACATATATAAATATATATCTCGCATATTCATTATTTAGGGTCTTGATGATTCTATTCAGTGTTTTTTTTTTAGTTGTTAGATGGAGAGGAGCAGAGAGCTGGCAGCCAGGGCTCTGCTACCTCCCTGACGCTGGCTCCGCCCACCACTCACAGTGAGCTCCGTGGCTGTGTCAGGAGCTCTTCCCGACAGGCAGCCAGCTTGGTCATGGTGACATATTGCCGGCCTGACAGTGATGCTTAACACTGGTGCATTGACAGGGTGACCACAAATAATAGAATACTATCAATTGATTTATACCAGCCTAAAGGGATTATTTTCTATTGTAATGTGTTAAAAAAAATTACCCTATGACTGGAAAGATCTGTTTATCACTGGAACTTGTACAGAGGCATGGTTTGAGCATTGCATCTTCTCAAGCAAGATATGTCAGATCACCAACTGACCCGGGCTATGGCCTGGGGGGATGGACGCTGAGCGCAAGGTCATAGGTTTGAGTACAGACCAGTGTCTATCCTGTTATTTTTTTTTATTCTTCTTTCTTTACATATATAAATATATATCTCGCATATTCATGATTTAGGGTCTTAATGATTCTATTCAGTGTTTTTTTTTTAGTTGTTAGATGGAGAGGAGCAGAGAGCTGGCAGCCAGGGCTCTGCTACCTCCCTGACGCTGGCTCCGCCCACCACTCACAGTGAGCTCCGTGGCTGTGTCAGGAGCTCTTCCCGACAGGCAGCCAGCTTGGTCATGGTGACATATTGCCGGCCTGACAGCGATGCTTAACACTGGTGCATTGACAGGGTGACCACAAATAATAGAATACTATCAATTGATTTATACCAGCCTAAAGGGATTATTTTCTAATGTAATGTGTTAAAAAAAATTACCCTATGACTGGAAAGATCTGTTTATCACTGGAACTTGTACAGAGGCATGGTTTGAGCATTGCATCTTCTCAAGCAAGATATGTCAGATCACCAACTGTCCCGGGCTATGGCCTGGGGGGATGGACGCTGAGCGCAAGGTCATAGGTTTGAGTACAGACCAGTGTCTATCCTGTTATTTTTTTTTTATTCTTCTTTCTTTACATATATAAATATATATCTCGCATATTCATGATTTAGGGTCTTGATGATTCTATTCAGTGTTTTTTTTTTAGTTGTTAGATGGAGAGGAGCAGAGAGCTGGCAGCCAGGGCTCTGCTACCTCCCTGACGCTGGCTCCGCCCACCACTCACAGTGAGCTCCGTGGCTGTGTCAGGATCTCTTCCCGACAGGCAGCCAGCTTGGTCATGGTGACATATTGCCGGCCTGACAGTGATGCTTAACACTGGTGCATTGACAGGGTGACCACAAATAATAGAATACTATCAATTGATTTATACCAGCCTAAAGGGATTATTTTCTATTGTAATGTGTTAAAAAAAATTACCCTATGAATGGAAAGATCTGTTTATCACTGGAACTTGTACAGAGGCATGGTTTGAGCATTGCATCTTCTCAAGCAAGATATGTCATATCACCAACTGACTCGGGCTATGGCCTGGGGGGATGGACGCTGAGCGCAAGGTCATAGGTTTGAGTACAGACCAGTGTCTATCCGGTTATTTTTTTTTATTCTTCTTTCTTTACATATATAAATATTTATCTCGCATATTCATGATTTAGGGTCTTGATGATTCTATTCAGTGTTTTTTTTTTAGTTGTTAGATGGAGAGGAGCAGAGAGCTGGCAGCCAGTGCTCTGCTACCTCCCTGACGCTGGCTCCGCCCACCACTCACAGTGAGCTCCGTGGCTGTGTCAGGAGCTCTTCCCGACAGGCAGCCAGCTTGGTCATGGTGACATATTGCCGGCCTGACAGCGATGCTTAACACTGGTGCATTGACAGGGTGACCACAAATAATAGAATACTATCAATTGATTTATACCAGCCTAAAGGGATTATTTTCTATTGTAATGTGTTAAAAAAAATTACCCTATGACTGGAAAGATCTGTTTATCACTGGAACTTGTACAGAGGCATGGTTTGAGCATTGCATCTTCTCAAGCAAGGTATGTCAGATCACCAACTGTCCCGGGCTATGGCCTGGGGGGATGGATGCTGAGCGCAAGGTCATAGGTTTGAGTACAGACCAGTGTCTATCCTGTTATTTTTTTTTATTCTTCTTTCTTTACATATATAAATATATATCTCGCATATTCATGATTTAGGGTCTTGATGATTCTATTCAGTGGTTTTTTTTTTAGTTGTTAGATGGAGAGGAGCAGAGAGCTGGCAGCCAGGGCTCTGCTACCTCCCTGACGCTGGCTCCGCCCACCACTCACAGTGAGCTCCGTGGCTGTGTCAGGAGCTCTTCCCGACAGGCAGCCAGCTTGGTCATGGTGACATATTGCCGGCCTGACAGTGATGCTTAACACTGGTGCATTGACAGGGTGACCACAAATAATAGAATACTATCAATTGATTTATACCAGCCTAAAGGGATTATTTTCTATTGTAATGTGTTAAAAAAAATTACCCTATGACTGGAAAGATCTGTTTATCACTGGAACTTGTACAGAGGCATGGTTTGAGCATTGCATCTTCTCAAGCAAGATATGTCAGATCACCAACTGACCCGGGCTATGGCCTGGGGGGATGGACGCTGAGCGCAAGGTCATAGGTTTGAGTACAGACCAGTGTCTATCCGGTTATTTTTTTTTATTCTTCTTTCTTTACATATATAAATATATATCTCGCATATTCATGATTTAGGGTCTTGATGATTCTATTCAGTGTTTTTTTTTTAGTTGTTAGATGGAGAGGAGCAGAGAGCTGGCAGCCAGGGCTCTGCTACCTCCCTGACGCTGGCTCCGCCCACCACTCACAGTGAGCTCCGTGGCTGTGTCAGGAGCTCTTCCCGACAGGCAGCCAGCTTGGTCATGGTGACATATTGCCGGCCTGACAGCGATGCTTAACACTGGTGCATTGACAGGGTGACCACAAATAATAGAATACTATCAATTGATTTATACCAGCCTAAAGGGATTATTTTCTACTGTAATGTGTTAAAAAAAATTACCCTATGACTGGAAAGATCTGTTTATCACTGGAACTTGTACAGAGGCATGGTTTGAGCATTGCATCTTCTCAAGCAAGATATGTCAGAACACCAACTGACCCGGGCTATGGCCTGGGGGGATGGACGCTGGGTCTGCTGAGCGCAAGGCCATAGGTTTGAGTACAGACCAGTGTCTATCCTGTTATTTTTTTTTTATTCTTCTTTCTTTACATATATAAATATATATCTCGCATATTCATGATTTAGGGTCTTGATGATTCTATTCAGTGTTTTTTTTTTTAGTTGTTAGATGGAGAGGAGCAGAGAGCTGGCAGCCAGGGCTCTGCTACCTCCCTGACGCTGGCTCCGCCCACCACTCACAGTGAGCTCCGTGGCTGTGTCAGGAGCTCTTCCCGACAGGCAGCCAGCTTGGTCATGGTGACATATTGCCTGCCTGACAGCGATGCTTAACACTGGTGCATTGACAGGGTGACCACAAATAATAGAATACTATCAATTGATTTATACCAGCCTAAAGGGATTATTTTCTATTGTAATGTGTTAAAAAAAATTACCCTATGACTGGAAAGATCTGTTTATCACTGGAACTTGTACAGAGGCATGGTTTGAGCATTGCATCTTCTCAAGCAAGATATGTCAGATCACCAACTGACCCGGGCTATGGCCTGGGGGGATGGACGCTGAGCGCAAGGTCATAGGTTTGAGTACAGACCAGTGTCTATCCT
Organism: Crinia signifera; assembly: GCF_055691185.1. Lineage (NCBI taxonomy): Eukaryota > Metazoa > Chordata > Amphibia > Anura > Myobatrachidae > Crinia > Crinia signifera. Next base: position 233,738,380 of record NC_139219.1, on the reverse strand, counting down.
GTTATTTTTTTTTATTCTTCTTTCTTTACATATATAAATATATATCTCGCATATTCATGATTTAGGGTCTTGATGATTCTATTCAGTGTTTTTTTTTTAGTTGTTAGATGGAGAGGAGCAGAGAGCTGGCAGCCAGGGCTCTGCTACCTCCCTGACGCTGGCTCCGCCCACCACTCACAGTGAGCTCCGTGGCTGTGTCAGGAGCTCTTCCCGACAGGCAGCCAGCTTGGTCATGGTGACATATTGCCGGCCTGACAGCGATGCTTAACACTGGTGCATTGACAGGGTGACCACAAATAATAGAATACTATCAATTGATTTATACCAGCCTTAACCCCTTCACGACATATGACGTATATATACGTCATATGTCCGTTGCAGGGGAATCAAGCCAGCTCACGGAGTGAGCTGGCTTGAAAGAGAGCAGGTAATGGCTGTATATTACAGCCAGGTCCCTGCTCTCACGGCCACGAGCGGCGAGTTCGCCGATCGTGGCCGTTTAACCCTTTAAGCACCGCGGGCAAAGCGCCCGCAGTGCTTAAATAGCTGATCGGAGGCGGGGCGCCCCCCTCCGGCGCCGATCGGGGCCCCCCGCAGCGAGATCGGAGGGTGCCGATCGGTTGCCATGGTAGCCAGGGGTCTAATGTAGACCCCTGTGCTGGCCGTGTATGCATACCTATTACATCCTGCCTCAGGCAGGATGTAATAGGAAGTGCATAAAATCACTACGTTCAGCCATAGAGCTCTATGGCTGAACCTAGTACAGGCGATCGCGCCCCCTAGTGGTCAAGTACACTAGGGGGCCTTGTAGTAAAAGTAAAAAAAAAAAAAAAATAAAGTTTAAAAATAAAAAAATAAATAAAAAAATATTAAAAGTTCAAATCACCCCCCTTTCCCCATTTCCCAAATAAAAATAAATAAAAAATAAAAAAAATAAACATATTTGGTATCGCCGCGTTCCTAAAAGTCCGATCTATTAAAATATAACATTAGTTATCCCGCACGGTTAAAGGCGTAAACGGAAAATAATCCCCAACGCCAAAACTACGTTTTTTGGTCGCATCGCGTACCCAAAAAAAAATAACTAAAAGAGATCAGAAAGTCGCCCATATCCCATAATGGTATTAATTAAAAAGTACACTTCAGCCCGCAAAAAATGAGCCCTCACCCAGGTCCGTAGGTGGAAAAATAAAAAAGTTATAAGCCGCAGAACATGGCGACGCAACGCAAATTAGAAAAACCGTAAAAGTTGCGATTTTTTTTTTAGTGGTAAAACATAACGAAAACTATATAAGTTTGGTATCGCCAGAATCATAACGACCCATAGAATAAAGATAACCCATCATTTTAAACGAACTATGAACTCCAAAAAAACCGTAACCAGCGCAAAATTGTGCAATGGCGTTTTTTTTTTTTTTTACCCCACATTGAATTATTTCCTGATTCCCCAGAATATTATACGGTATAGTAAATGGTACCATTACAAAGTACAACTTGTCCCGCAAAAAAAAAGCCCTCATGTGTCTATATAGCCAGAAAATTAAAAAAGTTACGCTTATTTGAACTCAAGGAGGAAAAAAAAAAAAAAATTACCTTAAAAGGCAATGTCGTGAAGGGGTTAAGGGATTATTTTCTATTGTAATGTGTTAAAAAAAATTACCCTATGACTGGAAAGATCTGTTTATCACTGGAACTTGTACAGAGGCATGGTTTGAGCATTGCATCTTCTCAAGCAAGATATGTCAGATCACCAGCTGCCCTGGGCTATGGCCTGGGGGGATGGACGCTGGGTCTGCTGAGCGCAAAGTCATAGGTTTGAGTACAGACCAGTGTCTATCCTGTTATTTTTTTTTATTCTTCTTTCTTTACATATATAAATATATATCTCGCATATTCATGATTTAGGGTCTTGATGATTCTATTCAGTGTTTTTTTTTTAGTTGTTAGATGGAGAGGAGCAGAGAGCTGGCAGCCAGGGCTCTGCTACCTCCCTGACGCTGGCTCCGCCCACCACTCACAGTGAGCTCCGTGGCTGTGTCAGGAGCTCTTCCCGACAGGCAGCCAGCTTGGTCATGGTGACATATTGCCTGCCTGACAGCGATGCTTAACACTGGTGCATTGACAGGGTGACCACAAATAATAGAATACTATCAATTGATTTATACCAGCCTAAAGGGATTATTTTCTATTGTAATGTGTTAAAAAAAATTACCCTATGACTGGAAAGATCTGTTTATCACTAGAACTTGTACAGAGGCATGGTTTGAGCATTGCATCTTCTCAAGCAAGATATGTCAGATCACCAACTGACCCGGGCTATGGCCTGGGGGGATGGACGCTGAGCGCAAGGTCATAGGTTTGAGTACAGACCAGTGTCTATCCTGTTATTTTTTTTTATTCTTCTTTCTTTACATATATAAATATATATCTCGCATATTCATGATTTAGGGTCTTAATGATTCTATTCAGTGTTTTTTTTTTAGTTGTTAGATGGAGAGGAGCAGAGAGCTGGCAGCCAGGGCTCTGCTACCTCCCTGACGCTGGCTCAGCCCACCACTCACAGTGAGCTCCGTGGCTGTGTCAGGAGCTCTTCCCGACAGGCAGCCAGCTTGGTCATGGTGACATATTGCCGGCCTGACAGCGATGCTTAACACTGGTGCATTGACAGGGTGACCACAAATAATAGAATACTATCAATTGATTTATACCAGCCTAAAGGGATTATTTTCTATTGTAATGTGTTAAAAAAAATTACCCTATGACTGGAAAGATCTGTTTATCACTAGAACTTGTACAGAGGCATGGTTTGAGCATTGCATCTTCTCAAGCAAGATATGTCAGATCACCAACTGACCCGGGCTATGGCCTGGGGGGATGGACGCTGAGCGCAAGGTCATAGGTTTGAGTACAGACCAGTGTCTATCCTGTTATTTTTTTTTATTCTTCTTTCTTTACATATATAAATATATATCTCGCATATTCATGAATTAGGGTCTTGATGATTCTATTCAGTGTTTTTTTTTTTAGTTGTTAGATGGAGAGGAGCAGAGAGCTGGCAGCCAGGGCTCTGCTACCTCCCTGACGCTGGCTCCGCCCACCACTCACAGTGAGCTCCGTGGCTGTGTCAGGAGCTCTTCCCGACAGGCAGCCAGCTTGGTCATGGTGACATATTGCCGGCCTGACAGCGATGCTTAACACTGGTGCATTGACAGGGTGACGACAAATAATAGAATACTATCAATTGATTTATACCAGCCTAAAGGGATTATTTTCTATTGTAATGTGTTAAAAAAAATTACCCTATGACTGGAAAGATCTGTTTATCACTGGAACTTGTACAGAGGCATGGTTTGAGCATTGCATCTTCTCAAGCAAGATATGTCAGAACACCAACTGACCCGGGCTATGGCCTGGGGGGATGGACGCTGGGTCTGCTGAGCGCAAGGCCATAGGTTCGAGTACAGACCAGTGTCTATCCTGTTATTTTTTTTTTATTCTTCTTTCTTTACATATATAAATATATATCTCGCATATTCATGATTTAGGGTCTTGATGATTCTATTCAGTGTTTTTTTTTTTAGTTGTTAGATGGAGAGGAGCAGAGAGCTGGCAGCCAGGGCTCTGCTACCTCCCTGACGCTGGCTCCGCCCACCACTCACAGTGAGCTCCGTGGCTGTGTCAGGAGCTCTTCCCGACAGGCAGCCAGCTTGGTCATGGTGACATATTGCCTGCCTGACAGCGATGCTTAACACTGGTGCATTGACAGGGTGACCACAAATAATAGAATACTATCAATTGATTTATACCAGCCTAAAGGGATTATTTTCTATTGTAATGTGTTAAAAAAAATTACCCTATGACTGGAAAGATCTGTTTATCACTGGAACTTGTACAGAGGCATGGTTTGAGCATTGCATCTTCTCAAGCAAGATATGTCAGATCACCAACTGACCCGGGCTATGGCCTTGGGGGCTGGACGCTGGGTCTGCTGAGCGCAAGGCCATAGGTTCGAGTACAGACCAGTGTCTATCCTGTTATTTTTTTTTTATTCTTCTTTCTTTACATATATAAATATATATCTCGCATATTCATGATTTAGGGTCTTGATGATTCTATTCAGTGTTTTTTTTTTTAGTTGTTAGATGGAGAGGAGCAGAGAGCTGGCAGCCAGGGCTCTGCTACCTCCCTGACGCTGGCTCCGCCCACCACTCACAGTGAGCTCCGTGGCTGTGTCAGGAGCTCTTCCCGACAGGCAGCCAGCTTGGTCATGGTGACATATTGCCTGCCTGACAGCGATGCTTAACACTGGTGCATTGACAGGGTGACCACAAATAATAGAATACTATCAATTGATTTATACCAGCCTAAAGGGATTATTTTCTATTGTAATGTGTTAAAAAAAATTACCCTATGACTGGAAAGATCTGTTTATCACTGGAACTTGTACAGAGGCATGGTTTGAGCATTGCATCTTCTCAAGCAAGATATGTCAGATCACCAACTGACCCGGGCTATGGCCTGGGGGGATGGACGCTGAGCGCAAGGTCATAGGTTTGAGTACAGACCAGTGTCTATCCTGTTATTTTTTTTTATTCTTCTTTCTTTACATATATAAATATATATCTCGCATATTCATGAATTAGGGTCTTGATGATTCTATTCAGTGTTTTTTTTTTAGTTGTTAGATGGAGAGGAGCAGAGAGCTGGCAGCCAGGGCTCTGCTACCTCCCTGACGCTGGCTCCGCCCACCACTCACAGTGAGCTCCGTGGCTGTGTCAGGAGCTCTTCCCGACAGGCAGCCAGCTTGGTCATGGTGACATATTGCCGGCCTGACAGCGATGCTTAACACTGGTGCATTGACAGGGTGACCACAAATAATAGAATACTATCAATTGATTTATACCAGCCTAAAGGGATTATTTTCTATTGTAATGTGTTAAAAAAAAATTACCCTATGACTGGAAAGATCTGTTTATCACTGGAACTTGTACAGAGGCATGGTTTGAGCATTGCATCTTCTCAAGCAAGATATGTCAGAACACCAACTGACCCGGGCTATGGCCTGGGGGGATGGACGCTGGGTCTGCTGAGCGCAAGGCCATAGGTTCGAGTACAGACCAGTGTCTATCCTGTTATTTTTTTTTTATTCTTCTTTCTTTACATATATAAATATATATCTCGCATATTCATGATTTAGGGTCTTGATGATTCTATTCAGTGTTTTTTTTTTTAGTTGTTAGATGGAGAGGAGCAGAGAGCTGGCAGCCAGGGCTCTGCTACCTCCCTGACGCTGGCTCCGCCCACCACTCACAGTGAGCTCCGTGGCTGTGTCAGGAGCTCTTCCCGACAGGCAGCCAGCTTGGTCATGGTGACATATTGCCTGCCTGACAGCGATGCTTAACACTGGTGCATTGACAGGGTGACCACAAATAATAGAATACTATCAATTGATTTATACCAGCCTAAAGGGATTATTTTCTATTGTAATGTGTTAAAAAAAATTACCCTATGACTGGAAAGATCTGTTTATCACTGGAACTTGTACAGAGGCATGGTTTGAGCATTGCATCTTCTCAAGCAAGATATGTCAGAACACCAACTGACCCGGGCTATGGCCTGGGGGGATGGACGCTGGGTCTGCTGAGCGCAAGGCCATAGGTTCGAGTACAGACCAGTGTCTATCCTGTTATTTTTTTTTTATTCTTCTTTCTTTACATATATAAATATATATCTCGCATATTCATGATTTAGGGTCTTGATGATTCTATTCAGTGTTTTTTTTTTTAGTTGTTAGATGGAGAGGAGCAGAGAGCTGGCAGCCAGGGCTCTGCTACCTCCCTGACGCTGGCTCCGCCCACCACTCACAGTGAGCTCCGTGGCTGTGTCAGGAGCTCTTCCCGACAGGCAGCCAGCTTGGTCATGGTGACATATTGCCGGCCTGACAGCGATGCTTAACACTGGTGCATTGACAGGGTGACCACAAATAATAGAATACTATCAATTGATTTATACCAGCCTAAAGGGATTATTTTCTATTGTAATGTGTTAAAAAAATTACCCTATGACTGGAAAGATCTGTTTATCACTGGAACTTGTACAGAGGCATGGTTTGAGCATTGCATCTTCTCAAGCAAGATATGTCAGATCACCAACTGACCCGTGCTATGGCCTGGGGGGATGGACGCTGAGCGCAAGGTCATAGGTTTGAGTACAGACCAGTGTCTATCCTGTTATTTTTTTTTATTCTTCTTTCTTTACATATATAAATATATATCTCGCATATTCATGATTTAGGGTCTTGATGATTCTATTCAGTGTTTTTTTTTTAGTTGTTAGATGGAGAGGAGCAGAGAGCTGGCAGCCAGGGCTCTGCTACCTCCCTGACGCTGCCTCCGCCCACCACTCACAGTGAGCTCCGTGGCTGTGTCAGGAGCTCTTCCCGACAGGCAGCCAGCTTGGTCATGGTGACATATTGCCGGCCTGACAGCGATGCTTAACACTGGTGCATTGACAGGGTGACCACAAATAATAGAATACTATCAATTGATTTATACCAGCCTAAAGGGATTATTTTCTATTGTAATGTGTTAAAAAAAATTACCCTATGACTGGAAAGATCTGTTTATCACTAGAACTTGTACAGAGGCATGGTTTGAGCATTGCATCTTCTTAAGCAAGATATGTCAGATCACCAACTGACCCGGGCTATGGCCTGGGGGGATGGACGCTGAGCGCAAGGTCATAGGTTTGAGTACAGACCAGTGTCTAGCCTCTTATTTTTTTTTATTCTTCTTTCTTTACATATATAAATATATATCTCGCATATTCATGATTTAGGGTCTTGATGATTCTATTCAGTGTTTTTTTTTTAGTTGTTAGATGGAGAGGAGCAGAGAGCTGGCAGCCAGGGCTCTGCTACCTCCCTGACGCTGGCTCCGCCCACCACTCACAGTGAGCTCCGTGGCTGTGTCAGGAGCTCCTCCCGACAGGCAGCCAGCTTGGTCATGGTGACATATTGCCGGCCTGACAGCGATGCTTAACACTGGTGCATTGACAGGGTGACCACAAATAATAGAATACTATCAATTGATTTATACCAGCCTAAAGGGATTATTTTCTATTGTAATGTGTTAAAAAAAATTACCCTATGACTGGAAAGATCTGTTTATCACTGGAACTTGTACAGAGGCATGGTTTGAGCATTGCATCTTCTCAAGCAAGATATGTCAGATCACCAACTGACCCGGGCTATGGCCTGGGGGGATGGACGCTGGGTCTGCTGAGCGCAAGGTCATAGGTTTCAGTACAGACCAGTGTCTATCCTGTTATTTTTTTTTATTCTTCTTTCTTTACATATATAAATATATATCTCGCATATTCATGATTTAGGGTCTTGATGATTCTATTCAGTGGTTTTTTTTTAGTTGTTAGATGGAGAGGAGCAGAGAGCTGGCAGCCAGGGCTCTGCTACCTCCCTGACGCTGGCTCCGCCCACCACTCACAGTGAGCTCCGTGGCTGTGTCAGGAGCTCTTCCCGACAGGCAGCCAGCTTGGTCATGGTGACATATTGCCGGCCTGACAGCGATGCTTAACACTGGTGCATTGACAGGGTGACCACAAATAATAGAATACTATCAATTGATTTATACCAGCCTAAAGGGATTATTTTCTATTGTAATGTGTTAAAAAAAATTACCCTATGACTGGAAAGATCTGTTTATCACTGGAACGTGTACAGAGGCATGGTTTGAGCATTGCATCTTCTCAAGCAAGATATGTCAGATCACCAACTGACCCGTGCTATGGCCTGGGGGGATGGACGCTGAGCGCAAGGTCATAGGTTTGAGTACAGACCAGTGTCTATCCTGTTATTTTTTTTATTCTTCTTTCTTTACATATATAAATATATATCTCGCATATTCATGATTTAGGGTCTTGATGATTCTATTCAGTGTTTTTTTTTTAGTTGTTAGATGGAGAGGAGCAGAGAGCTGGCAGCCAGGGCTCTGCTACCTCCCTGACGCTGGCTCCGCCCACCACTCTTAGTGAGCTCCGTGGCTGTGTCAGGAGCTCTTCCCGACAGGCAGCCAGCTTGGTCATGGTGACATATTGCCGGCCTGACAGCGAAGCTTAACACTGGTGCATTGACAGGGTGACCACAAATAATAGAATACTATCAATTGATTTATACCAGCCTAAAGGGATTATTTTCTATTGTAATGTGTTAAAAAAAATTACCCTATGACTGGAAAGATCTCTTTATCACTAGAACTTGTACAGAGGCATGGTTTGAGCATTGCATCTTCTCAAGCAAGATATGTCAGATCACCATCTGACCCGGGCTATGGCCTGGGGGGATGGACGCTGAGCGCAAGGTCATAGGTTTGGGTACAGACCAGTGTCTATCCTGTTATTTTTTTTTATTCTTCTTTCTTTACATATATAAATATATATCTCGCATATTCATGATTTAGGGTCTTGATGATTCTATTCAGTGTTTTTTTTTTAGTTGTTAGATGGAGAGGAGCAGAGAGCTGGCAGCCAGGGCTCTGCTACCTCCCTGACGCTGGCTCCGCCCACCACTCACAGTGAGCTCCGTGGCTGTGTCAGGAGCTCTTCCCGACAGGCAGCCAGCTTGGTCATGGTGACATATTGCCGGCCTGACAGCGATGCTTAACACTGGTCAGAGCCGGCCCTAGCCTAAATGACGCCCTAGGCAAGATTTTGGCTGGTGCCCCCTAGCAACGCCACTAGTTCCGCCTCTGACCCTGCTCCCCTTTCCCAGCACCATCAACCCTCATCATAGCAGTCATCATTTTGGTGCCCCTACCCGCAATATTTTAAATAGAAACAGTGCACACATTCGGTACGCAGCCCAAACAGGGGTGTGTTCTTGCTGGGAAGGGGCATGGCCACCCAATAGTACCCACAATTCAAATTATGCCACACAGTAGTGCAACTTTATTCACATTATATCATGCGATGGTGTCCCTTATTCACGTTACATAACACAGTAGTACCACTTTACCTTATGTACATTACTCCTCACATTATTCACATTATACCCTTAGAAAAAAATCCTGAGAAAATATTTTATTTTAAGCACCTCCATGGCCACACTGCAACCCAGCACAAAGCAGTGTGTGCTGGGCAGAGGAGAAGAGCTGCAGCTGCTGCTGCTGCTGCTGTCACTTAAGGAGAGGGGGCCCGGGGCCCCCACTGGGCCCTTCCATCAGACTTTGGCCTGGGTAATTTGTACCCCCTACCCCTTTCTCTCGGTACCCCTGATAATGCCACACAGTAATGCCCCTAACACATGACACACATTATTAATGTCCTTATATCAATAATGCCCCTTACACATATGTTGCACATTATTAATGCCCTTATACACATGACACACCTAATGTCCATTACACATATGTTGCACATAATTAATGCCCTTATACACATAGGCCCTTATTCAGATCTGATCGCAGTACAAATTTGTTTGGAAAATGGGCAAAACCATGTGCACTGCAGGTGGGGCAGATGTAACATGTGCAGAGAGAGTTAAATTTGGGTGGGGTGTGTTGAAACGTAAAATCTAAATTGCAGTGTAAAAATAATGCAGCCAGTATTTACCCTGCACAGAAACAAAATAACTCACGCAAATCTAACTCTGTCTGCACATGTTACATCTGCCCCACCTGCAGTGCACATGGTTTTGCCCATTTTCCAAACAAATTTGTACTGCGATCAGATCTGAATAAAGGCCATAATGCCTGTTACACATATGTCGCACATTATTAATGCATTTATACATGACACACATAATGCCCCTTACACATATGCCGAACACTATTGCACAACCAACCCACCCCCAGACAGCACTCGCACAGCCGCTAACACTGTGACCTCTGCCTCTGCTTGGATACAGATGTTTCCTCATACATCTTGCCTCAATAAGCCATGCAGCTCCTGGCCAGTTCTGCTAACGTTGGGTGCATTTTTTGCTGAAAATTCGTCTTATTTGCATTGTTATGACCAGCACACACACGGAGCTTCCGATGATTAAAATGATATGTGGCATGCCTATATTCTGTGTGCGACTGTGGCTGTACCTGCATAGAGAATGCTATGTTACAGTGATCTCCATGAATACACTATTTCATATGCAGATACAGGCTGTATCCAAATGCCACTCACACACAGAATATAGGCATGTTGCATATCATTTTAATCAGCAGAAGCTGTTGATGCCCCTAGGCATTCCAAATGCCCTAGGCAATTGCCTAGTTTGCCTATACCTAAGGCCGGCTCTGACACTGGTGCATTGACAGGGTGACCACAAATAATAGAATACTATCAATTGATTTATACCAGCCTAAAGGGATTATTTTCTATTGTAATGTGTTAAAAAAAATTACCCTATGACTGGAAAGATCTGTTTATCACTGGAACTTGTACAGAGGCATGGTTTGAGCATTGCATCTTCTCAAGCAAGATATGTCAGATCACCAACTGACCCGGGCTATGGCCTGGGGGGATGGACGCTGGGTCTGCTGAGCGTAAGGTCATAGGTTCGAGTACAGACCAGTGTCTATCCTGTTATTTTTTTTTATTCTTCTTTCTTTACATATATAAATATATATATCTCGCATATTCATGATTTAGGGTCTTGATGATTCTATTTCTTTACATATATAAATATATATCTCGCATATTCATGATTTAGGGTCTTAATGATTCTATTCAGTGTTTTTTTTTTAGTTGTTAGATGGAGAGGAGCAGAGAGCTGGCAGCCAGGGCTCTGCTACCTTCCTGACGCTGGCTCCGCCCACCACTCACAGTGAGCTCCGTGGCTGTGTCAGGAGCTCTTCCCGACAGGCAGCCAGCTTGGTCATGGTGACATATTGCCGGCCTGACAGCGATGCTTAACACTGGTGCATTGACAGGGTGACCACAAATAATAGAATACTATCAATTGATTTATACCAGCCTAAAGGGATTATTTTCTATTGTAATGTGTTAAAAAAAATTACCCTATGACTGGAAAGATCTGTTTATCACTGGAACTTGTACAGAGGCATGGTTTGAGCATTGCATCTTCTCAAGCAAGATATGTCAGATCACCAACTGACCCGGGCTATGGCCTGGGGGGATGGACGCTGGGTCTGCTGAGCGCAAGGTCATAGGTTTCAGTACAGACCAGTGTCTATCCTGTTATTTTTTTTTATTCTTCTTTCTTTACATATATAAATATATATCTCGCATATTCATGATTTAGGGTCTTGATGATTCTATTCAGTGGTTTTTTTTTAGTTGTTAGATGGAGAGGAGCAGAGAGCTGGCAGCCAGGGCTCTGCTACCTCCCTGACGCTGGCTCCGCCCACCACTCACAGTGAGCTCCGTGGCTGTGTCAGGAGCTCTTCCCGACAGGCAGCCAGCTTGGTCATGGTGACATATTGCCGGCCTGACAGCGATGCTTAACACTGGTGCATTGACAGGGTGACCACAAATAATAGAATACTATCAATTGATTTATACCAGCCTAAAGGGATTATTTTCTATTGTAATGTGTTAAAAAAAATTACCCTATGACTGGAAAGATCTGTTTATCACTGGAACGTGTACAGAGGCATGGTTTGAGCATTGCATCTTCTCAAGCAAGATATGTCAGATCACCAACTGACCCGTGCTATGGCCTGGGGGGATGGACGCTGAGCGCAAGGTCATAGGTTTGAGTACAGACCAGTGTCTATCCTGTTATTTTTTTTTATTCTTCTTTCTTTACATATATAAATATATATCTCGCATATTCATGATTTAGGGTCTTGATGATTCTATTCAGTGTTTTTTTTTTAGTTGTTAGATGGAGAGGAGCAGAGAGCTGGCAGCCAGGGCTCTGCTACCTCCCTGACGCTGGCTCCGCCCACCACTCTTAGTGAGCTCCGTGGCTGTGTCAGGAGCTCTTCCCGACAGGCAGCCAGCTTGGTCATGGTGACATATTGCCGGCCTGACAGCGAAGCTTAACACTGGTGCATTGACAGGGTGACCACAAATAATAGAATACTATCAATTGATTTATACCAGCCTAAAGGGATTATTTTCTATTGTAATGTGTTAAAAAAAAATTACCCTATGACTGGAAAGATCTCTTTATCACTAGAACTTGTACAGAGGCATGGTTTGAGCATTGCATCTTCTCAAGCAAGATATGTCAGATCACCATCTGACCCGGGCTATGGCCTGGGGGGATGGACGCTGAGCGCAAGGTCATAGGTTTGGGTACAGACCAGTGTCTATCCTGTTATTTTTTTTTATTCTTCTTTCTTTACATATATAAATATATATCTCGCATATTCATGATTTAGGGTCTTGATGATTCTATTCAGTGTTTTTTTTTTAGTTGTTAGATGGAGAGGAGCAGAGAGCTGGCAGCCAGGGCTCTGCTACCTCCCTGACGCTGGCTCCGCCCACCACTCACAGTGAGCTCCGTGGCTGTGTCAGGAGCTCTTCCCGACAGGCAGCCAGCTTGGTCATGGTGACATATTGCCGGCCTGACAGCGATGCTTAACACTGGTCAGAGCCGGCCCTAGCCTAAATGACGCCCTAGGCAAGATTTTGGCTGGTGCCCCCTAGCAACGCCACTAGTTCCGCCTCTGACCCTGCTCCCCTTTCCCAGCACCATCAACCCTCATCATAGCAGTCATCATTTTGGTGCCCCTACCCGCAATATTTTAAATAGAAACAGTGCACACATTCGGTACGCAGCCCAAACAGGGGTGTGTTCTTGCTGGGAAGGGGCATGGCCACCCAATAGTACCCACAATTCAAATTATGCCACACAGTAGTGCAACTTTATTCACATTATATCATGCGATGGTGTCCCTTATTCACGTTACATAACACAGTAGTACCACTTTACCTTATGTACATTACTCCTCACATTATTCACATTATACCCTTAGAAAAAAATCCTGAGAAAATATTTTATTTTAAGCACCTCCATGGCCACACTGCAACCCAGCACAAAGCAGTGTGTGCTGGGCAGAGGAGAAGAGCTGCAGCTGCTGCTGCTGCTGCTGTCACTTAAGGAGAGGGGGCCCGGGGCCCCCACTGGGCCCTTCCATCAGACTTTGGCCTGGGTAATTTGTACCCCCTACCCCTTTCTCTCGGTACCCCTGATAATGCCACACAGTAATGCCCCTAACACATGACACACATTATTAATGTCCTTATATCAATAATGCCCCTTACACATATGTTGCACATTATTAATGCCCTTATACACATGACACACCTAATGTCCATTACACATATGTTGCACATAATTAATGCCCTTATACACATAGGCCCTTATTCAGATCTGATCGCAGTACAAATTTGTTTGGAAAATGGGCAAAACCATGTGCACTGCAGGTGGGGCAGATGTAACATGTGCAGAGAGAGTTAAATTTGGGTGGGGTGTGTTGAAACGTAAAATCTAAATTGCAGTGTAAAAATAATGCAGCCAGTATTTACCCTGCACAGAAACAATATAACTCACGCAAATCTAACTCTGTCTGCACATGTTACATCTGCCCCACCTGCAGTGCACATGGTTTTGCCCATTTTCCAAACAAATTTGTACTGCGATCAGATCTGAATAAAGGCCATAATGCCTGTTACACATATGTCGCACATTATTAATGCATTTATACATGACACACATAATGCCCCTTACACATATGCCGAACACTATTGCACAACCAACCCACCCCCAGACAGCACTCGCACAGCCGCTAACACTGTGACCTCTGCCTCTGCTTGGATACAGATGTTTCCTCATACATCTTGCCTCAATAAGCCATGCAGCTCCTGGCCAGTTCTGCTAACGTTGGGTGCATTTTTTGCTGAAAATTCGTCTTATTTGCATTGTTATGACCAGCACACACACGGAGCTTCCGATGATTAAAATGATATGTGGCATGCCTATATTCTGTGTGCGACTGTGGCTGTACCTGCATAGAGAATGCTATGTTACAGTGATCTCCATGAATACACTATTTCATATGCAGATACAGGCTGTATCCAAATGCCACTCACACACAGAATATAGGCATGTTGCATATCATTTTAATCAGCAGAAGCTGTTGATGCCCCTAGGCATTCCAAATGCCCTAGGCAATTGCCTAGTTTGCCTATACCTAAGGCCGGCTCTGACACTGGTGCATTGACAGGGTGACCACAAATAATAGAATACTATCAATTGATTTATACCAGCCTAAAGGGATTATTTTCTATTGTAATGTGTTAAAAAAAATTACCCTATGACTGGAAAGATCTGTTTATCACTGGAACTTGTACAGAGGCATGGTTTGAGCATTGCATCTTCTCAAGCAAGATATGTCAGATCACCAACTGACCCGGGCTATGGCCTGGGGGGATGGACGCTGGGTCTGCTGAGCGCAAGGTCATAGGTTCGAGTACAGACCAGTGTCTATCCTGTTATTTTTTTTTATTCTTCTTTCTTTACATATATAAATATATATCTCGCATATTCATGATTTAGGGTCTTGATGATTCTATTCAGTGTTTTTTTTTTAGTTGTTAGATGGAGAGGAGCAGAGAGCTGGCAGCCAGGGCTCTGCTACCTCCCTGACGCTGACTCCGCCCACCACTCACAGTGAGCTCCGTGGCTGTGTCAGGAGCTCTTCCCGACAGGCAGCCAGCTTGGTCATGGTGACATATTGCCGGCCTGACAGCGATGCTTAACACTGGTGCATTGACAGGGTGACCACAAATAATAGAATACTATCAATTGATTTATACCAGCCTAAAGGGATTATTTTCTATTGTAATGTGTTAAAAAAAATTACCCTATGACTGGAAAGATCTGTTTATCACTGGAACTTGTACAGAGGCATGGTTTGAGCATTGCATCTTCTCAAGCAAGATATGTCAGATCACCAACTGACCCGGGCTATGGCTTGGGGGGATGGACGCTGGGTCTGCTGAGCGCAAGGTCATAGGTTTCAGTACAGACCAGTGTCTATCCTGTTATTTTTTTTTATTCTTCTTTCTTTACATATATAAATATATATCTCGCATATTCATGATTTAGGGTCTTGATGATTCTATTCAGTGGTTTTTTTTTAGTTGTTAGATGGAGAGGAGCAGAGAGCTGGCAGCCAGGGCTCTGCTACCTCCCTGACGCTGGCTCCGCCCACCACTCACAGTGAGCTCCGTGGCTGTGTCAGGAGCTCTTCCCGACAGGCAGCCAGCTTGGTCATGGTGACATATTGCCGGCCTGACAGCGATGCTTAACACTGGTGCATTGACAGGGTGACCACAAATAATAGAATACTATCAATTGATTTATACCAGCCTAAAGGGATTATTTTCTATTGTAATGTGTTAAAAAAAATTACCCTATGACTGGAAAGATCTGTTTATCACTGGAACGTGTACAGAGGCATGGTTTGAGCATTGCATCTTCTCAAGCAAGATATGTCAGATCACCAACTGACCCGTGCTATGGCCTGGGGGGATGGACGCTGAGCGCAAGGTCATAGGTTTGAGTACAGACCAGTGTCTATCCTGTTATTTTTTTTTATTCTTCTTTCTTTACATATATAAATATATATCTCGCATATTCATGATTTAGGGTCTTGATGATTCTATTCAGTGTTTTTTTTTTAGTTGTTAGATGGAGAGGAGCAGAGAGCTGGCAGCCAGGGCTCTGCTACCTCCCTGACGCTGGCTCCGCCCACCACTCTTAGTGAGCTCCGTGGCTGTGTCAGGAGCTCTTCCCGACAGGCAGCCAGCTTGGTCATGGTGACATATTGCCGGCCTGACAGCGAAGCTTAACACTGGTGCATTGACAGGGTGACCACAAATAATAGAATACTATCAATTGATTTATACCAGCCTAAAGGGATTATTTTCTATTGTAATGTGTTAAAAAAAAATTACCCTATGACTGGAAAGATCTCTTTATCACTAGAACTTGTACAGAGGCATGGTTTGAGCATTGCATCTTCTCAAGCAAGATATGTCAGATCACCATCTGACCCGGGCTATGGCCTGGGGGGATGGACGCTGAGCGCAAGGTCATAGGTTTGGGTACAGACCAGTGTCTATCCTGTTATTTTTTTTTATTCTTCTTTCTTTACATATATAAATATATATCTCGCATATTCATGATTTAGGGTCTTGATGATTCTATTCAGTGTTTTTTTTTTAGTTGTTAGATGGAGAGGAGCAGAGAGCTGGCAGCCAGGGCTCTGCTACCTCCCTGACGCTGGCTCCGCCCACCACTCACAGTGAGCTCCGTGGCTGTGTCAGGAGCTCTTCCCGACAGGCAGCCAGCTTGGTCATGGTGACATATTGCCGGCCTGACAGCGATGCTTAACACTGGTCAGAGCCGGCCCTAGCCTAAATGACGCCCTAGGCAAGATTTTGGCTGGTGCCCCCTAGCAACGCCACTAGTTCCGCCTCTGACCCTGCTCCCCTTTCCCAGCACCATCAACCCTCATCATAGCAGTCATCATTTTGGTGCCCCTACCCGCAATATTTTAAATAGAAACAGTGCACACATTCGGTACGCAGCCCAAACAGGGGTGTGTTCTTGCTGGGAAGGGGCATGGCCACCCAATAGTACCCACAATTCAAATTATGCCACACAGTAGTGCAACTTTATTCACATTATATCATGCGATGGTGTCCCTTATTCACGTTACATAACACAGTAGTACCACTTTACCTTATGTACATTACTCCTCACATTATTCACATTATACCCTTAGAAAAAAATCCTGAGAAAATATTTTATTTTAAGCACCTCCATGGCCACACTGCAACCCAGCACAAAGCAGTGTGTGCTGGGCAGAGGAGAAGAGCTGCAGCTGCTGCTGCTGCTGCTGTCACTTAAGGAGAGGGGGCCCGGGGCCCCCACTGGGCCCTTCCATCAGACTTTGGCCTGGGTAATTTGTACCCCCTACCCCTTTCTCTCGGTACCCCTGATAATGCCACACAGTAATGCCCCTAACACATGACACACATTATTAATGTCCTTATATCAATAATGCCCCTTACACATATGTTGCACATTATTAATGCCCTTATACACATGACACACCTAATGTCCATTACACATATGTTGCACATAATTAATGCCCTTATACACATAGGCCCTTATTCAGATCTGATCGCAGTACAAATTTGTTTGGAAAATGGGCAAAACCATGTGCACTGCAGGTGGGGCAGATGTAACATGTGCAGAGAGAGTTAAATTTGGGTGGGGTGTGTTGAAACGTAAAATCTAAATTGCAGTGTAAAAATAATGCAGCCAGTATTTACCCTGCACAGAAACAAAATAACTCACGCAAATCTAACTCTGTCTGCACATGTTACATCTGCCCCACCTGCAGTGCACATGGTTTTGCCCATTTTCCAAACAAATTTGTACTGCGATCAGATCTGAATAAAGGCCATAATGCCTGTTACACATATGTCGCACATTATTAATGCATTTATACATGACACACATAATGCCCCTTACACATATGCCGAACACTATTGCACAACCAACCCACCCCCAGACAGCACTCGCACAGCCGCTAACACTGTGACCTCTGCCTCTGCTTGGATACAGATGTTTCCTCATACATCTTGCCTCAATAAGCCATGCAGCTCCTGGCCAGTTCTGCTAACGTTGGGTGCATTTTTTGCTGAAAATTCGTCTTATTTGCATTGTTATGACCAGCACACACACGGAGCTTCCGATGATTAAAATGATATGTGGCATGCCTATATTCTGTGTGCGACTGTGGCTGTACCTGCATAGAGAATGCTATGTTACAGTGATCTCCATGAATACACTATTTCATATGCAGATACAGGCTGTATCCAAATGCCACTCACACACAGAATATAGGCATGTTGCATATCATTTTAATCAGCAGAAGCTGTTGATGCCCCTAGGCATTCCAAATGCCCTAGGCAATTGCCTAGTTTGCCTATACCTAAGGCCGGCTCTGACACTGGTGCATTGACAGGGTGACCACAAATAATAGAATACTATCAATTGATTTATACCAGCCTAAAGGGATTATTTTCTATTGTAATGTGTTAAAAAAATTACCCTATGACTGGAAAGATCTGTTTATCACTGGAACTTGTACAGAGGCATGGTTTGAGCATTGCATCTTCTCAAGCAAGATATGTCAGATCACCAACTGACCCGGGCTATGGCCTGGGGGGATGGACGCTGGGTCTGCTGAGCGCAAGGTCATAGGTTCGAGTACAGACCAGTGTCTATCCTGTTATTTTTTTTTATTCTTCTTTCTTTACATATATAAATATATATATCTCGCATATTCATGATTTAGGGTCTTGATGATTCTATTTCTTTACATATATAAATATATATCTCGCATATTCATGATTTAGGGTCTTAATGATTCTATTCAGTGTTTTTTTTTTAGTTGTTAGATGGAGAGGAGCAGAGAGCTGGCAGCCAGGGCTCTGCTACCTCCCTGACGCTGGCTCCGCCCACCACTCACAGTGAGCTCCGTGGCTGTGTCAGGAGCTCTTCCCGACAGGCAGCCAGCTTGGTCATGGTGACATATTGCCGGCCTGACAGCGATGCTTAACACTGGTGCATTGACAGGGTGACCACAAATAATAGAATACTATCAATTGATTTATACCAGCCTAAAGGGATTATTTTCTATTGTAATTAGTTAAAAAAAATTACCCTATGACTGGAAAGATCTGTTTATCACTGGAACTTGTACAGAGGCATGGTTTGAGCATTGCATCTTCTCAAGCAAGATATGTCAGATCACCAACTGTCCCGGGCTATGGCCTGGGGGGATGGACGCTGAGCGCAAGGTCATAGGTTAGAGTACAGACCCAGTGTCTATCCTGTTATTTTTTTTTATTCTTCTTTCTTTACATATATAAATATATATCTCGCATATTCATGATTTAGGGTCTTAATGATTCTATTCAGTGGTTTTTTTTTAGTTGTTAGATGGAGAGGAGCAGAGAGCTGGCAGCCAGGGCTCTGCTACCTCCCTGACGCTGGCTCCGCCCACCACTCACAGTGAGCTCTGTGGCTGTGTCAGGAGCTCTTCCCGACAGGCAGCCAGCTTGGTCATGGTGACATATTGCCGGCCTGACAGCGATGCTTAACACTGGTGCATTGACAGGGTGACCACAAATAATAGAATACTATCAATTGATTTATACCAGCCTAAAGGGATTATTTTCTATTGTAATGTGTTAAAAAAAATTACCCTATGACTGGAAAGATCTGTTTATCACTGGAACTTGTACAGAGGCATGGTTTGAGCATTGCATCTTCTCAAGCAAGATATGTCAGATCACCAACTGTCCCGGGCTATGGCCTGGGGGGATGGACGCTGAGCGCAAGGTCATAGGTTTGAGTACAGACCCAGTGTCTATCCTGTTATTTTTTTTTATTCTTCTTTCTTTACATATATAAATATATATCTCGCATATTCATGATTTAGGGTCTTAATGATTCTATTCAGTGTTTTTTTTTTAGTTGTTAGATGGAGAGGAGCAGAGAGCTGGCAGCCAGGGCTCTGCTACCTCCCTGACGCTGGCTCCGCCCACCACTCACAGTGAGCTCCGTGGCTGTGTCAGGAGCTCTTCCCGACAGGCAGCCAGCTTGGTCATGGTGACATATTGCCGGCCTGACAGCGATGCTTAACACTGGTGCATTGACAGGGTGACCACAAATAATAGAATACTATCAATTGATTTATACCAGCCTAAAGGGATTATTTTCTAATGTAATGTGTTAAAAAAAATTACCCTATGACTGGAAAGATCTGTTTATCACTGGAACTTGTACAGAGGCATGGTTTGAGCATTGCATCTTCTCAAGCAAGATATGTCAGATCACCAACTGTCCCGGGCTATGGCCTGGGGGGATGGACGCTGAGCGCAAGGTCATAGGTTTGAGTACAGACCAGTGTCTATCCTGTTATTTTTTATTTATTCTTCTTTCTTTACATATATAAATATATATCTCGCATATTCATGATTTAGGGTCTTGATGATTCTATTCAGTGTTTTTTTTTTAGTTGTTAGATGGAGAGGAGCAGAGAGCTGGCAGCCAGGGCTCTGCTACCTCCCTGACGCTGGCTCCGCCCACCACTCACAGTGAGCTCCGTGGCTGTGTCAGGATCTCTTCCCGACAGGCAGCCAGCTTGGTCATGGTGACATATTGCCGGCCTGACAGTGATGCTTAACACTGGTGCATTGACAGGGTGACCACAAATAATAGAATACTATCAATTGATTTATACCAGCCTAAAGGGATTATTTTCTATTGTAATGTGTTAAAAAAAATTACCCTATGAATGGAAAGATCTGTTTATCACTGGAACTTGTACAGAGGCATGGTTTGAGCATTGCATCTTCTCAAGCAAGATATGTCAGATCACCAACTGACTCGGGCTATGTCCTGGGGGGATGGACGCTGAGCGCAAGGTCATAGGTTTGAGTACAGACCAGTGTCTATCCGGTTATTTTTTTTTATTCTTCTTTCTTTACATATATAAATATTTATCTCGCATATTCATGATTTAGGGTCTTGATGATTCTATTCAGTGTTTTTTTTTTAGTTGTTAGATGGAGAGGAGCAGAGAGCTGGCAGCCAGTGCTCTGCTACCTCCCTGACGCTGGCTCCGCCCACCACTCACAGTGAGCTCCGTGGCTGTGTCAGGAGCTCTTCCCGACAGGCAGCCAGCTTGGTCATGGTGACATATTGCCGGCCTGACAGCGATGCTTAACACTGGTGCATTGACAGGGTGACCACAAATAATAGAATACTATCAATTGATTTATACCAGCCTAAAGGGATTATTTTCTATTGTAATGTGTTAAAAAAAATTACCCTATGACTGGAAAGATCTGTTTATCACTGGAACTTGTACAGAGGCATGGTTTGAGCATTGCATCTTCTCAAGCAAGATATGTCAGATCACCAACTGGCCTGGGGGGATGGACGCTGAGCGCAAGGTCATAGGTTTGAGTACAGACCAGTGTCTATCCTGTTATTTTTTATTTATTCTTCTTTCTTTACATATATAAATATATATCTCGCATATTCATGATTTAGGGTCTTGATGATTCTATTCAGTGTTTTTTTTTTAGTTGTTAGATGGAGAGGAGCAGAGAGCTGGCAGCCAGGGCTCTGCTACCTCCCTGACGCTGGCTCCGCCCACCACTCACAGTGAGCTCCGTGGCTGTGTCAGGATCTCTTCCCGACAGGCAGCCAGCTTGGTCATGGTGACATATTGCCGGCCTGACAGTGATGCTTAACACTGGTGCATTGACAGGGTGACCACAAATAATAGAATACTATCAATTGATTTATACCAGCCTAAAGGGATTATTTTCTATTGTAATGTGTTAAAAAAAATTACCCTATGAATGGAAAGATCTGTTTATCACTGGAACTTGTACAGAGGCATGGTTTGAGCATTGCATCTTCTCAAGCAAGATATGTCAGATCACCAACTGACTCGGGCTATGTCCTGGGGGGATGGACGCTGAGCGCAAGGTTATAGGTTTGAGTACAGACCAGTGTCTATCCGGTTATTTTTTTTTATTCTTCTTTCTTTACATATATAAATATTTATCTCGCATATTCATGATTTAGGGTCTTGATGATTCTATTCAGTGTTTTTTTTTTAGTTGTTAGATGGAGAGGAGCAGAGAGCTGGCAGCCAGTGCTCTGCTACCTCCCTGACGCTGGCTCCGCCCACCACTCACAGTGAGCTCCGTGGCTGTGTCAGGAGCTCTTCCCGACAGGCAGCCAGCTTGGTCATGGTGACATATTGCCGGCCTGACAGCGATGCTTAACACTGGTGCATTGACAGGGTGACCACAAATAATAGAATACTATCAATTGATTTATACCAGCCTAAAGGGATTATTTTCTATTGTAATGTGTTAAAAAAAATTACCCTATGACTGGAAAGATCTGTTTATCACTGGAACTTGTACAGAGGCATGGTTTGAGCATTGCATCTTCTCAAGCAAGATATGTCAGATCACCAACTGTCCCGGGCTATGGCCTGGGGGGATGGACGCTGAGCGCAAGGTCATAGGTTTGAGTACAGACCAGTGTCTATCCTGTTATTTTTTTTTATTCTTCTTTCTTTACATATATAAATATATATCTCGCATATTCATGATTTAGGGTCTTGATGATTCTATTCAGTGTTTTTTTTTTAGTTGTTAGATGGAGAGGAGCAGAGAGCTGGCAGCCAGGGCTCTGCTACCTCCCTGACGCTGGCTCCGCCCACCACTCACAGTGAGCTCCGTGGCTGTGTCAGGAGCTCTTCCCGACAGGCAGCCAGCTTGGTCATGGTGACATATTGCCGGCCTGACAGTGATGCTTAACACTGGTGCATTGACAGGGTGACCACAAATAATAGAATACTATCAATTGATTTATACCAGCCTAAAGGGATTATTTTCTATTGTAATGTGTTAAAAAAAATGACCCTATGACTGGAAAGATCTGTTTATCACTGGAACTTGTACAGAGGCATGGTTTGAGCATTGCATCTTCTCAAGCAAGATATGTCAGATCACCAACTGTCCCGGGCTATGGCCTGGGGGGATGGACGCTGAGCGCAAGGTCATAGGTTTGAGTACAGACCAGTGTCTATCCTGTTATTTTTTTTTATTCTTCTTTCTTTACATATATAAATATATATCTCGCATATTCATGATTTAGGGTCTTGATGATTCTATTCAGTGGTTTTTTTTTAGTTGTTAGATGGAGAGGAGCAGAGAGCTGGCAGCCAGGGCTCTGCTACCTCCCTGACGCTGGCTCCGCCCACCACTCACAGTGAGCTCCGTGGCTGTGTCAGGAGCTCTTCCCGACAGGCAGCCAGCTTGGTCATGGTGACATATTGCCGGCCTGACAGCGATGCTTAACACTGGTGCATTGACAGGGTGACCACAAATAATAGAATACTATCAATTGATTTATACCAGCCTAAAGGGATTATTTTCTATTGTAATGTGTTAAAAAAAATTACCCTATGACTGGAAAGATCTGTTTATCACTGGAACTTGTACAGAGGCATGGTTTGAGCATTGCATCTTCTCAAGCAAGATATGTCAGATCACCAACTGTCCCGGGCTATGGCCTGGGGGGATGGATGCTGAGCGCAAGGTCATAGGTTTGAGTACAGACCAGTGTCTATCCTGTTATTTTTTTTTATTCTTCTTTCTTTACATATATAAATATATATCTCGCATATTCATGATTTAGGGTCTTGATGATTCTATTCAGTGGTTTTTTTTTTAGTTGTTAGATGGAGAGGAGCAGAGAGCTGGCAGCCAGGGCTCTGCTACCTCCCTGACGCTGGCTCCGCCCACCACTCACAGTGAGCTCCGTGGCTGTGTCAGGAGCTCTTCCCGACAGGCAGCCAGCTTGGTCATGGTGACATATTGCCGGCCTGACAGTGATGCTTAACACTGGTGCATTGACAGGGTGACCACAAATAATAGAATACTATCAATTGATTTATACCAGCCTAAAGGGATTATTTTCTATTGTAATGTGTTAAAAAAAATTACCCTATGACTGGAAAGATCTGTTTATCACTGGAACTTGTACAGAGGCATGGTTTGAGCATTGCATCTTCTCAAGCAAGATATGTCAGATCACTAACTGACCCGGGCTATGGCCTGGGGGGATGGACGCTGAGCGCAAGGTCATAGGTTTGAGTACAGACCAGTGTCTATCCGGTTATTTTTTTTTATTCTTCTTTCTTTACATATATAAATATATATCTCGCATATTCATGATTTAGGGTCTTGATGATTCTATTCAGTGTTTTTTTTTTAGTTGTTAGATGGAGAGGAGCAGAGAGCTGGCAGCCAGGGCTCTGCTACCTCCCTGACGCTGGCTCCGCCCACCACTCACAGTGAGCTCCGTGGCTGTGTCAGGAGCTCTTCCCGACAGGCAGCCAGCTTGGTCATGGTGACATATTGCCTGCCTGACAGCGATGCTTAACACTGGTGCATTGACAGGGTGACCACAAATAATAGAATACTATCAATTGATTTATACCAGCCTAAAGGGATTATTTTCTACTGTAATGTGTTAAAAAAAATTACCCTATGACTGGAAAGATCTGTTTATCACTGGAACTTGTACAGAGGCATGGTTTGAGCATTGCATCTTCTCAAGCAAGATATGTCAGAATACCAACTGACCCGGGCTATGGCCTGGGGGGATGGACGCTGGGTCTGCTGAGCGCAAGGCCATAGGTTTGAGTACAGACCAGTGTCTATCCTGTTATTTTTTTTTTATTCTTCTTTCTTTACATATATAAATATATATCTCGCATATTCATGATTTAGGGTCTTGATGATTCTATTCAGTGTTTTTTTTTTTAGTTGTTAGATGGAGAGGAGCAGAGAGCTGGCAGCCAGGGCTCTGCTACCTCCCTGACGCTGGCTCCGCCCACCACTCACAGTGAGCTCCGTGGCTGTGTCAGGAGCTCTTCCCGACAGGCAGCCAGCTTGGTCATGGTGACATATTGCCTGCCTGACAGCGATGCTTAACACTGGTGCATTGACAGGGTGACCACAAATAATAGAATACTATCAATTGATTTATACCAGCCTAAAGGGATTATTTTCTATTGTAATGTGTTAAAAAAAATTACCCTATGACTGGAAAGATCTGTTTATCACTGGAACTTGTACAGAGGCATGGTTTGAGCATTGCATCTTCTCAAGCAAGATATGTCAGATCACCAACTGACTCGGGCAATGGCCTGGGGGGATGGACGCTGGGTCTGCTGAGCGCAAGGTCATAGGTTCGAGTACAGACCAGTGTCTATCCTGTTATTTTTTTTTATTCTTCTTTCTTTACATATATAAATATATATCTCGCATATACATGATTTAGGGTCTTGATGATTCTATTCAGTGTTTTTTTTTTTAGTTGTTAGATGGAGAGGAGCAGAGAGCTGGCAGCCAGGGCTCTGCTACCTCCCTGACGCTGGCTCCGCCCACCACTCACAGTGAGCTCCGTGGCTGTGTCAGGAGCTCTTCCCGACAGGCAGCCAGCTTGGTCATGGTGACATATTGCCTGCCTGACAGCGATGCTTAACACTGGTGCATTGACAGGGTGACCACAAATAATAGAATACTATCAATTGATTTATACCAGCCTAAAGGGATTATTTTCTATTGTAATGTGTTAAAAAAAATTACCCTATGACTGGAAAGATCTGTTTATCACTGGAACTTGTACAGAGGCATGGTTTGAGCATTGCATCTTCTCAAGCAAGATATGTCAGATCACCAACTGACCCGGGCTATGGCCTGGGGGGATGGACGCTGAGCGCAAGGTCATAGGTTTGAGTGCAGACCAGTGTCTATCCTGTTATTTTTTTTTATTCTTCTTTCTTTACATATATAAATATATATCTCGCATATTCATGATTTAGGGTCTTGATGATTCTATTCAGTGTTTTTTTTTTAGTTGTTAGATGGAGAGGAGCAGAGAGCTGGCAGCCAGGGCTCTGCTACCTCCCTGACGCTGGCTCCGCCCACCACTCACAGTGAGCTCCGTGGCTGTGTCAGGAGCTCTTCCCGACAGGCAGCCAGCTTGGTCATGGTGACATATTGCCGGCCTGACAGTGATGCTTAACACTGGTGCATTGACAGGGTGACCACAAATAATAGAATACTATCAATTGATTTATACCAGCCTAAAGGGATTATTTTCTATTGTAATGTGTTAAAAAAAATTACCCTATGACTGGAAAGATCTGTTTATCACTGGAACTTGTACAGAGGCATGGTTTGAGCATTGCATCTTCTCAAGCAAGATATGTCAGATCACCAACTGACTCGGGCAATGGCCTGGGGGGATGGACGCTGGGTCTGCTGAGCGCAAGGTCATAGGTTCGAGTACAGACCAGTGTCTATCCTGTTATTTTTTTTTATTCTTCTTTCTTTACATATATAAATATATATCTCGCATATTCATGATTTAGGGTCTTGATGATTCTATTCAGTGTTTTTTTTTTTAGTTGTTAGATGGAGAGGAGCAGAGAGCTGGCAGCCAGGGCTCTGCTACCTCCCTGACGCTGGCTCCGCCCACCACTCACAGTGAGCTCCGTGGCTGTGTCAGGAGCTCTTCCCGACAGGCAGCCAGCTTGGTCATGGTGACATATTGCCTGCCTGACAGCGATGCTTAACACTGGTGCATTGACAGGGTGACCACAAATAATAGAATACTATCAATTGATTTATACCAGCCTAAAGGGATTATTTTCTATTGTAATGTGTTAAAAAAAATTACCCTATGACTGGAAAGATCTGTTTATCACTGGAACTTGTACAGAGGCATGGTTTGAGCATTGCATCTTCTCAAGCAAGATATGTCAGATCACCAACTGACTCGGGCAATGGCCTGGGGGGATGGACGCTGGGTCTGCTGAGCGCAAGGTCATAGGTTCGAGTACAGACCAGTGTCTATCCTGTTATTTTTTTTTATTCTTCTTTCTTTACATATATAAATATATATCTCGCATATACATGATTTAGGGTCTTGATGATTCTATTCAGTGTTTTTTTTTTTAGTTGTTAGATGGAGAGGAGCAGAGAGCTGGCAGCCAGGGCTCTGCTACCTCCCTGACGCTGGCTCCGCCCACCACTCACAGTGAGCTCCGTGGCTGTGTCAGGAGCTCTTCCCGACAGGCAGCCAGCTTGGTCATGGTGACATATTGCCTGCCTGACAGCGATGCTTAACACTGGTGCATTGACAGGGTGACCACAAATAATAGAATACTATCAATTGATTTATACCAGCCTAAAGGGATTATTTTCTATTGTAATGTGTTAAAAAAAATTACCCTATGACTGGAAAGATCTGTTTATCACTAGAACTTGTACAGAGGCATGGTTTGAGCATTGCATCTTCTCAAGCAAGATATGTCAGATCACCAACTGACCCGGGCTATGGCCTGGGGGGATGGACGCTGAGCGCAAGGTCATAGGTTTGAGTACAGACCAGTGTCTATCCTGTTATTTTTTTTTATTCTTCTTTCTTTACATATATAAATATATATCTCGCATATTCATGAATTAGGGTCTTGATGATTCTATTCAGTGTTTTTTTTTTAGTTGTTAGATGGAGAGGAGCAGAGAGCTGGCAGCCAGGGCTCTGCTACCTCCCTGACGCTGGCTCCGCCCACCACTCACAGTGAGCTCCGTGGCTGTGTCAGGAGCTCTTCCCGACAGGCAGCCAGCTTGGTCATGGTGACATATTGCCGGCCTGACAGCGATGCTTAACACTGGTGCATTGACAGGGTGACCACAAATAATAGAATACTATCAATTGATTTATACCAGCCTAAAGGGATTATTTTCTATTGTAATGTGTTAAAAAAAATTACCCTATGACTGGAAAGATCTGTTTATCACTGGAACTTGTACAGAGGCATGGTTTGAGCATTGCATCTTCTCAAGCAAGATATGTCAGAACACCAACTGACCCAGGCTATGGCCTGGGGGGATGGACGCTGGGTCTGCTGAGCGCAAGGCCATAGGTTCGAGTACAGACCAGTGTCTATCCTGTTATTTTTTTTTATTCTTCTTTCTTTACATATATAAATATATATCTCGCATATTCATGATTTAGGGTCTTGATGATTCTATTCAGTGTTTTTTTTTTAGTTGTTAGATGGAGAGGAGCAGAGAGCTGGCAGCCAGGGCTCTGCTACCTCCCTGACGCTGGCTCCGCCCACCACTCACAGTGAGCTCCGTGGCTGTGTCAGGAGCTCTTCCCGACAGGCAGCCAGCTTGGTCATGGTGACATATTGCCTGCCTGACAGCGATGCTTAACACTGGTGCATTGACAGGGTGACCACAAATAATAGAATACTATCAATTGATTTATACCAGCCTAAAGGGATTATTTTCTATTGTAATGTGTTAAAAAAAATTACCCTATGACTGGAAAGATCTGTTTATCACTAGAACTTGTACAGAGGCATGGTTTGAGCATTGCATCTTCTCAAGCAAGATATGTCAGATCACCAACTGATCCGGGCTATGGCCTGGGGGGATGGACGCTGAGCGCAAGGTCATAGGTTTGAGTACAGACCAGTGTCTATCCTGTTATTTTTTTTTATTCTTCTTTCTTTACATATATAAATATATATCTCGCATATTCATGATTTAGGGTCTTAATGATTCTATTCAGTGTTTTTTTTTTAGTTGTTAGATGGAGAGGAGCAGAGAGCTGGCAGCCAGGGCTCTGCTACCTCCCTGACGCTGGCTCAGCCCACCACTCACAGTGAGCTCCGTGGCTGTGTCAGGAGCTCTTCCCGACAGGCAGCCAGCTTGGTCATGGTGACATATTGCCGGCCTGACAGCGATGCTTAACACTGGTGCATTGACAGGGTGACCACAAATAATAGAATACTATCAATTGATTTATACCAGCCTAAAGGGATTATTTTCTATTGTAATGTGTTAAAAAAAATTACCCTATGACTGGAAAGATCTGTTTATCACTAGAACTTGTACAGAGGCATGGTTTGAGCATTGCATCTTCTCAAGCAAGAAATGTCAGATCACCAACTGACCCGGGCTATGGCCTGGGGGGATGGACGCTGAGCGCAAGGTCATAGGTTTGAGTACAGACCAGTGTCTATCCTGTTATTTTTTTTTATTCTTCTTTCTTTACATATATAAATATATATCTCGCATATTCATGATTTAGGGTCTTGATGATTCTATTCAGTGTTTTTTTTTTTAGTTGTTAGATGGAGAGGAGCAGAGAGCTGGCAGCCAGGGCTCTGCTACCTCCCTGACGCTGGCTCCGCCCACCACTCACAGTGAGCTCCGTGGCTGTGTCAGGAGCTCTTCCCGACAGGCAGCCAGCTTGGTCATGGTGACATATTGCCTGCCTGACAGCGATGCTTAACACTGGTGCATTGACAGGGTGACCACAAATAATAGAATACTATCAATTGATTTATACCAGCCTAAAGGGATTATTTTCTATTGTAATGTGTTAAAAAAAATTACCCTATGACTGGAAAGATCTGTTTATCACTGGAACTTGTACAGAGGCATGGTTTGAGCATTGCATCTTCTCAAGCAAGATATGTCAGATCACCAACTGACCCGGGCTATGGCCTGGGGGGATGGACGCTGAGCGCAAGGTCATAGGTTTGAGTACAGACCAGTGTCTATCCTGTTATTTTTTTTTATTCTTCTTTCTTTACATATATAAATATATATCTCGCATATTCATGAATTAGGGTCTTGATGATTCTATTCAGTGTTTTTTTTTTAGTTGTTAGATGGAGAGGAGCAGAGAGCTGGCAGCCAGGGCTCTGCTACCTCCCTGACGCTGGCTCCGCCCACCACTCACAGTGAGCTCCGTGGCTGTGTCAGGAGCTCTTCCCGACAGGCAGCCAGCTTGGTCATGGTGACATATTGCCGGCCTGACAGCGATGCTTAACACTGGTGCATTGACAGGGTGACCACAAATAATAGAATACTATCAATTGATTTATACCAGCCTAAAGGGATTATTTTCTATTGTAATGTGTTAAAAAAAATTACCCTATGACTGGAAAGATCTGTTTATCACTGGAACTTGTACAGAGGCATGGTTTGAGCATTGCATCTTCTCAAGCAAGATATGTCAGAACACCAACTGACCCGGGCTATGGCCTGGGGGGGTGGACGCTGGGTCTGCTGAGCGCAAGGCCATAGGTTCGAGTACAGACCAGTGTCTATCCTGTTATTTTTTTTTTTATTCTTCTTTCTTTACATATATACATATATATCTCGCATATTCATGATTTAGGGTCTTGATGATTCTATTCAGTGTTTTTTTTTTTAGTTGTTAGATGGAGAGGAGCAGAGAGCTGGCAGCCAGGGCTCTGCTACCTCCCTGACGCTGGCTCCGCCCACCACTCACAGTGAGCTCCGTGGCTGTGTCAGGAGCTCTTCCCGACAGGCAGCCAGCTTGGTCATGGTGACATATTGCCTGCCTGACAGCGATGCTTAACACTGGTGCATTGACAGGGTGACCACAAATAATAGAATACTATCAATTGATTTATACCAGCCTAAAGGGATTATTTTCTATTGTAATGTGTTAAAAAAAATTACCCAATGACTGGAAAGATCTGTTTATCACTGGAACTTGTACAGAGGCATGGTTTGAGCATTGCATCTTCTCAAGCAAGATATGTCAGAACACCAACTGACCCGGGCTATGGCCTGGGGGGATGGACGCTGGGTCTGCTGAGCGCAAGGCCATAGGTTCGAGTACAGACCAGTGTCTATCCTGTTATTTTTTTTTTATTCTTCTTTCTTTACATATATAAATATATATCTCGCATATTCATGATTTAGGGTCTTGATGATTCTATTCAGTGTTTTTTTTTTTAGTTGTTAGATGGAGAGGAGCAGAGAGCTGGCAGCCAGGGCTCTGCTACCTCCCTGACGCTGGCTCCGCCCACCACTCACAGTGAGCTCCGTGGCTGTGTCAGGAGCTCTTCCCGACAGGCAGCCAGCTTGGTCATGGTGACATATTGCCTGCCTGACAGCGATGCTTAACACTGGTGCATTGACAGGGTGACCACAAATAATAGAATACTATCAATTGATTTATACCAGCCTAAAGGGATTATTTTCTATTGTAATGTGTTAAAAAAAATTACCCTATGACTGGAAAGATCTGTTTATCACTGGAACTTGTACAGAGGCATGGTTTGAGCATTGCATCTTCTCAAGCAAGATATGTCAGTTCACCAACTGCCCTGGGCTATGGCCTGGGGGGATGGACGCTGGGTCTGCTGAGCGCAAAGTCATAGGTTTGAGTACAGACCAGTGTCTATCCTGTTATTTTTTTTTATTCTTCTTTCTTTACATATATAAATATATATCTCGCATATTCATGATTTAGGGTCTTGATGATTCTATTCAGTGTTTTTTTTTTAGTTGTTAGATGGAGAGGAGCAGAGAGCTGGCAGCCAGGGCTCTGCTACCTCCCTGACGCTGGCTCCGCCCACCACTCACAGTGAGCTCCGTTGCTGTGTCAGGAGCTCTTCCCGACAGGCAGCCAGCTTGGTCATGGTGACATATTGCCTGCCTGACAGCGATGCTTAACACTGGTGCATTGACAGGGTGACCACAAATAATAGAATACTATCAATTGATTTATACCAGCCTAAAGGGATTATTTTCTATTGTAATGTGTTAAAAAAAATTACCCTATGACTGGAAAGATCTGTTTATCACTGGAACTTGTACAGAGGCATGGTTTGAGCATTGCATCTTCTCAAGCAAGATATGTCAGATCACCAACTGACCCAGGCTATGGCCTGGGGGGATGGACGCTGAGCGCAAGGTCATAGGTTTGAGTACAGACCAGTGTCTATCCTGTTATTTTTTTTTATTCTTCTTTCTTTACATATATAAATATATATCTCGCATATTCATGATTTAGGGTCTTGATGATTCTATTCAGTGTTTTTTTTTTAGTTGTTAGATGGAGAGGAGCAGAGAGCTGGCAGCCAGGGCTCTGCTACCTCCCTGACGCTGGCTCCGCCCACCACTCACAGTGAGCTCCGTGGCTGTGTTAGGAGCTCTTCCCGACAGGCAGCCAGCTTGGTCATGGTGACATATTGCCGGCCTGACAGCGATGCTTAACACTGGTGCATTGACAGGGTGACCACAAATAATAGAATACTATCAATTGATTTATACCAGCCTAAAGGGATTATTTTCTATTGTAATGTGTTAAAAAAAATTACCCTATGACTGGAAAGATCTGTTTATCACTGGAACTTGTACAGAGGCATGGTTTGAGCATTGCATCTTCTCAAGCACGATATGTCAGATCACCAACTGACCCAGGCTATGGCCTGGGGGGAAGGACGCTGGGTCTGCTGAGCGCAAGGTCATAGGTTCGAGTACAGACCAGTGTCTATCCTGTTATTTTTTTTTATTCTTCTTTCTTTACATATATAAATATATATCTCGCATATTCATGATTTAGGGTCTTGATGATTCTATTCAGTGTTTTTTTTTTTAGTTGTTAGATGGAGAGGAGCAGAGAGCTGGCAGCCAGGGCTCTGCTACCTCCCTGACGCTGGCTCCGCCCACCACTCACAGTGAGCTCCGTGGCTGTGTCAGGAGCTCTTCCCGACAGGCAGCCAGCTTGGTCATGGTGACATATTGCCTGCCTGACAGCGATGCTTAACACTGGTGCATTGACAGGGTGACCACAAATAATAGAATACTATCAATTGATTTATACCAGCCTAAAGGGATTATTTTCTATTGTAATGTGTTAAAAAAAAATTACCCTATGACTGGAAAGATCTGTTTATCACTGGAACTTGTACAGAGGCATGGTTTGAGCATTGCATCTTCTCAAGCAAGATATGTCAGATCACCAACTGACCCGGGCTATGGCCTGGGGGGATGGACGCTGAGCGCAAGGTCATAGGTTTGAGTACAGACCAGTGTCTATCCTGTTATTTTTTTTTATTCTTCTTTCTTTACATATATAAATATATATCTCGCATATTCATGATTTAGGGTCTTAATGATTCTATTCAGTGTTTTTTTTTTTAGTTGTTAGATGGAGAGGAGCAGAGAGCTGGCAGCCAGGGCTCTGCTACCTCCCTGACGCTGGCTCCGCCCACCACTCACAGTGAGCTCCGTGGCTGTGTCAGGAGCTCTTCCCGACAGGCAGCCAGCTTGGTCATGGTGACATATTGCCGGCCTGACAGCGATGCTTAACACTGGTGCATTGACAGGGTGACCACAAATAATAGAATACTATCAATTGATTTATACCAGCCTAAAGGGATTATTTTCTATTGTAATGTGTTAAAAAAAATTACCCTATGACTGGAAAGATCTGTTTATCACTGGAACTTGTACAGAGGCATGGTTTGAGCATTGCATCTTCTCAAGCAAGATATGTCAGATCACCAACTGACCCAGGCTATGGCCTGGGGGGATGGACGCTGAGCGCAAGGTCATAGGTTTGAGTACAGACCAGTGTCTATCCTGTTATTTTTTTTTATTCTTCTTTCTTTACATATATAAATATATATCTCGCATATTCATGATTTAGGGTCTTGATGATTCTATTCAGTGTTTTTTTTTTAGTTGTTAGATGGAGAGGAGCAAAGAGCTGGCAGCCAGGGCTCTGCTACCTCCCTGACGCTGGCTCCGCCCACCACTCACAGTGAGCTCCGTGGCTGTGTCAGGAGCTCTTCCCGACAGGCAGCCAGCTTGGTCATGGTGACATATTGCCTGCCTGACAGCGATGCTTAACACTGGTGCATTGACAGGGTGACCACAAATAATAGAATACTATCAATTGATTTATACCAGCCTAAAGGGATTATTTTCTATTGTAATGTGTTAAAAAAAATTACCCTATGACTGGAAAGATCTGTTTATCACTGGAACTTGTACAGAGGCATGGTTTGAGCATTGCATCTTCTCAAGCAAGATATGTCAGACCACCAACTGACCTGGGCTATGGCCTGGGGGGATGGACGCTGGGTCTGCTGAGCGCAAGGTCATAGGTTCGAGTACAGACCAGTGTCTATCCTGTTATTTTTTTTTATTCTTCTTTCTTTACATATATAAATATATATCTCGCATATTCATGATTTAGGGTC
Source organism: Crinia signifera (assembly GCF_055691185.1). Taxonomy (NCBI): domain Eukaryota; kingdom Metazoa; phylum Chordata; class Amphibia; order Anura; family Myobatrachidae; genus Crinia; species Crinia signifera. Next base: position 233,704,658 of record NC_139219.1, on the reverse strand, counting down.
TTGATGATTCTATTCAGTGTTTTTTTTTTTAGTTGTTAGATGGAGAGGAGCAGAGAGCTGGCAGCCAGGGCTCTGCTACCTCCCTGACGCTGGCTCCGCCCACCACTCACAGTGAGCTCCGTGGCTGTGTCAGGAGCTCTTCCCGACAGGCAGCCAGCTTGGTCATGGTGACATATTGCCTGCCTGACAGCGATGCTTAACACTGGTGCATTGACAGGGTGACCACAAATAATAGAATACTATCAATTGATTTATACCAGCCTAAAGGGATTATTTTCTATTGTAATGTGTTAAAAAAAATTACCCTATGACTGGAAAGATCTGTTTATCACTAGAACTTGTACAGAGGCATGGTTTGAGCATTGCATCTTCTCAAGCAAGATATGTCAGATCACCAACTGATCCGGGCTATGGCCTGGGGGGATGGACGCTGAGCGCAAGGTCATAGGTTTGAGTACAGACCAGTGTCTATCCTGTTATTTTTTTTTATTCTTCTTTCTTTACATATATAAATATATATCTCGCATATTCATGATTTAGGGTCTTAATGATTCTATTCAGTGTTTTTTTTTTAGTTGTTAGATGGAGAGGAGCAGAGAGCTGGCAGCCAGGGCTCTGCTACCTCCCTGACGCTGGCTCAGCCCACCACTCACAGTGAGCTCCGTGGCTGTGTCAGGAGCTCTTCCCGACAGGCAGCCAGCTTGGTCATGGTGACATATTGCCGGCCTGACAGCGATGCTTAACACTGGTGCATTGACAGGGTGACCACAAATAATAGAATACTATCAATTGATTTATACCAGCCTAAAGGGATTATTTTCTATTGTAATGTGTTAAAAAAAATTACCCTATGACTGGAAAGATCTGTTTATCACTAGAACTTGTACAGAGGCATGGTTTGAGCATTGCATCTTCTCAAGCAAGAAATGTCAGATCACCAACTGACCCGGGCTATGGCCTGGGGGGATGGACGCTGAGCGCAAGGTCATAGGTTTGAGTACAGACCAGTGTCTATCCTGTTATTTTTTTTTATTCTTCTTTCTTTACATATATAAATATATATCTCGCATATTCATGATTTAGGGTCTTGATGATTCTATTCAGTGTTTTTTTTTTTAGTTGTTAGATGGAGAGGAGCAGAGAGCTGGCAGCCAGGGCTCTGCTACCTCCCTGACGCTGGCTCCGCCCACCACTCACAGTGAGCTCCGTGGCTGTGTCAGGAGCTCTTCCCGACAGGCAGCCAGCTTGGTCATGGTGACATATTGCCTGCCTGACAGCGATGCTTAACACTGGTGCATTGACAGGGTGACCACAAATAATAGAATACTATCAATTGATTTATACCAGCCTAAAGGGATTATTTTCTATTGTAATGTGTTAAAAAAAATTACCCTATGACTGGAAAGATCTGTTTATCACTGGAACTTGTACAGAGGCATGGTTTGAGCATTGCATCTTCTCAAGCAAGATATGTCAGATCACCAACTGACCCGGGCTATGGCCTGGGGGGATGGACGCTGAGCGCAAGGTCATAGGTTTGAGTACAGACCAGTGTCTATCCTGTTATTTTTTTTTATTCTTCTTTCTTTACATATATAAATATATATCTCGCATATTCATGAATTAGGGTCTTGATGATTCTATTCAGTGTTTTTTTTTTAGTTGTTAGATGGAGAGGAGCAGAGAGCTGGCAGCCAGGGCTCTGCTACCTCCCTGACGCTGGCTCCGCCCACCACTCACAGTGAGCTCCGTGGCTGTGTCAGGAGCTCTTCCCGACAGGCAGCCAGCTTGGTCATGGTGACATATTGCCGGCCTGACAGCGATGCTTAACACTGGTGCATTGACAGGGTGACCACAAATAATAGAATACTATCAATTGATTTATACCAGCCTAAAGGGATTATTTTCTATTGTAATGTGTTAAAAAAAATTACCCTATGACTGGAAAGATCTGTTTATCACTGGAACTTGTACAGAGGCATGGTTTGAGCATTGCATCTTCTCAAGCAAGATATGTCAGAACACCAACTGACCCGGGCTATGGCCTGGGGGGGTGGACGCTGGGTCTGCTGAGCGCAAGGCCATAGGTTCGAGTACAGACCAGTGTCTATCCTGTTATTTTTTTTTTTATTCTTCTTTCTTTACATATATACATATATATCTCGCATATTCATGATTTAGGGTCTTGATGATTCTATTCAGTGTTTTTTTTTTTAGTTGTTAGATGGAGAGGAGCAGAGAGCTGGCAGCCAGGGCTCTGCTACCTCCCTGACGCTGGCTCCGCCCACCACTCACAGTGAGCTCCGTGGCTGTGTCAGGAGCTCTTCCCGACAGGCAGCCAGCTTGGTCATGGTGACATATTGCCTGCCTGACAGCGATGCTTAACACTGGTGCATTGACAGGGTGACCACAAATAATAGAATACTATCAATTGATTTATACCAGCCTAAAGGGATTATTTTCTATTGTAATGTGTTAAAAAAAATTACCCAATGACTGGAAAGATCTGTTTATCACTGGAACTTGTACAGAGGCATGGTTTGAGCATTGCATCTTCTCAAGCAAGATATGTCAGAACACCAACTGACCCGGGCTATGGCCTGGGGGGATGGACGCTGGGTCTGCTGAGCGCAAGGCCATAGGTTCGAGTACAGACCAGTGTCTATCCTGTTATTTTTTTTTTATTCTTCTTTCTTTACATATATAAATATATATCTCGCATATTCATGATTTAGGGTCTTGATGATTCTATTCAGTGTTTTTTTTTTTAGTTGTTAGATGGAGAGGAGCAGAGAGCTGGCAGCCAGGGCTCTGCTACCTCCCTGACGCTGGCTCCGCCCACCACTCACAGTGAGCTCCGTGGCTGTGTCAGGAGCTCTTCCCGACAGGCAGCCAGCTTGGTCATGGTGACATATTGCCTGCCTGACAGCGATGCTTAACACTGGTGCATTGACAGGGTGACCACAAATAATAGAATACTATCAATTGATTTATACCAGCCTAAAGGGATTATTTTCTATTGTAATGTGTTAAAAAAAATTACCCTATGACTGGAAAGATCTGTTTATCACTGGAACTTGTACAGAGGCATGGTTTGAGCATTGCATCTTCTCAAGCAAGATATGTCAGACCACCAACTGACCTGGGCTATGGCCTGGGGGGATGGACGCTGGGTCTGCTGAGCGCAAGGTCATAGGTTCGAGTACAGACCAGTGTCTATCCTGTTATTTTTTTTTATTCTTCTTTCTTTACATATATAAATATATATCTCGCATATTCATGATTTAGGGTCTTGATGATTCTATTCAGTGTTTTTTTTTTTAGTTGTTAGATGGAGAGGAGCAGAGAGCTGGCAGCCAGGGCTCTGCTACCTCCCTGACGCTGGCTCCGCCCACCACTCACAGTGAGCTCCGTGGCTGTGTCAGGAGCTCTTCCCGACAGGCAGCCAGCTTGGTCATGGTGACATATTGCCTGCCTGACAGCGATGCTTAACACTGGTGCATTGACAGGGTGACCACAAATAATAGAATACTATCAATTGATTTATACCAGCCTAAAGGGATTATTTTCTATTGTAATGTGTTAAAAAAAATTACCCTATGACTGGAAAGATCTGTTTATCACTAGAACTTGTACAGAGGCATGGTTTGAGCATTGCATCTTCTCAAGCAAGATATGTCAGATCACCAACTGATCCGGGCTATGGCCTGGGGGGATGGACGCTGAGCGCAAGGTCATAGGTTTGAGTACAGACCAGTGTCTATCCTGTTATTTTTTTTTATTCTTCTTTCTTTACATATATAAATATATATCTCGCATATTCATGATTTAGGGTCTTAATGATTCTATTCAGTGTTTTTTTTTTAGTTGTTAGATGGAGAGGAGCAGAGAGCTGGCAGCCAGGGCTCTGCTACCTCCCTGACGCTGGCTCAGCCCACCACTCACAGTGAGCTCCGTGGCTGTGTCAGGAGCTCTTCCCGACAGGCAGCCAGCTTGGTCATGGTGACATATTGCCGGCCTGACAGCGATGCTTAACACTGGTGCATTGACAGGGTGACCACAAATAATAGAATACTATCAATTGATTTATACCAGCCTAAAGGGATTATTTTCTATTGTAATGTGTTAAAAAAAATTACCCTATGACTGGAAAGATCTGTTTATCACTAGAACTTGTACAGAGGCATGGTTTGAGCATTGCATCTTCTCAAGCAAGAAATGTCAGATCACCAACTGACCCGGGCTATGGCCTGGGGGGATGGACGCTGAGCGCAAGGTCATAGGTTTGAGTACAGACCAGTGTCTATCCTGTTATTTTTTTTTATTCTTCTTTCTTTACATATATAAATATATATCTCGCATATTCATGATTTAGGGTCTTGATGATTCTATTCAGTGTTTTTTTTTTTAGTTGTTAGATGGAGAGGAGCAGAGAGCTGGCAGCCAGGGCTCTGCTACCTCCCTGACGCTGGCTCCGCCCACCACTCACAGTGAGCTCCGTGGCTGTGTCAGGAGCTCTTCCCGACAGGCAGCCAGCTTGGTCATGGTGACATATTGCCTGCCTGACAGCGATGCTTAACACTGGTGCATTGACAGGGTGACCACAAATAATAGAATACTATCAATTGATTTATACCAGCCTAAAGGGATTATTTTCTATTGTAATGTGTTAAAAAAAATTACCCTATGACTGGAAAGATCTGTTTATCACTGGAACTTGTACAGAGGCATGGTTTGAGCATTGCATCTTCTCAAGCAAGATATGTCAGATCACCAACTGACCCGGGCTATGGCCTGGGGGGATGGACGCTGAGCGCAAGGTCATAGGTTTGAGTACAGACCAGTGTCTATCCTGTTATTTTTTTTTATTCTTCTTTCTTTACATATATAAATATATATCTCGCATATTCATGAATTAGGGTCTTGATGATTCTATTCAGTGTTTTTTTTTTAGTTGTTAGATGGAGAGGAGCAGAGAGCTGGCAGCCAGGGCTCTGCTACCTCCCTGACGCTGGCTCCGCCCACCACTCACAGTGAGCTCCGTGGCTGTGTCAGGAGCTCTTCCCGACAGGCAGCCAGCTTGGTCATGGTGACATATTGCCGGCCTGACAGCGATGCTTAACACTGGTGCATTGACAGGGTGACCACAAATAATAGAATACTATCAATTGATTTATACCAGCCTAAAGGGATTATTTTCTATTGTAATGTGTTAAAAAAAATTACCCTATGACTGGAAAGATCTGTTTATCACTGGAACTTGTACAGAGGCATGGTTTGAGCATTGCATCTTCTCAAGCAAGATATGTCAGAACACCAACTGACCCGGGCTATGGCCTGGGGGGGTGGACGCTGGGTCTGCTGAGCGCAAGGCCATAGGTTCGAGTACAGACCAGTGTCTATCCTGTTATTTTTTTTTTTATTCTTCTTTCTTTACATATATACATATATATCTCGCATATTCATGATTTAGGGTCTTGATGATTCTATTCAGTGTTTTTTTTTTTAGTTGTTAGATGGAGAGGAGCAGAGAGCTGGCAGCCAGGGCTCTGCTACCTCCCTGACGCTGGCTCCGCCCACCACTCACAGTGAGCTCCGTGGCTGTGTCAGGAGCTCTTCCCGACAGGCAGCCAGCTTGGTCATGGTGACATATTGCCTGCCTGACAGCGATGCTTAACACTGGTGCATTGACAGGGTGACCACAAATAATAGAATACTATCAATTGATTTATACCAGCCTAAAGGGATTATTTTCTATTGTAATGTGTTAAAAAAAATTACCCAATGACTGGAAAGATCTGTTTATCACTGGAACTTGTACAGAGGCATGGTTTGAGCATTGCATCTTCTCAAGCAAGATATGTCAGAACACCAACTGACCCGGGCTATGGCCTGGGGGGATGGACGCTGGGTCTGCTGAGCGCAAGGCCATAGGTTCGAGTACAGACCAGTGTCTATCCTGTTATTTTTTTTTTATTCTTCTTTCTTTACATATATAAATATATATCTCGCATATTCATGATTTAGGGTCTTGATGATTCTATTCAGTGTTTTTTTTTTTAGTTGTTAGATGGAGAGGAGCAGAGAGCTGGCAGCCAGGGCTCTGCTACCTCCCTGACGCTGGCTCCGCCCACCACTCACAGTGAGCTCCGTGGCTGTGTCAGGAGCTCTTCCCGACAGGCAGCCAGCTTGGTCATGGTGACATATTGCCTGCCTGACAGCGATGCTTAACACTGGTGCATTGACAGGGTGACCACAAATAATAGAATACTATCAATTGATTTATACCAGCCTAAAGGGATTATTTTCTATTGTAATGTGTTAAAAAAAATTACCCTATGACTGGAAAGATCTGTTTATCACTGGAACTTGTACAGAGGCATGGTTTGAGCATTGCATCTTCTCAAGCAAGATATGTCAGTTCACCAACTGCCCTGGGCTATGGCCTGGGGGGATGGACGCTGGGTCTGCTGAGCGCAAAGTCATAGGTTTGAGTACAGACCAGTGTCTATCCTGTTATTTTTTTTTATTCTTCTTTCTTTACATATATAAATATATATCTCGCATATTCATGATTTAGGGTCTTGATGATTCTATTCAGTGTTTTTTTTTTAGTTGTTAGATGGAGAGGAGCAGAGAGCTGGCAGCCAGGGCTCTGCTACCTCCCTGACGCTGGCTCCGCCCACCACTCACAGTGAGCTCCGTTGCTGTGTCAGGAGCTCTTCCCGACAGGCAGCCAGCTTGGTCATGGTGACATATTGCCTGCCTGACAGCGATGCTTAACACTGGTGCATTGACAGGGTGACCACAAATAATAGAATACTATCAATTGATTTATACCAGCCTAAAGGGATTATTTTCTATTGTAATGTGTTAAAAAAAATTACCCTATGACTGGAAAGATCTGTTTATCACTGGAACTTGTACAGAGGCATGGTTTGAGCATTGCATCTTCTCAAGCAAGATATGTCAGATCACCAACTGACCCAGGCTATGGCCTGGGGGGATGGACGCTGAGCGCAAGGTCATAGGTTTGAGTACAGACCAGTGTCTATCCTGTTATTTTTTTTTATTCTTCTTTCTTTACATATATAAATATATATCTCGCATATTCATGATTTAGGGTCTTGATGATTCTATTCAGTGTTTTTTTTTTAGTTGTTAGATGGAGAGGAGCAGAGAGCTGGCAGCCAGGGCTCTGCTACCTCCCTGACGCTGGCTCCGCCCACCACTCACAGTGAGCTCCGTGGCTGTGTTAGGAGCTCTTCCCGACAGGCAGCCAGCTTGGTCATGGTGACATATTGCCGGCCTGACAGCGATGCTTAACACTGGTGCATTGACAGGGTGACCACAAATAATAGAATACTATCAATTGATTTATACCAGCCTAAAGGGATTATTTTCTATTGTAATGTGTTAAAAAAAATTACCCTATGACTGGAAAGATCTGTTTATCACTGGAACTTGTACAGAGGCATGGTTTGAGCATTGCATCTTCTCAAGCACGATATGTCAGATCACCAACTGACCCAGGCTATGGCCTGGGGGGAAGGACGCTGGGTCTGCTGAGCGCAAGGTCATAGGTTCGAGTACAGACCAGTGTCTATCCTGTTATTTTTTTTTATTCTTCTTTCTTTACATATATAAATATATATCTCGCATATTCATGATTTAGGGTCTTGATGATTCTATTCAGTGTTTTTTTTTTTAGTTGTTAGATGGAGAGGAGCAGAGAGCTGGCAGCCAGGGCTCTGCTACCTCCCTGACGCTGGCTCCGCCCACCACTCACAGTGAGCTCTGTGGCTGTGTCAGGAGCTCTTCCCGACAGGCAGCCAGCTTGGTCATGGTGACATATTGCCTGCCTGACAGCGATGCTTAACACTGGTGCATTGACAGGGTGACCACAAATAATAGAATACTATCAATTGATTTATACCAGCCTAAAGGGATTATTTTCTATTGTAATGTGTTAAAAAAAAATTACCCTATGACTGGAAAGATCTGTTTATCACTGGAACTTGTACAGAGGCATGGTTTGAGCATTGCATCTTCTCAAGCAAGATATGTCAGATCACCAACTGACCCGGGCTATGGCCTGGGGGGATGGACGCTGAGCGCAAGGTCATAGGTTTGAGTACAGACCAGTGTCTATCCTGTTATTTTTTTTTATTCTTCTTTCTTTACATATATAAATATATATCTCGCATATTCATGATTTAGGGTCTTAATGATTCTATTCAGTGTTTTTTTTTTTAGTTGTTAGATGGAGAGGAGCAGAGAGCTGGCAGCCAGGGCTCTGCTACCTCCCTGATGCTGGCTCCGCCCACCACTCACAGTGAGCTCCGTGGCTGTGTCAGGAGCTCTTCCCGACAGGCAGCCAGCTTGGTCATGGTGACATATTGCCGGCCTGACAGCGATGCTTAACACTGGTGCATTGACAGGGTGACCACAAATAATAGAATACTATCAATTGATTTATACCAGCCTAAAGGGATTATTTTCTATTGTAATGTGTTAAAAAAAATTACCCTATGACTGGAAAGATCTGTTTATCACTGGAACTTGTACAGAGGCATGGTTTGAGCATTGCATCTTCTCAAGCAAGATATGTCAGATCACCAACTGACCCAGGCTATGGCCTGGGGGGATGGACGCTGAGCGCAAGGTCATAGGTTTGAGTACAGACCAGTGTCTATCCTGTTATTTTTTTTTATTCTTCTTTCTTTACATATATAAATATATATCTCGCATATTCATGATTTAGGGTCTTGATGATTCTATTCAGTGTTTTTTTTTTAGTTGTTAGATGGAGAGGAGCAAAGAGCTGGCAGCCAGGGCTCTGCTACCTCCCTGACGCTGGCTCCGCCCACCACTCACAGTGAGCTCCGTGGCTGTGTCAGGAGCTCTTCCCGACAGGCAGCCAGCTTGGTCATGGTGACATATTGCCTGCCTGACAGCGATGCTTAACACTGGTGCATTGACAGGGTGACCACAAATAATAGAATACTATCAATTGATTTATACCAGCCTAAAGGGATTATTTTCTATTGTAATGTGTTAAAAAAAATTACCCTATGACTGGAAAGATCTGTTTATCACTGGAACTTGTACAGAGGCATGGTTTGAGCATTGCATCTTCTCAAGCAAGATATGTCAGACCACCAACTGACCTGGGCTATGGCCTGGGGGGATGGACGCTGGGTCTGCTGAGCGCAAGGTCATAGGTTCGAGTACAGACCAGTGTCTATCCTGTTATTTTTTTTTATTCTTCTTTCTTTACATATATAAATATATATCTCGCATATTCATGATTTAGGGTCTTGATGATTCTATTCAGTGTTTTTTTTTTTAGTTGTTAGATGGAGAGGAGCAGAGAGCTGGCAGCCAGGGCTCTGCTACCTCCCTGACGCTGGCTCCGCCCACCACTCACAGTGAGCTCCGTGGCTGTGTCAGGAGCTCTTCCCGACAGGCAGCCAGCTTGGTCATGGTGACATATTGCCTGCCTGACAGCGATGCTTAACACTGGTGCATTGACAGGGTGACCACAAATAATAGAATACTATCAATTGATTTATACCAGCCTAAAGGGATTATTTTCTATTGTAATGTGTTAAAAAAAAATTACCCTATGACTGGAAAGATCTGTTTATCACTGGAACTTGTACAGAGGCATGGTTTGAGCATTGCATCTTCTCAAGCAAGATATGTCAGATCACCAACTGACCCGGGCTATGGCCTGGGGGGATGGACGCTGAGCGCAAGGTCATAGGTTTGAGTACAGACCAGTGTCTATCCTGTTATTTTTTTTTATTCTTCTTTCTTTACATATATAAATATATATCTCGCATATTCATGATTTAGGGTCTTAATGATTCTATTCAGTGTTTTTTTTTTTAGTTGTTAGATGGAGAGGAGCAGAGAGCTGGCAGCCAGGGCTCTGCTACCTCCCTGACGCTGGCTCCGCCCACCACTCACAGTGAGCTCCGTGGCTGTGTCAGGAGCTCTTCCCGACAGGCAGCCAGCTTGGTCATGGTGACATATTGCCGGCCTGACAGCGATGCTTAACACTGGTGCATTGACAGGGTGACCACAAATAATAGAATACTATCAATTGATTTATACCAGCCTAAAGGGATTATTTTCTATTGTAATGTGTTAAAAAAAATTACCCTATGACTGGAAAGATCTGTTTATCACTGGAACTTGTACAGAGGCATGGTTTGAGCATTGCATCTTCTCAAGCAAGATATGTCAGATCACCAACTGACCCAGGCTATGGCCTGGGGGGATGGACGCTGAGCGCAAGGTCATAGGTTTGAGTACAGACCAGTGTCTATCCTGTTATTTTTTTTTATTCTTCTTTCTTTACATATATAAATATATATCTCGCATATTCATGATTTAGGGTCTTGATGATTCTATTCAGTGTTTTTTTTTTAGTTGTTAGATGGAGAGGAGCAAAGAGCTGGCAGCCAGGGCTCTGCTACCTCCCTGACGCTGGCTCCGCCCACCACTCACAGTGAGCTCCGTGGCTGTGTCAGGAGCTCTTCCCGACAGGCAGCCAGCTTGGTCATGGTGACATATTGCCTGCCTGACAGCGATGCTTAACACTGGTGCATTGACAGGGTGACCACAAATAATAGAATACTATCAATTGATTTATACCAGCCTAAAGGGATTATTTTCTATTGTAATGTGTTAAAAAAAATTACCCTATGACTGGAAAGATCTGTTTATCACTGGAACTTGTACAGAGGCATGGTTTGAGCATTGCATCTTCTCAAGCAAGATATGTCAGACCACCAACTGACCTGGGCTATGGCTTGGGGGGATGGACGCTGGGTCTGCTGAGCGCAAGGTCATAGGTTCGAGTACAGACCAGTGTCTATCCTGTTATTTTTTTTTATTCTTCTTTCTTTACATATATAAATATATATCTCGCATATTCATGATTTAGGGTCTTGATGATTCTATTCAGTGTTTTTTTTTTAGTTGTTAGATGGAGAGGAGCAGAGAGCTGGCAGCCAGGGCTCTGCTACCTCCCTGACGCTGGCTCCGCCCACCACTCACAGTGAGCTCCGTGGCTGTGTCAGGAGCTCTTCCCGACAGGCAGCCAGCTTGGTCATGGTGACATATTGCCGGCCTGACAGCGATGCTTAACACTGGTGCATTGACAGGGTGACCACAAATAATAGAATACTATCAATTGATTTATACCAGCCTAAAGGGATTATTTTCTATTGTAATGTGTTAAAAAAAATTACCCTATGACTGGAAAGATCTGTTTATCACTGGAACTTGTACAGAGGCATGGTTTGAGCATTGCATCTTCTCAAGCAAGATATGTCAGATCACCAACTGACCCGGGCTATGGCCTGGGGGGATGGACGCTGAGCGCAAGGTCATAGGTTTGAGTGCAGACCAGTGTCTATCCTGTTATTTTTTTTTATTCTTCTTTCTTTACATATATAAATATATATCTCGCATATTCATGATTTAGGGTCTTGATGATTCTATTCAGTGTTTTTTTTTTAGTTGTTAGATGGAGAGGAGCAGAGAGCTGGCAGCCAGGGCTCTGCTACCTCCCTGACGCTGGCTCCGCCCACCACTCACAGTGAGCTCCGTGGCTGTGTCAGGAGCTCTTCCCGACAGGCAGCCAGCTTGGTCATGGTGACATATTGCCTGCCTGACAGCGATGCTTAACACTGGTGCATTGACAGGGTGACCACAAATAATAGAATACTATCAATTGATTTATACCAGCCTAAAGGGATTATTTTCTATTGTAATGTGTTAAAAAAAATTACCCTATGACTGGAAAGATCTGTTTATCACTAGAACTTGTACAGAGGCATGGTTTGAGCATTGCATCTTCTCAAGCAAGATATGTCAGACCACCAACTGACCCGGGCTATGGCCTGGGGGGATGGACGCTGGGTCTGCTGAGCGCAAGGTCATAGGTTCGAGTACAGACCAGTGTCTATCCTGTTATTTTTTTTTATTCTTCTTTCTTTACATATATAAATATATATCTCGCATATTCATGATTTAGGGTCTTGATGATTCTATTCAGTGTTTTTTTTTTAGTTGTTAGATGGAGAGGAGCAGAGAGCTGGCAGCCAGGGCTCTGCTACCTCCCTGACGCTGGCTCCGCCCACCACTCACAGTGAGCTCCGTGGCTGTGTCAGGAGCTCTTCCCGACAGGCAGCCAGCTTGGTCATGGTGACATATTGCCGGCCTGACAGCGATGCTTAACACTGGTGCATTGACAGGGTGACCACAAATAATAGAATACTATCAATTGATTTATACCAGCCTAAAGGGATTATTTTCTATTGTAATGTGTTAAAAAAAATTACCCTATGACTGGAAAGATCTGTTTATCACTGGAACTTGTACAGAGGCATGGTTTGAGCATTGCATCTTCTCAAGCAAGATATGTCAGATCACCAACTGACCCGGGCTATGGCCTGGGGGGATGGACGCTGAGCGCAAGGTCATAGGTTTGAGTGCAGACCAGTGTCTATCCTGTTATTTTTTTTTATTCTTCTTTCTTTACATATATAAATATATATCTCGCATATTCATGATTTAGGGTCTTGATGATTCTATTCAGTGTTTTTTTTTTAGTTGTTAGATGGAGAGGAGCAGAGAGCTGGCAGCCAGGGCTCTGCTACCTCCCTGACGCTGGCTCCGCCCACCACTCACAGTGAGCTCCGTGGCTGTGTCAGGAGCTCTTCCCGACAGGCAGCCAGCTTGGTCATGGTGACATATTGCCGGCCTGACAGCGATGCTTAACACTGGTGCATTGACAGGGTGACCACAAATAATAGAATACTATCAATTGATTTATACCAGCCTAAAGGGATTATTTTCTATTGTAATGTGTTAAAAAAAATTACCCTATGACTGGAAAGATCTGTTTATCACTGGAACTTGTACAGAGGCATGGTTTGAGCATTGCATCTTCTCAAGCAAGATATGTCAGATCACCAACTGACCCGGGCTATGGCCTGGGGGGATGGACGCTGAGCGCAAGGTCATAGGTTTGAGTACAGACCAGTGTCTATCCTGTTATTTTTTTTTATTCTTCTTTCTTTACATATATAAATATATATCTCGCATATTCATGATTTAGGGTCTTGATGATTCTATTCAGTGTTTTTTTTTAGTTGTTAGATGGAGAGGAGCAGAGAGCTGGCAGCCAGGGCTCTGCTACCTCCCTGACGCTGGCTCCGCCCACCACTCACAGTGAGCTCCGTGGCTGTGTCAGGAGCTCTTCCCGACAGGCAGCCAGCTTGGTCATGGTGACATATTGCCGGCCTGACAGCGATGCTTAACACTGGTGCATTGACAGGGTGACCACAAATAATAGAATACTATCAATTGATTTATACCAGCCTAAAGGGATTATTTTCTATTGTAATGTGTTAAAAAAAATTACCCTATGACTGGAAAGATCTGTTTATCACTGGAACTTGTACAGAGGCATGGTTTGAGCATTAAACTCCACACAGACATAGGCATTCATCCGCACTCACACCACTTATCTAAGAAATAAAGACGCGTACAACTGAATGGGCTTAAAGGGGACGGCTTATTTATTTTGAGCAGGGGCGGCCTATTTGAATCTAACTCAAAATTATGTCCCTGCTCTAACTAAGGTGGCGGGCAAAGAACGGCATGCAAAATAAATAACATTGCTGGAAAATAACAAAGTAATAAAAATAACAAACTCCGGATCTAAGGGCCAATTGCCCTTAATTGCCAAGGACCGGCCACCTGCCAGCGTCCAAGACAACGGCTCAATTATGAAGCGGACTTTTCAAAAGGGGCCAATTGCCCTTAAGGTCAGGGGGTTGACCTTCTGCTTCTGCCCCTGACCTCGCAAATATCACTAAGGCAGAGCTCACCACTCTGCCCGAGTCATCAAAAAATTGGGCCACCTGCCCTAAACTACAAATGTCCGCAAGAATTTTCTCTATCCGAAGTAGATGATCGTTAAGGTCCAGATGCGGGCCCACCTGGATCGGTGATGCCCACATCTCGACATCAACCACCAGCTAAGTGTAAATACATCTCTAATTTAACTACCGTTCTTTCCGCCAAGACAAAATAAGCCGACAACAACTAAACGAATAAGTGCAAACGACTTCTCAAAGACTAATTCTAACTAATAATTGGGGCGGGCGGGAGGGCAACGTTCCCTGAAGCAAGAGGCAGAATCTTCTGGAAGCAAGAACATCACCCCATCAATCTCCACCTCTGACCTCAACCAGCCTATCCTGAACCGTCATTCAAATCAGCCAACCCGTCAATCAAGATAAGCCGAACCCCCGGGCCCAGATCAAGTGTGTGAGCTAAGGATTCCTGCCAATGGCCAGGTGAGTTTATGCTGTTTTCAGCCAGACAAGCTGGCTTCTACAGTCTTAAACTCCACACAGACATAGGCATTCATCCGCACTCACACCACTTATCTAAGAAATAAAGACGCGTACAACTGAATGGGCTTAAAGGGGACGGCTTATTTATTTTGAGCAGGGGCGGCCTATTTGAATCTAACTCAAAATTATGTCCCTGCTCTAACTAAGGTGGCGGGCAAAGAACGGCATGCAAAATAAATAACATTGCTGGAAAATAACAAAGTAATAAAAATAACAAACTCCGGATCTAAGGGCCAATTGCCCTTAATTGCCAAGGACCGGCCACCTGCCAGCGTCCAAGACAACGGCTCAATTATGAAGCTGACTTTTCAAAAGGGGCCAATTGCCCTTAAGGTCAGGGGGTTGACCTTCTGCTTCTGCCCCTGACCTCGCAAATATCACTAAGGCAGAGCTCACCACTCTGCCCGAGTCATCAAAAAATTGGGCCACCTGCCCTAAACTACAAATGTCCGCAAGAATTTTCTCTATCCGAAGTAGATGATCGTTAAGGTCCAGATGCGGGCCCACCTGGATCGGTGATGCCCACATCTCGACATCAACCACCAGGTAAGTGTAAATACATCTCTAATTTAACTACCGTTCTTTCCGCCATATCAGTTCAACTTGAACTGACCCGCCACCAACCTAATTCCAAATACTCCCTCAACTAAAACTCTAAACTTCTCAATGCGTCTATTAAATTCTGAAAAAACAAATCCATCCCGACTAAAGAGAGGTGCACCCCATCCGGCCTGTACAGGGTCTCGTTTCTAAAGGATATGGCTTCGTGCCTGACGACCACTCCGCCCTCCGTCACTATAGCCCTGCCGACTACGGAATTGATCCGCCTACGTACCAAATCAATGGCACCCGGATTGAGTGCATCTCTCCAAACCCTCCTAGTTATAATCTCTGACCAGAAGAACCGTCAAAATCTCCATTCTCTGATCAGGTCCAGCAATAAATTCCTAATCTCAAATCGAATATTGAGACCGGAATTATGCGTGAGGTCGTTGCCCCCCAAGTGGATGATTACAAAAATTGGGTAACCAAACGCCCTAACTGACTCCTCCAACAGACCCCTCAACGCGGACCACCTCATGCCTCTACGCCCCAGCCAACGGATAAATCGCGTCTCAGGGAAACGTTCCGTATCCGTGGTTACCTGAACAAGGACAACCAATAAATAAATGAATGCCCCACCATCCAAATCATATTGGTGTCCAAGCGTTGACCTGTAAGTTGAAATGATATATACTGTTAGAAACTTTGAAATAAATGCAAACATCTGGCAAAACTTTAAAGGGGTCCCGGGAGATTCCCTTAAAGGTGATTTTGAAGTTCTAAATTAAATTGTTGATAACTAATCGGACTGTGATTTGGGTGATCTATTTAAGACTAATTGATTATTTGACCCACTTGAATTATGTATAATCTCTACCTGCTGCTTCTAATTCTGTGGTGGGGAAGGGGGGGGGGGGGGGGGGTCACCCGATTTGACTTGAGGCAAAAAACACAAATCTTCCACCAGTTGGCTAGAGCCTAATTTAAGACTGGTGATAACACAAAAAATTCCTCAAGGCCCCTCAAACACTAAAGCGTGTTTGGGCGAGCGGCTACTCCTCAAATGGGCTCACTGGACTATGTCGGCCTGATGTATCGCTTAAATGCACCAGACCGCCATCTTCGGTCTTCGAGTGCTCTTATGTCGACCTGAGACCAACCCGCCGCAGCGGCTGCCGAAGCGGCGCCGATACGGAAAGAGTGTGTCCCAAAGTCGGCTGGAGAAAGACCCTGATGCAATATACAGCGCCTGAAAACCGACCTGAACTGGAAGTTGGTAAGGGGGGACCCGTCGATGTGCATCAGCCAGGCCCCTGGCAATTGGGGCCGCAACTCCACGTAAGCCAGAGCCGCCGCCACCGGACAGATCCGGCGGTCGCCACTCCGACCCAAATGGACCCACTGCCCCCTGCCCGCTACATCAGTCTTTGAGAGCTGTATCTTGCACCATAAACCGTCGTGGTGCACGTCGACGTGGCCGAACAGCATAGGCGAGGGAGATGCCCTGGTTGCGGACACCAGTTCGCCTACTCTGAACGCCCCATGGAAAGCCATGGCAAAGACCAGCCTGAAAAGTCGAACCTCGTAATCGTTTGAGCAAATTACTCTTAGGGACCTCGAGATTCGACGCAACAAGCCGGCATCAATCGGCCGTCGCCTGTCGGGCAAAACCGGCCTGGCTCTGGCCCATCCCTTTAGCATCCTGGAAAGCATGAAAGACTTGGTGATGTCTCTCTTCCCACCAAGACGCAAAAAGAATGATATGCCTGCCAGAGAGCGTCCAACAAAACTTCTGGACTTACCCTCTGTGTACAGGTTCCATACATAGGCATTAATAAGACGCTTGGAGCTCTTACCTGTGCCACCCTGTTCAAGCATGAACTCGCTCCAGCGCTCCCATGAGGCCAGATAAGCTCTAAGTGTAGCCGGAGCTAGCGACCGCAGGGCCAGCTCCTCTACCCCTCCAGAGGCACCTGCCATAAAAAAGATGGACATTGTTCACCATACTTCTGGGCTAACGGCACAAGTTGCCTGAATCTTACCCATTCGAAACGGGACAATGCATCAGCTACTTCATTAAGTACGCCTGGGACGTGCTTGGCTCGCAACGTAATGTTGTTCGCCAAGCACATCATCACTATCCGTGCTAAAATACGCAAGACTGGGAGAGAGGTTGACCTTAGTTGTGTAATGGATTGGACCACCCCTAAGTTATCACACCAAAAGACAACCTCCCTGTTTCCCAATTCTGCGCCCCAGAGCTCTAAGGCGACCATTATTGGAAATATTTCCAATAATAGCATATTCTTGGTCATGCCGTCTCGTGACCAAGCTTCTGGCCAAGCCTCAGCGCACCAACGTCCCGCATAAAATGCGCCGAATCCGTAAGATCCTGCAGCATCTGTATATAATTCCAACTCCGCATTTGCAACGGCTGGAGCTTGCCATATGCATATGCCGTTGAACTTATCCAGAAACATTTCCCACACTTTCAGATCCCTCTTCATTTCTGAAGATAGACGTAGAAAATGGTGGGGTTTGCGAATCCCGACGGTCGCTCGCTGCAGTTTTCTACAAAATATTTTGCCCATGGGTATAACTCTACATGCGAAATTAAACAGGCCCAATAAAGATTGAGCCTGTCTAAGTGTTAACTTAGCAGCCGCGATGGCATAAGTTATTTCGTCATGTAACCGGCGTACTTTATCTAGTGGAAGTTTACACAGACCTAGCTCGGAATCAATTTCAATTCCGAGGTACACCAAGTCAGTAGTAGGTCCCTCGGTTTTTTCCCCTGCCACGGGAACCCCGAAATCCCTAAATAACTCAAGCGCTGCTTCTAGTAAACTAAGGCACAGGTCAGAACTTGGAGGACCCACTAAAAGAAAGTCATCCAAATAATGAGTAATGCTGTCAACTCCCGACATTTCCTGTAGGCACCACTGCAAAAATGTGCTGAAGCGCTCAAAATAAGCACATGAAATGGAGCAACCCATGGGCAAACATTTATCTATGTAAAAGCCCCCATTTAATTTAAATCCCATGTACTGAAATGCGTTCCTATGCAAAGGTAATAGTCTAAAAGCTGATTCAACATCCAATTTGCACATGAGGGCGCCAGGACCAATCTTTCGGATGATGTCTATAGCATCCTCAAATAAACAATAATTAACTGTGCATAAATCGTCATCGATGGCGTCATTGACAGACGACCCTCTAGGACAGTGGTGGCCAACCTGTGGCTCTTGAGCCTCATGCGGCTCTCCTCCTTGTAAAGTGCGGCTCCTGCTCCCACTGCTGCCCGCCATCCACCGTATGTCCCAGTCCCCCCTGCTGCCGGTTCCCTGAATCCCTTCTCCTTCTGAGGGGAGGAGAGCGCGCATCGGGCATCTCTCCTACCCCTTACTGTGCATTCTTGTGACTGGGCCGTCTGCCAATCAGAGCACGTGGGCCAGCAGCCAATCAGGAGCCGGCCAGCGAGCTTTGATTGGTGGGCGGCCCAGTCACAGGGAAGTGAGGGGGAAGGAGACGCGCGGTGTACTGTGCTCTCCTCCCATTGGTGACATGACAGGAGGACTGCAGGGGGACGCCAGACTGTCCTCTCCCCGCCTGGCTGCAGCAACAGTGAGTGCTGCTGCTGGGAAATTTGCACTGTGGGGGCATAGCAGTTTGTGGCACTGTGGGGGCATAGCAGTTGGTGGCACTGTGGGGGCATAGCAGTTGGTGGCACTGTGGGGGCATAGCAGTTGGTGGCAAGGTGGGGTTATAGCAGTTGGTGGCACTGTGGGGGCATACCAGCTTTTTGGCACTGTGGGGGCATACCCGGCACCGTGTGGTGCATACCTGGCACCGTGGGGGGCATATGTGTATCTGGCACTATTGGGGGCATATGTATATATGGCACTGCACTATTGGAGGCATATTTGTATCACACCCACCCAAGGGGTCAAAATAGACTACCCCCTTTTTTTGGCGCATGCGCATGATGTCGGCTCTTTAGCTTGACTACCGATATTTTTCTGCTCTTTACCTCTGACCGGTTGGCCACCCCTGCTCTAGGACAAGAAAGATGCTGAATCAGCCTGAACTTTCCTTTAACTTTTTTGGGAACTACCCCAATAGGGGACAAAATTAGTCCCTCAACTGGTGGTGTTGAAAACGGGCCTGCCATGCGACCTAGTTTTACCTCGGCTTCAACTTTTTGTGATATTACGTCAGGGTGTTCCATGGCGAGCGTAAGTTTCCCTTACTACCCGTACTAATTGGAGCGGAAACAGGTAATTGAAAACCTTCTGAAAATCCGGACTGCAAAAATCTTGCTCCATCTCTGTCCGGATACCGTTCCAGCCATGGTAACATCCTGACCAATACAATTGGAGTTGGGGCTCTATCCAACGACAGGTGCCGCTGGACCGCGGCTTTGTTTCGTCGTGGACTGAGCCCCACCTCCTCCACCAGTTGGAGGTTTTGTGCAATCCTTGATTGCGTGTTGACCTCCGCATCTGATACAAAGGTGCCGAAAACGACACCGGTTACCCAGGTTGCATTGCCCATTATTAAATGAGTAGCACCTACCATGGCCATGCTTCGTATTACTTCCCTTATTAATATTATTGTAAGGCCTGCTCCCATACTGCCTTACCCACCCCTTATTCTCAGGAGCCCTAATAGGTGTAGCTGATTCGGCAACTTCGCCGTATAATTCTACGTCTTTCTTACCAAAATCGTACACCTCCCGGCCATGCTGTTTCCTCCTAAACTCTTCGTCATAGACCCGCCAACCGGGACCGACGTAAGCGGTGTAGAGTTTATGAATAAGGAACTGGTATCTCACCAAGTTCACATATTCATCTGGATGTGTCTCTAAATAACAGGCCGCAAAAATTAGTATGCCTCTTACCCAGTTGTTATAAGTGCGAAATGCATCCTCGCTAGCGGGTCCTTTCTTCCTTGCGGCTAGAAGGGCCCGTCTATCCTTGCTTGTTAAAGCAAAGATATCTACATAACGCCCTTTTCTAATCCTATCTCTAGCCCTAGGGCGCAAACCACGCTTAACAGCGGTGTTCGCGCACTGCACTGCATCAGACTCAACCGATACATTGGAGGACCCGGAGCTATGGGACCTATATTCCTTACGCCTCTTCCGCCTTCGTCTCCTCACGACGCCGTCCGAAGATGACTTATCTTCGGAAGACGTCGATGCCAATGAGGAATCAGAGGTTTCATTTCTGCGCCGTCTCTTACGAGACTTTGCAGATCTTTTCCGCTTAGCTTTCTTTTCTACCGATGAATCCTCTGACCCCCCCACTGCTGGACCCTGCATCATCATCCTCAGTCCAGTCAGGATCATTTGTGGACTCACCAGTATCAGATGATGCTGCCCTCCTTCTTCTACGATCACTTCCTCCTCGACTTGAAGAATGTCCTTCCATGGCTCGCTCGGCGGAATCCTGACCTGCCAATAGAGGTTCGTTAACAACCCCCATCACGGTTGGGACATTCGGCGATACCCTTTCAGCAGAGGAAATGACATTGTCCCCTCGTGCCGCAGCAATAGTCGGAGCTATTGCTTTGGCTATGAGGTCGGATACTGACTCCAAAGTTGCCGGAGGGTCAGTTTCCCCCTGCCCACCTGTTCCGGTGGTTAACAGAGGAGCCACTGCCGACACCACCGCTGCGCATATAGATGTAAGCGCCGATGTGCCTAATGACACGATGTCACCTCCTGTGTTTCTCCCAGCAACCGCGTCCGCATATGAGCGACCCGGTTGCGTCCTGGCCCCTTGTGGCGCCATATTGGTCTCCCTTGCCTTCTCCGCGACCAACCTTCTCCTCGCTGTCCGTCTAGATCTGGCGTTAGATTTTCTAACTCCCTCTACCGGATTCATTCCTGAATCACTTTGCAGCTCCCCTTCACTAACCCCACCTTCTTCGTTTAAACCTGCAAAGTGGGCTTGCTCTTGCGTACCGGATTCACTGCTCTGCGAATCCACTTCATCTGATTCGCCGCATGAGGATACGGATTCAGCCGAATCCTCCCTATTATCCTGCCACGTAGCTACGGCCGACTTAAACATTTCAAATTCGGCATGAGTTAACTTATGCCTCATGTCCTCAATAAATTTCCCCCTGGGGTTGCCATTATAATTAATGCCACCAGATGGCGCTGCTGCTACATTGCTATTTTTTCCTTTTGTATGGGACCTCCTGCAATTCCCCCTTTCTCCAGCAGAGGGCGCTCCAGGCATAGAAGTGCCTGCAGCACCCTCCTCACTGTGGTACGTATCACCCCTGCGGCCATTTCTTTTCTTCCTACCATCTAACCCAGTACCTCCATTGCTCATAGGCACTGTGCTACTTTTATTCTGTAGTGGGCGCGCACTGGTCCTCTGACCGCTGCGCTGTGCCCTTTCTTTTACACAAGCCCTCCCTGTAGATACTGCGGCAGCGACAGGCCTAGCGCCTGCGCTCCGCTTATTAACCCGGCTGGCTGTTGCGTCTGGGGGGGCGGACGCCGGCTCAGACGCCAGCGTCCCCGCCGCCCTCCCCCTTTGGCCTGACTT
The DNA here is from genome assembly GCF_055691185.1 of Crinia signifera. Classification (NCBI taxonomy): domain Eukaryota; kingdom Metazoa; phylum Chordata; class Amphibia; order Anura; family Myobatrachidae; genus Crinia; species Crinia signifera. The sequence goes on along the minus strand of NC_139219.1, from coordinate 233,683,108 downwards.
CACCGGCCTGCTGCCCGCTCGGCGCCCTGCCCCAGCCGCATCCCTATTTCCTGCTGCGGCGGATGCTTCAGGCCTAGCGCCTGAGCTCCGCCGCGTGAAGCGGCGAGGCACAGTGGGGACGGGTGCCGGTTCATAACCGCCATCCGCTCGCCCCCTCGCCCGTGATTGACGTGAGCGGGCTGCCGGAGGGATTCCTGAGCCTCCGGCAGCACCGCCACGCCGCCCTGACCTGCCCTGTACACGCTTGGCGACCGCCAGAGCGGGCGGTCCCGCCTGCGCTCCGGCAGCCCTCCGTCGAGGAGAGTGGGATAGCCCCCTCTCCTCGCCCCTGCTAGGAGGCCTAGCTCTTGGCCTAGCAGAATCCCAAGCCTCGCCTGGCGCAGCATACCTAGCGGGAGCCCCCGCAGTGCGCTTAGGCCTGGCTGCCATGGGAAAACAGTAAATCAGATTTAGGCAGAATATAGAAAGAGGGAAAGAGTTCAAAGTAGTGAAGATAGATTAGCAGTAAGAGTAAGATAAATTGGGTGAGAGAGAAAAGAGATAGATAGAGAGAATATAAGAAATGATAGATCTCTAACACAGGCTAATAATTGTTCTGTACTCAACAGTCCAACGTTCCCTGAAGCAAGAGGCAGAATCTTCTGGAAGCAAGAACATCACCCCATCAATCTCCACCTCTGACCTCAACCAGCCTATCCTGAACCGTCATTCAAATCAGCCAACCCGTCAATCAAGATAAGCCGAACCCCCGGGCCCAGATCAAGTGTGTGAGCTAAGGATTCCTGCCAATAGCCAGGTGAGTTTATGCTGTTTTCAGCCAGACAAGCTGGCTTCTACAGTCTTGCATCTTCTCAAGCAAGATATGTCAGATCACCAACTGACCCGGGCTATGGCCTGGGGGGATGGACGCTGAGCGCAAGGTCATAGGTTTGAGTACAGACCAGTGTCTATCCTGTTATTTTTTTTATTCTTCTTTCTTTACATATATAAATATATATCTCGCATATTCATGATTTAGGGTCTTGATGATTCTATTCAGTGTTTTTTTTTTAGTTGTTAGATGGAGAGGAGCAGAGAGCTGGCAGCCAGGGCTCTGCTACCTCCCTGACGCTGGCTCCGCCCACCACTCACAGTGAGCTCCGTGGCTGTGTCAGGAGCTCTTCCCGACAGGCAGCCAGCTTGGTCATGGTGACATATTGCCTGCCTGACAGCGATGCTTAACACTGGTGCATTGACAGGGTGACCACAAATAATAGAATACTATCAATTGATTTATACCAGCCTAAAGGGATTATTTTCTATTGTAATGTGTTAAAAAAAATTACCCTATGACTGGAAAGATCTGTTTATCACTAGAACTTGTACAGAGGCATGGTTTGAGCATTGCATCTTCTCAAGCAAGATATGTCAGATCACCAACTGACCCGGGCTATGGCCTGGGGGGATGGACGCTGAGCGCAAGGTCATAGGTTTGAGTACAGACCAGTGTCTATCCTGTTATTTTTTTTTATTCTTCTTTCTTTACATATATAAATATATGTAGCACCCCAGTGGGTTGCTAATCACTATAAACTGACATTTTGAGTATCTGCCTAAGGTTTGGAGCACTGAGGGTAAATTGAGTGCAGGCCCCTTTAATGCTTACAGCAGGGGCGGGATCAACCCAGCAGGATGATTGACAGCTTTGAAGAAAAGGTAGCTGTATTGGCTAACAGAGTGTGGGGTCAAGAGGTGAAGCAGGAAGAAGCATGTGGAAGAGAGAGAAAGAGAGAGCAGCAGCAGCATGGTGTCTGAGCTGAATGGAACTGAGGTGTGAAGAGAGTGACACAGAGAGAGTTCTAAATCTCCCCAGCTAATCTGCCAGCCGTCCCTGCTAGCAATAAAAGTGCAGGCTACTGAGTGGGACACAGTGGAAATAACTGCTAACAGCAGCAGCAGCAAGGTGCAAAGACACACAGAGCCCCATGTGCTCAGAGGAGACCCTGCAGAGCAAGACAGCATGCAGAGTGGAGGACACTGTAACAGCCTGTACCAGCAACATCCAATAAAGCGTGAGTCTGACTAGAACACCCCTGTGTAAAAGTGTGCTCCCCACTAGATCCAAGTTTGCACCACTCACCCCAACTCCAGTATTAACAGAGGAAAGAATCCACAGAGAACTCAGGCAAAAGATAGCTCCTGGCTATAGAAGTGTGTCCCTGTCAGACCCCCCAGCAGAGTATAACAGGACTGCCCTAAAAAGACTGTAACCTTTATAAAAGGATCTCTCAGTAGACTGTGATTGCAGAGACTTCATTTAACCCCTTCATGCTGGAAGCTGCTTTGAATGTGGGATTCAGCATTAACCAAGCCTTGTCTAAGGATTTGAGAACACCTAAATGAGTTGGCCTTGGACTGTTTTCAGTTAGCAAACCTATTGCAAGACTCTCAGCCACTGACCCCCAAATAAAGACTGTGCTTTACTGCTGACTGAGCCAACCTGAAGAGACTGTTACACATCATTTGATCTGCAGGATCATTACAAGGAATAGTGACTATTGAGTTGTATCTGGGTACCCAGTAGTAGGATGATATAGCAGAGTCTAGTTAATGTATACAGCTATTGCACATAATAGTAAGTGTATTGTGAAGAGAAGTTTGCATATATTGCAGGTAAACAGATTGTGTTACAAGAATTGAATTGTTCATCGGATTGGATATATTGTACTCTTCCACTAAAGATGTGTACAGAAGTGTGCAGTGCTTTGTTTGCTTGGTACCATAATTGCCGTTATTACTGAAGGTGATCATTTATACCCTCACCCAAGAGTCACAAAATAAACCGTTATAATTGTACCAACTTGTCCATTCATTGTGAGCAGAAAGACTCCTGACCGAATTGGAAAAGAAGAACTGAAGTAACCTCACAGTGTGAACTCCACCCACTTCAGGTAAACCCGGGCCACCACTGGCCTTGGGGGTGTCACATTTGGCGTCACGAACAGGATCGGACATGGAAGTGCATAAAGGCAACCCCACTGCAGATGACAAAGCCTTTAGGGAATTGTCTGTAACATTGGATGGACTCCTCAAAATGACTGCAGAGATGAGGAAGACCCTAGCCAACCAGAGAATAGAACAGACTGTATACAGAAACTGGGAATGGCGTTCAGTACGCAGAGTGAAGCACCAATCCAGATGGGACGTTACCCAGGAGATGGGAAGATGGGGGACTAATCAGTTTCATGCTCGAGGGAGGCCAATATGTTGGCAATGTAGACAAAGTGGTCATATTGAGAGGCATTGTCAACAGTCCTCAGGAAGACCATCACGAGGAGGACCACCCTGGGAAGGACGACCCAGAAATGCAGGCCCATCTGCAGTATTCCAGAGCCAAATGAGAGTGTCTGGGGTACATAATGCTGTGGCTGGTGAGCGAACCAACCCAAGAAGGATCTCTGGTCGTGTCGTGTGGTTCAGTGTACCACGTGGGTACGGGTTCATCAAGAGAACAGACACCAGACAAAGCGTGTATGTACATTTTACTGCCATTCAGAAAACCAACCGAAACTGGTTTCGGAGCCTGAGAAGTGGCGAAATGGTGGAATTTGAGTTGGCAAATGGAAAGAAAGGTATCAAGGCTGTACACGTGATCAGTCTAAATGGGGCTCAGGTGCAAGGCAACAGGCATGCTGCAGAGGGCAGCCAGCATTGGCGCTGTCCACCTTTCAGAGAGCATTCACGCTACTGCCAGCAAGATTACCATTACAGTAAAAGTAGAGAGGAACCAAGTGAAGTTCTGCTGGTTGAGGAAAGACCCCGGGGAGGTAACAAGATGCAACCGAAGCTGCAGGATGTAGTCAGATGGCAATTTCCCCCAGAACCAAGAGAACGGGAGGGCAGAAAAAGGATAGAGCACACTGGTTCCAGCACAGCCAACCCCAGACCAACAGATTCCAGTGCAACTCACCGAGAAAGAGCCATTGAAGCTGTGGGGCAACTAGTTGTGGCAGAGAGATCTAGAGCCTTGGAAACCAATAGCAAAGAGTCAGATGTATCAATGTCTGAGTGTAAGGCCCCGGAACAAACCCCTAGTGCAGCTAAGGAGAAGGTGACATGGCTCTTCCCAGAATTGCATGGGCCCGACGTTGAGTACCACACGATAAGCAAGGAGGAGGTCACCTTGTGGTTACAGCAGGCATCAAGAAAGAAAGAAAAAAGATCCAAAAGGAATTTCTACCAGCCAGAAGCACAAGGAATGTCTTGCCCGCCAGTTATGGGGATTGATGGTTCCCGTTGCCATTAGCTGTTGATGCGTGAGGACACGCACATGAAAAAGCGTGGGCGAATGTAGCACCCCAGTGGGTTGCTAATCACTATAAACTGACATTTTGAGTATCTGCCTAAGGTTTGGAGCACTGAGGGTAAATTGAGTGCAGGCCCCTTTAATGCTTACAGCAGGGGCGGGATCAACCCAGCAGGATGATTGACAGCTTTGAAGAAAAGGTAGCTGTATTGGCTAACAGAGTGTGGGGTCAAGAGGTGAAGCAGGAAGAAGCATGTGGAAGAGAGAGAAAGAGAGAGCAGCAGCAGCATGGTGTCTGAGCTGAATGGAACTGAGGTGTGAAGAGAGTGACACAGAGAGAGTTTTAAATCTCCCCAGCTAATCTGCCAGCCGTCCCTGCTAGCAATAAAAGTGCAGGCTACTGAGTGGGACACAGTGGAAATAACTGCTAACAGCAGCAGCAGCAAGGTGCAAAGACACACAGAGCCCCATGTGCTCAGAGGAGACCCTGCAGAGCAAGACAGCATGCAGAGTGGAGGACACTGTAACAGCCTGTACCAGCAACATCCAATAAAGCGTGAGTCTGACTAGAACACCCCTGTGTAAAAGTGTGCTCCCCACTAGATCCAAGTTTGCACCACTCACCCCAACTCCAGTATTAACAGAGGAAAGAATCCACAGAGAACTCAGGCAAAAGATAGCTCCTGGCTATAGAAGTGTGTCCCTGTCAGGCCCCCCAGCAGAGTATAACAGGACTGCCCTAAAAAGACTGTAACCTTTATAAAAGGATCTCTCAGTAGACTGTGATTGCAGAGACTTCATTTAACCCCTTCATGCTGGAAGCTGCTTTGAATGTGGGATTCAGCATTAACCAAGCCTTGTCTAAGGATTTGAGAACACCTAAATGAGTTGGCCTTGGACTGTTTTCAGTTAGCAAACCTATTGCAAGACTCTCAGCCACTGACCCCCAAATAAAGACTGTGCTTTACTGCTGACTGAGCCAACCTGAAGAGACTGTTACACATCATTTGATCTGCAGGATCATTACAAGGAATAGTGACTATTGAGTTGTATCTGGGTACCCAGTAGTAGGATGATATAGCAGAGTCTAGTTAATGTATACAGCTATTGCACATAATAGTAAGTGTATTGTGAAGAGAAGTTTGCATATATTGCAGGTAAACAGATTGTGTTACAAGAATTGAATTGTTCATCGGATTGGATATATTGTACTCTTCCACTAAAGATGTGTACAGAAGTGTGCAGTGCTTTGTTTGCTTGGTACCATAATTGCCGTTATTACTGAAGGTGATCATTTATACCCTCACCCAAGAGTCACAAAATAAACCGTTATAATTGTACCAACTTGTCCATTCATTGTGAGCAGAAAGACTCCTGACCGAATTGGAAAAGAAGAACTGAAGTAACCTCACAGTGTGAACTCCACCCACTTCAGGTAAACCCGGGCCACCACTGGCCTTGGGGGTGTCACATATATATCTCGCATATTCATGATTTAGGGTCTTGATGATTCTATTCAGTGTTTTTTTTTTAGTTGTTAGATGGAGAGGAGCAGAGAGCTGGCAGCCAGGGCTCTGCTACCTCCCTGACGCTGGCTCCGCCCACCACTCACAGTGAGCTCCGTGGCTGTGTCAGGAGCTCTTCCCGACAGGCAGCCAGCTTGGTCATGGTGACATATTGCCGGCCTGACAGCGATGCTTAACACTGGTGCATTGACAGGGTGACCACAAATAATAGAATACTATCAATTGATTTATACCAGCCTAAAGGGATTATTTTCTATTGTAATGTGTTAAAAAAAATTACCCTATGACTGGAAAGATCTGTTTATTACTGGAACTTGTACAGAGGCATGGTTTGAGCATTGCATCTTCTCAAGCAAGATATGTCAGATCGCCAACTGACCTGGGCTATGGCCTGGGGGGATGGACGCTGGGTCTGCTGAGCGCAAGGTCATAGGTTCGAGTACAGACCAGTGTCTATCCTGTTATTTTTTTTTATTCTTCTTTCTTTACATATATAAATATATATCTCGCATATTCATGATTTAGGGTCTTGATGATTCTATTCAGTGTTTTTTTTTTAGTTGTTAGATGGAGAGGAGCAGAGAGCTGGCAGCCAGGGCTCTGCTACCTCCCTGACGCTGGCTCCGCCCACCACTCACAGTGAGCTCCGTGGCTGTGTCAGGAGCTCTTCCCGACAGGCAGCCAGCTTGGTCATGGTGACATATTGCCTGCCTGACAGCGATGCTTAACACTGGTGCATTGACAGGGTGACCACAAATAATAGAATACTATCAATTGATTTATACCAGCCTAAAGGGATTATTTTCTATTGTAATGTGTTAAAAAAAATTACCCTATGACTGGAAAGATCTGTTTATCACTGGAACCATAGGCGAATCTAGAATTATGGTAATGGGTGGTCCCAAATCTAGACATAACAGCAGGGGGACCTTTGCGCGGCGTAGCCGCATGGCAAAAGGGGGCGTGGCCTCATTGGAAGGAGGCGTGGCATCACAAAAAGGGGTGTGGTATTACACTTTAGACCATACACAGTAATGCCCATTACACATTTTAGCAAACTCCGTAATACCCATTACACATAAAGCCACACGCCGTAATTCCAATTACACATAAGGCCACACACCATAATGCCCATTACACATTGTGGAACACATCATGATGCCCATTACATACTATATAACAAACCGTAATGCCCATTACATATTTTCCACATAAGTGCTGCTTACCTACGTGCTCATTGTGAGGGGGTTCTTGCTTGATGGCACTATAGTACCCATTGCACATGATGCCGCACACCATAGTACCCATTACACATGATGCCGCACACCATAGTACCCATTACACATGATGCCGTGCACCATAGTACCCATTACACATGATGCTGCACACATAATGTCCCTTACACATGATGCTGCACACATAATGCCCCTTACACATGATGCTGCACACCGTAATGCCCCTTACACATAAAGCCACACATTATGCGTAATGCCCACACATACCGCCACTTGTAGCGTCCCTTAAGCCATGCCCCCAAAAGTGCCACTTACTGTAAATTTTTATATGAGCCTTTGCTGCTGCTGCAGGGAGAGATGGAGAGCGGTGCAGCTGCTTCTATGGGGAGAGGAGCAGAGAGCAGCGCAGAGCACGCTCCCACTCCCCTCCTGGTGTCCCCTCTAGCCGAGTGGACATTTGAAATATTGTGCGCGCTGTTGTTGTGCGTGACGTCGGGGGAGCACGCCGGGCGCCGGCACCACATGACTAAAGGGGGGGGGGGTGGGCTGAGGTGAAAGCGGGGAGAAGAATTGGAGAGGAAGCTGCAGTTATTGACAGCTGGGCAGAGAGCAGGGGGCGGCCCGGCTGTATATGGTCCCAGGATCATGCAGGGACATTCCCAGGCTGGAATATGGTCCCAGGATCATGCAGGGACATTCCCAGGCTGACCCCTTATACACCAGCCTAGTCCCTGCATTTTCTAGTGTGAGGGGGAGAGACAACCACTCCCCTCTCCCTACCTCCCTTTAACCAACCAGCTATATCTTTGGAACCAACTGACCCATTTACATGAGACCAGTATCATATTGAAGAACTTTTGAGTTGGCTTCAAATGATTTTGGTCCCGTGAAACTGGGATGTTTGGTTCCAGAGAAATCTGCCCTCAAAGAACATAAACAGTCATGAAATTACATTTAAGAAATGAAAAAAAAAAAAAAAAACGGTTTAACCTCAATATCCCTGGAACCAATTAACCCATATGGATCCAGCCTGGTATCAGATGAAGGCCCAGCGATTTGGGTTCGACTGAGATCAACCTCGAGCTTCAGTGATGCCGAAGGGGGAACTGGCAGCCATTGAACTGGGTGGGGGTCGGAATTAGCGGGTCCCAAGTTAAACTATAGGGAAAACGTTCCAGGTTTGCCTGGCAGTATCTCCGGTTCCCAGAGGGCTAGAGACACGCGGCTGGGCTCGTTGGAAAGCCCCATCCCTCAGCTACAAAATGGGCTAATGGGTGGTCCTGTGCACCCCCGGACCACCCCCTAGATTCGCCTATGACTGGAACTTGTACAGAGGCATGGTTTGAGCATTGCATCTTCTCAAGCAAGATATGTCAGATCACCAACTGACCCGGGCTATGGCCTGGGGGGATGGACGCTGAGCGCAAGGTCATAGGTTTGAGTACAGACCAGTGTCTATCCTGTTATTTTTTTTTATTCTTCTTTCTTTACATATATAAATATATATCTCGCATATTCATGATTTAGGGTCTTGATGATTCTATTCAGTGTTTTTTTTTTAGTTGTTAGATGGAGAGGAGCAGAGAGCTGGCAGCCAGGGCTCTGCTACCTCCCTGACGCTGGCTCCGCCCACCACTCACAGTGAGCTCCGTGGCTGTGTCAGGAGCTCTTCCCGACAGGCAGCCAGCTTGGTCATGGTGACATATTGCCGGCCTGACAGCGATGCTTAACACTGGTGCATTGACAGGGTGACCACAAATAATAGAATACTATCAATTGATTTATACCAGCCTAAAGGGATTATTTTCTATTGTAATGTGTTAAAAAAAATTACCCTATGACTGGAAAGATCTGTTTATCACTGGAACTTGTACAGAGGCATGGTTTGAGCATTGCATCTTCTCAAGCAAGATATGTCAGATCACCAACTGACCCGGGCTATGGCCTGGGGGGATGGACGCTGAGCGCAAGGTCATAGGTTTGAGTACAGACCAGTGTCTATCCTGTTATTTTTTTTTATTCTTCTTTCTTTACATATATAAATATATATCTCGCATATTCATGATTTAGGGTCTTGATGATTCTATTCAGTGGTTTTTTTTTAGTTGTTAGATGGAGAGGAGCAGAGAGCTGGCAGCCAGGGCTCTGCTACCTCCCTGACGCTGGCTCCGCCCACCACTCACAGTGAGCTCCGTGGCTGTGTCAGGAGCTCTTCCCGACAGGCAGCCAGCTTGGTCATGGTGACATATTGCCTGCCTGACAGCGATGCTTAACACTGGTGCATTGACAGGGTGACCACAAATAATAGAATACTATCAATTGATTTATACCAGCCTAAAGGGATTATTTTCTATTGTAATGTGTTAAAAAAAATTACCCTATGACTGGAAAGATCTGTTTATCGCTGGAACTTGTACAAAGGCATGGTTTGAGCATTGCATCTTCTCAAGCAAGATATGTCAGATCACCAACTGACCTGGGCTATGGCCTGGGGGGATGGACGCTGGGTCTGCAGAGTGCAAGGTCATAGGTTTGAGTACAGACCAGTGTCTATCCTTGTTTTTTTTTTTCTTTTTCTTAACATATATAAATATATATCTCGCAATTTCATGATTAAAGGCCCCCATACATAGAGCCGACAGGACAAGTCGGACCCAATTCTCCTCCGAGCCGCCCGGCAGCTCCCTGGGAGTATCACATACGATTAGGACTTTGATGTGTCATTTTTTACATGTGATAAATCGCATGCGATTTATCACATGTAAAAAAAATGGGGCGGGGTGGCTGGGGAGGAAGCAGTGGGGCAGCAGCGTTACCAGATCAGTCGGGGCGGGCGGCGGTGACCATCAGTCTCCACTGTCCAGCGCTGTAGCGGGCGGGCAGCGGCGGCTATTACATCTTTAAAATAATGTGTCAAATGACTCTCCGGCTTTTGATTGGCTGAGATAGAGCACTCTCAGCCAATCAGCGGCCGCGGAGGGAGGCCACTGATTGGCTGAGCGTGCTCTATCTCAGCCAATCATTAGCCGGGCAGTCATTTGACATGTTATTTTAAAGTTGTAATTGCCGCCGCTGCCCGCCCGCTACATCGCTGGACAGTGGAGACTGATCTGGTAACGCTGCTGCCCCACTGCTTCCTCCCCAGCCGCCCACCCCCACTGCTCCTCACCGCTACGGCGCTGACTGTCACCGCCGCCCGCCCCGACTGATCTGACATCGTATGTCCCGCCGGTGCGACCCCTGGGGCCGGGTCCGATACGCACGGGACCACGCATCGGACCCGACCCCATGTCATGAAGAACCGATTTGGTCCGATTTTTCGGGCCGATTGATCGCAATCGGCTGAAATCGGTCCAAATTGGATCGATGTTTGCCCACCTTTAGTGTGTTGATGATTCTATTCAGTTTTTTTTTAGTTGAGCCCAGAGGAACACTCCTGGGCTAATTCTGAGCTGTGAGTAAAGCAGCAAAGAACATGTAAAGCTGGATACACACTGAACTATGTTGTGCTCGAACAACATACATATTAAGGGGCAATATAAGGAAGCCCCCTCTTTACCCCAAGGTTGGTGACCAAGACAAGAGGGCACCCACTTAAACTAGAGGAGAGGAGGTTTCCTACCATTATAAGGAAGGGGTTCTTTATGCTGAGGACAGTGAAGGTGCGGAACTCACTGTCAGGTGATGATGGCAGATACATTAAATATATTTAGGATCAGATTGGACAAGTACTTGATGGATAATAACATTCAGGGCTACAATCAGCAAGTTATGGTCTTGTGGTTGGATCAGCGGCTTAAATAAGGCCATATCCTACAAGCTAGTTATGCTGAAGACAGAACCAAAATGTACAATTCTGGGGGAAGTCACATCTAGGATTTAGCCCATTGAGTCTAGTTAAAGAGGTTGAACTTGATGGACACACATTTTTATTCGAACTTATCTACTATGTTACCACTGTACATGCTCCATGATAAAGGCATGATGTATTGGTACATCTATTATTTTACATCATGCCATTGTCTGCTGTGTTGTCCCTCTTGACGGGCAGAACATTAGAACAGACACGGTTTTATATTTTATGCATTGTTAATTCGATCTGGCCATCTACGTGGAATCTGCTGAAAATGTCACTCCAAGTGAGTGAGATTTGTAATATGTACAGAGATTTAGGTTTGATAGCAATGTGTACAAACGTAAATCCAAATTGCACTGTCAAAATAAAGCTGTCCAGCATGTGCTGGCTACATACAAACACAGTGTTAGCAGCCGCCATCCCGGATCCTCTCCTGTGGCTAACAGGTCCGGGACGGGTGGCGAGTGCAGTGCGCCGGGGGAGCGGCGGGGTCGTTGCAGAGCAACGCCCCGAGCTTCCGCCCTTTCACTTCCTCCTGCCGGGCGTCGGGGCGTTGCTCGGCAACGTTCCCGAACTTCCGCCCGGCAAGCGTTCCACGATGCGGCTGACGTCAGCGTCGGCAAAATTGAATAAATAGCCGGCATCTGCTGGGAACAGACGCCGGTTATAGCTCCTAGGACCCTGCATTGCTTTGTCCAAGAAGTGTTCCTGGTTCCTGATTCCCTTGACGTTGCTCCAGAGTTCCTGTCCCTGCTGCAGCTAAGTTCAAGTGGCTTGTTCTTCCTGCACACATCTTGCCTACTGTTATCCAGTACCATCTTGGGTATCTGCACTGTGGAGCTAGTCCCTTGCAGTGCAGGGAAGTTGGGAGAGAGATCGTGTTGTTTTTTGGTACCATCGGCTGAGCATTGTTGCTGTTATAATTTATCTTTCACCTTCATGCAGCAGGGGCCACTGCAGTCAAGACGTATGGGATAGTGTAGGTGTTCTGGAGGAGTAGCACTTTAAGTAAAACTTTCACGATACAGGCTCCTCCCTACTCTATCCCCCCCAGGACTCCAGTCTTAGAAAAAGTGCCGGAGGAGTAGGTCTCCTCGGACCTGTCTCCTGAGGGGGATTAGGTTTTTGTGGTGATATTCATTTATTTTTTGTCACTGAAGCTGAGGACAGGCAGACTCTACTGGACGGAGCCTGCCTGCTACGTGGATGCCTGGAGGGGTCTGGTTGACACTGCACGCAGTGTCCCTCCAGTACCCGACCACCGGGGCATCAGTTCCGGGGACCCGCCGCAGCTGCGTGCGGCTGGCGTTACGGGTCCACGGTCAGCGCCACACTCCAGGTCGGCGGCCGTACGTTAAAGGTGGCGGGGACCGGAGTAGCGCACCGGTTCATAGGAGAGCTGTTAGCCGCTGTATGCAGCGCGCTGGGGGAGCCTTCCGGTTGTGAGTATGAGCCGGCTTCTGTACAGGAGCCGCGCTATCTCTTAGTTAAAATTGCCGCGTTTGCTCCGTCTTCGCGCCGTAGCGGGGGGGCGGAGCTAGCGGTGACGTCAGACGCGAGCCTCAGTGTTAACTGGGCTGCCTGCAGAAGTTCTCCCTCTCACTCTCTCAGCTTGTCAGCGGTGGTGGCAGTGCCCGGACCCGGTTTTCTGCACCCCTGTTATTGCGCTCCTTCCCAGGACATCAGAGGCTGGTCTGTAAGTCAGCGGAGGGGATCACTCGCATACACACACATAATTGTTAGGGAAGAGGCTTCTCCCTTTCTTTCCCTTATCCCAGGGTTTGGTCTGTTAGGCTGGGTTCCTGGGTTTATTGGGGCTGTGTGTGTGTTTGTGGAGTGAGTATTGTTTGTCTCTGTGTTTGCTATTTTCTTTTGGAATGGCAGGAAGGTCGGCAGCCTCTAAGGCTGCTCAGAAGGTGTATACTTGCAAGAAGTGCAAGGAACACTTTACACAGCACATTAAGGGTGTTGCCTTGTGTAAGGTTTGTTATTCAGTTACAGCAGCCTGATAGGGCAGAGTCTTCTAGGGCTCAGCCAGCAGGTGATTTATTTCAATCTGTTTTGGCAGATTTAGCTGCTGAGTTATCTGCATCCCGTAAGGAAAGGGAGAGTTTGCAGTCTCAGATCAGCAAATTGTCTTCTTCAGAGCCGGCTTGGGCCAGGACTCTTATTCAGTCGGTAGACTCGTTAAGTCATGCTGTTGCTGGTCCTTCACAGCAGCAGGGTTTTCCAATGCCCCTTAAAAGAACCCTTGCGGCTGTTTATCAGTCAGAGGATTCTGATGAAGAGCAGTTGGAAGAAGGAGAGTTCCCTGTGGATCTGGACCCTGAGCCTCCTCTTCAGGAGTCGGGGGAGGATTCTCAGGGGGTGGAAGGCCTTATCAGGGCCGTAAAATCTATGCTTAACATTACGGAGGTGGAGGCTCTGGCTCAAACCTCTATTTTTGGTCGTACCACAAAGCAGGTGGTTAATTTTCCAGACTCAGCTGAACTAGATAGGCCGTTACTGGATATTTGGAAATCCCCATACAAGAAATTTCAATTGTCTAGGCGTATTAAATCTATGTACCCTTTTTCCGATTCTTCATGGGAGAACCCTCCGCCTGCTGATGTTTCTCTTTCTCGTCTCTCAAAGCGCACTACGCTACCAGTGCCAGGTGCCGTGACTTTGAAGGAAGCTCCGGATCGCCGTTTAGAGACTACGGTAAAATCCATTTACTCTATTTCGGGAGCACTTCTCAGACCAGCTTTGGCCTCGGCTTGGGTCAGCAAGGCTATGGAAAGTTGGGCCGGTGAGTTAGTTGAAGGAATTCAGTCCAACAGGCCCAGGTCGGAGCTTCTCCCTTTAGCGGAGTTTCTAAAGGATGCGTCCGCGTATTTAGGTGGGGCAGCCGCGGATATTACAGAGTTAGGGGCGAAAGTTTCTGCCCAGGCTGTTTTAGCCAGACGGTCTATCTGGTTGCGCTCATGGCATGCGGAGGCTGAAATAAAGAAGGCGGTGGAGGCATTACCCTTCACAGGGGACATGCTCTTTGGTCCTGAGCTGGATAGGCTTATCGCTCAGGCCACCGGTGGGAAGTCTGCTTTCCTTCCCTCTTCCGCTCCTCCGCCTAAACGGGTTTTTTCTGCTCCGTCCTTTCGGGCCTTTCGGGGTTCGTCCAGTTCAAGAAGAAGAGGCCGTGGGGGTTTCTCGTCCTTTCGAGGACATAGAGGTAGAGGAGGCAGGACTGCTTCCGCCTCCAATCCCGCTGTCGCCCGCCGAGCAGACCCCAAGCCCGACAAGCCTGTGGCATGACGGGCTCCCCGCCCATTTGGGGGATCCCACGGTGGGCGCAAGATTGTCTCTTTTTCTGCAAGCCTGGAAAACTCATTGCAGAGACAGTTGGGTGCTCCAGATTGTGGCTCTCGGCTACAAGTTGGAGTTTGTTTCCCACCCGCCAGAAAAATTCTTTACAATAGGGCTTCCTTTGTCTCCAGAGTCGCGGGAAGCTCTGACAGACTCTATTCAAAAGCTTCTGGTACAGGGGGTAGTGGTTCCGGTTCCCAAGGAACAGGAAGGGACGGGTTACTACTCCAGTGTGTTTGTAGTCCCGAAACCAGACGGTTCGGTTCGGCCGATCCTGAACCTAAAACATTTAAACAACTACGTCCAGTACCACAAGTTCAAAATGAAGTCCATTCATTCAGTAATAGCAAATTTGGAAAAGGGGGAATATCTTCTTTCTCTAGACATCAAGGATGCCTATTTACACATTCCCATTTGGGAACCACATCAGAGGTTTCTTCGTTTTGCAATTCGAAAGCTACATTTCCAGTTCAGGGCCCTTCCGTTCGGTCTGTCGTCCGCGCCAAGGGTATTCACCAAAGTTATGGCCTGCATGACATCAGTCCTTCGGACTCAGGGAGTGACGATAATTCCATATTTGGACGATCTTCTCTTGAAAGCTCCTTCTCCGGAGAAGCTGGAGAGGGATGCTTTGTTGACATGCCAATTCCTAGTTCAGAATGGATGGATTCTAAACTTCAAAAAGTCTCAACTACTACCGAAACAGAGACTTTTGTTCCTGGGTCTCATCTTTGACACCAGTTTGGAGAGAGTGTTTCTGCCAAGGGAGAAGGCGTTAACTCTTCAGAGGAGGGTCAGACAAGTTCTGCTCCCTCGCAGGGTATCTGTGCATCTGTGCACCAGACTACTGGGTCTGATGGTAGCTTCTTTCGAGGCTCTTCCCTATGGCAGATTCCACTCAAGAGCTTTTCAGTGGAGCATGTTGTCCCAATGGTCCGGGTCCCATCTACATCTGCACAGGACCATTGTTCTAAGCCAGGAGGCGCGAAGATCTCTCCACTGGTGGCTCATCATGGACAATTTGCTACAGGGACGCAGTTTCAGAACCTACACGTGGACTGTGGTCACGACAGACGCCAGCCTGCGGGGCTGGGGGGCCGTGACGCAGGGTCACACTTTCCAGGGTCGTTGGTCCGCCCAGGAGTCGAGTCTTTCGATCAATGTGCTGGAATTGAGAGCAATCAGGTGGGCCTTGTTTCAGGCTCACGACCTGCTTGTAGGAAAGATGGTGAGGATCCAGTCCGACTGTCACAGCCTCCCGGACCGCGGTGGTCACTTACCGGATCCGGGGGCGTGGGTGGTGCGGGCGCCCTCTCCGGGCTCAGCGGTGGCTGCGGCAGATCTGGGGCTGCGTGCGGGGCTGTCCGGGTCAGGGCACCGGAGTCCCAGCTCTCAGCAATGGTTTCCCGGCGGTGCCGAGGGAAACAGGAAGCAGGGCTCTGTCGGGCAGGCGGGTGCGCGCTCACTAGGGGCGCGCGCGCCGCTCTCATGCACTTTTAAAGGTACAGGCAGGAAATTAGGGGTTTTGCCTGCAGGGATAAAAGGAAGTCCCTGACAGGTAAACCCCGCCAGAGTATAGGCTCACACCTACTCCAGCGTTACTGTGCTTAAGTGCTTGTCTCCATTACTACTGTTATTGATCCGGCTTGTTACTGACGATTCTCCCGCTTAACCCCTTGTACTCCACTTGTGACATCTCCGTGTATGACCCCAGCTTGCTCTCGACTATCCCTCCGTCTCATCCCAGTGTACCGCAACCAGTGTATGACCCGGCTTGTCTTGGACCTCCTTTGCCTCTCCCCTGGGCTCCTAACTGACCGCATAGATACCGACCCGGCTAGACGACCGCTTCTCCATATCACCTACTCCCGGCCTTCAGCTCATAAAGGGAAACCTAATCAGAGGACCGCGACCGACGTGTCGAGTGCCGCAGAAGCCCAAATCCCAATTGGAGGGGTCACTGGCAGAAAACCCTCGGCACGGTTAGACTCCGCACCTCTGCATTAGGTCTAGCCAATTCCCGAGCTGAATAGGCGGGTAGTTCAGTAAAACTTGTGACACCGACAATGCGACGGCTGTCGCATACATAAACCGTCAGGGCGGAACCAGGAGTCGAGCAGCAATGAAGGAGGTTCGTCCCATTCTGGAATGGGCAGAGCTCTATGCACTCGATTTTTCAGCAATTTTCATTCCGGGGGTGGAAAATTGGGAAGCGGATTTCCTCAGCCGCCAGGTTTTCCATCCCGGGGAGTGGGCCCTCAACAAGGAGGTCTTCAGCATGATAACCAGGAGGTGGGGAACTCCTCAGATAGACCTCATGGCCTCCAAATTGAATCACCAACTTCCAGTGTACTGTGCCAGGTCTCTTGACCCTGCTGCAGTGGCGGTGGATGCTTTGGCAGTGCCGTGGGACTACGACCTCATCTATTTGTTCCCCCCGTTTCCCTTGATTCCAAGGGTACTCAAACGAGTGAAGCAGGAAGCCGCCACGGTCATTCTAGTGGCCCTGGATTGGCCAAGGAGATCGTGGTATTCAGTCCTTCAGAGCTTACTGATAGACAGGCCTTGGCGACTGCCTCTGAGGTCCGATCTGTTACAACAGGGTCCGTTCGTCTACCCAGACTTAGCTCGTCTTCGTTTGACGGCTTGGCTGTTGAGGCAGAGTTGCTCAAAAGAAGAGGTATGCCACAGTCGGTAATTCCTACAATGATCAGAGCAAGGAAGGAGGTTACTTCTTCTCATTATTATCGGATTTGGAGGGCATACGTGAGGTGGTGTGAATCTAGAGGTGCACCAAAGGCCGTATTTAATTTGGCCAGGTTCTTGGAATTCCTGCAGACAGGTTTGTCGGCTGGGTTGCGGTTGGCTTCTTTAAAAGTTCAGGTCGCGGCTCTCTCTGTTTTCTTTCACCGCCGTTTGGCCCTGATTCCGGAGGTTCAAACTTTTTTGAAGGGAGTGTTGCGTATCCAACCACCGTTTTCAGCTCCTACAGAGCCTTGGGATTTGTCCATTGTTTTGTCGTTTCTTAAATCTGACGTGTTTGAGCCGTTACAGTCTACAGATTTGAAATTTCTGACCTGGAAGACAGTCATGCTTTTGGCTTTGGCTTCGGCTCGTCGCGTTTCAGAGTTGGGGGCTTTGTCGTGCAAGCCACCTTTCCTGATTTTTCACAATGATAGGGCAGAGTTGCGTACTTCTAAAGGTTTTCTGCCTAAGGTGGTATCGTCTTTTCATGTAAATGAACCCATAGTGGTTCCAGTTCTCTCAGGGGAGGATTGTCTACTGGATGTAGTTCGGGCTCTGAGAATTTATGTTTCTCGTACGAAGTTTGTGCGAAAATCAGATTGTCTTTTTGTTTTGTACGATGCGGTCAAAAGGGGGTGGCCTGCATCGAAACAGACCTTGGCCAGGTGGATTTGTCTCACAATCCGTGAGGCATATCGTCATTGTAATCAGACGCTGCCGGGTACTGTCTCGGCTCATTCTACTAGGTCAGTGAGTACCTCTTGGGCTGTGGCCAGAGGGGTTCCTTTGACTTAGATTTGTAGAGCAGCCACCTGGGCCGGTGTGAACACTTTTGCACGTTTTTACAGATTTGACACTTTTGCTAGTACAGCAATGTCATTTGTGAAAGCGGTTTTGCAGGAGTCCCAGCGCTCTCCCGCCCGGGAGTAGTGCTTGGGTATTATCCCATACGTCTTGACTGCAGTGGCCCCTGCTGCATGAAGGTGAAATAAGGAATTTGGTACTCACCGATAATTCCCTTTCACCGAATCAGCAGGGGCCACTGCACGCCCTCCCGGGGCTAGTCCTCCTGCCATCCTGTTTTGGAGTCATTTTGATATTTTGGTTGGTTGAATGAGTTATAAGTGTTGGTTAAGTGGTGTCTAACTTAACCTTGGGCTTTTTCGGTTTTCTTTGTCCTTGCCGGAGGCTCCGGTCGCTCATCTCCTCTCGGACACAGTTTTTCTAAGACTGGAGTCCTGGGGGGGATAGAGTAGGGAGGAGCCTGTATCGTGAAAGTTTTACTTAAAGTGCTACTCCTCCAGAACACCTACACTATCCCATACGTCTTGACTGCAGTGGCCCCTGCTGATTCGGTGAAAGGGAATTATCGGTGAGTACCAAATTCCTTATTTATTCCATCATTTGTGCATTGTTGCCATTGTCGTTTATTATATACCATCAGTTGGGCATTGTTGCTGTTAACAATTACCTTATTACCATCTTCTCTGAATAGCAGCATTTACCATCATTTACGTTGTTATTACCACCGTGCATTATTGCATACTGTGTCCCATTTGAGGGGTTTTCTGGCCTACTTATTTTGGGAGTAGTTAGTCCTCCTATTGCCTTCTGGCCGTCTCCGTGGTTGTCCTTTCTCAAGACCTGGTGGCATCGGGGTTGGAGCTTACCTAACCAGCTCCTTCGAATGTGGCTGTTATAGGCGAAGCCTAGTTCTCGCACTGACCCACGGATTACGGTTCAGAGGCAACAGAGTTAGGGGGCAGGCTGGTGGATCTCCCTCTGGGTCTAACACACAGCAAATATTTACCCTGCATGCAAAAGCAATAAATGGATTTCCCCCCTAATATTGCAAGATGGCTTGTTCTAGATGTAAAATGACTTGCTATATTTTTCTGTGCTCCTGACGTCGGGATGTTTTGTTGCTAATCACACTCCTTCCAACATCCCCTAAGATTGGGTGTTTCAAAAAGGGCATTGCTTCACTCTAATGTTTCAAAATGTGTTTCCATATAAGAGATCTATCTGTATATATTTATCCTGCTTTAATGTTCTGCATTTTATAACAAGAACAGTGGCTTTATTCTAAAGGGCCCCCCTACACTAAGCCGATTTGGTCCGTTTCTGCCGGATTGGGCCATGAAATCAGACCAAAACGGCTGTGTGTGTCATGTCGTTGATTCCGATGCACAGTCCTGTGCACATTGGACACGGACCCTGTGGTTGCACTGGTGGGACATCAGATGTCTCGCAATCGGACCCATCAGTGGCACCCGCAATGTGTCGGGGGCGATCCTAGGTGTGTGCCAGCGGTAAAGTACCTAGCGTGGTCCGTCCGAGCAGCTTGTAGTGGCATTTTGCCTGGCGGTGGGGCGGGATGCGGCTGCTGAATATTTTAAGATGATTAGCAGAGAGAATTCTCTCAGCCAATCAGATGGGAGGCAGCTGATTGGCTGAGAGAATTCAAGTGAAGATGGGGAATGAACAGAAAGAATGGTTTTGCTGCACTTTTTTGAAGTGAATAAAATTCTAGATTTTAATAAACAACACACTTATATAAAATTTATTTACATGAATATAAGAAAAAAAGGTGCATATATAAAATTAATTTGTTACAAATGGTACTTTGAGTTTTCGCATACTGTGGGGCAGTAATTATAGCAGTATAGTCACCCGTCACTGGTTTTAAGGATTGAGTCCAATCTGTTATGGGACCAAAATGTTCAGGTTCTTTAACTGGATAGATTTTTCTCTCTTAGCACTTAGAGATTGTAAGGAGTCCTTTGCGGAAGTTAACGGCAAGGTGGCTTTCCTTTAGTGAGACGGCAGTAGGCTGTATGATGTCAGCAAGCTGAATATGCCTATCTCCTCCGATGCCAATGTTCCATAGGTATACTCCAATTTTTCAACAAATAAAGTGCAAGTGCGAGACTTAGCTGCAGGTCCTAGGACAGGTGACGTGGTGACCAAAAGGCAGTGGCTGCTTGCATCCTTAAACCAACGCGTTTCGCTGTGGTGTACACAGCTTTTTCAAGGTGTCTCACTTTGAAGATGGGGAATGGCTGGCTATGCGGACTAATTAGGATGCTAATTTGGACTGGAAACAAAGGGTGATATTTAATAGGATGAGAGATTCAGAAAGTGAGAGATTTGGTAAGAAATCTCCAGGTTTTTTTAAAGCGGCAATCATTTACACTTCTGCGAATGTCTGGCTTGGTGGATCAGAGAAGTCCAGTACCTTGAATTTCCCATTTCTAACCAGGGGACCAGCGAGTCAGCATATATTAACATGTTCAACTTCCCCAATTCCCTGATGGATCGCTGTTTGTATTTGAAGAACAAGGAATTGGGCCCGTGAATGCATATCTCGCTTTAGTCTCAGCCCTGGTAGAATTTTTTTTTGGCATGGGGTGTGAACATAAGGACGTCTATGAAGCCACAAATCCATAGCCTCTGATTGGTTCTTTTGGTCACACCCTCTTTCTGCTGCCATTCTGAATTTCAACACTCCTTTAGGGCTCATAAACATGATCATTGAAATAAGTTAAAAGCATAGTCCAAGCTCGGTTATGGGTCTTTGGTGTAATTAAGCATTAGAAGCACTTTTGTTAGAGCATGGCCAGGCTTCCCTGCAGCGCAGTGAGTAATACACTTAAATGATTGTTACTATATTATTTATATTATTAATAGCTCGTGTCTTACACAGCAGTAAACTCTCTGCAGGCCACGCTTGATACAAAGTGAATGCTTGGCAGTAAATGTGGATATACAATATCATTTGTTTATATTATTTTAAAAAATTATTTTACTATCGGCTGCAATATATGTTTTATATGCTTTAAGGCAGTGATTCTCAACCTCGGTC
This sequence comes from Crinia signifera, assembly GCF_055691185.1. NCBI lineage: Eukaryota > Metazoa > Chordata > Amphibia > Anura > Myobatrachidae > Crinia > Crinia signifera. The sequence continues at coordinate 233,662,251 of NC_139219.1, read as the reverse complement.
CTCAAGTACCCCCAACAGTGCACGTTTCCAGGTCACCCGGTAGGTGCACTCATTATTCACTGACACATTTAAAAAAACCACAGGTGGAGCTAATTATTTCACCTGTGATTCTGTGTGGAGATCTGGAAAACCTGCACTGTTGGGGGTCCTTGAGGACCGAGGTTGAGAACCAATGCTTTAAGAATATGAATTCATATCTTAAAAGTAATGTCTGTAATGTCTCCAGTTTATAGGCAGATAAGGATACAACTTAAACATAAATTGATAAACATAATGTCACATTAAATTTATTTTCAAGTTGTTCTTCACACAAATGAAACCTGTTCTTCTGGCTGATTGTTAGGGATTACTTGGCACAGTGTTTGGCTTTCTATGTACTGTATTGGGGCATTAACAACTGAATTTGCTTGGTGTTAATTTAGACAATTTTTGGTACTTGTGTAGTTTCACGGCACCCGATATATCGGATGCGATATCGGCCGATATATCGATGCGATCCAAAGCGATTTTTTTACCTGTTCATAACCCCACTATCCACTTAGCATGGAGTTGAGTTTATATAGTGTGGTGAGTGCAGTAATCCGCTTCCCCTCGCTGCGCTCGCCACACTATATAAAATCAACTCCATGAGTAAGGATAGTAGGGTTATGAACAGGTAAAAAATCGCATAGGATTGCATCAATATATCGGCTGATATTGCATCCGATATATCGGCCGATATTGCATCTGATATATCGGGCACCGTGAAACTATAAAAGTACCCAATTTTCAATCTAAAAAAATATGTTAGAAATAGTGTGTACATACATCGCCATGCAACAAGGTTGTAACTTAAGTATGCGGTACTGATAATCATATGACAAGTGAAGACATTGTGCAATGCTAGTTTTTAAGCTTGTTATGAGCAGGTGTAGTTGGAATACAGGGCCCGATTCACACCTGCTGACACGGCTGTGAATTCTTAGCATGTGCGTATTTTCCTATACTGCGAATGCTCCACGTTTGCACCAAATCTTTGTAACGAATGCCTTTGCAAACATGCACGCATGGCAGCCAATGAGAAATGTTGTGGATGGGTGTGGCTTCACAGTTCTGCAGAAGGGGGCGTGAGGGTGGGCGTGTAGTGGCTTGTGGCGGCACACATGCAAGTGGCGGTTTCTCACACATACACATTCATGTGCTCCTGCTTTAACACAAACCCTTTGCTCACCCCCACTGCACGGCTATAGTCCCCACGACACTGCGAATGGATGTTTTGAAAAACATCCATTCGCAGACATACGTGCGGGCCGGATATCATTCAATGGTCGCCGACCATCGATTGATTTCTGTGTTGCTCGCAAATCTAAGTCAGTCTCTACTTTGATCTGAAATGTCCTACTCAGAGAACTGGGTGAGCAGATGAAATCCAGTGATGTAAGCCGCCCTCCCCAGAAGCACATCCCTGGGCGCACTCAGCATTTTTGCCAGTACGCGAATGCCCCCCACCTGCAGGCACCACAAGACTAAAAGTGAGTCTCCTAAGGCGCCTGCATATAAGTCCTGCTCAGAGCTTCAACATCGTGCGAACACATGGGGAACGTTCGAATATAAGAATGAGGGGACAGTGTGCAACAATGGTACACTGAGCAAAGCACACCTCATCTATGTGTGCTCAAAAAAACCTGTATATTAGGGATAACCAGGCTTCTGTGTGAAAGGTTGATTATGGTAGGAACACTGCGCTTACCTATGTTTTATCAGTATGAGGCCTGGCGCTGCTCAGCCTTAGGGTGTCCCGGGCCCTTTTGGTTCAATGTTAATTTGCTGGGTGGGCGAAATCGCTGCCAGTGGGTGCACCAACTGGACACAACTGGGTCGACATTCGGGTAAAAAACCTGTGAAAACCCCCATGTCAACCTTTTGACTGTGGACCTAGACCATGTCGACCTAATGCTTGTGTTGACCTAATGACCTGTCGACCTAGACCCATGTCGACCTAATAGTGTCGACCCAATGCTTGTCGACCGACTTCTTGTAGACAAAATGATCCATACCCGGTAGGACAAAGCTCTTACCCCCTTTCACACAGCACATTTAACCCTGGAATTTACTGGGTCGACCCCCTTCACACAGAATTTTGCTGGATGGATGAAAGCACTGCCAGTGGGTGCACCAAGTACGTCTTTCTGTGTCCCTTTTGTGAGTAACTCTGATTCGCTATGCTTGCCATGCTTTGGGCACGGTGCCTCACTATGCTCGGCACACTATTTTATTCTCGCACCACGCCCTGGTGGATGTTAGGGCATTAAATACCGCCTGTCGGCACACGTCGGCTCAAAAAAAAAAAAACAGTCAAAAACCCCATGTCGACTTATTGACTGTCGACCTCCTAGACCATGACAAAGTAAAGCCATGTCGACCTAGACCTACGTCTACCTTTGTAAAGAGAAGTTACCAATATATCCCCTTAGCGCTGGTTGTGAATAAGGTTCTTTGCCTCTTATTGGTTGCCCAAAAGAAAAACAGAGAAAAAAGCACAATAGTGTATTACAGTTTCAAATGTAAAATAGCTTATTTAATATATGGTGATCTTTCTGACTCGTACCCTTTTGATATGTCTACTAACTTGAAGACATTAACGTTTCATAGGGGAGCGTCACGTCACTGATACGTCAGATGTGTATCTTGCCCATAGAAGAAAAAATACTGGATTGTGCAATACAGCTTTTTATTGTAAAAACATGGACATAAAATGAAACAAATAGCAAGGTGGACTCTCACCAGGTCGTGTGGTCCACACACAAAGATGTAGACTACAGCACAGATGTTAAATGTGGAGGGTCCCAGGCGTCCCTGATTGTCTCCCAGGTTCCAGTACCACCAAGCCGTTACCTCCAACCGCCAACGCGTTTAGAAACAAATCGGTTTCTTTATCAAGGCATATGGAGTCCATTACACAATACCTGTATTTATACCCCCATCAAACATTACCTATTGCCAGACATGGATTTTCTACCAGCTAGACATCCTATACTATCAGTAAGGAAGTGCACATGTTCCGTTTCACATCTTTTCCTGGACCCGCGGTAAAAAGCCGTTACTTCCGGGTTTCCGGCTAAGCTGAGACCGGAAGTTGCGTTTGCGTTCCATCTCGCGCCCTTCCGGTTCCGCAAAGCGTTCCATTTGCCGGGATCTTTTATCGGAAATATCAATTCCATCCTTTGAGTTATGTCAATGAGGTTAATTGCGTACCAAGTTCCGCTCCGCCATTTTGGAGATGGAATGTGAAAGTTAATTTCTCATTTAAGGTGTATTTTGTGGAAAAACAATATAAAACGATATAAAAGGGGAGGTATTAGTGTACAATTCATGAAATATATAAGATAAATAAAAATCCATTGAAAATGTTAAAAACATTAAGAAAGATAAAATCCCAATAACCAACTAGAATTGTTATAAAGTGCAGAAAGTGGAGTCTTATATTAAAAAATATAAGGTGCAAAAGACTAAAAAGAGGATTAATTACATGAACCATTTGAGCTCCAAATCTTTGTTCAAGCCATCTGGCAATGCTGAGCTGATGTCCCCTCCTCTCCTATTTAGTTCCACTTTTTTCAATATATAGAAATTTTTTATACAGGTTACATCACAGTTATGGACTAGTTTAAAATGGGAAGAAAGTGCATGTGCATCTAAGCCTTTTTTAATATTGCGGACATGCTCACCAATTCTTACTTTAAAAGCTCTACTAGTACGTCCTATATAGAATTTGGTACATGTACACTCTGACAGAATGGCATGTTAAAAACTCTTTGATTGTGTGTTTTTTCCATTAATGATTAGTTCAGTGATTTTGGAGCCGAAGGTATTTTTTACATTCTTACAACCAATACAGGCTCCGCATCTGTAGAAACTCACTGAACTAATGGTGGATTTTTTAGGGGAAATAGGATGAAGGCTTTTCACCAGTTTTGTTTTTATAATAGGCGCTCTTCTAAAAACACACTTTGGATTGGCAGGAATCTCTGCCTATGATGGGGTCTTTTTTTAGTATGTCCCAATGTTTACCGATTATTTTCTTTACTTCTTTATGTTGTGATGAGAAGTCGGTAGTAAAGGACCATTTGAAGTTGTCATTTCTTTTCCGCTGGTCATCTTTCTACGTCTACCTTTCCCCATGTCGACCTAATAGTGTTGACACAATGCTTGTCGACCATCACATTGTAGACCAAATGACCGTATCCTGTTCTACCTGGGGGTTTTCTGTCTGAAAGTGGTAATTGGTGACTAAAGATTGCCATATTTCCATTGAACCCAATTGTGGTAAATATACCATCTGTGTCATAGGTCACACCCCTGCTGCAGCACACAGTGGGGGAAATTTACTAAGATGTGTATTCTACTTCACATGCGATGTTGCTATGGGCAACCAATCGGATCCTGTCTACTATCTTCTAGAAGGTGTTACATAAATAAGAAGTAGAATACACATCTTAGTAAATTTCCCCCAGTAGGTGAGTTGGATGGTCAAATAATTTCTATTATTTGTCAATACGTACCCATCTTTTTAGCATATACAATATATTAAAAGCTATGTTTTAAAATTCACACATTACCATTTGTCAAAGTGTGCCCCAAAAACCTTGTTGTTCACCCTTCTCTCTTGTCACACAGTGACCTCCACCTTTTCAGTTGCAACGCTGAACCCCCCCCCTTTTTTTGGGAGCACCACCAACCACAGACCACCTCAGGATTTGCCAATGGTGGTAATTATGTTGGTCTAATCTATTAATTTTGGTACGTGAATACCAACCCATTTTCATTTTCCAGTGCCACTCCCGACCCATATTGTACCTAAAGGGATGTTCTAACATCCGCAGCCCAGCTCCGCCCCCCCTTTGCCTACATAATCATTGCATATGCTCTAACATATGCGATAATTATGGCAAAGGACAGCTCTTGCGTTAAGAGCTGTCCTTTGTGGTGGGAGACAGCGGGTCCCACCGGCTCCCCCCTCCCTCCCTTACCCGGCGCTGCTGCGCCAGGCTCTCCTCCTCACTGCACCTGGAAAAGGATAACAGTGCAGGGAGGAGGAGGTCACAGGTCCGGGCAACACAGCTCTGTGCTGCCCGAACACAGGTGAGAGGGGGTCAATGCGGGCGTCAGTGCAGGGTGGCGGTGGGTCAGTGTGGGGCGGGTCATGGTAGAAGCCCATAGGCTTCTATGGGGCATCGCCAGATTTTTCCCAAAATGCAGTAAAAACCCTGATAACGGGGGTTTTACCGCATTTTTAGTTTAGAGAATCTCCCCCATTGTACGCTCTTGACAAAGCAATGCACTGCGGCCCATACTTAAGTAAAAAAAAAAATCATAACTTCTTGTTGTGTCTCTCCACCTGCTATCAGGTATCCAGCAATTACCATGCTTACAACCATGACTGTATTGGGCTGCAGTCCGAAAGAGAATGTTTCCCAGCAGCCTCTGATTTTGTGTAATTTACAATACAAGCAATAGAGCAGCAATCTCTACTAGCCTCACAAGAATCTCGAGTCACCAGCAAACCCCTGCTCAAAGGCTCCTAGAATGGTCGGGTCCAGTGGTGGTTTTTACCTATGGGCTGCAGCCCCTCCAGGTAAAATCAGTAGTAGTGAAGCCAGATACAGTCATTAATACCCCTTTCACACAACAAATGCAGAGACAAACCCGGAATTACATTCCCGGGACAAGCAGGGACAACCCGGGTCGGTACCTTTCATGCCAAACCCATGTTGACCCTGCATTTCTATCAGAATATCATTGAAAATGGCCTTTTTTAGGCCCACATTACATTATTGATTATTACTAATTAAGACACAAAACATTTATAGTGTTTTAGCCTTTTTTTACTTGTGTAAAACAAATGAAAAGGCATATAAAAGTATAAAACTTTGCCTAATTCTAGGTACAAAAGTACAACATAAATATAATGGCACATTAGTACTAGAGATGTGCGGCGGCCACTTTTTCGGGTTTTGGATCTGGATCTCCCTTCGTGTTTTGGATCTGGATTGGTTTTGGCAAAACCACCCTTGTGGGTTTTGGTTTTGGATCTGGATTTTTATGAAAAAATGCTAAAAATGGCTAAAATAACAGAATTTGGGCCTGTTTTTGCCCCTAAAGTATTATTGACCTCAATAACATTAGTTTCCACTCATTTCTAGTCAATTTTGATCACTTCACAGCTTACAAAATTGTTTTCATTTACTGTAGTTGGGCCAAAAGGGTATACCGAGGTAGCTGGATGACTAAGCTAAGCGACAGCAGCCGGCATCACATACATGTGGACCTTACACTTCCAACCTGGCAGAGCGGCACTGCAGGGGCAGACAGGGTGGCAGTTTAATAAACTATCCCAAAAAAAGAGAAATGCTCCAAAGAGCAAATACAAAGAGGTATCGGCCTTGTCATGACTGGTGGTAGAAGCTTCAGCACTTCTATCAGGTTGCTGATCTCCCACTATTTCCTCCTCCATCATCCTCCAAAAATGTGTTTTTATTTTATTTATTACTTTTATTATTTTTCTTACTTTACACTGGACACAGCCTCTGGACACAGCTCTTGTACACTGGACACAGCCGTCACACTGGACACAGCCCCTGGACAATGGACACAGCCGTCACACTGGACACAGCCCCTGGACACAGCTCCTGTACACTGGACATAGCCTTCACACTGGACACTGCCCCTGGACACTGGACACAGCCCGTCACCCTGGACACAGCCCTGGACAGTGGACACAGCCTCTGGACACCACCCCGGGACACAGCTCCTGTACACTGGACACAGCCGTCACACTGGACACTGCACCTGGACACAGCCCCTGGACACAGCTCCTGTACACAGCTCCTGTATACTGGACACAACCCCTGTACACTGGACACAACCCCTGTACACAGCCCCTGTACACTGGACACAGCCCCTGTCACACTGGACACTGGATATATGTAGTCACACTGGACAATGGATATATGTCGTCACACTGGACACAGGATATATGTCGTCACACTGGACACAGGATATATGTCGTCACACTGGACACAGGATATATGTCGTCACACTGGACACAGGATATATGTCGTCACACTGGACACAGGATATATGTCGTCACACTGGACACTGGATATATGTCGTCACAGTGGACACAGGATATATGTCGTCACACTGGACAATGGATATATGTCACGCTGGACACAGGATATATGTCGTCACACTGGACACAGGATATATGTCGTCACACTGGACACAGGATATGTCGTCAGTCGTCACACAGGACAGGACACAGGATATATGTTGTGAGTGACTCGTGACACTGGACAATGGATAAGATATAGGCCGTCACACTGGACACAGCCCCTTGTATTACTGCAGCCCCTGTACACAGTGTACTACTCAGCAGCACTGCAGCCCCTGCGTGTGAGCACTGCAGCACTGAGTTAGTTAAATAAAAAAACAACACAGGGTTCAGGGCTAAATAAATCACAACACAGGGCTTAGGGCTAAATAAATCACAATAGGGCACAGGCCACAGGACAGCCCCTGGACAGTGGACACTGCAGCCCCTGCGTGTGAGCACTGCAGCACCTAGTTAGTTAAATCACACTACAGGGCTCAGGCCTATAAACAGTCACTGACTCTCAAGTCTACAACACAGGGCAGTGAGGGCACAGGGCAGGTCACGGAGCACAGCACAGGGCAGTGAGGGCACAGGGCAGGTCACGGAGCACAGGGCAGTGAGGGCACAGGGCAGGTCACGGAGCACAGCACAGGGCAGTGAGGGCACAGGGCAGGTCACGGAGCACAGCACAGGGCAGTGAGGGCACAGGGCAGGTCACGGAGCACAGCACGGAGCACATGGCACGGAGCACAGCACAGGGCAGGTCACGGAGCACATGGCACAGAGCACAGCACGGAGCACACGGAGCTTCCCAACCACCCTCTTCCCTCTCCAAGATTGGAGTGAAGATGGCGGGGCGCGCGTGCATCTTTTATAAGATCCCGCTCCCGCGAGAATCCGACAGCGCGATGATGACGTTCGGCCTCGTTATTGGTCCGGAATTCAGGCGGGAACTCCCGAGCCGGCTCGGATCCCCGATATTCGGATCTGTCGGATCTCGGGGATCCGGACCCGCTCATCTCTAATTAGTACACATATTTATTTGCAGTTTATATAGCGCAGCAGATTCCGTTGCGTTTCACAATAGTAGACAGTGATAAAACAAACTGAGGAACAGACAGACTTGGGGGTTAGAGGACCCTGCTGCAAGCTTACAATCTATAGGGATATAGGAGGGAAACACAAGGACAGGCATCAGTAATAGCATAGCAGTTCCACCAAGTTACAAGTCCAGAAGGGAAGCTATATAATACATAAGTGCCTCAGAGGGTTATGTGTGTAGAACTTAAATATGATAGGCTTGCCTGAAGAGGTGAGTTTTCAGGGAATGCTTGAAAGTTTGGAGGCTAGCGGAGAGTCTTATTGTGCGTGGAAGGGCATTCCATAGGATGGGAGCAGCCCGATGAAAGTTCTGTAATAGTGAATGGGAGCTAGTGATCCATTCAGAAGAGAGACGCAAATCTTCTGCAGAGCGGAGTGGTCGAGATGGGAGATATTTTGTGAGAAGTAGAGATATATGCTGGTGCAGTATGGTTAATAGCTTTATATGCTAGTAGAAGTGTTTTATATTGAATACGAGGGACTGGCAGAGTGGATCAGCAGACGATGAGCGTCTTGCAAGGAAGATCAGCCTCGCAGCAGCGTTTAAAATGTAGTGGGGAGAGTCTGTTCTTGGGAAGACCAGTTAGGAGACTATTGCAATAATCAATGCGGGATAAAATTAGGGCATGGATAAGAGATTTGGTAGTGTCTTGTGTGAGATAGGGTCGTATTTTGGATATGTTTTTTAGATGCATGTGGCATGATTTGGAGACAGATTGAATGTGGGGAACAAAGGACAGGTCAGAGTCGAGGGTGACCCCTAAGCAAGAAGCTTGTGGCATAGGGTTGATTGTCGAGTTGTCAACAGTGATGGACATATCAGGATGGTAACTGTTCTTAATTGGCGGGAATATAAGTAATTCTGTTTTGGAAATATTGAGTTTGAGTTATATCACATATCAAACATCCCCCCACCCCCACCCCCCATTACACATATCAAACATCCCCCCACCCCCGCCCCCATTACACATATCAAACATCCCCCCATTACACATATCAAACATCCCCCCACCCCCCATTATACATATCAAACATCCCCCCACCCATGCCCCCAACCCCTAAACATGAACATTTTGACCTTCTAAAACAGGCCATTATTTTTGTAAACTTTAGTGAAAAGTGCAAGGCAAACACCGACCACTGTAAACAACTAACCTGCTAAATGCACAGGCATATAAAGTGCAGCATATAAATAAAAAAATAACACCCTAAAAACCCAACCCCCCCCCCCCGCCCCCTAAAAACAGCCATAAAATTAAAAACTGCCTATTGCAATTGCCTGTATACAGGGTATTCAGGTGAGGGTGGTGGCGGGTTAGGAGGGTCTGGAATACGGGGGGTAGCTATGCTCAGGGGCAGTAGGGCCTTGGTTAGCTGGGTGCGTGTTGTTACCCACAAAGCGAAGCAGGATGTGTTCCAGGAACTGGAATTGATGGTCTTGGTAGCCCATTATCTGCGCTATGAAGGTCTGCTGCAGCTCTCTTTCTTCCTCTATGAAACGGAGTTGCTGGGCATCCTCCTGTCGCTGCATGTTGTTGTCCATATCGCGCAGTTCTTCACAGAGCACCCTGGTCATTTCCCATGCTGCGAGCTGGGGAACTGTAAAAGAGTAAAAGAAGGAGAAAAAGGCATAAGAAAAAGCAGTGGTGTGATCGTATGTGTCTGTGGGCTCCTCCCATCTACACTTGATACACTCTGCGACACCAAACTTTGCGGCGGATGGTTATGGTGGCGTAAAGTGCAGCATTATGGTGTATTGGAATGCAAGTGCTTAGGACATTAAAGCAAGGATACTCACTATTGGTGCGCATCACAGGGAGAGCTTTCTGGGGTGTCGCTTTGGGTGTTGCGGGCACATCACTCTCATGGATGGTGTCAGCATCTACACTGGTGCCGGATATGCTGTCATCTGCGTGGTTAATGGAGGAGTTTAAATCGGGTTCATCTGTGAGTAGGATCGGTGATGTTGGGCCAGATTGGGTTCTGTCCATCGACTGATTGACGTCATCATCAACCACTGTTGAGAGAGTGGCCAAGCTTAAGGATGACAGGCTGATGGGGTCACTCAGCGCAGTGTTTCCGAAACATTCTGTACACAGCTCATAAAAGATCCAATCTTTCATTGCAGCCCCGCTCTTATTCCGATTGCGGTCATGTATGCGGTTGAATTGTTTCTTCAGCCCCTTCAGCTTGTTCACCACTTGCTGCTGGCTGCGGACGAAGCCCCGAGAAGCCAGGACCTTGGCAATGTTGTGGTATATCTGGGCATCCTTCACAGTGCCTGTAATCTGGCGCCGGATCTCCTCTTCCCCTCTAATGCTTAATAGCTCCCTCACCTCATCGTTTGTCCAAGACATGGCAGCCACACTTGCAGGGGTTAAAACCCACTTTTGCCAACTTGCAGGGGTTAAAACGCACTTTTGCCCACAGCACATGCACTCTGTATCTCCCTGCACGCTGTATGCTGCCTCTGGGCGTGTCTGTGAGCGTCCAGCACAACAGGAAGTTGCCCTGCTAGCAAATCAGCGTTAGCTGACATCAGCAGAGGCAACACGGGAAGGAGGGACATGTCCCCGCACCTTTCACACCAGGCAGTAGTCCGGGAAGGACCCGGGAGCAAACCTGCTACCTAGCAGGGTTGGATTCCCAGCAAATTAGCCCGGTATTTTGTCCCGGGAACCTTTCACACCAGCGCTAGTACCGGGTTGTTCCCGGACTTAACCCGGGAATTTAGGCTGGTGTGAAAGGGGTATAAGACTGCACTGGCCTCACTGTGACTGGCAGTGACTTCCTATTGGAAGTCCGACCTGCCAGTCACCAAGGTAGTCCCATTGGGAGGTGGTCACTCTCTCTGGGCTGCCTCTCAGGTCCCGATGCCTGTCATCTGTAATATACAGGCACTGGCACCGTGATTCCCCTTTTAAGGGCTGTTGCTGAAGCAGGCCATAGAATCTGGCCGCATGCGCAGTACAGAGGTTTGTACTGTGCATGAGCCAGACCCGGTGCCTGTCATCATAGTACAGGCGTTGGGAACGCAGCGCCTGAGGCGAGGACCAGGAGGAGCAGCGACGGCGGCTGCAGCAGGGGGGTGCCTGCATTGTGGCCAGCGGCAGCCCCTCTCCTGCCAAAAGGTACAAGCTGCCACTGATGGGGTCCTAGGGCAACTACCCAGTAAGCAGGGCTTAAAGTGAGGGGGAACGGGGTGGAACTGAGTTCCACCACCTCAAATGGTGAGGTTGAACATTTTAACCTCCACATTGGCTCTGCACAGTAATTCTCACAGCAAAGCATTCTAGTCTGCAGGGGGATGCCAAATAACCTACCTCTGGCCCTGTCTCTAACCAATGGGGGGAGGAGAGGGGATGTAATTAGGTGGCATAGATAAATGAGTTCCCCCACCTCTGCATGACCACTTTATGCCCTGCCAGTAAGCCCATGTTTTACAACGGCCCTGATCCATCCCATGTGCTGAAGGTGACTGGCTACCAGTGTCTTTCCCCCTGTCATCCACCAATCACAGCAGCAGCAGACGAATAATTATAATAAAAAAAAAAAACAGGGAAAAAAAACCCAGTGGAAAACAATGAGGAAACATCGGGGGAGAAGCCTAGCGATGTTGAAGAAGCTTTGGATCCTCACCATTGCAGAATTGAAAATTGACCATCGGAATCATTTGACCGATGATTCCGATGAAACATCGAATGATTCCCACCCCTAGGAAGCAGCATTGCGCTACACCCAGCTAGTGTAGAAACATTTCTCTATTCACCGCGCCCTCCATGCCCCAGCAGCCAGCTATCAGCGAGCGCTCTCCCTGTGACTGTACCAGCTGCACCACGTCATCTACTCTAGTGTCGTCACCGAGATTGGGCGTAATCCGATCCTGCCCTGGTTCTCAAGCCGGGCGCGCTCCCGCTGTCTGTGCTGCTGGCGGGGGCGCGCATCACGAAGGGACCTGACACGGCCGGGGCCGGACTCACAGCGGGGGAGTCACCGCCAAACCGTCTCCTTCCCAGTGCGGCGGCCATGCCAGCGTAGGGAGAGAGCAGCCGCCGCCGCCCGGCTATGGATTCCTGGAGGGACTGCTTCCTGGTCCGCTGGGTCTGGCAGCAGCTGGTACGTAGCTCTTGTCATCATCTGCTCACCGCAGCACACCGACTGATCCTGGGCAGCATGGCAGGAAACACCGGGGACCTCTTTAGGCCTCAATCTCAGTTTGTTGAGAACTTTTCCCTCCCCTGTTTGTCCTTTATTCGCCTGCCCAATTGGCTGCTGGGCGGCGGGGGGGATGCTGCACGGTGTGCTACCTGACAGGGGAGAAAGATTTTGTGGAGTTGCACAACTTTGTGTAACAATGTGATATCTGCATGTTGTGATCCACATTGAGACTGTGATGTGCCCACATCATTTACAGTGCAGGGTATTAAACATATGATATAAGCAGTCAGCAGCAGAATGTAGCAGTTCCTATGAGACACCCCGAATATCTGCTGTTCCTGTCACTGCTTACACACATTGGGCTGTTGATTGGAAATGCTGTCCCCTCTTTTCTTTATATTTTCATATATTCATGCATATACTGTACACTCATATAATTGGCATATGCGTCTAATAATTATTTGACCACTTGTATAATTGGGTTATGTTTAAAACTATTATGAGGGTTTATAAAACAAAACTTACCATGTTTACTTTTTCTGTGTATGCCCTACCATCGATGTATGCTTTTTATATCATGGTTTTTAAGGATATACCAGACAGGTGTGATTTTGTGTGTTTTATTCGATGGTTTGATTATTTTTATTGTTTAATCACGGTTTCCAATTGTAAAGTGCAACGGAATATGATGTAATATAATTAAAGCAGAGGTGGATCTACGATTGGTGAAGCAGGTTCACTACACCAGGGCTCCTGAGGACTAAGGGGCCCACTGCTGCTCCTGTCACCCACTACCATGTTGCATATTTGTGAATTTAGGTTGGGGTGAATGAGGGGGCCCCTAATTATATTTTTGCACCTGGGCCCACAGCAAACAAAATCCGACACTGGTTTGGAGGGTTATATTTTTACACTTTGCCGGCTTTAAATTAGGTGATAAAATAGAGAGTGCTAAAGTACCAGCCAATCCTCTCCAAACTCTCATGTTACAGGCTGTGTTTGAAAATTGATAGGTAGGAGCTGATTGGTTGGTTGTTTATCACTCTCCATTTTTTTCACTTTTCAAGGCTTAGTACATCTTGCACTAAATTTGGTACTCCCGGCACCCTTCTGGTCCAGATAAAGTGTATCCATGCTGGGTACTCGCTGGCCCGGTATATTTATGGTCTACCCTAGTGTGTATCAGCTATATGTCTGTTAACAATGTTGTTCATAGACTTATTGCATCAGCTGTGTAGCACAGCTGATGGTTGATAAATCTGAAGAAATATTGTCACATTACACTCACTGCACAAGCTGATAATGATTGACAGCATGTCTGGCTGCGGTGTCAGTCACGTTTGATCTGGCAGTGTGTATGCAGAACACACTGATTGGACAGTATGCAGGCTATACAGTATCTTTGTGTGTGTGCAGCCTTAAATAGTTCTTCAGTCAATTTGATTTAACCATCTGTGTTGAGCCATGGCTAGACTGAAAACCTGGACTGTTGAGGTGCTTTGAGGACCATGCTTGGAAATCTCTGAATTATCTTGTATGCATAGGCTTATGTTTTGTTATTTGAATGCCATTATCTGTATAATGACATCTATGCTTTGTCTGATTTTGCCTGTTTCCTATTATGCAGTAGCTCCATAACAAGGGAGCAAAGTGTAATGTCACCTGATACTTCCTGCCCTTGGAGAATGTAAATTTGTACATTAATTGCATAATTCTGTTTTCCTGTGGGGTTTTTGTTTGTTTGTTTTAATTGTATATGGATTCCTCTTTTAAGCATTTTGCTTCCTTTTAAAGCCGTGTACACACGGCAGCGGTATGGGCTGATATCGCTGGCAGTATGGTTGCTGTTGACCATATTGCCAGTGATGGGAGTGTGCCCCGGTGATAAATCGCCGGGTGCGTGCTCCAGTTTTCAGCCCCGTTATAATCGCTGGTCGCAGGAGCTTGCAGCTGATTACCTCTGCGGCTCCGTCGGCAGAGGTTTCTTTTAATCAGCGACCATCTCTTGTCGCCGTTGAAAAGGAGACATTGAGCGATATATCGCCCCGTGTGTACACACCTTTAGACTCCATACTCTGCAGCATATAATATTCCCATACCTGACCACACAGTAACTTTTATTGATGTTATTGTTTTATTCATAATTATTATTATTTTTATTACCCGTTATTTATATAGCGCACACATATTCTGCAGTGCTTTACAGAGATTATCCCTGCCCCAGTGGAGCTTACAGTCTATATTCCCTACCACATGTACACGCACACACAAACATTCTAGGGTTAATTTTTGTTGGAAGCCAATTAGCCTACCAGTATATTTTTGGATTGTGGGAGGAAACCGGAGTACCCTGAGGAAACCCACGCAAGTACGGGGAGAATATACAAACTCTGCACAGTTAGAGCCGTGGTGGGGATCGAACCCATGACCTCAGTGCTATAATGTAATGTTTTAAGATTCCCTTGCACATATTAATAACCTATTGGATACGGCATACAGAGCATGTATTACTTGACATGAGAGAGATGAGAAAAGGTCTCTAAATAAATGTTGGTTAGGTAAAATTTGTACTAGAACCCCCCCCCCCCCCCCCCCCTTTCCCCAGGCTGCACCATTCAGTTAGAACTTCCCTGTAGGTCTGTCTGCAGATACATTGTATTCTGATGACCTCTTTAACCCTTTGAGTAAAACAACTAAAAATGCCAGTGTCGATTACATTTGTTATATAAATTCAAATAAAAATGTTGTAAAAAAATAATAATTTATATTTCCTATCTATGAACATTAAAGGTCATTATGATGAATAAAATGTTGCCATTTTTCACACCTATTTTGACATTCACTTGGCAGGATTATGGTCCAGTCAGAATGTAGCCATGCCTTGCCGACGATGCGTTTTCAATCCACCAACATAACGTATAGAATAATCTTTATATTCAGCGAGTTGCGTAGAAGTGGGCATATACTGTGAATCTAGATTTTGGACCTGGTTTGGCAAGTCATCCATCATCTTTGGAATGGATTAAAATTTACCTTTACAGTATCTGTAATCTTTAACCATATTTTTGGGTTGGATTCCAGTAGAAAACTACTAGTTGGAATGGGGTTGTGGCTGTGAGTTCCCTTATGTTCCGTTTAAATCGCCAGGAAATTCCCATAAAGTAGCTTGTAATAAATCCAAGGCACTGTAGCTACAGGTGACACCTGACATTAGTGACGTCACTTCCAATTCTCCTTTATTTTTGCTTATGGCTCTGTCTGTTTCTTTTCAGAGCATTGCTGGAAATTGATGGTGCATTTTAGTTTCAGGTAGAAAATATAATTCCCAGGTCAAGCATTTGGACTGAATTTGCTGAGTCAACCCAGGATCTTTTCTGTGTAAAAGGGTAAATCCTGGTTGGAAATCCTGGGACTTTGACCTGGTTTTTCGCTAGGGTTGAAATGATCAGAATTGTGTCCCAGGGAGATGAAATGACCATCTCCAAATGGTTGACCACCTGGGACAGGTAAACAACCTGTACTTCAAATGTTGGTTAAAAGCTGGGGTTTCACCAAATTTGTGTGTAAAAGTTATTATTAGTGTGCTTGCTTAACGGATTTATCTGCAAGTAAGCGTGTTTCAATGTAAGATTTTATCTTTACTGAAACGATTAAACATATTATTTATCAGACTTTATGCTCCCTCTGTCATACACATGACTGTAGATAAAGGCTCATTCCTATAGGCTTTTATGCACTGTAATGACAATAGGATTATGACTAAGTGCCTATGGTGTAGTAGGGTAGGAGCCAAAAGAGCAAGAGGATATGACTGCAGAAAACACAGGTTATTCTTGCAGCTTGGGAGGGAGGGGGGACGCAGTAATTGCTGAAATTGTAGAGCAGCAGTGAAAGATCCTCTCTGAAAACTGGAGATGTTTAGTGGTAATCCGTTTGCAGATCCCATAATATAACCTCTTAAATGAAAATTTTAAACACATTTGTATTTGGCCAAACTTATTTCTTGTCTTGTCCTACTGGGTAGCTTTGACTGTTATAGTACTGAACAGATGCATAATGTGTACAACACTTGCAGTAGAGATTCCATACCAGTGTGCTAGGACACATGTTATGATAACAAAATGAGAGTGCATTAATAATGGGTACAACTAAAGAATATCTCTGAGATGTTGGCAAAGGAGCCACAAAAAGTGAAATGTATTGTGCATTGTTACATCATATTCAGTTACATATAGATGTAGCCAACTCCGGATTTTGCTCTAGTCCTAATAGACTCAAATGACAGGTAAATGAGAGAACTGCAGTGTCTTCACCACCCCCTCTGTATGGAGGATGATATAGAAGAGAATTGAGGGGTCAGATTTAGACTTGATCCCTTTGAGTGCCAAAGGAAATTTGTCAGAATACAGCAGGTGTGACAGTTGCCAAGCAAACCTTTTTATTAACCCTTTGAGTGCCAACGTTGCTGTAAGTTTTATTTATATAGCGCACTTTCTCCAACAGGACTCAAGGCGCTTTGTGTGAGATCCTCAAAAGATCCGTTAAAAATTCCAGTGCCGCTCACAGTGAGTGTTCTTTTTTGGGGCACAATATTGAACTAGACTCCAATTACTTGATGTATTTATTTATACTAAAAGAACAGTCGCTGTGAGCGATGCTGCCTTTTATAGCCGATATTTTGAGCATTGCTCACAGTAACGTTGGCTTTCAGAGGGTTAATATATATTAATGTCAAACAGGGGAAAATATGTCCACTTCAGTGCTGTTAAAACTAAAATATCACAGTACCTCCCTGTTTCAGTAGAGAAATACCTAGGTGTGACTCAATTATTCCACACAGTACATTCTCACAAGGCGAGTGTGCAAACCTGTTTCACGTATATTTCTGCAGTGTGACATTTATCCCAGTCACACCACCAAATATGGCCACCTGCTCAAAAATGGTGAAAGAGGGCATGGTGAATTACTTTTACTCTTTACAAGGTTTATTTATGGTTTAATTATCACACAATTTATTACATTGTTTTATCATTGGTGTCCTGAAAAAATCTAGTGGCACCTGTGACATCATTAGTGTCGCCAAATACATATAAAGGTTGGTAATCGTGGTCACACACTACACTGTGCTGTTTGCGACTGCACATAAGTGACATTTGATGAGGACCATATTTGTAAGTGATCCTATGGAGAAATTGACATTGGTGGTGGTCTTTTCAATTTATGCTGCAATATCCAGAGATAGAATAATAACAAAATGTCTGCTCCCTCAGGAGTGGCATGCATCGTAAGGTGCAAGCAATCATGAGTGAATATGGTATTGACTTTCAAACTTGCTGTTGATGTATGTATAGTAAATGCAAAATGTATGTCTCAAAGTGAAGATGTTCCAGGATTCATGTGACTCTAAAGGTCCATACACATTGGGCGATTGTGCCCAGCGTGTATGGACAGCAATGATGGGGAAAATCACTGGACTGAAGACTGCTCAGTGCTTACACACTGAGCGATGTTTGCCTGTTTTAGCGATTTTTCCAGGGTGTGGACGACTTTCCATAGCAGGACGCTATGGAAAGCTGTCCACTCTGCCGCTCATCTGCTGGTAATATTAGCAGATGAGCGGCCAGGCCGGCGATGATGCAGGAGCGTGCATCGCTGCCCCGTACACACTGGGCAGCTTTTAAACTGAAAGCAGCTTAAAAGACAAAACTGCGCTGCTTTCATCTCAGTCACCCATTGTGTTTGAGCCTTTAGGGATTTGGTTGACTTGTCTGTAAACTATCACTGTCATGATCATTCTAGCACCCTGCCCCTAATCAGTGAGGAGGGCATATTTTTATTTTCAACTTCAAAATTTTGTATGAAATGTATCACTACAGTAGCTGTAACGATACATTATTTTTAAAATGTTGCCCAATAAAATATGCCCACCTTTACTGATTGGGGTGGAGTGTGTTCACATGTTTATTTATTTGCAGTTACTTATATAGCGCAGCATATTCCATTGCGCTCTACAGTTGGAAACAACCGTGATAAAACCAACTGGGTAGAAACAAACGGTACTTGTTTCCTAGCACGGCCACAATCGTTGGGATCGTGTACCTTTAAGTTAAGGTACACGATCCCAACGATGGACCCGATTTCCTTTGAAATCAGGTCCATTTAGCCGGCAAAGGTAAAAAATCGGGGGCATCGCGTCGGTCGGGACCATTAACATTGGTCCCGACGCGATGCCCCCGATTTTGCCATAGGCTTCAATGTTAAAATATTTTTTAACATTAAAATCGTGAGCATCGCGTCGGTCTTGTGCCATTATAATGGCACAAGATGAGATGGACTTGATTAAGTCCATCTCACATTGAAAAAAATGTGAAATGGGACAATATGACCCATTTCACATTATATATGGCCCTGTCGCCACCCCACGATAGACGCCAACCCGAAGCGTGGCGAGCGGCGGCGGTGCGCGTCCTCCGACCTTTTCATTCCCCTACTATCCATGTCGGCGTGGAGTTGAGAATATATAGTGTGGCAAGCGCAGCGAGCCCGAAGCGTGGCGAGCGGACAAGTATACCTGTGAAGTGATACGCGTCCCCTCGCGGGGCTCGCCATGCTTCGGGCTCAACTCCACGCCGGCGTGGATAGTAGGGGAATGAAAAGGTCGGAGGACGCGCACCGCCGCCCCTCGCGGGCTCGCTGCGCTCGCCACGCTTCGGGTTGGCGTCTATCGTGGGGTGGGGGGGTCTAGGGAATATTTTACATTGAATCCAATGTAAAATCGGGTCCCAGGGACCCTATTCACATTTGATTCAATCAAAAAATCGGGTCAGTCGCATCCACCCCGATGTAAATCGGTGTGGCCGTGCTAGGAAACAAGTACCAAACAAACAGACATAGAGGTAGGTGCTGGCCCTGCTCACAAGCTTACAATCTACATGTTGCATTTGCCACACCTGCAATGGTTTTTCCCATTGAGAGAGTTTGCTTTTGTGATCAACTGTGAATCGGGCCCTATAATGGGTGCAATGCTGTACTGCCCTGATAACCTGCTTTATAGAAGCTTGCACGGGGCTGATGTTTGAATCTGCACCTGTATACATTCCATTTGCCCTGTAGCCATAGTTGATATTCACATTTGTGTGTTAAAGATTGAGTTGTCAAAACTGTAAAAATGGGCGTTTTAGCTCTATACAGGTTTTGACTGGTATATCTTGTTGCATGAACACTTATCGGCCTACGTTCGGATTAGGGACAAATTATTTGTGGAAGGCAATATATCGTCCTATGATAACTTGATATTTACAGTGTTTCCCCGATAATTAGACCTACCCCGATAATAAGCCCTACCCCAGATTTTGAACGCTGGTCCAAAATAAGCCCTCCCCCGAAATTAAGCCCTATCAATTTCCCCATGTAATTTTATGTACCGGTATTTGATAAGTGTAGCCCCCGCTCGACCCCCGCTGACCCCCGCTGACCTCCGCTGCCCTCCTCTCGCTCACCTGCAACACCGCAGCTCCCATTCCCAGGGATGCATTGCGGTAGGCGCGGCGTGACGTCACGCCGCGCACATCGCGCCGCGCACATCACGCGGCTGCTGCTCACCACACAGCGCCGGCACAATACCGTTACAGTACGGTAATAATGCATTTAGAGAGATCCCCTTACACAACAGGTACGGTACGTACGTTACATTATGGATGACTGGGATGGCATTTTTTTAAAGGCGCAGTGGGGCATTTTTTTAAAGGCGCAGTTGGGCATGTAACATGTAAAATAAGCCCTCCCCCGAAAATAAGACCTATGGTCTTTTTTGAGGAAAAAAAAAAAAATAAGACAGTGTCTTATCGGGGAAACACGGTATATAGCAAATTATAAGACTTGTTAGTAGTTCTAAGCCATGGCTGATGTTTTTTTGTTTTAGCAATTTTAGCTAAATTATCTTAAACCCCCCCCCCCCCATACATATGTGATTTGGGCCCAATTTCACCTGATTTTGAAAGATCAGGCCAAGAAATTGTGTGCAATTGTTGCAAATCGCATGTCCCATGGGGATCAGCGTCGGAAGGGCTGCACATAAGAAGATTAGTCACATGTGTCGCTGTCAGCAGCACATCGCGAGTAATTTTTAGCACCTGCAATGTATCTCACACACTGCAGAGAGGGGAAACTCCAGCAGTGAGGTGCCCTGATTCCCTGGCGGGCAGGAGATAAAAAAAAACAACAAAAAAAAACAAAGAATGGGTCTACAACAATTAGGTCGACGAGCATTGGGTCGACACCACTTGGTCGACATGGATCTAGGTCACCATGACATTAGGTCAACACAAGCATTATGTCGACATGGACTAGGTCGACAGTCAAAATGTCGACATGGGGTTTTCCACTGTTTTTTGAGCTGACATGTGTCGACAGGCGGTATTTCATGCCCTACCATCCACTAGGGCATGGTGGGAGAATAAAATAGTGTGCCCGAAGCATTGCGAGCAAAGCGAGGGGATGCGGTGCACTTCAAACTGTGTCCATGTTGACATTCGGGTGAAAAACCCCATGTCGACCTAATGATTGCGTTGACCTAGACCCATGTTGACCTTGCTGCATGTCGCCCTAGTGGTGTCGACCTAGATGTTGTAGACCAAACGATCCACACCCAAAGAATGGGTGGCCGCGGATTCAATCAGCGGCTGCCCATTGTTTTGATTTAAAAAAAATGGAATTCTTTCCCCCTGCCTGCAGCTTCCCTGGAGTTTTGTAAACATTAAGTGCCAAATCATAAATGAGCCCTCCCGGAGAGCTGCCGCAGAAGCTCAGGGAAATTGGGTCTGCCTTTACTCTGTCCCCATCACTGGTAGTTGATGGTGTCTGTGTCTGGTGGTTTTGCAATCCTTAAGTATAAAGGTTGGCTTATACATTTGTCGTAGAATGCAGACTTTCTGATGCTGGAAAAATAGCGTGATATTTTAAAATGCCCTCACTTGTGAGATGTGCAGGCTTTTCTTCTGTCACATACAGTAATAGCAATTTCACAGTGAGAAAGCTGCATGTAAAATTGCTACTGTGAAAACAGCATTCTCATTTGTTAATTTTACAGTTTTGAATGGATGGAAAATTGTAGTCAAGAAACACAACTGAAACTAATCAGCATTTAGGTAGTTACAAGTAAGATATGGGCCATACACACTGGGATGCATGGTCCCGCACGTTGCTATCGCCTGGCTAAATCAGGGTTGCCGACCCTCCCAGAATTTGCGGAAGTCTCCCGAATATCGGGTCCTTCATCCCGGCCCCCGGAAGGGTGGGCAACCCTCCCGGAATCAGGGGGACCCCCACTGAGCCCCCCGATCGCGGCATTTACATCCCGCAATCCGCGGGTCTCAGGGGAGGGGGCGGAGCTAAAACGGCACAATCGTGTCGTTTTAGCCCCGCCCCCTCCATGGATAACAGTTTCGGCTACTTATCGTAATGGGGGCGGGGCTTAATGACGTCACAGTTAAGCCCCGCCCCAAAACGCGTAATGCAAGATTCCTCTCTGGGCTTCTCCCGGAGAGGATTTTTTTAAAGTCGGCAACCCTGGGCTAAATTTATACTGCATGCAGTATAAATCTAGTCATCGACAGTTTTCTCTCAATAGAAAACACTGACCATGGCCGATCGCTCAGCACACATCGCTGGTGCTGTGTGCTAAGCAATCTATTCTGAGCAATACTGGATTGCTCAACTCGCCCCTAATGGTGGGAGTTCTGGGAAACGGGGGCAGGTGGCTAAGGGAAAAACCAGACAATGTAAGAGCATGATGCACTATTAAAGGGGGGAACATGAGGAAATAAGATTTGGGGGTAACGATAATGGATTCGGTATGAAATCCTGACGGTCAAAATCCTGACTGTCATATTTCCGACAACCATATAATATATGTGTGTGTGTGTGTGTCAAAAGCTGTGTACACACGGGGGCGATTTCAGCATGTATCGCTGGCAATATGGTCGCTGAGCAAACACAAGTTATACCCCTTTCAGACAGAAAAAAAGACCCGGGAATTTCCCTGCTCTTGCCGTGTCGACCCGGGTTTTTCTTCTGTCTGAAAGGGTCAACATGGATCTAAAGTTCTGGGACTTCGACCCAGGTATTTACCTGGGTTTTTCCTGGGTCTGTATTCCAAAAACCCGGGTCGTCGGCTGTCTGAAAGGAAACGATCCGGGTTTTTGGGACTATTACACATTGTTAGGCACTGATTGGCTCTCCTGGTGGGGTGCTGGCTGATTGGTTGTGAGGATAGGCTTCTCTGATTGGCTGGAAGGGCATGGCCTCTGAGGTCATTAGGGAGCTGAAAAAAGGTTAGCATAGCCCACTGGTAGAAGCAAGAGGTGAGAGCTGCTGGCAGTGAGAGGGGAGGAGGATATCGGCAAACAGATGACTGGGACAGTCAAAGATGCCACAGTGTACTCAAACATTGCAAATATACTGACAGCCATGTGAGGTAACCTGTACCTTCCAGTATATAAAAACAATAAAACTTGTTTACAACATATCCTTGTGTCATGCCATGGTTAATGCAATGCAGTGAGCAGTCACCACCCACTTTTGATGACCTCATCTCTGTGTGCCTTTAAAACTGTCCTATTCTTATGACACACCGAGTTTTGCAGGAAAAATCCGGCTTCTGTGTGAAAGGGGTCGACACGGGAAATACCCGGATTTTTGCTCCTGTGTGAAAGGGCCTTGCTGTCTAGTTCTACCCGGGTTTTTGTATCCGGGAAATACCTGGGTTTTTGGAATTTTTCTGTCTGAAAGGGGTATAATTCATATTTTGTTGGTCTGTATGTTGACATAGGGAGACATAAAACCTGTATGATACCCCTTTCACACAGAAAAATCCCAAAAACCCAGGTATTTCCCGGATACAAAAACCCGGGTACAACTAGACAGCAAGGGGCTGACCCCCTTTCACACAGGAGCAAAAACCCGGGTATTTCCCGTGTCGACCCCTTTCACACAGAAGCCGGATTTTTCCTGCAAAACTCTGTGTGTCATAAGAAAAGGACAGTTTTAAAGGCACACAGAGATGAGATCATGAAAAGTGGGTGGTGACTGCTCACTGCATTGCATTAAACATGGCTGACAAGTTGCAGAACACCCTCTCTATTAACCTAAATACTATGACACAGTAGAAGTACAAGGACACATTGGTTGTATGTTTGAAAGAACTTGTTTTATTTTTCACAAAACATGTTTTATGCAGTTCACTTTAAATATAAAATGTTTTCAAATATAAATCTTTAGTGGTCATAAATACCCTTTCAACACTGAAACAACATTGAACTATTGCAACACGAGGTAGAATATGTATTTAGCATAGGTCTACTATCAGTGGTGGGTGAATAGGTTGTGCTGCCATCCAAGCTGATATTGTATAGGGGAGACACACACCTAGTCTGACTGTCCAGCAGCCACACCTTTTCATCCGGCACTGTATATATAGATAAACACTTGTATTTGCAATTTTTGGTACCTGTAGGGCACAGGTCTTCAACCTGTGGCCCTTCAGATGTTGTGGAACTACATGTCCCCGCATGCCCTGAGTTTTTTTGCCATCCTACTATAGGAAAAAATGTGGCAATGTATGGTGGGACATGTAGTTTCACAACATCTGGAGGGCCACAGGTTGAAGACCTGTGCTGTAGGGCAATTCGAAACACTCTGGCTCCTGCCGGGCAGTGAAAACCCGCACGGCCAGGAATCTGTGCCACACACAGCAGTTTACAATGATGGGATCCGGCTGAAACCAGGCGGCCTGGGTGAATGGTCACATCTGTGCCCATTATTAACTACGGTGTGTGGCACGGCTTCCTGGCCGTGCGGGGTTTCGCCATCCGACAGGAGTCGGAGTGTGTGAAATAGCCCTTAGTACACCCCAAAAAAATATAAATATATAAATATAAGCCCCAAACAGGGAATTTTTTTATTGCCTTAAAGATAAAGAAGAAGGCATACTGTGTACACATTATAGATTATGTTCAGTCACATATCTAGAGTATACTCTATTTGTACACATTTAAATAAAAAAAAAGTTTGAGAACTTTGATTCAGCTCCAAACTGAAGAACCAAATGAGCTTTTTTGAGGCTCATAAACTAAAGAACCATAATACTCTACTGTGTACATCAAAATGGAACACAGCATTTAACGGGCCTTGTAAGTGCCACTTTTTAAGCAAGAAAAATTGAACGAGCCCAGAAAAAAGATAAAAAGAACAACCATCTAGCAACATTACTACAAATGCCTGTAGGCAGTGCTGATTACAGTGCTAACAGGAGTGTTATGATTACTGGCATTCACTGAATCATCAGCATAATTTTTCACATTGCCATATTGCCTACTATATCCTGTGCCATTGACAGTATCATGCACTGTCTCCTGTGGACTGGTATTGGCATGTGGCCTACTTGGCTGTGTGGCATGTGAAAAATTATTGCCCATGTTTTCAGTATAACTACGCCCTTGGCCCTGCACAGTAGTTTGGCTTGAATTTGAAGGCATAAATGTATGGCCTCTGTGTGGTGGATTACAATAATCACCCTCAGCGTACGGACTACACAGCTTGTAAGGCTGCGGATTCTGTAATGTAGACACCATATTGGTAAGGAAGGTCATCTGTGCATCTCGATTTTCACGCGCTATGCGTTCGTGCAGACCCACCAACTGTGTGAGAAAGGAATCTTGCAACTGTCTCTCGTTGTCAAAGAAGCGCTGCAGTCGGGCATCCTCTTGAGTTTGAAATTCAAGATCGGACTCTCGGAGATGATCTACCAGGATTCTTGACATTGAGCGCGTAGCAAGCTCCATCTTTGACGGTTTTTTCTTCCTTGCAGGTACATCAAATACTAAAAATAAAGGAAAAATCATTACAATCCAATAGCGGCATGCCAGTGTATATATAGAGATATATATATATATATATATATATATATATATATATATATATATATATATATATATATATATATATATATATATATATATATAGAGAGAGAGAGAGAGAGAGAGCGAGAGAGACTACTACTACTGGTTCCCACAATACCCCTCTCCAGGGCACACCACACGTGTGCTGTAGTAGTGGGTGCGGGGTTGTTACCTGTGTTACAGTGGGACTACAGGTCCCAGCAAGCCTGCAACACATGCTGATACTTGGGAGAACCACAGGTACCAGCATGTGGGGCATTAAAGGCCTGCTGATACCTATAGCCCCCTGTACATCTATTAAAATAGATACACAAAAAATACTTGAAAAACTTACTGTTACGACGCAACGTTGGGGTCTCAGTCTGTGCAGGAGTGGGTGTCCCAGATGGAGTAATGGTGCTGGCTCCACTGTCCTCAACCTCAGCCTCTAATGGATCAATTGTGTCCTCCATGGCAGCAATAGGATCAGGGATGCTGTTGTCTATGCTGTCTTCCAACTCCATTATAGGTGGGCAAGATGGGCTGCATTCTGGAGTTATGCTCCGTGATGAAGCTGCACTGGATGATGATATGGCAACAGGGTTCACCAGGGCAGAATTGCCAAAGACCTCGTTACATTGGTCGAAGTAAACCCATTCCATCCTCCCAGCACCACTTTTCCTCCTGTTGTTGTCACAAACTTTGTTGTAGTACCTGCGCAGAGCTTTTAGTTTGTTGACCACCTGCTGCTGGGTACGCACAATGCCCCTTGAAGTGAGGACCTTGGCAATATTGGTGTAGACTACAGCGTCCTTCACTGTGCCAGTAATCTGTTTTCGGATTTCTTCCTCCCCTCTGACACTGAGCAGCTCACGGATCTCCTCATCTTTCCAGTGTGCCATGGCCATTTACTGCTGCGCTGCACGCCTCTGCCACGTGCGCTCAGCCAATCAGGGAACCTGTAAAGATCAGCCAATCAGCATGATTTTTCAATAGTCGGGAGAAAAACACGGGTCGGACCCTTTCACACAGCCGCAAACACGTGTCTGACACGGGAAAAACCCAGGTAAATACCTGGGTCGAAGTCCCGGAACTTTAGACCCGTGTTGACCCTTTCAGACAGAAGAAAAACCCGTGTCGACACGGCAAGAGCAGGGAAATTACCGGGTCTTTTTTTCTGTCTGAAAGGGGTATGAGTGTACCGCGTTGATGCGCATGGCACACTATTTTATTCTCCCTCCACACCCCAGTGGATGGTAGGGCATGAAATTCTGCCTGTCGGCACATGTCGCTGCGACATGGACAGTCAAACATAGTGCCGCGTCCCATCGCATGGCTCGCCACTATTATATTCCCCCTCCATGTCCACTGGGATGGTAAAGTATGAACAAGTTAAATGTCGGTATTTTGACCGACGGTCAATGGTTGTCGGTATTTTGACCGTCAGGATTTTGATTGTAGCTAAATTGACTGCATTCCACATTACTAAAGCTTCTAAATATAAAACCTTAATGTTGCCCATAGCAACCAATCAGATTTTGGGTACTTGTGTATTTTGGCGGCGCCCATCGCATCGCATACCATAACACATACGATGGTATGCGATGCGACGCGATATCGTACGATAGTGCACGATGGCATACAATTTTGAAATTGTATGCCATTGTACATGCCATACGATGCGATGCGATGCTATTAAACATTGTATAAGCACCCTAATGGGTGCTTATACAATGTTAAATGCACCCCCACGCCACCCCCCACTATAAACGTGAACCTGAAGCGTGGCGAGCGCAGCGGTACGCGTCCTACGACCTTTTCATACCCCCACTATCCACGTCGGTGTGGAGTTGAGAATAGAATAGTGTGGCGAGCGCAGCGAGCCACCGAGCCCGAAGCGTGGCGAGCGGACGCGGATACCTTCACAGGTAAACGCGTCCCCTCGCGGGCTTCACAGGTGTCCGCGTCGCCACGGACACCTGTGAAGCCCGCGAGGGGACGCGTATAACTGTGAAGGTATCCGCGTCCCCTCGCGGGGCTCGCCACGCTTCGGGCTCGGTGGCTCGCTGCGCTCGCCACACTATTCTATTCTCAACTCCATGCCGACGTGGATAGTGGGGGTATGAAAAGGTCGTAGGACGCGTAGCGCTGCGCTCGCCACGCTTCGGGTTCACGTTTATAGTGGGGGGTGGCGTGGGGGTGCATTTAACATTGTAAGCACCCATTTGGGTGCTCAAAAGCACCCTTTAGGGTGCTTATACGATTTTTGGTCGTATAGAAGGTGAAAATCGCGTCGCATCGCATGCCATCGGGTGCATGGCATGCGATGCGATCTGTTCGTCGTACGACGGACATCGGGGGCGCCGCCAAAATACACAAGTATCAGATTTTGTTTGTCATTTTTAGAATGCAAATGAGAATGATAGACATCTGGTTGCTATTGGCAACATCACCTCTTTTAATTTAATAAATTTACAGAATGGAAGAGATCAGATTGGTAAAATATTGACTTGAATGTCATGAGCTTAAAGACCGTATTATAGCCAAATAATTCACTTAATTATCACAGAGATGATGTCTACCATGGAAATAGCAGAGGGAACCGAACAGGTAACAGGGATTGTAGGGGAGGATTTTCTAGATGCAGAAACACTAACATAGTGGTTCATGTAGTAAGTACATTGGGAGATAACTGGAACAAATAATTTGTTAAAAGGAGAGCAAACCCTTTTTAGTGCTTTTTCCAGATAAAATATGGAATAGTACTTATTTTATTCAATATACAGTATGAACCTATTCTGTGGAGAAATTGTCTATCTCTGCAGTGGCACCTTTTGGGTTTTCTTAGTAACACTGCTGCCATAGCTTCTTACTAAGTAATTAAGAGCTGAGGTTTGCGTCGCTTGTCTAATAACACGTCGCACCATCTGTCCTACTTCCACTTCCAGATGTTCTGATGCATGCCTTCTAAATAACATATTTTTTTTCTCCTAAAGTTGAGATCTCACAACACTATGCTGACTTAACAGCCTGGCAGAGATCATCGGATGGGTGAATACATGTTGTGCTAAGACATAGGGCCAGATGTATCCAGCTTCAAAAAGTGATACAGTGGAGAGTGATAAACAACCAGCCAATCAGCTGCTTCCTGTCACTTTTCAAAACCAACCTGTAACATGGCAGGCAGGAGCTGATTGACTGGCTGGTTATCACTCCGCTTTATCACTTTTTGAAGCTTGATACATCTGGCCCTTAAGTAATTTTTTTGGGCTAGCTCCCCCCCCCCCCCCCCCCCCCCCCAAAAAAAAAAAATCTTTAGCTGTAATAAGGGGGACCTAGAGGATGATTTGGTTAAGCGTTACATTTTTTGTTTTCATCGTCAGTCATTGCTAATTTTTGCCTCTGCTGTTCTAGCACACAGTTAGGGGGGGAAGGGGTGGAACCTGTAATTGAGAGAGGATAGTTGTATAAAAGCTTCTAAAGAAGGTTGGAGGCAGATGCTAAGGTCCATACACGCTGGGCATAGTCATGCCAATCATCGCTGCGGGGGAAGCCGCTCAGTGCATACACACTGAGCAACTTTCCCCCTGCCCGATGCTGACGGAGGATGGCTTTGCATAGTGCAGAGCTATGCAAGGCCGTCCTGAAAGCCGCTCATCTGTTGGTATAACCAGCAGATGAACGGCTTTCCCGGCGATGATGCGAGCGCGCAGCAGCGCTCATCGCTGGGCCATACACACTGTGCGGCTTTGAGCTGAAAGCCGCTCAAACTGGGTGTTTTGAGCGACTTTCAGCTCAGTCGCCCAGTGTGTATGGGCCTTTAGAAAAAGGGCTGTAGTTGTTGTGAGATCTAGTTAATTTAAGTTGATGAGATGAGTACTCCCCTCTTTGAGTGAACATCCACCATCACACACATAAAGGCCCCCCATACACCTGAAAAACATTGCACCCAATCATACAATCTCCAATGGATTGTATGCAGATTGTGTGCACACAATCGTGCAATGCACAATCCCACGGGTTGGAGGATTGGTCCTCTGATCAGGCGTGCTGCACATCTGATCACTTGGGATTGGGAGCAGATTGCATGTGCTTTTAACCCCTTCACGACATTTGACGTATATATACGTCATGGTCGGGAAGTACTTCCCGACACATGACGTATATATACGTCATGACTTCTAACTGTCACTGCGTCTAGAGACGCAGTGACAGTTAGGTGATGTCTGCTACATCCCCCCTCGCCGCCCAGGGGGGGCAGGGGTGCCCCCCCCCGGTCGGCGATCGCTGTGATTGGCTGTTCAAATCTGAACAGCCATTCACAGCGTTTCCTGTGTTACCGGCGGCTAAGCCGCTCGGTAACACAGGGATTCACTGGTGGTCGGTGCTGTCAAGTACAGCACCGATCACCACCGATGTGCAGCCCCCCCTCGACCCCGCCGGGCACTCACCCGGCAGCAGCAGCAGCTCCCCCGGAGCGTCTGGAGCGCACGCAGCGCTGCCCTCCTCCCCCCTCCCCCCCGCAGCAGCAGCAGCAGCATCAAGCTGCAGAAAAAGTAAAAAAATGTACAGTATGCACTGAAAAAATATATTTTTATATATATATATATATATATATATATATATATATATATATATATATATATATATATACATATATATATATGTATATATATATGTGTGTGTGTGTATATATATATATATATATATATATATATATATATATATATATATATGTGTATATATATATATATATATATATATATATATATATATATATATATGTGTGTATATATATATATATATATGTGTGTGTGTATATACCCCACCGATCGCCAGCCCCCCCCCTCCCACCCGGCAGCCCCCCTCCCTCCCACCCACCCGGCTGCCGCAGCACCAGCACCCCTCCCACCCCCCCCGCCAGCCGCAGCGCCAGCCCCCCTCCCAAAGCTGGTGACTAAAATGGGGTCACTTGTGGGGGGGTTCCACTGTATTGGTGCTTCGGGGGTCTTGCTAATGCGACATAGCACCCACCATTCATTCCACCACCAAAAATCACTCCTTCCCTTCTGAGTCCTGCCATGCACCCAACTGGTATTTTTTGGTCACACGTGAGGCATTGCCGTACTCGGGAGAAATTGGGGCACAGATTTTGGGGTGCTTTGTCTCCTTCATTCCTTGTGAAAATAAAAAATTTTGAGCCAGAACTGCATTTTTCTGTAAAAAATTACATTTTTTTACACAAAAATGCAGATCTGGCTCAAAATTTTTCATTTTCACAAGGAATGAAGGAGACAAAGCACCCCAAAATCTGTGCCCCAATTTCTCCCGAGTACGGCAATGCCTCATGTGTGACCAAAAAATACCAGTTGGGTGCATGGCAGGACTCAGAAGGGAAGGAGTGATTTTTGGATTTTGCAGCACAGATTCTGGTTGAATGACCCCCGAAACACCCATACAGTGGAACCCCCCCACAAGTGACCCCATTTTGCAAACTACACCCTTCAGGGAATTCATCAAGGGGTATAGTGTACATTTCAAACCCCCCGGGGTTTCACCAATTTTGATACAACTGAGCTGTTAAAATGAAAAATTAATTTTTTTCATTTTCACTGCCCAGTTGTACCACAATTGGTGAAACCCCTGGGGGTTTGAAATGTACACTATACCCCTAGATGAATTCCCTGAAGGGTGTAGTTTGCAAAATGGGGTCACTTGTGGGGGGGTACCTAACTTTTAGCATCTTATGGTGCCTAGAAACCTACA
This sequence comes from Crinia signifera, assembly GCF_055691185.1. Lineage (NCBI taxonomy): Eukaryota > Metazoa > Chordata > Amphibia > Anura > Myobatrachidae > Crinia > Crinia signifera. The sequence goes on along the minus strand of NC_139219.1, from coordinate 233,631,156 downwards.
TGGTGCCTAAAAAATAATCTCATAAAAAGGAGGCTCCAAAATCAAGTAGGTGCTCCTTCTATTATGAAGCCTGTGGTTTGGTCACCGTGCACACTAGGGCCACATATAGGATATTTATGAAAACCAAAGAATTGGGGGAATCAATTTTTAGTCACATTTCTCTAGTAAAATCTACTGTGTTCCTTAGAAAAATGTATTAAAATTGCAAATCTGCAAAAAAAATGAAATTTTGAAATTTCACCTACACTTTCTTTTAATTCCTGCGAAACACCTAAAGGGTTAACAAACTTCCAAAATGCTGTTTTGAATACTGTGAGGGGTGCAGTTTTTGAAATGGCATCATTTATGGGGGTGTCTCACATACAAGTCACTCAAAGTCACATCATAACTGACCTGGTCCCTAAAAAAATCAGAGTTTGAAATTTTCTTGAAAATTTGAGAATTTGCTATTCATATTTTAAGCCTCCTAGTGTCCAAAAAAATGAAAATGAGGTTGAAATAATGATGGCAACATAAAGTAGACATATGGTCTATGTTAGTTATTCACTATTTTGAGTGGTAAGATTATTTGTCTCACAAGCAGAAAATTTAACATTTTGCAAATCGCAAAATTTTCCATTTTTTTACGACATTTTGTTATTTTTCACAAAAAAACACAGACTGTATCGACCCAAATTTACCACTAACTTGAAGTACAATGTGTCACGAGAAAACAATCTCAAAATCACTGGGATAAGTAAAAGCAAAAAAAAGTTATCCCCACTTAAGTGATACATGCCAGATTTGAAAAAAAGGGCTCTGTCAGGAAGGCAAAAACTGGCTCTGTCATGAAGGGGTTAAGCAATCTGTTATTTAGATGGCTCATAACTCAGTTTCAGTTTAAAGTCGGCAAGTGTGTATGGGCCACCGATGCCCGACTAGCGATGATGCTAGTGAGGTGGGCAGTCGGCTGGTTTTACCAGCACATCATCGCTAGGTGTGTACGGCCACCAGGCAGAAAGATGAGAGGCTTTCAGCCCGGCTGTCCGCCCCACTCCCTCCCCTGCTCCCCCGTTCGGCGCCTGCATACTCACCATTTCTGCCCGGCATCCGCCCTCTGCCTCTGTCCCTGCTGATCTGCCCAGCAGCCGCATCACAGGGATCCTTGCTCCACCGAACCCCTCCAGCCCGGCTTGCCACACCCCTCCAGCCCGGCTCAACATGCCCCCTGCCCTGCTCCATACGGAGCATTACACTGGCCACCAATGTTATACTGTTTAGGCTAGTAATATATGCATTGCTGGCACAGGCCAGCAATGTATATATTACTGGTACCACTGGCCACCAGTAAATATCTATTAGCCAGTGAATATACCCCTGGCGCCGTGCATGGAGTCCCTGGCGCCCTGCATGGAGCCTTTGGCAGAGAGCAAAAAAACCCTAGCAATGAGCATGTAGGTAAGTGGCACTTATGTGGCATATTGTGCAATGGGCATTACCGTGTGTGGCATAATGTATAATGGGTATTACGTTGTGCATAATCCCCTGTCCTACAAAGTCATGCACGCATTGTTCAATTTTTATTAGGTGTTGGATTGTTGTGGGGGCATAATTTTAATAAGGGTGCTATTATGTGGATCCTATTTGCCCATCCTGCGAACACTCACCCATCCCTGGCCATATTGCTGCCACTGCTGCCTCACGTGGATGCTGCATTCCGGAGATCTCTGTGACCAAGCTTTTAATCTGCCGTGCCTGGACCTCACTGCCGGCAGCCTCCTGCTCTGTTGCTCTGTGCATATCCATTTACTGCAGACCAAGCCGCATCCTTACGCCCGGAGACAGCTCAGCCCAGCCACACATCACTGTGGTAAAGGAATGGCCGTGGCCATCTTGCCCTGTAAGGGATTGTTTTATCAGGTGCCATTATCCACCCCCTGCGTGTATAAGCCTGGGGCTGCCTATCATATTTCTAAAAAAAAAAATAGGATGGGGTAGGGTGAGAGGGGTAGATTAGATTTTTTTTTTGCCATAGTTTACCTAACATAGTAATGTCCATATTCTATAGTTAACTCTGTTTTAGCTAAGGGACATTAATTTACCTCCTTTCTATAGTCTGCAGTAGTTAGTGGGGTAGAGGTAGTTTATCTTATGGGATCCAAGTACGCCTAAGTTGGGGGTGGGATGTACAGGGTGGGGGGTTGTGTGGTAGGTTTTTTTTTTTTTTTTTATATTATTATTATTATTGGATAGACATCATTTTTTTTCTTATTGCTGTTCTATGATTTGATGTGCTGCTATTCCACCTGACGTTAACGCAGGCTGTTTTTGTACACTTTAATGTGCAAATGATCCTCGACTAGATACCTCTATATACTTTTAACCTTTCCAAACTGAATGGCGCCTTCAGGTGGATGGACTAATAGCATCCTGATTTAGAGGTTTTCTGTGTATCTAATTGCAATATATGTCTTTGTTGTATAATAATAATGTGAGTTGTTGTATAACGTTGGGTGGCTGCATTTCACTTATAACATGCCTATCTATAATTTGTTTTTGCAAAAACTTAATAAAAATTACAATTTAAAAAAAGGGTGCTGTTATGTGGCCCACATTATTCTTTTCATAGGTGTGTGGGATAGGCCATAAATGTTAAGCTTGCAGGGGGAGCTGAACACCCTAACACCCACCCTGGCTGTGACATATGGGGCGGGGGGGGGGTGAGTTCCACCACCTATCCAGGACCAATTTAAGCACTGCTACCCACCAATACAAGCCGTAACGTAAGCAATGTATGTGTTATCTCCCTCACTGCCCCCCAATGTATATTTTTTTATGCCGGTTACATATACATTGCTGGCACAGGTGAATGGATTTCTCCCTACGTGCATGGCTACAAATGAAATCGTAGCCGTGCACATGGGCAGGATTTTTCCAGTCGGGGCAGTGTGGGGAGAGTGTTTACCTGATTGCTGGGCTCTGACTATATGCAGTCCAGCAATCCATTGTAATCAGGCCCCAAGAACAGAAATGCACTGAATAAAATGGCCGCTGCTCCCACCCTTGGGATTCAAACCCCGCCCATTATGTAAATAGTCATAATGAAAGATTTTCAGCAAAGTCGTTTGCCTCCTAAAAATCTCTTGCTCTTTGGAAAAATAGCTCATTGTGTACGCACTACTTTGCCAAAATCTGTAAAATATATGTTTCACCAAAGTCTTTTAAAATGAAAATCTTCTTGTGTGTATGGGCCTTAAGGTCCATACACACTGGGCGACCCAGCGATAATGTGGGAGCGCGCAGCAGCGCTCATCGCCGGGCCGTACACACTGGGCAGCATTGAGCTGAAAGCTGCTCAAACCTGCTGTTTTGAGCGACTTTCAGCTCAGTCGCCCAGCGGGCCTTTAAGGGAGAACAGAATCTTTTGGTACTTATGGTGTGTACAGTGATTTGCCATGAATCAAAGATATTTACTTCAGAAATTGCAATCACAAGTAAAATAGCATTGTATAAGATTGATATCATCCTAACCACATTTTTTTCCTTTAATCCAAAAGAATAGACAGGTTATGTGCACTAAAGCCTGGACATATTGGAAAAAAAAAACAGTTTTTTTTCTTCTTTCATATGTCATTTAGTTTTGATCCCGGTGATTGTAATTTAGTTGTTTTATTTATTATTTTTTTGGTTGTGTTTTTTTTTTACAATGACGAATGAATATCAAATTGTAGTCTAATATAGCTGTGGGAACCTTGGGGTGCTAAATTTCAGTTCCACATCTTGAATGGGGTTATTTTGGCTATTTCCCTTACTACGGGTTGTACAGGTATGCAAAACAAATCTTACATTGATGTGTTCTGTTTCCTCCGAGTTGTGTTGTGCGAAGATCATTTTTCCTTTGTGATATGGTTCACAAGGATCTTGTATTCAAACACTGCTTTGGTATTCTGGACAAAGAATTGCTATTTTAGCTTCAATTTCCCTAGTTCTGTTTTGTAACACAAAAATATGATCAGTGCCACGTGGCTGTTATCACACTGCCCTCTTGGCATTTCCAGATTCTATCATGAATGTCCTAGCAGCCGAACTTGGCTGGCATTTTCATTATTAAGGGAGTTCCATATATAAACATCTGTGTATATTACATTTTTTTTTTTTTTTTAACAAAAGATGATCAGACTATATCTGAAACTAATTAATTCTGTATGGAAACAGCGTGTTCTGACAGCACTTCTGCCTCTCGCCGGTAGTACAATTGGGCAGTAGCCAGGACTGGAAATGGCAAATGTGAGCAATTAAACAAAATGACAAATGAGTCACCATATTTATGGCAGCCTATGTTTTTGAGACCTCTTATAATTGAATTTTGTAGTTGGGACCAGACAGCATGTTTAAGTTCATGGTCTGCTCAATGTAGATGGTCCCTAAATATTTTTAAACTTAAATTACCCAATGTGTTCTAAAAACTAATTAGTTAATTATTTATTTTCATCAAATATATTTGATTTTTAGGGGTCATGTTTGTTGTTGAGTAGAGCTTACACAAAGCATTTATCCTAGTTAGGCATTAGAAGGAAACTGACAGTGCACAGTGAATACCTGTGTGTTTTGTTTTTTTACCTTTTTAATATAGAAAAATAGAATTTAGCGACAGGTAAGAACCTCTTGGCCCATTTGTCCGCCCTTCTTATTTGAAAATTTGGCAACTTCAAGCCTATTCGGTCTTTGTAAGCATATACTTATGCCTATCCCAAGCATGTTTAAATTACTGTCTTCGCCTCTACCACCTCTGATTGGAGGCTATTCTTATTCTCTACCCTTTCTATGAAGTAATTATTTTCCAAAAATTTCCTCTGAACATCCCTCCCTCCAGTTTCAGTGCTTGTTCTTATTTTATAATATTTCTCTTCCTTTTAAGAATGTCTCCCTCCTGTACCTTGTTAGACAATTTCAAATACAGTACACCAATAGTTTATCATGTACTCCCTTCTTTCCATTTCTGTGCTTCAAACTATACATGTTAAGATCTATTAGTCTTTCTGGATACGTTTTGTGATGCAGGTCATGCACGATTTTAGTTACCCTACTTTGTACACTCTCCAATGTATCCATATGCCTCCAGAACATGGAACAGGTATTCTAGAGGAGGCTGAACCAATGACCTATATAGTGCCATTATCACTTCTTTCTGATGCTGATTCCTCTCCATATGTAACCAAGCATCTGACTTGCCTTCCCCTTTGCTTTGTTACATTGCTTTTTTTGCCTTTAATACCCCTGTTACACCAGATGAATGACCCGGGATATTGGCGGTCCAGTCCGGGGTGGGGTGCAGTGTAAATGGGCTGAAAAAAAAAAAAACGGGGGTACTGTTCCCCGGGAATCTGACCCGGCAAATGTTCAGGGTCGGACACAGGGCTTATCCGGGGCTTGGGGCGGTGTAAATGGTCATTATCCAGGTAATTTGGTGGGGAGAAGGCCGCAAAGAGACTGGTGCTTCTGCGGCTCTGGCAGAGGATGTCATCTGCCGGAGACCCACACAGGGCGCATGGAGCATCGCAGCAGCAGCGTTACCAGGCTGTTTGTAGTCTGTACCCTACACTACAACAACAGTCTGTGCTGGAAGCACTCTCCCCAGTGTGTTTACAGCCTCATCTGCAGCAACACATGCTGGCTGTCACGCAGTGTGTCCCACATCATCACCCTCAGCCTGACTATTTGGCAGACCCCAAACCTGACCTGCACCATCATGTCCACTACAACCAACTGGTCTGATAAGGAGGTTCGTGAGCTCCTGCAAATCAGTTAAGCTTTTTCTTTTTGGCCGAACTAGCGGCTAAAGCGATGACATCGGTGATAGTGGAACATCTATGCCAATTGGATACTGATGCCCAAGAAAAGGAGGATGCTCGCATGGACAAATATTTGGAAGCTGAGAGGCAGACTCAGCAGGCATTTATGTCTCAATTGATGGCTATGCAAGAGAGACAAATGTCCTTTTTAGAACGTACATTTTCCGGTGCTTTCACACAGCCTGCACCGCTTCTCCACCAACCCCCTAACTACCCACCAAACCCATATGATCATTACAATAGAGGGGTCATCTTTAATCCAGGTACGTCTACTAACACTCAACCAAACCAACAGCCACCAGAATACAGAGGGCCCAATTTTAACTGTGGCACTAGTGCTGCTAGTAGTACAGTTAGCAACCCGCAAATCCTAGAGTCCCCAGAATTTTCCATGTACCGGAATTTGAGCTAAGGTTTTATCTTTTTAGTCTTAAAATATTGTTTAAAATATTGTTTCTTATTTGAAAAATCTTTCAAAAGGTTGCACTCTTATTCTTTTTAAAGGTTGCACTTTATTTCTTAATATTTGTGTGATTCCCTATAGGAGCAGTCACCATTTTATACAGTACCATTTTATAATGTGTCCTACGATGTTAAACTTTTTGGGCACAAAGTTTTACAATTGTTCTCTTTTCCCAGTTGGACTCTTCTACACATCTTTGTCTTTCATTATGAATAAAATCTATATAAAAAGATGTCAAATGTATGTACAGTTTTATGCATATTTTCAGCTTAATAAAGCAAACAACTGGAAGATTAATAACTGCTTTTTATTTTAAATCATTGAGGGAAGGTTTGCTGCAATGGTGGCCCTGATTCTTTCTGCGCTGTAATCATGGTCACCATCATAATCTGCTGCTTCAGGATTGCCCCCAGTGTCCTGCACATTCCACTCTGGAAGAAAGTGGTCCTTTTGTATTTCACAAATGTTATGTAGAATACAGCAGGTTGCTACTATGTGGGGCATCAATTGTAGGTCCACATCGTTCCTCTTCATCAGGCAGCGCCAACGTCCTTTTAAACGGCCAAAGGCGCTTTCCACTGCCATACGAGCAGATGTTAGGGTGTAGGTGATCTTTTCCGTGGACAACATTGTGTGTGTGTATCCCTTCATGAGCCAATGTAGTAGAGGGTATGCAGCATCCCCAATGATGTGTGTCGGGATCTCCATCTCATCTGTGAAAACTGATTTCTATAAAAAAAATAGAGATTGTCACTATTAATACAAAGGAGCCTTAAATGTATATTTAGGATAAGCAATATATTACGTCTAAACCACAGTAGAATAATTGCTTTGCCAAAAATACAGGTGATGGTAATCAGGCAGGCAAGTATGGTCCATCAGAGAAAAATAAATGTGTACAATATATTTGTACCTGTCTAGGGAACAGCCATCCCCCACGCTTGTCCTCAGCAATCTCATACAGCTGAGAGTTAGCAAACACTCTAGCAACATGTGCACGCCCAGGCCAGCCAATAAAGACATCTGTAAAACTAAAGGAAATAAAAGAAATATATATATTTTTAATTGTTATGGCTAAAATAATACATTTACAAAGGTTCCTAATAAGCAAACAGTAAATACCAGTATTACCAGTATTGGTGGTCTACAACAGCCTGAAGTATAACAGAATGCCACCCCTTCCTGTTTATAGTAGTCACGGGGAGCAATGATGGGGATATGGGTCCCATCTATAGCACCTGCACACTGCGGGTAACCACACCTCAGGAAGCCTTGGATGGTGTCATCAAGGAGCTGTCCTTCCTGCAAACAGATGAACCGCTGGTACAGGGTATCCACAAAGGCCTGTGTCACCTGGTAAATGATCTTGCAGACTGTGCCAATCCCAACTCCAAATAAACAGTAGAGTGTGCGGTACTCTCCAGGGGTAGCATACCACCAAACAGCAATGGCTAATCTCCGCATTGGGGTGATGGGCTGACGATAGTGGGTGGTCTGCATCGTCAGGACTGGTCCAAGTAGATCCAATATGTAATAGAAGGTAGTATGTGACATCCTGAAGTGGGCCATCCACTGCTCCTCCTTAAAAGATTCCATGGTCTGCATGAAAGCATCTCCGTGGCACCGGTCTCTGACCCAGATCCTGCGATCCCACATGGTCGTCAGCCCTTTAAAATGGAGTTAAGGCTAGATGATATCAGCACTCTCCTCCTGCACAAATATTGGCGTCGAGATCTAGACCTCTCAGCCCTCTCCTCCTCCAAGTCTGAAGCAGGTAGCACAGTGTAAGAAGCTGCTTCAAACTCTCTATTGCTGAAAAGTACAGCAGAAAGTGAATGCAGCGTCTGCAATGCTGGGAGCAGACCTCACCTCCTCCCTTTTCCCTTTCTTGTGACCTCCTCTCAAACAGCCCAAAATGGCCATTTTTAATGACACCAGCAAGGAAAGACAGGGCTGATCCAGATCAGTGTAGAAGGGCATTACACGGGAATAACCCGGATTGAAGTGCAGTGTAAATGGGGTCTGAGGCAGGGCATGCCCTGGCAATTTCCCGTGATCAATTTCCCAGGTCCTACCCGGAATTCTGGTGTAAAAGTGGGATCAGTCACTGGTAACATTTCCCGCTGTAGAATGCACTCAGTTTACTACAACTGTTTGTTTTCTATCCTGCATCCAGGTTCTTATCCATTCCACTGTTTTACACTCCAATCCCATAGCAGTCTATTGTGTGACAGTGTGAAATACCTTACTAATGTGTAGATATGCTACATCTATGGCTCCTCTGAACTATTATTTTAAATGATAAAAAAGAAATACTAGAGGGACAAAGTGGTTCTTATCTGCTGTCAAATTCTATATTTTTGTTTGTTTGCCAGACCCTGTAATACCATAATGTGTCCACACATCCCACTCAAAAATGGCGTGCAAAACTTTGCATTTGCCACTCCAAAAGTCTCCCATATGTCACCCAACGGAGCTCTCATACCTTCTCACATATCCCCTAGACCACTGCAAATACTTCTGAAACTCTAGCAAACCTTTGTAAAAATACTTCCCTGGAAATGGCAAAGGAAGGCAGAACACATTGTGCAGAATATGCTGCACCCCCTCCTACTGTATGTGCTGTGCGACCTGTCCACAGTTCTTATAATCTGCTTTCTAACAAAGAAGAACTTCGTACGGAGCTGGACTAGAGTTGACGTTTCAAAGTTTAAATCTAAATGTGGTCTCTGGCTGCTTTTCAGGTACACCATGGCTACTAAACTTATGTCATAATCTTTCTGACTTTTTTTTTTTTTTTTGGCTTATATTCCTTAAGCTCTCAGCCAGTGTAAAGGCAGATGTAGTTTCCTGGCTCCATGTATCCTGAGTGTGTTATGGACCGGTCATAGATACCCATTTGCTACACCAGGGAATGTAAATAAGCTGTTATTCCAAAAAAAAAGTGCAGCCTCTGTGTGTTATTGCAGCAGCCTCTGACCTGTGCATGCACATGTATAATAATATTTAAGAAAATAACTATGTATTACATCTTTAGTATTACGTTCCTGCCATTTGTCATTATCCATTTATATTATAATAACCACAGGGCAGCTGCTGCTTCTCTGTAGATGCACTCCTTGCATAAGTTCCAAATGTATGTTGGTTCTTTTATCATTATAATATAGTACATTAGTGTTCATTCTAGAACCCACCATCTTTTAAAACCCATGCAGTTCCTCTTCCCTGCCTGGGGTGTCTGTGTCTGCTATAGTGCTTCTAGCACAGTGTGGTCTGTATATCAGCACTTATATGCAAACCAGACCTGTGCTAGAAACACCACCGCAGACAGCGACACCCCAGGCAGGGAACTGAACTGCATGGGTTTTAAAAGATGGCGGGAGCTAGAATGAACACTAGTAAATACATTGTTTGGCCTAAAAACACTATTTCACAAAACATGGGTAGGTAGTTGCGGATTTGAAGAAGGAAATGTAATTTTGAGGTATTATTCTTATGTGTCAAATGCCTATTTCCCTATGGATTGCTAGCTTGAAAGTGGATCCATCGTAACTTCTCTGTTACTACCCTGGCTTATGGTGTTACGGTTTTGTTTCTAAATTTAAAGGGCAATGGAATACACTGGTATTATATAAGTAATTTCTAATTTTTCCCAATGGCTTCCAACTTGGCTCCAGAGAGATTAATATGAAATTCACTAGTTAGTTTTGGATCAGAAGCTATTCATACGTGAACTCTGATACCCTACCACTTTTTTCTATGAAGCCATTATGGTGGGTGCACCATATACTCTGCACCCACTGCAGCCATAAATGATGCTAAAATATTAAAATCTTACTTACAGTAAGATGATTACATTTGTTCTTGTGCAGAGCTTGACCTCAAATTTCTCCTTTTACAGCTATTACCACTCGAAACTGTTTAAATAACGTAACCCTAGATTTCTTCCTGTTAGTAGATGTGTACACAATGTACTGTAAGGTTACTTCATGTTTTCATAAAAGGAAATTGTAGCACAATTGCACAGTTTGAAATTGCCTCATTGTGAGCAGGGTCACTTTTAAAGCTGCACGGGGAGTAGCGTTGAGAAATGAGTGTCTTTTGTTGACTTACTACTGGTCGCCCCAAGATGCTGGGGGGGCACTGAGACGCTCAGTGAAGTAGCCTACCAAATTCTTCTTTAAAGTTTGTGTTTTATTAGTTTCACAGCAAAAAGCTAAATATGTTAGGCTGTGACTTTAACTGCAATGAATTAGTTTTGCTTACGTACAGATGAAGCACAGACGAACTTGACATGAGGAACAGCTGTGGCCTCTCACATCAATGCCCTTGTTACACATATTCAGACTCCCATGTGAGGTGCTTCCAGGTGTGGAGAGGAGGTAAATACCAAAGAGAGGAATTCAGCAGGGCATTGACGCAATGGCCCGTTGTGCACATATTGCTCATTCTCAGTAGTGCCAATATTGCAAGCCCTTGCACCCCATAAACACCTGTAATGCTGATAGGAATGTTGTCCCTTTCCAGGATGGTACATCGAGTCCATCTATTAGCTATCCCCCCCCTAAGAGACATCTGACAAACCTACCGTAATGTCTGCCTAGCCTGCTCATATAGAGGACCTAAAATAATGTGTCCACATCTTTACTTCCTTCTGCCAGGTAAAATTCAATTATTAATGCAGAGTTTCTAGTACAATGTTGATATGTTGGCCTAATTTTCCTCTCATCCACATCTACTTTACCCATTAAGCGCTTATCCCAATCTGTTTCCCGATGTGGTATGGCAATTCCATTCCCACGTGAAAGCTCACCAAGCCTGAGCCAACAAGCTTCTGTGCAGCTGTATTCTCAACAGGGTTGCAGTGTGCCCAAACTGTTCTTTTGACCACGCTTACACTAACCCTTGAACCCTCATCCTGACTGTCTTAGAGCAATAGGTTTTAAATGCACAATTTGTGTCTCAGCAATAGGGAAAACAAATCAAAAATGTATTTAAAAAAAATAACTAACATGTTATTATGGTGTACAATATCAGCATCCCAGGAAAAAAACCTGAAATGACCACAAGAATGAACTGCATAGCAAGTGTCTTACAGGTAGATCTAGTGTTCACGCTAGGCTGTTTTAGCATGGCTCTGCGCCCTGCCCAACTTTTAAAGGAGTAACCCGGCTAGAACAGCCTGCTTCCTGTCTGCGCCATTGCGCATGTGGAAGCCCAGCGCCGCCGTAGATGCCCGTGCTTCCCCGGCAATGACTTGCGGCGGTCGGGCCCGCCCCATTTGGTGATGTAACCGGTCAGGCCCACCCCCTTTGACGTCAGCGGCCCAAACCCACCCACAATGGTGAAGTCGGCGGGCCCGGTCTGCCCCCTTTTATGCTGCCACGTGCAGCACACCCTGCCAGGGTTTAAATGCTGGGGCATGGCTCCCGGAATTTTGGCCCGGGACCCATTCAAGCACTACACCCGTGTTGTTCCCGAAGCCATCCCGGGAATAAAGTCTGGTGTGAATGTGGTATTAGTATCTACTGTATTTTCGTTTTCCCTTTTGTACTTACATTTTGGCTCTTCAGTCAAGGAATATTAAATGGAAAGCGTTTGGGGTGGTCACGTGTAACTACTACAAGTGTACTTACTAACTACCCTCCCTTATATACTTCAGCACTTAATCTTTCCTATACACCTCTGCCCATAACTACTATACATGTGTTACCACACTGGTTGGATTGCTAGCAAAACTCCAGTCCGTGTTATGCATTACCTTATGCAGGCAGCCTTATAACACAATGGGCAAGATGTACTAAGCCTTGAAAGAGAGTGATAAACCAGCAACCAATCAGCTCAATTTTTCAAACACAGCCTGTAACATGAGAGTTTGGAGATGGTTGGCTGGTACTTTATCGCTCTCTATTTTATCACTTTTCAAGTTTAGCACATCTGGCCCCATGTCTGCAAGCAGAAAATGCAAGAAGTAGAAGGCAAATTTTAGTGGGTGGACTGAGTGTTTGTCTGTCTGCACCATATATCCACAGTCCCTTGTCCTACACACTTTGCACCTCTGACCCTGTTTTTGTGTCACCCAGTACTGTGTACATCCGATGTAATATTAACTTAAACTATGATAAGTCACATTTACCACAGTGACCTATAATAAACATGTACTTGTCATTGCTAATATTTTGTATTGCTCGGCTGATTACTTAGTGTATTGTGATACCCAAAATGTGATTCTCTGTCTCATTGTGTAAGGGTCCTAAACAATGTGCATATACACTGAGAGTTTTCTGCCCATGAACGTTGTGATGGAAATTGCTGGCTGTCAGTGCAAACACACTTTGCAATTTTTTTTTTATTTTTTTTCAGCTGGCCCAGCAAGGAACCACTTTCCATAGTAGAAAAAAGTATTCACTAGCCCTGTAATAAAGGGCAACCGATGTCGGTGTCTGTCTTTCAGTTTAATTTTTGTAGAGTCAGTGCCCTTCTTTCCAGCTCCACCCATTTTGCTGAATTTGCAAAAATGTGGGTAGTACCCAGTTCATATTCCAGAATGGGGCAGAGGTCGGGCATAGGCAAAATCCTAGGGCATTTAGTATGTTTAGGGGCATGCAGCAGAGGGAATGGGGCAGTGGTGGGCAGTAACAAAAATGGCCATCTTCATTGGAGGATAGCTGCTGTGCATGCCCAGGCACTGCAGCTCCTCCCATGGGTCTTTGGAGTCCAGCAGAAAGAGCTTGTACTGACTGGCTCCCTGCAGGCTTCAATATCTGCCGAGTCCAGGTCAGGTGAGTGCATAGTTACCTACCCTCCTGCATTTTGCAGGAGACTCCCTGAAATAGCAGCAATCTCCCTCTCTCCCTCATCAGTCTATCAATCTCCCTCATTTCACCTAGCCCACATTACACTTACATTTTTTTGGGAAAAAAGGAATGAGAGACAGATACATTTACATTAAATCATCAGCACCATTTCCCAGCACATTACCAAGTATAGTAGCTCTTACTAACTGCTTTGGGGCTCATCTACATTTGGATATTAGTCATTTTAAAAGATTCCTCTCAGATGTAGCAGTACACACCCGCGCTTCTAGGTGCCACATTCGCAATCTTTTTTCAAAATATCTCCATATATGGAAGTAGACACGCCCTTTGGGTGGAGAATGACACGCCCCCTAAATGGGGCACTGTGCAAAATTCTACTACCAACTATAATCTCACTGAAACTGTTTTTGAAAAGTAGGCAAGTATTGGGTGAGTGCTGTGCAGGGGAGCATTTGGCTGTATTAAAGTGTGGCATATGTGTAAGTGGCATTACTGTGTGACGTGTATAAGGACATTACTAATGTGCGCAATAATGTGTAAGGGGATTTACTGCATGGCATTATGTGTCAAAGGGCATGACCAATGTGTGGTATAATGTGTAAGGAGCATTAATGTGTGGCATTATATGTACATATAAGGTATGTATTATATGTACGTACTTATATGCAATATAAGGTGCACTACTGTGTAGCGTAACGTGTAAAAGGCTTTCTGTGCGGTGTAATGTGAATAAGGTCGGAAAGGTAAGTGCACAGTCAATAAAGCGTTCCCAATCACACCATGTGAAAAAAACGCAATAAAACAATACTGTTGCTTTAAGGAGAGTCTCAGCTCTCAAGTCGACGTATATATATCTGTGAACAGAACCTTGGCTTTATGCAGCCCATAAAGCAAGCATATTACCAAGGAAAAATACACCACAATTTAGTGCAGATGGTTTTGCAATTAGAGCAATTTCTAAGTTTTGAAAAGCACTCACAAGCAAACTGTATAATATAGCATTCAAAGGTGTCCCTCTGGCAAATCAGCAACTCCTCATTCCATAGTGTGGTACATAAAAAAAATCAAGAGAGAGCAGCGATAGTGCAGATCATTAGAACAAAACACCTTTTAATCTAAAATACACTCACATATAGAAGACAAGTAAAAACTTAAGTGGTATCCCAAAGGCAAAACTGGAACTTTATGCCGCCGATCCGTCCCTGGAGATGATGTGTATATTTCACTGACCCTCCGGAAAGGTCAGGCTCCGGAGACAGGGGGGAACATCCAGCCAGTCCAGCTCGGGGTCCACAAGTCCTAGTTAGCGCCAAACGCGCTTCGGTATGAACCTTTTTCAATGGCGTACCTAGAGTTTGTCCACAGGCGTATATTTATGTGCCTGATAATTGCGTCCATAAGCGGCACCTGCCGCTGCTCGCACATGCGCAATGCGATTTCCAAGATGGCGGTACGTTCCAAATACCCTGAAGTTCCAGGTTTTTGTGTTCCACCAATCCAAAAGTGCTTAATATAGCACACAGAGCAATCACTCCCTAATCGACTACTGATCTCAGTATAGTTATATCCACCTGTAATGTGGAAAACCTGTTTCTTTTTGTATTTTTTTATTTTTATTTTTTTTAGTTCTTATTATTACAGCAGAAAGATATGTGTAGCATTTGCTATAGAATACTATTCCTCTCCAGCAATCATTGTAGATACAGCGTACAGTGACACAGTACAATCATCGGGATCGATTCAATTTTCGGCACTGTGAATAGCCTCAGGAGGGAACTCCTGGAGCTATTCTAATCAGCGCACTGCGTAGTTGAAGGATGCCGGTACTTGCAGGTGTTAAGTTGTGGGTATTGTCATTTTGTGATTTAAGTGCCTCCCGCAATGCTTTTTTCTCCATTCTAGGTCACAAAACAGCATTGGCGCCCTAGTGTTGTTGGATTTCTGCTCACACCCTAAGAAGGTTGTGAGAAGAAATCCACTAGTCCGAATTAACAGAGTGCTAATTAGAATAGTTCTGGAAGCTCCCTCATGGCTTTATTTACAGAGCACTTTGGGAAAGATGTATCGCGCTTCAAAAAGTGAGTGATGAACAACCAATCAGCTCCTTAGTGCCATTTTTAAAAGACAGTGTTTGCAATGACAGTTATGGGACAATCAGCTGACTGTTTGGCACTCTCTATTTGATCACTTTTTGAAGCTTGATACATCTGGCTCTAAATTGAATCAACCACATTCAGACGGAAGATCCATGTCTAGCTGTTTAGGGTTCTCTCTATATCTACACACTAGTGACAAATTAGTGGAAAGGTTTACCTTAACAACTGTCTGTACTCGCCATGTTTCAGGCAAGGTGCCTTGCTCCCCTGCATTTGGTACAGGTTACTATTCCCAGTTGCGGGCCGCATGGATGGTAAATGATGAATAAGTAAAATAATTGTTAGCCTTTTGCATGTAGTCTATTTGGGGGATGCAGTTAAAATCCTGGCGGTCGGGATCCCGGCGTTCAGAATCCCGACGCCGGAATCCCGACCGCCGAAATGCAGACACATTCTCCCTCCTGGGGTGTTCACGACACCCCTGGAGGGAGAATAAATTAGTGTGCGAGTGTCCGAGGCACCGGGCCCGCTGTGTGGCGAGCGCAGCGAGCCCGCAAGGGGGGGCGATCCACGTCCCCCCTTGTCGGCATTTCGGCTGTCGGGATTCTGAACGCCGGGATCCCGACCGCCGGGATTCAATACTGAATCCCTATTTGGGGGTCGACCTATTGACTGTCTAGCTTTGTACTGTTGATCTATCAACCAGATTCTGGGCTTACACATCACAGTAGGTGTTTGTTTTTACTGTGCAAATTGATGTCTGCATATTTTCTTGAGCAGACGGAGAGCAGACTTTCCTTTTCATTACCATAGTGGTTGGGAATTGTTGAACTGTTATGGTCCATACACACTGGGCGACTATGCCCAGCGTGTATGGACAGCAATGATGGCGTTCATCGCTTGGGGGGAAAGCCGCTCAGTGCATACACACTGAGCGGCTTTCCCCCTGCCCGGCGCCGATGGAGGGGAGAGGGATGGCTTTGCATAGTGAAGAGCTATGCAAAGCTATCCTCAAAGCCCCTCATCTGCTGGTATTACCAGCAGATGAGTGGCTTTCCCAGCGATGATGCAGGAGCGAGCAGCAGCACTCACCGTTCATCGCTGGGGCACTGAATTTTCCAGTTTTAAATGATATGGCAGAAATGGCACAATTTTATTGGTCCCGGTGTGAATGTTGTTTTTAAGCATTTATTTGGGGGGATTCCACTGAAGTTTTTTGAAATAAGAGAAGAAAATAATTCAGAAGAGCTGGGCTATTCCCATGGTGGGGTTTTGGAATTCAATTGCAGAAACTAAAGTTGGGACATGGTGTATGAATTTGTGTGAGTATTTGCGAGACCCCCTCCCCCGTAGTGTATTCTTAATGTGTGACACTTGAATTATAACTGGATAGGTTTTATTGCACCCTTAGCAGGCCTACAGTATATACGAGCAGGAGAGTTTCATTATTTGTGGGCCTCATAGATACATATATAGAAGTAGAATGGGAGTGCAACAGGATTGGACCTTAACCAGCATAATTATCCATTAACATCAAGAATTGCATCAAGAATTACATCAAGAAAGCATTGAGACTGGGGCATATGAGACACCATGTATTGTCTGTATGTTCACCTACATTAATGTCTGCATATATTTTAGTAATGCATGATGTAAAATGGTGTAATGCAATTAAAAGTGATGTTTGCAAAGTGCTGCTGAAACTAAAACGTGGGAATCTTGTAACCACCAGCATCGCAAGTCTTCCCTCACATTCCGCTGCTTAGGTGACCACCGGAAAATGGGGGATACGGTATTTCTCCGTGTTAGCAGCTGCACATCTTTGGTCATTAACTTGTCCCTTTACAGTTACTGCTGGCATTACTTCTAAATTAATTAATTTATTACTAAATGTATTTAACAGTGTTTTATGTTCTCTTTCTACTTTAAAGATAGACCAACCGAATCATAGTGAAACGCGGACGGTTTATGTGGCAAACAGATTCCCTCAACATGGCCATTATGTTCCTCAAAAGTTTGCAGACAACAGAATAATCTCATCTAAGGTAAGGATGGCATTTATGTTGAAGGGTGGCCGTGTATATAATACCTCGTTTTCCAAATAATGTAGACTTAAACTAGAGAAAAGAACATTTCTGTTGATCCGTGTGTTCTGCTTGCATATAGAAGCATGGACTAGATAGCGTTCGTATTTGTAGAGATTGTCCGGTAATCCCTAAGCTTTAGATAGATGAGCGATGAGTCATCAGTGCGTAACTGCTCAATCCTCTATGTTAATCATTTTATTTTTAAGTCTACTTATCGCAGAAGAACGGCCTATATGCTTCTATGCAAAGGTTACCCTTTGTTCCAGAAATTCTCAAAGTAAGGGGATCGTTCATATTTTAGTTGACCAACAAGTAAAAAGTATGAGCTCCTTTTTTGTGTTTTGTAGAGGTGATGGTACTAGATCTTTTTTGTTTTCACTATATGCTAGACAATAATTCCTTAAGTATTTCAAGGACCGCTTTAGTATTTTATGTGACAGAACTTAAAACGGGCGTGCATAAGTGGTACAAGAATTTAGCAGAATGGTAAGGACCCCCCTTAAATTGTGTTGCTATGTTACTGGTCCCAAAGAACTAGCTAGATGATTATAATGATGCGGAAAGCATCTCTTGCATAATGTGACGGTCTGATGGACATGTTTAACCCTTTGAGTGCCAACATTGCTGTAAGCAATCCTCAAAATATCCGCTAAAAATGCCAGCATCGCTCACAACGACTGTTCTTTTAGTATAAATAAATACAAATCAAGTCAATTCATTGAAGTTTAGTTAAATATTGCACCCAAAACATCAATAAAACGGTCGCTGTGAGCGGCGTCAGCATTTTAACGGATATTTGGAGGATCTCTCTCAGCAACGTTGGCACTTAAATGGTTAAGCCCATCAGGTATTTAACCAAGCAAACATTTGCCCATTTTGAAAGTTGACTCCTGACTGCTATATAGGTAAGCACACATACCACAAGCACGCAGGCAACATCCATTGTGAGCTGAGAGCATAAAGTGGTTTCATTTAACCACCGGCAATGTAACTAGGTAACCTTTTGGGGCAGCCATGTAGCATTGTTATAATAAGAAATCTATAAATGAAGTACAAATGAGACATGAATTGTGAGTAAGTGAAAGCTGGACAAGTGTAAGTATAGGCTCTGTTACCTGTAATCTACCACAGTGATGGCACTCTCCCTGAATGTACGTAAGGGTTCCTTACTGTATAATTGCTCACAGGGTCCCTGGCTGATGGATGGAGTGTAGGAATGGTAGCGATATTGTGTACTTCACAGGTTTCCAAACTCTGTCAAGGATCCCTAACAATAAATATATTCAAGCACAGATCAGTGCTTATCCGTGGATATCCTTACAACCTGGACTGTTAGGGTAACTTCAGGACCAAGTTTGGGAATCACTGGTGTATGTATGGCAAGCAGTGAAACCTGGTGTTTCTATTTTCTGTATGAGGATGTAAGTTCCTATGCAATCCATTAGCATGTCTGTGAGCTGGGGTTAATTACTGTGGACTAATTGATCTGCCAGGCCTATTCAGTTAGAGCCCACATTCAGCCAGCAGGCTGCACTTAACAAAGATTTGTGTTCAAGCTAGAGGGAGACTAGAACACAAATCCGCATTAAGTGTCCTTGGTGCTTGTGCCGCGAGCAAGTTAACCCATAGCTCTGGGTACTTATCTCAGGTTGTATGTATAGATAATTTACTGCCCGAGTCTGCCGCTCTTTTACCTGCATACATAAATTACTGCTGCTAGTTGGCTCTGGCCCTTAGAATGTAAACCTGGAGTACAGCATTGGCCGGCAGAGAGATATAAAACAATAAAATATAAAAAATAAAAAATGCATTATTAAGCGTACAATTCATAAAACATATGCTGCTGACCAGTATCTGTTAAATTCAACTAATTCCCTATGCTCAAGAAGCAAATCCAGTCCTGGTTAGCTGGTGTGGCAATAATACTTTTCAGCAACCACGTGTCCATTCACCGATGACCATACATTATTAGTAAGCATGCAAAGCAGGAATTTAGTTACCGGTAGGTGCAAAAACTGTCCTTAGCAATTTTGTTTTTGTGGATCAAAGTAGACAGACCCAACTTTAAATTAGCACAATGCAAGGGTTAGTGCAATCTTAGTAAGCCAGAATTATTATTATTATAATTTTATTTATAAGGTGCCACAAGTGTTTCGCAGCGCCGTACAAAGGAACAGTACAGGGAGACAATACTTGGCATAACATTGAATAAATAACAGAAATAGAGTCCAAATAAAGAGCGCCACAGTTCAATACACATTACAGCTTAAATATAAGTAGTATGGATCCATAACAACGGAGTATAAGTATAACCATTAATTCTGGCTTACTAAGATTGCACTAACCCTTGCATTAAGACTGCTAATTTAAAGTTGGGTCTGTCTACTTTGATCCACAAAATCGGAATTGCTAAGGACAGTTTTTGCACCTACCGGTAACTAAATTCCTGCTTTGCATGCTTACTAATAATGTATGGTCATCGGTGACTGGACACGTGGTTGCTGAAAAGTATTATTGCCACACCAGCTAACCAGGACTGGATTTGCTTCTTAAGCGTAGGGAATTAGTTACATTTAACAGATACTGGTCAGCAGCATATGTTTTATGAATTGTATGCTTAATAACGCATTTTTTATTTGTTATGTTTTATTGTTTTATATATCTCTGCTGGCCGGTGGATTCTTTCTGTGCGTTTATGCAAATAAATAAATGAATTATTGATTTTAGAGAAGGGAGTAAATTTGTAAAGTTTTTGGTTGGTCCAAAAGCGCTGTTGAGGTGAGTTGAGTATCCCTTATAAACAGCAACAGGATGGATCTACACCAAGTTTTATTGCGCTCAGTTTATTCTATTTCTGTTGTACAGTATCACTTAGCAACACAGGCAATATTAGTAACTCGTTTATAATAAATGTGTATGCCACTTGAAAAGGCTGGCGTATACTGTTGTTTGCGTCTTAAGGATGCCACACACTTGTGGTGTTTGTGCCTGATCAGGGTCACTTCAGGCCAGTGTGACTTCCGATGTAAACAATGTCTACCCGGTGGCTGAATGCGTACTTCCATCGTTACGACTTAGCTGTGTAATTTCCGGTTGACCTGGCTTCCAGTCACCATCACTTCAGCCCTCGGCCACTTAAGCAGAAGGACATTGTATATTTCATGGACATAACGAATATGATGGGGATAAGTACATTGTTGAGGAGCATGACACGTTTTTTCAAAGATTTGCTTGTGTAAAATATTGATGCTATTATGTTCTTTCACTAAAAAGTATGATGAAACAGTGTGCTGGTTTCCTTCGGAGCTCCTGTGAGATGCTTTTTTTGGAACGGGTATGGTAATATTTGATTTCATTGCTTGGATTATGGTGATTGGGAAGTGTGTGCATGTTTCCTTTTGGCTATCTATCTATCGCCAAAAAGAGACATGCACACACTTCCCAATCAGCGTAATCCAAGTGTCCAGCACTAAAATTAAATGTGTGTGTGTGAGAAGAAATTGGACTTTATATAGTAGATAATTTTTCATACAAATCCTATGACACAAAGCAGCAAAGAAAACATGATTTTGCTTAAGCGATGTAGAAAAATGAAGAATTTCTGATTACATGGCTATTTTTACAATTTTGCTGCTGGTTTGACTGAAGCTCTAGGAAACAATAATATTGATTTCATTCCACAACTTCCTATTTCAGTCATTAGAAATGTCTACAGTTCTTTGTTGCTAGCTAATTAAACAGCTACAATAGATATGTGCTTTCTTAAAATGGTCTTGGGCTTCTGTTGGAAAAATCTGCATAAAGCTATTTAAAAAAAATCATAAATATTTAAAAAAATGAATCTACCTTCATATTAGTTACCTGGTGGTTATTAGATGATAAAAATACTTTTCCATATACATGTTTTTGTTATATTTTGAATGATTATATATTTGTTTATTAAATAAAATGTATTAACTTCAATTTATATATTGGCTGCAAATTAATTTGTGTTCTACCTAGGAAACACAGATGGTTCCTTTTTGATCTTTAACAAGTGATCATTATGTAGAGGTACCAAGTAGTCGTCGCAGGCCATGAATGATCTGGATCATACTCCTTGGCACAACCTATTCTTATTGAGGCCTATAAGGTGTTAAGAGCCACGCTTGCAGTTGCATGTGCACCAATCTTCAGTGTCCATTTTGAGATGGCTAACGGGGTAGCTGAGTGTGGGCCTGATTCAGACCTGAGGAAAGTGGGGGGAGAGGGGGTAGAGTTACCGCCTCGTGTGGGGGGCGCAGGAGATATGGGGTGCTCCGCCAAGCTGCAGTGTGGGTAGGGGGTAGTCAACCTCCTATATAATACAAAGAAGAAAAAGGGGGGTACACTGCGCTGAAATATTGGAATATAGTAAACAATAAAATATAATAAACAATGTGTGCCAATCGAATGTAAAAATATTGGTATTTATTTTTAAAAAAAAACATAAATAAAAACATGGGGTGTGACATAAAATAGAATTATGAATTTACCAGATGGAATAAGTGGGGGGGTGTTAAGAAATAGTCCAGTAGATACGGTACCGTATTTTTGTAGCCACTAGTAGGTGTATCCGTTCCTATATTGTCTCCTTGTGAGTAGTTAGGATGTATAGTGAACAAATGTCCAGAGTCACCCGCGGTAGGAGTAGGTGTGGAGTGTTAAACTCCTCTTTAGAATGGATGTCCTCCGTTCGGGTCTTTGTCCTGGATGGGTCCTTTGTAGGGTTCCCAATGGGTATCCGTGATGTTATAGGATATTTTCAAACAGGAGACTGGTCCGGATCAAGGCAATAAAAAGTGGCAAGGGTCCAAAACTGGATAGGGCACCCACTTGGTTCACCAACGCGTTTCGCCAAGAATTGGCTTTATCAAGGTGTGATTCAGACCTGATTGTTAATCTGGGAAGAAGCAGTGGGCTGGGAGGAGAAAGTAGTCTCCCAGTCAAAAAAAAAACGTTGCTTGCTAAAATGCGAGAGAATTGCAAATGAATCTCTAGTCACTTGCAAATCATGTCACAATTCCCAGAACATCAAACCGTTTTTACTGTCTGTGGGCAAGTCTGTCCCTTCCACACATGCAGATGACGCATACACACAGTTGTTCGATAATCGTCAGAATTGGGATTCGTTGATTTGGGTTTGACTCTGAATCAGGACCTGTGTCTTAATAGATTGCATTGTCCATTGACTTATATGTCCTCTCCTTCATGAGGAAATAGCATAGCAGTTGGTGGGTAACCTTGTTATCTAGGGAGTTTTTTCCACCTACTATTTTGCATGTTTTCTGTTCAATATGAATTTGATAAGCTATATCTCTATACTTATCTCTGTATACCTATTGCGAGTAGTGTTAACGGTAACATTATTTTTATATGATATATATACACAAATATTTTATTTTAGATAGTTTGTGGCGAGCATAGAACCCGGAAGTAGCACTGGCGCCGTGAAACTACACAAGTACCTTTTTACTCAAGCTAGCTGCTAACTCCACAGTCTGGCATTGCAGATAGAATAGATGGCACTAACATAAAAAGCACAAATGTAGATATAGGTGGTAGTATACGTCCCTTGCTTAGATGGAATGTTGACAAGGGGTCCAGCAATATATGGGGCAAAGAAAAAATAAATTGTGACACACATTGTATGTATAAATAAATAAAGCTAGTTGGCCCATGCTAATATTTTGCATGCAAATAAAATATGATTAATTTTATAGCGAGGTTGGTTGTAGTAGGATGAAAGAAGAACCGGTTCATCTGTAGCCTTTTTGAGTTGCAGAGCAAAACTGATCATCTTATCCGTGCCATATCGACGCATCTAGGGAAAGAACACTGGGGCAAAAAGGTCAAATTTTAACGTTGTTTATTAAATAAACAATTCAACATGCAATTCTAAGTTAAAAGTAGAATTTAATCTTTAAAATGCTACCTCAATTATCGATTTTTGGTTAAGTATGAAAAATATATATAACTACATGCAATTTCTCTGCATACTCTTGTAACTTTATACAAGGATAAAAAGGCCATTATACACTTAGGCGGCTTCTCGGCGGGAGAAGTCACATAAGATTTTCATTAGCAGGGTTGCATGCGATCCTTTCGCATATGATATCCATTAACCGCTGCTGGAGGCTGTCTGATCCGACAGATCCTTCGCGCAGCAGGTCCGACCTCAGACTCTGATCCGATGCACATGGGATCGCGGATCAGATCAGATGTGAAAACCCTGCTGTTTGCCCATTTTTCACCTGATTTCTCGGCCCGATCTGTCAGAATCTGTTGAAAAATGCCAAATCAGACAAGTGCATGGCCAGCTTTAACTTGCAATGTAGGCAAAAACAAGTTTATTAGTAGTTAACAGTCAGTTTTCAGTCAGCACTCTCAATTATCCCCAGTAAACATACAAGTACAAGACTTGTTTCGGCTCATGTGGAGCAGCACAATGGTTAGGCTCAAAGAGGAAATTTAAACTTAAACAGTGGACTTCAAAAACATTAGCTTACGAGAAGCGAGTTGGACATACAATAAATACAAATAACAGTAGATTAGCTCACATTAGAGTAAAACAAGTCTATAGCTCCCAGTCTGGAGCATACATAAATAAATGGAACCTGTACCAGAAGAGATGGAAAAAAGTCACCATGGGTTTGTAAGCTGCATCCTGATTACACTCTGCATGGCTCACTGGCTTAATGGGTACATAGGTCCTTTTATGTACATACACTACCCTTGCTGTAGGAATATGTATCTGAAGATTAATTTGCCCGTTTCCTGTGTTAATTTGTGTTTATATCCAAATGTTTAGGTTGAACAGACTATATTTCTCCCTCTGATCTTGTTTGATCTGTTATACACATGTCCATATTTCTATTGTCAATGTATAAAACTGTATCATGGATATTTTCTCTTTGCAGTACACCGTGTTAAATTTTGTTCCAAAAAACTTGTTTGAACAGTTCCGAAGAATTGCCAATTTCTATTTTCTCATCATATTTCTTGTTCAGGTATGTTATTTCTTCATCTTATACTGAGGAGTGTTCTTTATATTCACAGAATTATTCAGCATTGACATTTTATATAAGTTTGAGTTTTAGATCTGAGACCTCATCCCCCCCCTGTTTTAATTATTCTGACTGCAATTGCTTATACTATACAGACATCTTCCATTTTAATGTAAGTGTTCACATTTTGGGGTATTTGACAGAACAGGCAGTCATAGTGAAAATATTTATCAAATGGAAGAATCAAATGTTTTCGAGAAATAAAATACATTATTTTGATCCAGTAATGTCCGAAAGTCTTATTCAGCAGTGTTGGCTACCTGCAGGCTGAATATTTTAGTTTTGTCTTATTGCCATGGTCATGCAGGTGTTCTAGCCAGTTCAAATAAACACAGAATGGAAGCTGGTTTTTCTTGTGTTTTTTTTTCTTCTATTTTTATAAACTATATTGGTTTTGCTTATCTTAATGTTTTGAGCGAAAAAATGTGAGCAAGTCATCCTGTGTCTTTAACCCATGCATTGTTTGTATTGTTTCAGCTTATGATTGATACTCCAACAAGTCCAGTAACAAGCGGACTTCCGTTATTTTTTGTTATTACTGTAACAGCTATTAAACAGGTAAATCTATTTGTATCTGCAAATGTATGTTTCACAGTGTATCTTCTAAGTTCTTTAGAATTCTCACAAAATTGGTTTTACGTATGTTATTGTAAAGGAGTTTATAAATAGCAAGACTGGCTGTATTAAACATAAATAAGAAAGATGGACTGGAAGCTGGACAATATATAATAACATATAAACAGTAGAGCATGAGAAGAATAAAAGCAAAACTAACCCTTCCCTTAGAGGTTGCTATAGCTGTTTGTTTCACCTTTGCTATTACATGAAAACAATAAAAAAACATCATAGTTTAGCTATTTGGATTGGTCTAGCCGCAAAGGTATAAATCACAAATTGTGTACCCCTTTAGTGTGCATCAATAATTCATTAACACTTTGGGGCATGCTTCTACTGAACACTGAATAATGCAAGGTTTCTAGAGGAGAAAGTATGGCTCTGCGGTGCACTATATACAAATAAAATCTAACTTTTATTAGAAATTATGATAAAAAGTTGCTAAATATAAAAACAAACAAGAATGTGAAATAGATAATACAGTGTTATTTTTATTTAAAAAAAAAAAAAAAACACGTGGTGGGATCCCAGTGTGTTTATATAGGGATATCATTTTATTTCATCCATTGCATATGGACACCCTGAGACTTTGTCAGTGCATATACCAAACTACAACATGTGGATATAGAAGTTGATCTAATGTTACTAGTTAGAATTGTATCCAAATAGATTTATACTATATTACACCAATCTACAGTATGCCTGGATTAAAAGGCTGCCTGGTCCAAAAGTTATTAGGATAGTATCCTGTATTTACTTATATGGCTAGTACTGCCTTTAAAATAAATGTATAGCCTATACAGTCATAGAACAATCCATATGTTTATTGCAATAAATACCATTGTACTAAGCCCTATACCCTGTAGTGGGCAGGGACGAGGTGCACAGAACGTATTACAAAACAGATCAATCAAAATAAAGAAGGTCACAGAACACTGACTGGAAGCACCTGCACAAGGACAGCAAGCCAGCATGCACTTCGCAGTGAAGCTTCATTGGGGCCAACCCACCAGGGCGCCTGGAAGCTTTTTAAGTATACATCACTGTCCTCTCACCCAATCACCATCGTTCCAAGGAGAGAACGGAGTCCGCTCGCTTTTCACAGTATACATTTACCGAAGCATGTCTACGGGAGTCTGCCAACCGGGGCTTGCCTAATCAAATGCCAATCATCATGTACGCTGGTTAATTTAAATCATTATACAACGGGTACAGGGCAAAGTAAATGGATTCATAAAATTAAAATACTGTTTGTTAATTATAATATGCTTCCCGCAAGAGGGGGAAACAATATATAGGTGAAAGAAAATTGGCAGATCTTCCCATATATAAAATAACTACAGTGTATCTTAATGTTCTGTATGTGTGGATATCCAAAGTATATTTTATAGTACTTTGTAAAGATGTACATCATATCTTATAATAATCTCCTCCCTAAAGAGCGTATCTATATGTGAGGAAAGATATAAGCATGAATGATAAATAATACTATTCTGGCCACCTAGTGTATCTCATCTATTGGTGTAATATATTAAACAAATACTAACCCATAAAATCGTGAGATCAGATATACTATAGTTGGTATCCTAATCTTAAATTCAAACTACCTAAAAAGATTTATTAATAATTGTGGTACTCTTTACCTAGAAGGGCGGCCATCGCATGTACTAAAAAATCGCATGCGATGCGACCGACGCGATGACCGCGATTTCCCATAGGGAACAATGTTATGTTTCCCTATGGGAAATCGCGGTCAAATCGGGTCAATTGGGACATTTAACATTGTTCCCTATGGGAAATCGCGGTCAGCGCGTCAGTCGCATCACATGCGATTTTTTTGGTCGCATGCGATGCGACCAACGCAATTTTTTTTTCCCTTACGATGCCCACGATCAAAATCGTGGGCGCCCTTCTAGGTAAAGAGTACCATACTTGTGTAGAGGTCAAACTCTCCAGTCAGACATTGAGGTACTGAAGATAATCTTGTGGTCTATAGCAGTGGTTCCCAACCCTGGTCCTCAAGTACCCCCAACAGTGCACTTTTTCCAGGTCACCCAGCAGGTACACTCATTATTCAGACACATTTTAAAAGATCACAGGTGGAGCTAATTATGTCAATTGTGATTCTGTGTGGAGACCTGGAAAACGTGCACTGTTGTGGGGGTACTTGAGGACCAGGGTTGGGAACCACTGGCCTATAACACTCCTGTTAGGGATATACTTACAGAAATGGAGTCCTGTAAGCATATCACTATATAGAATATATACAAATAGACATTTTTCAAATTATTCTATTACCCTGATAAAACCTTTTTCCCCCGATGTTTTACAGGGCTGATTTTCACGATTAGAATACTGCTGATGGCGTGATACCATCAAAAAAATTATTTATTATGAACAACATAAAATATTACAATATATGTTAGGATGCACTGTGCATCTACTCCACTGATTTTTGTGTTGATTTAGAAATAAACTGTCTTTTGGAATAAAAAAATAAATTTAAAACATTTGTTTACTAGAGAACAGACTAATTGAAACTAAATTTTGCAGAACTAGACGTTGTTCATTGTCTTCTCATATGATTATTCATCTTGCTGTGTTCTTGACTTCCTTTATGGTTGGTCACAGAAACCACATACAAACTATAGTGTTAGATGCAAATAGACTCCTTCATGGATTACTTTTACTGTTGTGCTTGCAGGGCTATGAAGATTGGCTGCGCCACAAAGCAGACAATGAAGTCAATGGAGCTCCAGTTTACGTGGTCAGAAGTGGAGGCCTTGTTAAGACTAGATCGAAAAATATCCGGGTATGTATACGATATAAAATAAAATACTTAAATCACATTGTGACACTGTATTTTGAAAATATATAAATTGTAGTCTGCGCCAACTGAATTGTATCTTTTATATTTGGATTTGTTATTATATTAAGAAACAGCGCTTTATATGAGGATGGTATAATGTTTAGAAGAAGGATAAAGGTAAGACAAAGTAGATAACTAAATAAAGAAAAAGTAAATAAAATGCAGTACAATAATGTTTACAGCTCTTAATAGAGCTTTTTTGAGGAGGTGGAAGGTGACAATACCTTAGCAGATAACTGATTTGAAATGATTAAGTGCCCCCAAGGCATGAAACGCGTTCGAGAGAGATACGGAGACCGGAAGTTCTGAAGCGCCAGACTGGAAGTGCCCGCAGACACCGGATAGCACACAGAAGCCGCTGAAGTGAGAGCAGCGGCGTTCCCAGCAGGAGAGAAGACTACAACTACTCGCAAGTACAGCTAGGGTTATTTAGTTGTTTCCCCTGCATTACAGGAAAATTATCTGCTAAAGTATTGGCACTTTCCACCTCTGCAAAAAAGCTCTATTAGCTGTAAACATTATTGGTACTGCATTTTATTTTATTTACTTTTTCTTTTTAGTTTTTATTTATTTATTTATTTATTTACTGTCTCACCTTTTATCCTTCTTCTAAACATTATACCATCCTCATATAAAGCACTTTGTTTTTTAACATAATAACACTGTATTTTGAGATACAGAATGAAAGAGATGGGATCAAGAACACTATTTGCATCAGCATATTTCAAGCAGTTTGACAACACTTGGTTGTTTTTTTTTGCTATTATTTCTTGTTTTCTTTCTAATTGTTTTTAGGTAGGTGACATTGTCAGAGTTGCCAAAGATGAGACTTTTCCTGCTGATCTGGTGCTTCTCTCGTCAGACAGAGTGAATGGCTCGTGTCATGTAACTACTGCAAGTCTGGATGGGGAAACAAATCTCAAAGTACGTTGTCTTGTCTTGTACAGCTTCACTGGCTCCCTTCCTTTTTCCAGAGAGACCGGTTCTGCCAGTTTAAATGACCATATGTAACCAGTCTGTCTATATTGTTAGCAGTTTTCCTGAACTCTTCTGAATGACTATGTTAATGCACATTGTGAATTTCAGTTACAACTAACATTTGTTTTTTAAAGAATAAGGAACATTGAGTATTGGTATTATAAGAAACTGTAAAATGATTGCACTACACAATTACAAAGCAAAAATAATAAAAGTTAATATTCTCTCTCCATGTAGGTGTGTGTGTGTATGTATGTATGTATGTGTGTGTGTGTGTGTGTGTGTGTGTGTGTGTGTGTATATATATATATATATATATATATATATATATATATATATATATATATATATATATATGTGTGTGTATATAGATCTCATATATTAGCCCAGAACTGTCACTCTGTGAGTGTGTGTATAACGCTGGGCAGAGTTATACATGCCGTCACACAGTGACAGCACACCCTATAGCTGCAGCAGACCACCTGACATTAAAACTACAATGTCCATACATTATAACACACACGGTCGGTCAACCACCGGCCACACCACTTTAAAATATATGCTTAAGTGCCTACGGAACACACAGGGAGGCACCGTGGCATTATCACTGGAGTCAGGCTTTATATAGAACAGGGGCGTGCCTGGAGGTACCACACACGCTGGTGCCGCAACCCGTGGGTGGGAGCAGCACGGCCGCCAAAACGGGGGGAGAGGGACATGTGTGCTGCTGACTGCCTGTGTCCGTCAGCTGTGCGTGCCCCCGCCCAGGTATCTCTCTCCTGCCGCTGTTTCACTCAGTTGCTTAGGTTATTCCAGACCACAAACCTGTGCTCCCAGCACAGTGAGTACTGAGGGGGAATGCACACGCATTCCCCCTCCTATTGCCCCTGGGTGTTATACAAAACAGATTGCTGTGTGTGGCTTAATATGTCGTGCATAACGCTGTCGGGCTTATGTAATGTGCATTAGGGTGTCTTTTACAACATGTAATGGCCACTACGATGTCTGCACCCCCTCATCCGACCCCTCCCCACCCACCGCACAGTGGCCTCTCCCACATCCACAACACGCCCAAACCCTGTCCCGCACACCCTACGCCCACCCATCCAATACCACCCACATGCGCCCCCCGCACCTACAACTTCACCACACACCTGCACCCCACCCTCCCACACCACCACTAAACACCGTCCCCCACCTATGGCAACCCCTCACCTGCTACTCCTCCCGTGGAAGAACTGCACCCACACACTACACCCCCCCACCCAGACCACCTCAACCTACAACATCCCTGCACCTCCCCCACCTGCAGTACCCATGCACCCAGACCACCCAAGCTCCCGCAACTGCATTCACAGGTTAAGGGGTGCAGCCCCTTACGACGGTGTTGAATCACCTAGTATTTGGAATATGTTATACTATAAACAAACACCTACAAGTTAAGAGCACATGAGAAATCACTCTAGTAAAGGCAATTGTGAGAACAGTAAGCATATATGGACAGAAAAGAGCAGAATAATAAATGCATGGATGTGGTGGTAAAAGAAATTGTTTCTGGTCCCTGGGTTGAAAGTGACTAGGTCGACACCGAAGAATGATCGACATATCCTCGTTCGACACAAGCTAAAGGTTGATATGGACATGGTTGACCACAGGTTTTTCATTATTTAAAAAAACATAAAAAGGTTCATACTTTTACATCCAAGTGGGCATAGTGGAGCAGATGTATTAAGCTTGGTGAAGAATTCAAGTGGAAGGTGATTACGCACCAGCCAATCAACGCCTAACTGCCATTTTTCAAAGTTAGATGATTGCCTGGTGTGTAATCACCTTCTACTTTATCTGTTCACCAGGCTTAATACATCTGTCCCAGAGTTAGATAATGATAGTGTATCCAGCGCAGCCAGGCTGAGTGTCCAAAGCATGGCAAGCAGGGCGGCACACTTATATGGTGTGAAACTTATGTCAACCTCCAACTGGAACCCCCTTCACTAGATAGCAGAAGAATTTAGTCACTGTGCACCAACAGCACAGGGACCTTCAGCAGGGGAGTCCACACAAACCTGACCCATAGAGCTCTATAGAAATTCATATGTGGAGCCTTATGGGAGACGTCAGGACAGCGCTCCCTTTTCTGCTCTCTCAGCTTGAATAAGTATTTTGTAATGAGAATATTTAGGAATTTCTAGGCAAGAGAATATGATAGCTCCTCAAATTTGTTATATGTTGAATGTGGACATAACTGCAACATGTCTGATTTACTTCTGTTGCAGACATTGTGTATTTATGATATAAATCGATTCTAATACAGTAATGTGGTTTGAGATATATATTTTTATTATAAAGCAAGATTCTTGTCTGGTCGTATAAATGTCAAATGAATTGTATTGTGTTTATGTAATAATGTGTATCTTTTTTCAGACGCACTTTGCAGCTCCAGAAACAGCAGTATTACAGTCTGTTGCCAACCTGGACTCCTTAATTGCAGTCATAGAATGTCAGCAGCCAGAAGCAGACCTCTACAGGTAGCCATTTTCAGCCACTCGCATCCATTTTTTTCCCCTTTTCTAAAGATTCCAGCGCTAGTCTGTGCACATTAGGGGTGGTGTGCAGTCATTAGGTCGACCACTATTGGTCAACACATATAAAGGGTCGACATGCATATGATCAAAAGGTAGACACAAGCAATAGGTCAGCATGGCAATAGGTCACCAACTTGTTCATACTTTACCATCCCAGTAGGCATGGAGGGAGATTATAATCGTGTACCCGAAACATGGTGTATGCACCGGTAAACTTATATGGTGCCCATGTCGACATAGACACCAAAAAAAGAGGAAAACTCATGTCGACTGTTCCCACGTCGTAATTTTGCATGTTGACTTTTGACCATGTCAATCTAATTCATGTCAAACTTTTACACGTGTCAACGCAATAACTGTCGACCAATAGTGGTCAACCTAGACCGTGTCAACCTAATTACCCATACCCTTAGGGGTGCCTGTAGCTAGAACACCCACTGCTGCAAACAATATTTTTTATAATCAAATGGTCATGGTTTTTCTTTACTAGGTTTGTTGGAAGAATAACCTTGCAGGAGCACTCGGAAGACATTGTGAGGTAATTTGGGCTTGGCGTCCTCTTTCGCTTTAGTTTAAATATTTGACCATGCTCGGCGTAAGAACATGAGATCTTTAAGTGCAGACTATTATTAAAGAAGGCAAAATCACAAAGTTTCCAGATGATTATACCAACTAAGTAATACTAACATCTTAGAGTCTATGGCCATGTGGCCTTCCTGCCTAGCTGAGGTGATGTATGACTTTATTTAGCCATACAGTAGAAAGCTAATTGCAAAATTCCAGTTCTCCAAACATGAGCTACAAAAACCAGGAATAGTAATTTGATGGTATATTGGCTCATAAAAATAAAATTGTACTGTACACCCAAAAATCATATGTACAGTATAATACATGTCCTACATCATGTACTATGTTTTTGCTATATCAAACGACAGTGTAACATCTCATTAACCCAAAGGAAGGAGGAACTGCGCTATTATATATTCATTTCTAGTACAACATGAGTGAATACACATACCCAATAAAAACGTTTCAATAAAAAAAATATATAATATACAATTTATTTCTATAAATCAAAATAAAGAATAGGCGGCCACCTATAACAATTAATTATAAAAATCCATCACATTAATAATATGCAAATGGCATATACACACTAAAATAATCTATAAAATATGTAAGAAAAACTTTTGTAAAGCAGCTAAATTTAATTCAAATCTTGAGCAGAGCCACAAGATTTTGGATAAATTAGAAGTAAATGCTTGCCATATAGATTACTTTTCCATAAAAAGAATGTAATAGCCGGCCTGTACCCGTAGTGATGCCGGGCCACGGCACTCACAACGGGGAGTCTTTTTATAAATAAAGTAGCTCACCAAAGGACAGTTATATTATCCAATATATAATCCACAATAATACTGTACCAATTTACTAGCGGTCATTTATTCTTAATATGTTTCACATTAGTGATGTTACAGAGGAGCAATTGTTGAGGGTATTTGCCATTATTAAAAGCAAACTAAAAGAAAATCTAACGAGTTTAAATATGTCACTTTGACTTTTGTGTAAAATGCATGTTTTGTTGTTTTTAATTTAAGGCCTCTTGGACCAGAAAATCTGTTACTTCGTGGAGCGAGGCTAAAAAACACAAAGGAAATTTTTGGTATGTTTTTTTGGTCAAGACTGGCTGAAGATATATTAATAATGGCACATGCCATTTTCTTCTCGGGTTGGAGTTAGAGAGTGTTTGTTTCCTGTCAGTTGGGATTGTAGCAGATATAGGGGGGGGGTATTCAATCCCCGCCATTATTTTCGCCAGGGGAAATAGCGGCGGGTGCCTTTTCAATGTTGTCCTTTCCGACCGCATCGGAGGTAGCTTGTCGGAACGGACCCGACTTTAAAAGTACTTTGGCCCATTTTGCCGAAAACGGCCGTGGATTGTCAAGATCATGGCTGTATCTTGACAATCCATGGTTGTTTTTCGCAGATCAGCATGTGGACATTGAATCCCGCTTGCCGATGAACTGGCGAGCAGCCCGAAAACGGGCCATGGGGCCTACTGTCTGGATTTACCGACAGTCAGGACCTGGGATTGAATAGTGGGTATCCAATTACCCATGATTGTTTCACCTTTAAAGATATCCAAGTAGCTCCAGTGAGCCAACACATTTAGGTAGGCGAAACCAAACCACCAAGAGCAGCTCAGTTTTCATGCAAAAATGGGTCTGCGGCTGTCAAAAACACACACGTTTCCCTGAACGTATGTACACGGGAAATCACGAAAAATAAATATAGATCTATCTATATATTAGCCAATCATTGTAAAAAAAAATTGCACGTTATTGGATATCCCCACAATCTGCACAATTTACAGCAGATTCAAGGAAAACGAATATTGAAAGCTAGTCTTTAAATTGCAGCCATGGGTCTGATGGTTTCTGTCACCTATCCCATTGATTTGTTTTGAGTCTCTTTCCTTATTATTTCATATCTACATTTACTTCAAGTTCCTTGCTTTTATTTGGACCAAGCTGATGACTGAGGCTGTGTCCTGAGGAAAGGACAATTGCTAGCACCCATATTATGTAATAATTGTGAAAACAGTGGGTGTCCCTATCTTCAGAATTCTATTGTCCACGAAGATTTGTGTGTTGTCAGTGCCTTTAGACAATAGATTTGCTGGTTAGATTCAATTATATCAAAGTGCACAGACATGATGATATTTTTAACAGTTCCTTATATAGTGCAACTAATTCTGTTGTGCTTTACATATAGAAACAGTGATACAACAACCTGGGTATTTACAAACAAAAAGGTAGGAGGGCCCTGCTCACAAGGTTAAAATCTGTTCATATCCGAGCGATCTTGGGGCTATTTAATCTTTCCCCTTATTCCGATTTTTGGAATAAGGGGATTGCACTATTCAATCTCGGGTGTTTTCGCCAGGGAAACGGCCAGGATTCATGGCTGCAGGCTCTGCTCTTTCAAAAGCCGAATTTGCATTCGTGGAAATGGACACACAATTTTCTGATTAGATTCTTTTTCCGTGGGAAAAAGTTGTGGATTTGCGGATCCATGTCTTATTTTTGGATGGTTTTCGAAAAACGTAAAAAAAAGGAAAAAGAATAGGTGGAATGCGAAATACCATCTATTCTTTGCGGAAACGTATGCTTTTTCGATGAAATATCGACATTGAATACCCTCCTTTGACTATCTACACTTACAATTTTGACTGTGCTTTTGGCCTATGGCCAAACTCATTGTACTCATATGCATAGTCAAAATGGTCTTGTCTGCAGAGTCTGTCACTACTTGCAATACCAATCTTGCAGGGCCATGCATCGATATTGCATGCAGGGTTGACCCTGTGCAATTTTGGCTAAATTACTATACCATACCTCTCAACTGTCCCGCTTATTATGGGAACGTCCCGATATTTTGGGACATTCCCGCGTCCCTCCCGCCGCCGGCAGTGTCCCACGGGGGGGGGGGGGGGGTGGGTGGGGGGTGGCGGCAGTTGGGATTTTGACTGTCACAATCATAAGCCGAAATCACACCATCTGAACACTGCTTTAGACAATAGATCCCGAGCTACACTTGCTTTTCTGATGTTTAATTGTTCTTACTTTTGCATTTATTTTATAGGAGTGGCCGTATACACAGGGATGGAGGCAAAAATGGCATTAAATTACAAGAGTAAATCACAAAAACGTTCTGCTGTGGAGAAGTATGACTCTCTTACATGACATTTTCAAGTAGAGATAGGAGCAAGCAAAAACTGATGACAACCTAGTGATAATGAAAATAGCTGTCTTTTTTTTCACATTAAATGCATTGATTTTGTGTAAAGAAATCCTTTCTGGCTGGAATTACAGTAGTATTCTTATTTATATGGCACCTAAAGGGCTGTTTCACACAGTACGGTTCCTGCCGCACGGTGAAATCCCGTACGGTCAGGGAGCCGCGCCGCACTCAGAATTTTATAATGGCAGGGATGGCCACAGCCCGGCAGCCGTCCCTTCCAGTGGGGGGATCCGGCTGCAGCCGTGCGGCCGGGCCGTGGCCGTCCCGTGTGAATGGACACAATAGTGTCCATTCACAACTGCTGAGTGCGGCACGGCTCCCTGGCCGTACGGGATTTCACCGTGCGGCAGGAACCGTACTGTGTGAAACAGCCCAAAGGGTTCCGTTGCATGTTAACAATATACATAAACAAATAAGCAGAACTTTAAAAAAAGAAAAACAAAAGTTGCTTGCAGTAGCGTAATTTTAAATATGCGTGAGATAGACCTATGATTATCTAAATTAGACCTATCCTTACAAAGAACCAAGGATCAAGGTTACCTAAAGGTTAAAAAAAAGGTTCTTCTCTGCTGTCAGTCTGTTTGTGAGACAATGCTGGACATGCAGATCTGCACACGCTCCACCTTTCTACAAAATTGCAAAAGGGCTTTCAAGAGTAACTTCTTCATTAAACCCAGCCATCTCTCATACTAACCCTCTCTTTAATGCTCACCGTTTACCTCATCTGTGTCACACCCGTTTGTCTGAATGTAAGGTCTCATGAGCAGGCCCTCTCCACTAATTGGCTGCCTCAGTGGTCATATTACTTAAGCAGCAGAGTGGCAGCAACCAAGAATTAGTGGTTGTTGTGGGAAGCATGGAGTAGTTGATAGTATAAGTAAGAGAAGGAAAGCCAATTAGTGGAGAGGGCCTGCTCATGAGACCTTACATTCAGACAAACGGGTGTGACACAGATGAGGTAAACGGTGAGCATTAAAGAGAGGGTTAGTATGAGAGATGGCTGGGTTTAATGAAGAAGTTACTCTTGAAAGCCCTTTTGCAATTTTGTAGAAAGGTGGAGCGTGTGATAGGCAGAGAATGGAGGTGAGAGTGGGAAGAAATTACAATTGGGAGCAGAGGCGCTTTAAGAGAGGGGAAGGCAGCATCCTCCATCCCCCTTCTCCCGGCCAGCGCCGCTCAAGTGCACAGCGCAGTGGAGTCTGAACACTAGAGGGCTCAAACTCTACTGCGCATGTGCAGAACTCCAAAAAGGAACTGCAGCGGACATATTTTTCTGTGATTCAGGCAGCATTGCTGTCTTCATCATGAAACTTCAAAGGGGTTAGTATTGAGACTGGGTTCAGTGTGTGTGGTGTGGGGCCCCCCTGGGACTCAGGGGCCTACGTGCACCTAATTGGGAGTAATGGGTGAGGACTTTGTAATGATGTGAGACTCTGGATTTTAAAAGGGAGCCAGTGTAGAGCTGTATGTTCGGAAAGTAATATGCTGTGTACACACGGTCTGATTTCCTTTTCGATGTTGACGATATAGTCAACATCGGATCGGAATTGGATGCAAATCGCAAGGGTTTTAACCCTTGCGATCCCGATCCGATCTGATGCACGTTCACGTATTGGAAGCCAGAAAGTCTTGGCTGCCTTGTCTATATAGTGCAGATCTGCACTATATAGTCAAGATAGAATGCAAATCGGGATGTGCCTTCAGATACTATCCACAATCCTATCTGATCGGATCGTGGATAGGATCTTAAGGCACATCTGACCGTGTGTACACACCATAAGAGGGGTTGGGCAGCAGCGTAAAGGACACATTGGGGAAAATACATTAGAAGGTATTTTAAAGAATGATGGCAGATGTGTCCTACTTTTTAATTCCCCATTCTTGTTTTTAAACCAATGACTGCTCCCTCTACATTTAAACCTCCGTAGGCAATACGGATGCTTAGCATGTATAGTTGTTATCCCATGTTCTGCTTTATAAAAAACGCAATATCAATAAGTACCCATGTGGTGATCACTTTATTATTTATTTATTAACCGTTTCTTATATAGCGCATACATATTCCGCAGTGCTTTACAGAGAATAGTTGAACATTCACACTTTAATGAACATCTAATAAATGCCATTTTTGTTGTTGACAATATGTTCACATGTACAGTATGTGGTGTTTCCATTGCTTGCCAGAGTTGCAGGCATGTTATAATTTAAATTAAACCCCTAACAAAAAAAGAAAAGCATTCTTGTAGGTGCACTGAAGATTCTTCTGTGGGATGTATGTTATAAATTAAGGCTGGCCATACACTTGTGCAACCTCTCTGAGGGGAGAAGTCGCACGCGACTTTCCTGCCTGACATACAGTATATCTCCTGCAGGCTGTATGACTATTGTGCAAAGGTCCACGCATCGCATTGGACCTGATCATATGCGATTTGGACACTTTCCATGTGTTTTAGTGTTTGGGCAGCTTTAATGTAGATCGGTTAGACATTTACTTGATTTTATTATTCTATTGGAATATGTAATCTGATTTATTAGTTTTGAGGTGTCTTTCAAACCTGTGAACATGTGTTTGTTCTGCATAGTAGCAAAATCGTTTTTACAGGTATTAGGGCAGATGTATTAAGCCTGGCGAAGAGATAAACTGGAGATAAAATGGAAGGAGATAACGCAGCAGCCAATAAGCTGGGTTTGAAATATGACAGTTGGGAGTTGATTGGCTGGTGCGTTTTCTCCTTCCACTTTATCTCCAGTTTATCTCTTCCCCAGGCTTAATACATCTGCCCCATTGTTTGCTAGACTTGACTGTATAAGAAACATGACCCTCCAGGTCTCCACCCTCTTGCACTGTTTCATAGTCTCTTTAAGTAAACCCTAATACACAACCTTTCAGTCTTTTCAGCAGTTGGTTTGTCCTTACAGGTCCATGAACACTTTCCTGCTTATGTATTTGATCATTCTTCTGTTTGAGGCAATTCTTAGCACGATCTTGAAGTACGCATGGCAAGCCGAAGCAAAATGGGACGAGCCATGGTACAACCAGAAAACCGAACATGACCGAAATAGTAGTAAGGTTTGTATAAATGTGGAAATGTCACAAAATATCCCTTGCAAATGGTTGTTAATGTTTTGCATTTGGCTACAAATTTCTTCAATTTGCAATAATTCTTTTTTGTTAAGATGCCTTGTACAAGTTGTCTAATAGTGCAAGAGCTATAGTATATTTACTATAGTGCGGGTTTTTATACATGGAGATGCTACCCATAGCAACCAATAAGATTCTATCTAGCACGGTGGTACTCAAGCTTTTTTACTCTAACTGATTTTTTTCACGGCACCCCTAGGCAAAAAATCAGAAAACAATATAAATTTGTGTTTATATCTCATCCTTACAAGTTATTCCTGCCCATTACCACATAACGGACCCTGTTTGGCCACAATTACATTGTGCATAAATAAGTGGAATTGGTTCATGGACTACCAACCAACCACACCCCAGGGTGCCACAGCACACAGGGGGTTATTTTGGTTCA
The DNA here is from genome assembly GCF_055691185.1 of Crinia signifera. NCBI lineage: Eukaryota > Metazoa > Chordata > Amphibia > Anura > Myobatrachidae > Crinia > Crinia signifera. The sequence continues at coordinate 233,592,398 of NC_139219.1, read as the reverse complement.
CTCTTTCTGACAAATTCCTTCTTGGATGGACAAAACCATGTGCACTGCAGTGGGGGGGGGGGCAGATGTTACTTGTGCAGAGAGAATTAGATTTGGGTGGGGTATTACTTCAAAGTGAGATCTATATTGCAGTGTAAAAATAAAGCAGCCAGTATTTACCCTGCACAGAAACAAAATACCTCACCCAAATATAATTCTGTCTGCACATTTTACATCTGCCCCCCTGCAGTGCACATAGTTTTGTCCGCCTAAGAAGGAATTTGTCAGAAAGAGTGAGCCAAAATAACCCCCACAGTTTGGGAGCCACTTCTAGAACAGTGGTTCTCAAACTCTGTCTTCAGGACCCCAAACAGTTCACATTTTTGAGGTCACCCAGCTGTTGCACAGGTGCACTCATTACTCACTTGACACATTTTAAAATTTTCACAGGTGCAACTAATTATTTTACTTGATTCTGTGTTGAGAACTGAAAAACATGCAGTGTGTGGGGTCTTGAGGACTGAGTTTGAGAACCTGTGTTCTAGAATTTGCTACATATAGAAGTAGAATCTGATGTGTTGCTACGGACATCTCAACTTATGCCAACCCAGACAGACCCTTAAATGTAACCATTAGTTTCTGTTTAAATTCAGAGCAGTAATACATTATTTCCCTCTGCCTTAAAGAAATGCTTTATCTTTGTATAAATTGCAAATTGACATTGTGGCTGCTGCCATGCACACAGCAATTTGGACTATCAGTATTCATCATTTCAGAGGAACATAGCCTGCAGTCTGAGGTCTTAATATCATCAGCAGGCCCAATCAATATCTGATTGGGATTAGTTCATGGAACTATGACTGCTGGAATATCCAATATGCACACAGACCATGACACACTCCAGTCAGGTGGAGGTGGGGATGGCCAGTTGTGTATATGCAGGGTTCCTTTTAAAATAGTATCCTCATATTGCCAACACACTATGGATTTATTTGGTTAACGTCTGCATGTAATTTCAGTCTATTTTATGCTGTACTGAATCTGTGCAGAACAGTAATCAGACATTTCCATGCATATCTTAAAGTTTTGCGCTAATACAAATGTTTTTCTTTTCTGCCAGATTTTGAAATTCATTTCTGATTTCCTGGCATTCTTGGTCCTGTATAATTTTATCATCCCTATTTCGCTTTATGTGACGGTGGAGATGCAAAAATTCCTTGGTTCATTTTTTATTGGTTGGGACCTTGATCTATATCATGAAGAAAGTAATCAAAGAGCACAGGTCAACACCTCTGACCTGAATGAAGAACTTGGACAGGTAAAATATTGGTGCTGCTGTTGAAAATTGTGTACTACAAATAACACATGCAGTAGTTTACCGTATACCAGACAAGACCACACTGTGGCCCTCCAACTGTTGTGAAACTACACATCCCAGCATGCCTTACTATAGTTTTAGCATTCCCTAATAGCAAAACTGTGGCTAGGCATGATGGGACTTGTAGTTTCACAACAGCTGGAGGGCCATAGTTTGGCCATGCCTGCCCTATGCAGTGGGGCAAAAAAGTATTTGGACAGCCATCAATTGTGCAAGTTAACCCACTTAAAAGAGGTCTGTAATTTCCATCATTGGTACACTTCAACTGTGAATGACGTAATGTGGGGGGGAAAAACAGGAAATCACATTGTATGATTGCTAAACAATTTATTTGTTTATTCTTGTGGAAAATAAATATTTGGATGCCTACCAACCAGCAAGGTTTCTGGCTCACAGACCTGTTACTTCTTCTTAAGAAGCTCTTCTATCCTACACTCATTACCTGTTTTAATGGCACCTGTTTGAACTGGTTATCTGTATAAAAGACACCTGTCCACACCCTCAAACAGACTGCAACCTCTCCACCATGGCCAAGACCAGAGAGCTGTGTAAGGACACCAGGGACAAATTGTAGAGCTGCACAAGGCTGGGATGAGCTACTCGACAATATGCAAGCAGCTTAGAGGTAGATTTATGAAGCAGTGATAAGGGAGGAGAAGTGATACAGTGCCTGGTAATTTATCAGCGGCCAATCAGCTCCTATTTAAACCCAGCCTGTAACCGAACAGTCAGGAGCTGATTGGCCGGTGATAAAGTACCAGGCACTGCTTCATAAATCTACCCCTTAGTGAGTAGAGATCAACTGTTGGAGCAGTTTTTAAAAATGGAAGAAAGACAAGATCACTGACAATCTCCCTGGACCTGGGGCTCCATGCAAGATCTCACCTCGTGGGGTACCAATGATCTTGAGAATGGGGATGAATCAGCCCAGAACTACAGAAGGTCCCCCTGTTTAAGTCAGCACATGTTCAGGCCCGTCTAAAGTCTGCCAGTGACCATCTAGATGATCCATAGGAGGATTGAGAGAATTTCATGAGGAGTGAAGAGAGCAGAATGGAACTTTTTGGTATAAACTCCACTCGCCTTGTTTGGAGGGAGAAGAATGATGAGTGATCCCAAAAACACCATACCCACTATGAAACATGGAGGTGGAAACATCATGCTTTGGGGGTGCTTTTCTGCAAAGGGGACAGGACACCTGATCTGTATTAACGAGAGGCTGAATGGGGCCATGTATCCTGAGATTTTGGCAAAAAACCTTCCCTCAGTAAGAGCATTGACGAGGGAACTTGGCTGGGTCTTCCAGGATGACAATGAGTCACATGGAAAACACACCGCCTGGGCAACTAAGGAGTGGTTCCAGAAGAAGCATTTCAAGGTCCTGGAATGGCCTAGCTAGTCTCCAGACCTCAACCCAATCAAAAATCTTTGGAGGGAGTTGAAAGTCTGTGCTGCCCGGTGACAGCCCCAAAACATTACCGCTCTAGAGAAGATCTGCATGGAAGAGTGGGCCAAAACACCTGCTACAGTGTGTGCAAACCTGGTCAAGAACTACTGGAAACATTTGACCTATGTAATTACCAACCGAGGTTATATTACAAAGTATCGAGTTTAACTGTTTTGATTGTCCAAATATTTATTTTCTGCAAGAATATACAAATTGTTTAAAAATCATACAATGTGATTTCTGATTTTTATTTTCCACATTCTGTCTCTCACAGCTGAAGTGTTCCTATGATGGTCAACTTGCACAATCTGTGGCTGTGTATGTATGTATATATGTGTGTGTATATATATATATATTTATATATATATGCCTTTTCCTCCACTTTTCAAAAAATCTGGTGCATTATGCCTTGCTTGTTGTTTGATGCTGCTTAGTTCATCAGATGTGTTATTACCTTTTTATAAGCGTCTCTAGTCCTGGTTCCACTATTGATGTTTTGCTTATGTAATACTCCATGAATCAACTTGATTTTCTATTCATTTACAAGCCTGCCACCTTCTAGCCTCCGCACTGTCAGAAAGAATAAAATGTAATAGTATTGGCCCCAGGAGCAGGAACATCTTACACTGTTGGTAACATTTATTGCTGATGTTACAGACAGATTCAGCTTGTCGTCATTTTCTCAATTCAGGTTTCTTCCTTTTCTGCGCCATGCATTTCCTGGTTTGTCACCTTCCTTTTCTCTTACAAATATGTATTTGTGCCAATATAAATAAAATCGTGGATAGAGCTAGCATGAGCTAAACTTTACAGAGGTTTCTTCTAAAGCTACATGTGCACAATTCTTATTGATCAACATGATCTGCTACTTTGCTATACATTTGGTGATACTATGGCAGGTATTCAATGCTGTTTGCGAGTGGTGACAGTGAGCAGGGCTTCCTGCTCGCTGTCACCACTCACCCTGACAGTATTCAACACACCCTCCGCATACGCCATTTCCCCCTCGCTCCGTTTTTTGAGCGAGGGAGAATTGGCGTATGCGGCTCAAGAAGCAGCAAGACTCGCGACTAAAAACAGTGAGTTTTCTGCAGTAGCCGCGGGTCTCGCTGTTTTGGGGAATTCTCGCCGTCCTGTAACGGCGAGGATTTCCCCAGACCAATGAATAGAGCGAGCGGCCGGTGCGGGGGTTAAACAGCGAGGATCGCTGGTTTTCTGCAATCCTCGCTGTTTAACCCCCTCGCCGCCCGCTCGCTGCAGCATTGAATACCCCCCTATGATTATCTTTGTCAGAATACCCATACCTTCACATTCATTTGTAGTTGATGGTTAGGACAATGACGACTCAGATTTGAGGACTTTGCTGGTTGAGAGGATTATCTTTATATGAAATGGTGTAGAAACTTAAGGGGATATTCAATCTCCGGCGAGCACCTCCCATCGGGGAGATGCCCGCCGGGCCCTATTCAATGCTGTCTTCCCCGACAGCATTGAGCAGGGTATCTCGGCAGAACGAGCCCGACATCACAAGCCGTCGGGCTCGTTCTGCCGAGAACAGCCGGGAAGTGACGAGCTGCCGGCTGCAGCTCGCCTCTTCCCGGCCGCAACTCGCGGCCACGCCCCCTTTTCGCTCCCCGGCAGGCGGGACATTGCATCCCGCGTGTGTGTTCTCGGTCGAGCTGACCGAGAACGGGACTGGGTCACGGCGGTCGAGCAAGCTCGACTGCCGTGACCCTGACATTGAATACCCCCCTTAGTGGTTTAACCACCAAATTTTAAAACCCTGTTCATTTGTAGGTTTGCTGTCAGAAAGAAGAAGCATAAAATAGTGTCTGTACATTTCACTGACTTAACTGCATTTATAAATACTTTTTATTTTGAACAGCTGGGAGACTCTTGCATTGTTTTATTTAAAATCTGATTCCTATCCATAATTATTTATTTATTAATTAACAGTTTCTTATATAGCGCACGCATATTCTGCAGCGCTTTACAGAGAATATTTGAACATTCACATCAGTCTCTGCCCCAGTGGAGCTTACAATCTATATTCCCTACCACATGTACATGCACACACAGACATTCTAGGGTTAATTTGTTGGGAGCCAATTAGCCTACCAGTATCTATTTTTTTAATGTGGGAGGAAACCGGAGTATCCAGAGGAAACCCACACAAGTACAGGGAGAATATACAAACTCTGCACAGTTAAGGCCATGGTGGGAATCAAACCCATGACGTCAGTGCTGTGAGGCAGTAATCCTAACCATTACACCATCCATACTGTAGCCTCATAATGAAGCCAGAGCAGATAGGAGATATGAGAGTTGGGGTAAACTATTTTTTTGTATCAACAGTAGCTCTGTCTGACCAGTTTTGGCAGCTGCTTGGACTAACAGAGTGGTGGAAAAGTGCACAAGAACACCTGTTGGAAGCTTTACAATCAGGCGTACTTTAGGCAGATATATTACTTTTGCTAGGTCAGCCTATAAAAGCCTAAAACTAATTTGGACAGACCAGTATGGCTATTATGCCATCTGAAGATGCCTCTTCAGACTATATATCGGATGCAAAATGTCTCCTGTATATAATGCACTACGCCATGTAGGTGGTTAAAATTATTTTATGGAAAATGATCTTTTTGCTAGCTGTTGCTTCAGATGGAGGGATCTGAGAGATGATGGCAATGTCTGGTTTCCTTAATTCATTTTCCATTAGGATAAGGTGATTTTGTGTGCTAAATCTTTCTACATAAAGTAATATCAATATCTTCACATAATTGCAGGTTAGAGTAAGGTTCTATGCACCACTGTTACTGAGAATGTCCTTCTCTGAGGTCTTCTTTTTGGAAATCCTCAAAGAGTAGTGAACCTGACGTAACTGATTTTTCTCTATATCAGTGGTTCTCAACCTCGGTCCTCAGGACCCCCGCACGATTTCCAGGTCACTCATTATTCACTGACACATTTTAAAAGATCACAGGTGGAGCTAATTATTTCACCTGTGATTCTTTGTGGAGACCTGGAAAACTTGCACTGTTTGGGGGTCTTGAGGACCGAGGGTGAGAACTACTGCTCTAGATCCATTTGGGGCAGGGCTCTGTGTTCCCAACCTTTTTTTTTTGTTGGTCGTTTTGAATGTTTATGGCCTTGCTTAACTTTAATTGAGAACCTATTGGCTAAGTAGATTAAGTGGGATGTAGTGGGGATTAGTCTAGTTTCTAAACAAATTCAGTCTGGCGATGTGTTCACTTTAAAAACAGGCTTCCTCTACACCCCAAGGTAACACTGGGGCAGATGTATTAAGCCTTAACAAGAGATAAATGCAAGGGTGATAAGCAGAGATAAACATCCAGCCAATCAGCTCCTTGCTGACTTTTTTCATACACAGCCTGTAACATGGCAGTTAGCAGGTGATTGGCTGGATGTTTATCTCTCCTTATCACCCTTGGATTTATATTTTGTTAAAGCTTAATACATCTGCCCCAGTGTCCCTTAGATGGGTTCTGAAATTTATTTAGTATCAAGTGCCCTTATTACCGTTTTCTATGTGCTTTTTTGTTTTCTTGTTCTCCTTTAAAACAACAGAAGGATCTTTCTCTGACCGGATTAACAGGGCAACTTTTCTGATGACTTTATTTTCTAACCATTCCTTCTCACAGGTAGAGTATCTATTTACAGACAAAACTGGCACACTGACTGAAAATGAGATGCAGTTTAGAGAATGTTCAGTAAATGGCATTAAATACCAAGAGATCAACGGAAAACTTGTGCCAGAAGGAGTGACTCTGGATTTCCCCGATGGCTCCCCTACAAGCTTGGTAAGACTAGGATTTCTCATACATGTTCTGTGTTGCAAACTCTAAAATAGGCTCTTTGTCAGTGTACATAATACCGGTAACATTCAAAATGGAATATGTTCAACTGTTCTGTACTACAAAATCAGATTTCTGGTCTATAGAGTTTGCTTCATACCAAATGAGCTACTATTTCACTACATTCCAATACCAATGTACAGAAATAAAGCATACAGATGGAGCCACATTCATTAGTGCGACTCTCGGCGCCCTTAACCAGTCACGGCGCTAGTGAGGCACGCATGTGTGAGACACTCTTGCACCCTTTTGTGGCAATAGACGCGCGAGCGTGTGAGATGCTTGTGCGTCCCTGTCCCAGGGATTGGCACACCGACACTGATCATCTCGGCTCGCTGGTGCTACATATGAGCGTGGCTACATCTGTAAGTGTTACAGTTTGAATTAGACTTGAAAATGATCAGTCTTTTGTTGTATTTTATTAAGATAAAATCTGGTTTCATATGTTTCAATGTGTATGCTGGTATGGAAGATGCTTTTATACCAGTCACACATTTAGTCTTGTGTTCTGATTGCTTACTGTGATGTACTTCACCTTTTTGCACAACTGCACAATATCCCCACATTTATATGTTTTGCTTTGGAAGTCCTGAATGTCCAGATTTATATCTGCTTTCTTGGTTTTGATCTCAATAGTGTAGTCCAGGGGTAGCCAACCGGTCAGAGGTAAAGAGCCGAAAAATATCGTCGGTCAAGCCAAAGAGCCAACATCATACGCACGCCAAAAAGGGGCGTGATCGGGGAGTGGTCAGGGGCGTGGTCATATGACACAAGGGGAGTGGCCACATGACAAAACTTTATGCCCCCCACAGTGCTAAACATCATATGCCCCCCACAGTGCCACACATCATATGCCCCCCACAGTGCCAAACATCATATGCCCCCACAGTTAAGAAGCTGGGCCCTCCAGCACAGGTGTTTCCCACAGTGCAACACCTATGCTGGAGGGCCCAGCTTCCTAACTAAAGAGCCCACCTAGAAGGCCAGGAGGGCCCAACAAACAAATGAGCCACGAGCTAAGAGGGCCCGACTAATGCGCCCACAGGCCGGAAGGGCCTGAATGTGCCCACGGGCCTAGTGCCCGACACCCGGTGGTCTAGGGTGGATGGGGGGTCGGAGGCCAAAGGCCCCTACCTGGTGTTGGGAGAGGCCGCTGGGGGGTGCTTCGTCAGCTCTTTTGCTTCCCACCTCCGCTGGCTCTCCGGGAGCCATCTTCTTTCTTTCTTACAGAAGGCGCCGGAGATCTTCTGTCTTGATCCTGGAGTCTTCTGGCCTCTTCAGCGACGCCGGAACTCTTCTCCCCGCCGCCGTCTTCTGCGCCGTCTTCAGGAGCGCTCCGCCGGCGTGGAGATGACTTTTCGCCCTCCCGCAGGCGTCTGATGTCAGTCGAAAACGGCGCGGCAAGCGCTCATTGGCTCGCCGCGGCCGTTTCCTATTGGCCGCCGATGCTGCGTTTTGAATTGGCAGCCGAATTGGTGCCAAATTCAAAACCCCGCTTCGCCGATGTGACGGGAGCCGCACATTACAGCGTGGCGAGCCGCGGGTTGGCCACCGCTGGTGTAGTCATTTAGATGTGTTTCCCGGTGGATGGTATAGGAATCCAGGTAAAATTCCATTATTCGCATCCCAACAACACCCAGTGAGTTCTAACACCCGAGCAGTCCCCTTCCTCAGTCTAACACACCCTTGCACCCCCCCCCAGCCAAGTAGGTGCCTACAGTCATCCTGACCCTAGCCCCAACTCTAGTACTTACCGCCTGCATTCTGACCATGGTGATGGCAGTGTCGGCAATCGCTGAGAATCCTATAGACCAGGGGTTCCCAATCTTTTTTGAATCACGGCACCCTAGAGTATCAGAATTTTTTCATGGCACCCCTAGGCCAAAAAAATTACATTTAGATTGGGTTTATATGCAATTCTTAGGGTCAGTTATGTGGTAAAGGGCAGGATTTGCTTCTGTTTGTACACATTTTATGATTGGCAGCCACCAGCACTGGTTTTGCTCATTAATAACTAACCATTAAAAATTTGAGTTGGTCCTGGACCACCAACCCAGGGCACCCCTGCATGTGTCCCGAGGCACCCCAGGGAGCCACGGCACACAGTTTGGGAACCACTGCTATAGACAGACAGTAATGTGGACGGGTTGCTTGTGGTTTTTTTTCCATATTTCGTTTGAGGGTGTTTAATGACCCGGCATTGTGAAAAAAGGTTCATCTTATAATAGTCCAATGGTCACTTCAGTATTTCAAATACAGTACATTCAATTTTAAAGAGTATTTAAAAATATTTCTAACCTTTTAACAGACTGGGGAAGAAGAGCTTTTCTTGAAAGCAGTTTCCCTCTGCCACACAGTTCAAATAAGTTATGATCAACCAGATGGCATTGGTGATGGTCTGCGATACTCAAATGGGATATCCTCTCAGTTGGAATACTATGCATCCTCACCTGATGAAAAAGCCTTAGTTGAAGCCTCCAGAAGGTAAGCATACATATATGGTCTTCCCCACAAACATGAAAACTGGTGCACTGCTGTCTTCTGACCACCTTCCTAGTAGAATATTTCTCACTGCAGAAGTGTTTCCAAAAACTTTTTAGAATGCTGCAAGTGTGTAGGACTTATTCTAGCCAATATACTGGACACGTTTTTTTTCCTAGTTACATGCAAATGCCTTTTCCAAGGGTAGTATGGTTTTGCCATGCCTCACTGTACTGAGGTCTTGGATGGATTCCCACCAAGACCCTACACTGCATGGAGTCTGTGTGTTCTTCCCATGTTAAAGATGGTTAAGATAATAATAAAATAAAATTAAAATGTACAGTGTTTCACAAGACAATGCCACTGGTTTAGCTCCTTTATTTTTTATCTTATACTGGATTTTAATCAAATGGAATTTAATATGATGAACAGTGTCACAAAGCTTAAGATGTAAAACAAATTTCAAACCTACTGTACAACTGCTGACTACTTAATAGGGAAATTTAGTATTATGGGTGCTATAAAAAACACTAAAACTTCAAGAGTGTAGGGTCAGTACTAGAGTGGTTTAATCAGAGATTTGTGCCTACACATCTCTAGGAAGAACATGATTATTAACCAGCACTTGGCTGAAGCCAGGAAAAAAAAGTTAATTTTTTTTAAGCCAGGCACTGTAAATTGAGCTTGGTTAATGTAACACCCATGTCGTGTTTTTTTTTTTGTTTTTTTATGTATACATATTCTGTTAATTTTGTATTTGACTTTCAATGTGTTTTTCTTTTAGAATGGGCGTGGCCTTTTCTGGAATCAGTGGAGAAATTATGGAAATCAAAATACTTGGGAAAATGGAGAGGTAGCAATGTTTTTTATTTTATTTACAACTATAACTGTGTCCAAATATTAAATGAAATGAATTAACATTAAACTAATCCTGTATTACTATATATTAACAGCCAATCTGGCTTGTGGTCTGGACTATTTAATTTGAATTTGTTTTTATGACAAGCTATGATAGGACATTGATGGTGAATGAAGCTTGTCTCAGCCTAGCCTACACTTATGTATTTAAAGGTACAAACTTCTTCATGTTCTGGAGTTTGATGCAAATCGTCGTCGGATGAGTGTCATTGTGCAGGGTCCTTCAGGTAAGGTGATAATCTTGATGTCTTACCTAAAGTTATTTGTTCTCACTTCTATAATCGACTGAACTCTATATTTCTAGGAGACAAGATACTTTTCACCAAAGGAGCAGATTCTGCTATACTTCCAAATGCCAGAAGTGGGGAAATAGATAGAACAAGGCTGCATGTAGATGAATTTGCCATGGTAAGTATATTATTGTTGATCTAGCCTTTCTATTCTTATCATGGATATATCGGCATAGGCTAAGAAACTGGTTCCAAGTCTCCATTACATTGTTTCTTTTGCAGTAGTGGTATAATTCACAGACAGTCGGGATTCTGACGGTCGTTTCTCTGATATTGGAATCCCGACGGTCAGTAGCCCGACATTCGGAATCCTGACACAAATAGGCTATTTTCTCTCCTGGGGGGTCTACGACCCCCATAGAGGGAGAATAGAATAGGTGGCGAGTGCAACCATCCTGCAAGGGGCTTGAATGCGCTCACCCCCTGTTGGGCTCCTGACCGTCGGGATTCTGATGTCGGAGAAACAACAGTCAGAATCCCAGCTGTCGGTAACTTAATATCATATCCTAATTCTCCATCATACTATCATCTGCTTGTGTTTTATATCGTACTTCTGTCTGATACAAAATAAAATGAATATGTTTATAAGTAAGTGTATAGTGTCACATATTATTCTCACTGTTTACTGTGTATTTGTTCATGTGGAGCATTGTTATTCAACAGAGACCATAATAATACTCCATGTTATTTCATCTTATTACTCCACTAGAAAGGGCTGCGGACATTGTGTATGGCCTATAGGAAATTCTCAGCAGAAGAGTACTTAGAAATTGATCAGCGACTGCATGAAGCCCGGACTGCATTACAGCACAGGGAAGAGCGTCTGGCTGATACTTTTAATATGATTGAGAAAGAGCTGGAGCTGCTGGGAGCAACTGCCGTTGAAGACAAGTAAAAACCATGCAAAGTATTTTCCTGATGCCTGAGTATACAGCTACGCTAATTCTGGCTCAAAGCTTTCCATACATTACCGCAATACCACCTTCTGTAAACATTACTGCAACTTGGAAACGCTTGTGTTTCTTACTCCGTGTTACTAAGGTGCCCATACACTATGCGATTTCTCTCCTTGGAGAAGTCAAATCCAATCCCCCTTCAGCCACCTGGTATGCTCTCATGGATATTGGGATTGCATATGATACTTCTGCATTCGATTCCTTCTCTGAGGGGGTACGACCTGGAGATTTTACTCGCAGCATGTATGATCTCCAGCTCCGATCCAATCCGTGCGGGACCGTGCATCGGATTGGATGTCACACACATGCTCTTTGGGCCAATTTCACTCAATTTCTCATCCCAATCTGTCAGAATCAGGTGAAATTGGGCCCAAATCAATCGTATAGTGCAGTGGTTGCTAACCTTGCCACTCCCGCTGTTGTTGAACTACACATCCCAGCATGCCCTGCATCAATTTTAACATCGCCATATAGTAAAATTGATGCAGGGCATGCCGGGATGTGTAGTTAAACAAAAGCTGGAGTGTCAAGGTTAGTCATCACTGGTATAGTGTATGGGGGCCTTTAGTGTATTTAGGTGTAATAATCTATACTAATAACATTTCCTAGAAATAGCATCGACATTACACACACATGTTGTTCTAGCTTCTCCCAATCTATACTCCCCATCAGATTTACACTCTAGTGCAGTGATGGCTAACCTTGACACGCCAGCTGTTGTTGAACTACACATCCCAGCATGCCCTGCTACAGTTTTATTATTTGGCCATGCTTGAACTGATGCAGGGCATGCTGGGATGTGTAGTTCTAACCAGAGTAGAAAGAAGTGTGAGGCCCAGATGAATAACCGCAAGACAACAAGTACATTAGAGACTCTGGTCTATTTGAGAATGTTTTCTGAAGGGAGTAGTACACACCATTTTAGGAAATGTTCACTTTCTTGAAAATGTCTTGCACAGAATTGCCTTAATTTTGAAGAATAAGAATAGACTGTTGAGTTTCACATGAAAGTTCTCTCTTTCTGGCCATTTTGAGGGTATAATCGGTCCCACAAATGTGATGGCAAACAAGATGAGGTGCTCAAAAAACCCTTCACCAGCGCATACCTTATGGGTGTTACTTCCCTGTTTAATTGCTATCAGGAAGAATTACTTCTGAGGTCCATCCACATCATAAATCCATATGTAAAAGCAGATACATATCATAGCGTATTACAGTTTTAATGAAGAGTAAAATATCCCTATTACAATCAGTGTCTTAAACATAATAATATCCAATCACAGTTTAAAAAACAAGTGCACACAAAAACTGAGAAGTAACCCCTGTGTGAGGGGCAGCTGTAAGGCTTTTTACCGCAGATGTTGGAACTGCCTAATGAAAGAACTGTTCAGATGCGCTTGTTGGAATCACACCGAACAGCAGCCCGGGCAGGCCGCAATCTGGTACGATTCCAAACAGGTAAAATGGCTCACAGGTGTCACCACAGGCAGGGGAATGCTGACGCGTTTCAACCAGTAACTGTTCTAGTTCAAGGCTCCTTCCATGTGTGTGTGCATCCTAATCTAAAGTGTAATTTTCTACCTACAGGCCGGTCACCCACCCCACAGCAGACAGCTCTCCCGTAAGTATATGGCATCTCCGTGGAGACCATCTCAGTCCGGGGGTTCAGGGCACACTTTCTGTGCACGTCCAGGCATTTGCATGTTACCGCGTCGCGTAGGCGATGCATATCAACTTCACTGGTACTATATCCGGAAGTTTATGTGTATAGATACTTCACTGGTTATGTGTCCGGAAATGTATATACCATAGTGATGCGCATCACTATGGTTACAGAAGAAACTGGCGTTCTGGTATATAAATTTACGGACACATGACCAGTGACTTATCTATACACATGAACTTCCGGATATAGTACCAGTGAAGTTGATATGCGTCGCCTAGGTGACGCGGTAACATGCAAATGCCTGGACGTGCCCAGGAAGTATGTCCTGAACCCCCGGACTAAGACAGTCTCCACGGAGATGCCATATACTTCCGGGAGAGCTGTCTGCTGTGGGGCGGGGACAATGACCGGCCTGTAGGTAGAAAATGATGCTTTAGATTAGGATGCACACACACACACGGAAGGAGCCTTGAAATAGATCAGTTACTGGTTGAAACGCGTTGGCGTTCACCTTCCTGTGGTGACACCTGTGAGCCGTTTTACCTGTTTTTAATCGTACCAGATTGCGGGCTGCTGCTCTGTGCGATCCCAACAAGCGCATCTGAACAGTTCTTTCATTAGGCAGTTCCAACATCTGCGGTAAAAAGCCTTACAGCTGCCCCTCACAAAGGGGTTACTTCTCAGTTTTTGTGTGCACTTGTTTTTTAAACTGAGATTGGATATTATTATGTTTTAGACACTGATTGTGATAGGGATATTTCACTCTTCATTAAAACTGTAATACGCTATGATATGTATCTGCTTTTACATATGGATTTTTTGATGTGGATGGACCTCTAAACATCTTTACTATGGAAACCATTTCAAAAGTTTCTCAGAAGTAATCCTTCTTGATAGCAATTAAACAGGGAAGTAACACCCATAAGGTATGCGCTGGTGAAGGGTTTTTTGAGCACCTCATCTAGGCCCTTATTCTGGTTGGTGCGGTAATATCCGCGTGCGTTCGTGCCGCCGATGTTTTGTGTCTGCGCATGTGCAGAGGCGTCTCTGCGCATGTGCGAGCGGGGCGTACGGCCAAATCCCGCATGAAATGGGAACACTCCGAACAGGGGGTGGAGAGGGGCGTGAAGGGCTATTTGGGCTCATTACCATATGCATACGCCCCGCGTTTCATGGGCGTTCCCATGCAAACGCTGGGCGTACGTATGGTAATGCGGCCGTGACGCACGTGTAGGGGGCGGACATATGACATCGCCGGATGTCAGCTGCCCGCCCAGATCCCTGCTTTTGCACGGAAAAATGTCCGTGTGGTCTGAGGTTGCGGGAGCTGGTGGACCACTCGGTCCTGCATTCGATGGTCTGCGACCATCGAATGATGGGGGAGGTTCCCTGAGATGGAGGAGGCGTATTCCATGAAAAATACACGTGCGGTCCGTTCGGCCAGCTTCTTACCGTGTACGGACGGAGTTGGCGATCCGTATGGAAGGCGGGGTTTTGCACGCACTGGTCCTGGCCGCATATTCGGATCCGGCCGCACCGATCAGAATAAGGGCCCTAGTTTGGTAATACTTATTCTGAGAGTGTTTGAGAACACTGTCTGCTTGAAAACCCACCCCAGCAGCTGTATCTACGCAGAATCAAGATTTCCCCACCTTTTTCCCTCCAAAAATGTGATGCTCCAGATACTCCACTAGCTCAAAGAAAAGACAGTTTTATAGCTTCTCTAACGAGCAAACCCATTTTCAGCTGTTCTAACATTATTGGACAAGGGTTTTCTAATCATCCACTAGTCTGCTAATGCGATAAGCAAACACAATATTCCATTTGAACACTGGAATGATGGTTGCTGGAAATGGGCCTCTATACACCTATGTAAATATTCCTTTAAAAACCAGACATTTGCAGCTAGTATAGTCATTTGCCACATTAACAATTTATACAGTGTATTTATGATTAATGTTATCTTTATTGGAGAAAAGAAAAAGTGTTTTTTTTTTGTTTGTTTTTTTTAAAAAGGACATTTGTAAGTGACCCCAAACTTTCAAAATAGAATCCTAACACACCACGTCACAATGCATTACTGACACATTGTGTAACATGAAAGCTGACTCCGGACTGACTGGCTTGCAGCAGTCTTCCAGGTTCTGTCTTTTTTTCCACACTGTACATCACTGCACGATGCTTACTTAATGATATTGAGTAATGGAAAATTCATTTCTAATAGCATAGTGTTCCCCATCATTATTTAATTGCCAAATTAGCTTAAAATTAAAAGCAAGAATGTGTTTGTCGATCAGTTATGGAAATCTACTTTGTGTATAGTTGTAAATAGACATTACCTGCACCCACTGACCTAAAATATAGAAGACCTCTATGGTATATTTGTGCGCCAATTACCTCATTACATCTTTTATTTATTATAGTCTTGTAATGATTTTTTCTTTTTCATTGCCTGTGTTTGTGTGTGTTAGACTTCAGGACAAGGTCCAGGAGACGATTGAGGCACTCCAGGTTGCTGGAATAAAAATCTGGGTTCTTACAGGAGACAAACACGAGACTGCTGTCAGTGTCAGCTTATCTTGTGGACATTTCCACAGAACTATGAATATTCTTGAACTTGTACAGCAAAAGTCAGACCATGAATGTGCTGAGCAGCTGATGCAGCTTGCTAGACGGTAAGCAAACAGCATGTGGGATACAATATATCATTGTCTACGCACTTGATTCTTCCTTTTACTAATACAATTGTGTAATAGTAGCAACATGTCTTCTTCTAGAGTTATGCAAATGGGGGTTTGACCCTGAAAGCGCTTCCAATTTTTGCAAGCGACTACCTCCACAAAATCTCCCCTGCTAGTGGGAGATGAAGACAGAAACCAGAAAGTGAAATGTGGAGGGCGCTACTGAGATTTCCACCACCTTGTCAAGTGCTCAAATTAGGCAGATAGACAATTTACCATTATTAATGACAATTTATTAAAAATATAGAGGCACTAGAGGACTCACACGGATCTTACCCTATTCTGGTGCTATATCCTCCACCTCTTCAGAAGTGCCCTGCCTCTTTTATAAGGGCCTTCAAATAAAAGGTTCTACGTCATCGGATTTCTCCGATTATTTTAAATCAAAGAAAGTCTGATATTGGTCTTAGACCTTAGCATACCGCCCATTCTTGTGTACCCCTGAAGAAGTCTCTTCGGAGACGAAACGCGTTGGGTCTATCATATGCGGTTCCAAAGATCAAAAAAAAAAAAAAAATTATCAATATTTTATCTATATTTTTAATATATTGTCATTAATAATGGTAAATTGTCTATCTGCCTAATTTGAGCACTTGACAAGGTGGTGGAAATCTCAGTAGCGCCCTTCTTCTAGAGTTGTTTATATTAAACGCCATGTTAGACTATTATAATTTCTGTCTTTTTGTGTTCTTCCTGTACGGTTTGTTTATCTTTGAACACACTCACAATAAAAATGTAAGAAAATATGAACCTGTTTTTTTTTTTTTTTTTTCTCCTGCCTTCATATACTAGTCGGGTAATGTCTTAATTTTAGGTGCGCACTTAATGTATTTTTCTTGTATTGTGACACACAAATATGTTGTCTTGTGTAGGCTGCAAGATGATCATGTGATTCAGCATGGGCTGGTTGTGGATGGAGCCAGCCTTTCTCTAGCTCTCAGGGGTCATGAAAAGCTTTTCATGGATGTGTGTAAAAGCTGCGCAGCCGTGCTGTGTTGTCGAATGGCACCATTACAAAAAGCAAAGGTATGAAGGCAGACAATTGTGAAGAGATTGCTGCGATGGGATCTTGTCAGCTGTGCCCCATGTTGTGTCTATTTTGAGGTCCAAAAGTCTACCACACTTGTACAGTTTAACCGAACCATACTTTTTTTTTTTTTAGTCTGTAGCGGCTGAAACAGGGCTGTACAATGCTGTAGTGTATGATTTTTATAGTAGTGCTGTGGGGACATGTACTCTTGCATTACTTATAAGTGACAGGCAGATCCCTCCATCCTGGCTGCACCCACAGCGACAGCCGCCAGTATCATAGGCGGGTCAGCGCTGACTCATCTCATGTCTAGCTGTGACCATGCTCAATTTATCCATGGTCATGCCCACTCTGCCTGTGACCACACTTCTTATACCTTTTTTTTTTTCCAGGTGGTGAGATTAATAAAAATTTCTCCAGAAAAACCCATCACGCTTGCCATTGGCGATGGGGCAAATGATGTAAGCATGATACAAGAAGCTCATGTAGGCATAGGTGAGTTGTGGTTTGTTTTGTTTGCACTGTTTATCTTCTTAGGAATATTTGGAAGTTATTTCTCACTCCTGTTCTGTTTCCCTCTGGTATTATTATTTTTTTAGGAATCATGGGAAAAGAAGGGAGACAAGCTGTGAGGAACAGCGACTATGCAATTGCGAGGTTTAAATTCCTCTCAAAACTGCTTTTGGTGCATGGTCACTATTACTACATTAGAATAGCTACTCTTGTACAGTACTTTTTTTATAAGGTATGTCTATAGTTTCATTTTTAATTGACTTATTTAATATGTTTTAGTATAATAAGTAACAAATGAAAAATGTGTTTATAATTGTGCAACAAAAAGCAGACAGTGGTGTGGAACTTAAATAACTATATCCTAAATAGAGGTAATTTAAAATGAATAAGAATTCTGCATAATTTATTTTCTTCTGTCCGCTAAAGCTGAGGTTCTCTTAAAGTTACCAGCAGATGGGCAAGGGTTCTTCTTGTAATATGAAGGGTTACAGCAAAAAATACCTTTTTTTTGTGTCCTATCAAACAAAGCTCTTCAGAAAGTCCTAGAGGAAGTGGGTGATGAGAAGAGATAAGACGGAAGGAAAAATTTCACAATCTTAAGGCCAGATTTGAGCAGATGCTGGGCATCACCATAGCAATAAGCATGCCCATTTTAAACCTAGAAGATCTGTCATTAGCTGGGTACCTAGACAGATTTTGCCTGCTTGAGGAACTATTAATTCAACTGAAAGGCATAATGGGGCGCAAAAGCTCTCCAGTGTTTATGTTGCTAGAAGATAATGTCTCTGTAGTTGCTCTACACAATGTATAGCAGCATTTGCTCGAACAGTTTAAAAATATACCTACGTAATTTTATATTCAAATTTTTAATATTGTCCTTTTTGTTTCTCTTACAGAATGTGTGTTTTATCACACCGCAATTTTTGTATCAATTCATTTGTTTATTTTCACAACAAGTAAGTTTAACATGATATCTTTTTCAGTTATTATTATTACACACTTTTCACCTTTACTACTTAAGGCGGTATTCAATGCGGGGGTTGAGGGGGGGGTTGTACGGCGTTTTTGCCGTCCAGCCCCCTTGCCGGATGCTCCACGTATTCTATGTTCATGGGGAAATCCTTGCTCTCAGGGCGGTGAGGGTTCCCCGGGAATAGCGAGGTTCGCCGCAAATGCAGGGAGCCCACTGCAGTCAGAAATCTCAGCACACATCTATTCAATATGGCCATTTTCGACCTCTTTGAAGCCCTGCAGATTCCACTTTTTGAAATGTCTAATCTGCGTTGTCAATAATGGCCTCGATTTGACAGTCCAGCAGCCATTTTTTGACACAATCCACATGGACTCCGCAATCCACGTGTATTCCGACTGGCGGAATGTTTCTATCAGTCGGAGATGGAATTCAGACTGTTGAATGATCTTTGAGTTGTCCAATATTCTAACAGTCGGAACATTGAATAGCCATCTAGTATGTAATTTGTAACTATCTTGTATAAGCCGTCTGTTTACAATTGCTTGAATTTATATGGCAATTCAATTCGGTCTTCTGAAATGACCAGTAAACTGCAGTCTTTGCAAATACATTTAATTTGAAAGCTGCTGTATCACAACTGTTCTCGATTCCTGTTTTTAAATGTATGTATGCATGCATGCTGCCGTTGATGCTTAAATACTGCTGAAATCTATATACACGGCATTTGTTTTGTCACTGAAACTGAATCCTGTTCTGTTTGTTTTTCAGACACTGTATGACAGTGTGTACCTGACTTTGTACAATATTTGTTTCACTTCCTTGCCTGTCCTGATGTACAGTCTGTTTGAGCAACATGTGCATCCACATGTGTTACACACCAAACCTAGTCTCTATAGGTCAGTATTATGTTGTTTCTAAACAAGGTATTTTATTTCCTTTCCCAGTTTTATGTTACATACAGATTTGTTACTGGTCAATGTTTGGACTTTTTTTTTTCTGTATTGTAGGAATTATCAAATCTGTCAGCTCATTTTAAAAGCAAAGCAAGGTTGGCGTTTTCAACAAAACAGAGCTTGCCAAATTACATACATTTTCTTTAAAATTGCAATAATGCTACATTTCTAAGACAAAGGCTTGTTTCCCCTTTAAATAAATTGTTAATACTGTACAAGACTAGCAGGGCCTGTTGTGTGTTTTTTGCAGGGTTCCTAACATGTATTTATATGAAGGGTAAAAGTCAAAAGGGGTCTCCAATTTTGTGCAGCAATTTACCGCAGGTCGTTGTAACCCCGGGGGCTATCCAATAAGTCGCAGCTCACAGGCTAAACAAAAACCTTGAAATCTGCTCTGTTTCTGCAAAAACTAGGCTTCAAACCATAAAAATACACAGGTTTCATTGAACCTGTGTGTGTGTTTGTGATTTTTGTACAGGTGATCTAATAGGATACAATTAATAGCTAAGTAACCTTAAACAGGCTAGTAGTATATAGAGCGCAATCGCACAAGGTAATTTCAAGGATATTTAGTTATTTCCTAAAACATATATATGGTATGCTGACATTGTAAAATGAATTAAATTAAAAACCGACCATGTTTAAAATTCAGTAGCTGATTTGCACCTTGTAAACTATAATACAGTCTGATGGTATATAGATGGGTTCGAAAAGGCATATAATATGTATGGCAATGCTTTGGCTTGACCTCCTTTGAGATGATAACAAAGATATTCTCACCGCTTACAATAATTATTCTGGCCAATAATGTCACAGGATTAACCCCTTCCCGACATATGACGTATATATACGTCATATGTCGGTTGGGGGTGAATCAAGCCAGCTCACGGAGTGAGCTGGCTTGATAGAGAGCAGGTAATGGCTGTATATTACAGCCATGTCCCTGCTCTCACGGCCACGAGCGGCGAGTTCGCCGATCGCGGCCGTTTAACCCTTTAAGCACCGCGGGCAAAGCGCCCGCAGTGCTTAAATAGCTGATCGGAGGGGGGGCGCCCCCCTCCGGCGCCGATCGGGGCCCCCCGCAGCGCGATCGGAGGGTGCCGATCGGTTGCCATGGTAGCCAGGGGTCTAATGTAGACCCCTGTGCTGTCCGTGTATTCATACCTATTACATCCTGCCTCAGGCAGGATGTAATAGGAAGTGAAAAAAATCACTACGTTCAGCCATAGAGCTCTATGGCTGAACCTAGTACAGGCGATCGCGCCCCCTAGTGGTCAAGTACACTAGGGGGCCTTGTAGTAAAAGTAAAAAAAAAAAAAAAATAAAGTTTAAAAATAAAAAAAAAATAATAAAATATTAAAAGTTCAAATCACCCCCCTTTCCCCATTTCCCAAATAAAAATAAATAAATAATAAAAAAAATAAACATATTTGGTATCGCCGCGTTCCTAAAAGTCCGATCTATTAAAATATAACATTAGTTATCCCGCACGGTTAAAGGCGTAAACGGAAAATAATCCCCAACGCCAAAACTACGCTTTTTGGTCGCATCGCCTACCCAAAAAAAAATAGCTAAAAGAGATCAGAAAGTCGCCCATATCCCATAATGGTATTAATTAAAAAGTACACTTCAGCCCGCAAAAAATGAGCCCTCACCCAGGTCCGTAGGTGGAAAAATAAAAAAGTTATAAGCCGCAGAACATGGCGACGCGACGCAAATTCGAAAAACCGTAACATTTTCTATTTTTTTTTTTAGTGGTAAAATGTAACGAAAACTATATAAGTTTGGTATCACCGGAATCGTAACGACCCATAGAATAAAGATAACCCATCATTTTAAACGAACTATGAACTCCAAAAAAACCGTAACCAGCGCAAAATTGTGGAATTGCGTTTTTTTTTTTTTTTTACCCCACATTGAATTATTTCCTGATTCCCCAGAATATTATACGGTATAGTAAATGGTACCATTAGAAAGTACAACTTGTCCCGCAAAAAAAAAGCCCTCATGTGTCTATATAGCCGGAAAATTAAAAAAGTTACGCTTATTTGAACACAAGGAGGAAAAAAAAAAAAAAATTACCTTAAAAGGCAATGTCGGGAAGGGGTTAATGTCCAGCAGTTTCCTGGTAGGGTATACAAATGGGCAGAATTAGAGAAAATACCTGTAGATTGTTGTGCAGGCTCCAGCCTCCAAGATAGCAACTGGGACGCTTGATTTGAGGCTCCACATAGACCGATGTAGTGACCATTGTCAATTGTTGTACAAGGACTGTGAAATGCTTGTAAACAGCAGGCAGCTCAATGACTTTTAGGGAGAGCTGTAGTGGCAATGGAGCGGCTTAATACCCGAGACCGCGGCAATGCAGAAGAATGGATGAAATCACTACAGTAAAGGTGCCCACACACTAGAACGATTTTTGGGCCGATTTCCGATAAATCGGCCGATATTTCATCCGATGTTTACCGATAATCGGTCGAAAATCGGCCAATTTTGGTCCGATGCGCACTCTCGTGGATCTTTAGCTGAATCTTCTGATCTTACGTGCTGCACAAAAGATCAGAAGATTTAACAAAAGATCCATAGGAACGCACACGTGATCTTAAGAAAAATCTTTGGTAAAGCTGTGCCCTTGCCTGAAATCTTTTGTCTAGGACAGAAAAAAAGATTTCAAGGCTAATTTATGCGCACATCTTACGATCGCAGATCTTTCTAGTGTGTGAGCACCTTAACTCATTACCGGATACAGCGGTCAAATGAGAGCTGTAATAATGGCAGAACTGCAGCTCAATCACAGTTTTTATGGTCGTGTGGTATACACCTCTCCATACCTTGTAACCCAATTACTGTTATCTGGTGCTAATTTAGCTTTTTTGTAGGGAAATAGGCACACATTTTTCACTTTTTCATTTCCAGAAACAATTTTTTGCGATAAATCTGTTTTTGCTAAGTTTCAAATTGAATGTGAATTGCGGTAATGCGCATACCTGCAAAGAGCCTGGTTTTTTTTTTGTTTGTTTGTTTGTTTTTGTGGCAGAAAAGCTGTGAAAGCCATGCAAACAAGCAATTGCGTTACATTACCACAATGTTGCATCTAATTGAATTTGTCCTAAAGTAAGACAATAATAAGCAAAACATTTCTGACTTGTTCTGATCAGCTTAATAAGCCAAAGGGGTAAAAAGGTTAGCATTCCACTGAAATAACTAGCACATGTAGGATGGTTGCTTTTAATAGTCGCTGTATAAGGAAATCATTTGTAATATGTACTCAAGCACCTCTGTAAACATTGAGATGTTATTAAGCTCATTATAACATTTCAATGTCATTAAGCAATATTTGTGACTTTGAAAATTGATTTTGTTCTCTCCAAAATTTTATGCATTTCCACAGAGACATTAGCAAAAACGCGTTACTTGGTTTTAAGCCATTTCTTTACTGGACCCTTCTGGGCTTTGCTCATGCCTTCATCTTCTTTTTCGGGTCATACTTTTTGATGGGTGAAGATACATCTCTTCTTGGAAATGGCCAGGTATGTATTCTGTCCCCCATACCCTTGGGAGCCTTACCATAGTTTCAGAGTAATACACAAGCTTGAATAAACCACTGTATGTATTGTCCATTGTTATATTTCTGAAGCCACATAATGGGCAGTATTCAATGCTCCCGATTCACCGTATTCAATGTTCACTGTTCGTCGAAAGCGAACAGTGAATGCCGGCCAGTTCTCCGTTTCATGCTCGCTGCAATTCGCTGGTGAATTTCAATGGGGTTTTCACTGGGACTCGCCAAGAGTGTATTTTAAAAGATCACTTTCCAGTTCACCATAAAAAGATGTTGAATGCAAAACTGTGAATCATGGCGAAAATCATGCTGAAAGACGTTCTCCATCCTAGCATTGAATACACTCTTGGTTAAAATTCGCTGTCAGGGGCAGAGAGCCCCTGCAGCATTGAATAGGGTGAGAAGGAGGGCTGGCAGCAAATGCAGGATGGGTGGGTACAATCGCACAAGACTGTTTTAATGAAGACACTGAGTACATACAGGATTGGCCCCCTGTTTATAAATGTGAGACCGTTGTACTATGTACTAATCAGGGGTGTGCTACCATTGACAAATATCATATGTTACACAAGGAGGGAAAGAAAAAGATTTGTCGCGATATGGTCCACCAAAGAATGAACTGACGTCCTAAAATCGAACTTTTATTAGTTTAATACTAAAACAAGCGAAAGGTAAAACACAATTATACATACATGGGAAGGAAGGTACATATTAAAACATATTAAAACATGCACGTGCAAGTGTGCCTAGAGTAATAATTATGTTTTTAAGGTAAAGTCAGCCTTCAGAGACAAACGCTCTGTATTTCACTATATTTTTTGCAGGAAGCTGCTTAATGTAGTGGTTAAATACTCTGTATCCTCTGGCAGCAAATGCTCCAATCCTCCAAAACCCTGTGAATGTGCAGCGAATTCTAAACAGGATTCGCTGCACATCGCGTAATTTATCATTGAATACTGCCCAATGTATTTGCTATTAACATTTACCGTAGTTAATATTGGTAACTTCTGCTTATTTATTTCTATATTAAACTACATACGTTTACTTTGTATAACTTGAAGTTTAATGTTCTTTATCCAGAAATTTTAAGTCCCCACCTTCGGATTTAGATACATCATTGTATACGTCCAGGTTTTAACATACATGAATTATTGATTAGCATTGGTAGTTCTGGCAGAGTTAATTTTTCATTCTACAAAATACACTTTTGGGCTCAAATTATAAGCTGTTATTGCTGCATATAACGATATTCACCTTTGAGTTATCTAAGGGTGTTTTTAAGCTTATATGTTTGTTATGTTATACTTTGCTGGAAGATCTAGTAACACTTCATACTGCAAGTTACTTATTATATCCTGAAGGCTAGCTATGTAAATCTAGTAAAGATTATGGGTGGTATGCAATGTTCCGCCGCTATTCCCTATGGGGGGAAATAACGGCGGGTCCCTATTCAATGCGGTCTTTAACAACAGCATTGAAGAGTATTTACGGCAGAACAAGCCCAACTTTAGAAGCTGTCGGGCCCGTTCTGCCAATAATGGCTGTGGATTGTCGCAATTTTGGCCGCAGTTTAACAATCCATGACCGTTTACGCGGCAACACCCCCTTTTTGCCGATTTGCTGTCAGGCAAAACGTAAACGGGCCTGGATCACGGCTGTCGGGAGGGATCGACAGCCATGATCCGGTATTGCATACCTCCCCTATATAGCCACTAGAAATATGCACTGCATGGATGAAGTAGGAAACACTGCATGTACCAGCTCTTGCATTTTCTGCATCTGTTGAAATCTTTTTCCATCTTTTTAGTATGCTATCTTTACAGGGGATGTGTCCCTATTTATACTCAGAATTCTATATATGAAATTCAACATTTCTGTGAAATATTTGAAATATTTCCCATTAATACTTGGGAAAATGAAGTCCCTGTGTGGCAGAGGTTTGCTAAATGTAATGGGCTTTGTTGTCTGCCTGGCTAAATATCAAGAGCCTGTTAGTGCCATCTTCTATAGTGACACCTTAATACCCCTATCACACTGCCACAATTATACCGGGTTTTTGCATCTGATCACGCAGAAACTGGGATATTGGGCTAATTCAGTTCTGAATTCAGGACAAATTTGTTCTCAACATGGGCAAAAACATGTGCACTGCACGCGGGGCAGATGTAACATGCAGACAGAGATAGATTTTGGTGGGGTGTGTTCAAACTAAATCTAAATGAGTGTAAAAAAAAGCAGCCATTATTTACCCTGCACAGAAACAAAATAACTCTCACAAATGTAACATTTTCTGCACATGTTACATCTGCCCCACCTGCAGTGCACATGGTTTTTCCCATTTTGAGAACAAATTTGTCCAGGTATGAATTAGGCCCATTCTGAAGTGGGAAAGCACCCAGTTGAAATAAGCCAGGTAGCTTTGTAGTTGCACAAAGAAAGAAATACAGTGCTGATGCACACTCCACAATATTAAGCTCTGCTATCTAATATCCGATAGAGAGCAGACAAGAAGGGTAACCAGCACTGGTTTAGTTTCTCAAATAATTTGAAGCAAAATGACGGTTTCTTTCAAACAATAAAATGTAATAAGACAATAAAAAAACATACATATTAAAAAATATCCATATGAAAAAAATATGGGTAATGGGTGAGTATAAGAGCAATGTTGACCCTTGTGACACTATTCTGATACTCCTATATCCAGGATAAGTTAACTGGGAGGCGAGTCTCTATTATAAGCAGCGATATATTACCAGGTGGCCGGTTTCCAAAAAGAGAAATGATAGTAGCAGATGAATTTTGGTTGGTAGTCCCGGTATACCTGGGTGTAGAATGCTGCTGGTCCAATCCCGTATAATGATGGTATGTAGGATGACCAGGTAGAGGTGTTAAGTCCCGTATCCAGTATATGCTGTTATTTTGTAATCTTCCTGAGTAATTGGTGTCAAGGGTAGGTCAGTTCTCTAGGAAAGGTCTCCCAGCTTCATAGAGAAATTAAGCCAGTGCTGGTTACCCTTCTTGTTTCACATTTTTTGGGGACTGACAATCCCATAACCAGCCGAAGTTAGAAGCACACCTTAAATACTATATATTTTTCGATAGAGAGCAGGCTTGCACACAACCTGGCACCTGTTTAACATAGGAAGAGCTGGTCAGCTCGGCAGTGAATTCACCCCTCCGGCAAGAAGTCTGGTTGGTCCACCGTTCTGAAAGGGGTCTCAGCCCAGTCACATAAGGGAAGGTGTATACAAAATTCCTAGTGTGATCTGACTTAGTGATGTAATGGGTAATCTCATAATATGAAAGATATTAATGTTGAATACCCCTCATTACAACTTGTGTATTACCACTTGCAAATAAATGTATCATTACCAGG
The DNA here is from genome assembly GCF_055691185.1 of Crinia signifera. Classification (NCBI taxonomy): domain Eukaryota; kingdom Metazoa; phylum Chordata; class Amphibia; order Anura; family Myobatrachidae; genus Crinia; species Crinia signifera. Next base: position 233,566,263 of record NC_139219.1, on the reverse strand, counting down.
ACCAGGTATGGTGTGGGGGGTGGGCTCCGCTTACTCAAATTTGTCCCTTCCAGAAAAGTTAATAATGAAAATTATTATGCCTGATATTTGAATCCTTGCTTTAACGTGCGAGTTGGATTCTACTCACATTGGTTTGTTCTACGTATTGCAAATAGTGACCCTCCCTTTGTCATATGTTCATCTCTGTGCTGTACTCTTGCTTTATTTCTTTGCTCTACTTTTCTTTCTCCTCATTTCCATGCTGTGCATGCCATCAGATATTGAAGCCTAACAGGCAACTGGTAAGAGTATCCCGGGACAGTAGCAGTGTTGTCTAGTGGTAACAGTGTTACTAACCACAGTTTCCCACGTCACTGCTGACTGTCATGTTAGTAGTTAGCGCTCTTTGTAATGATTGTGGTGTGACCCATCGTGCACATATATATGGATGACCTTTTTGGGATAAAGAGAAATAGTAATACCTCTTTTCTACTAGCAAATTCTACCCAGGTTTTTTGCGCAGGGACACGCACAGACCTAGGTTCCGTGTTCAACACTGGATTCAGATAGGAATTTTTTTTTTTGATATATATATATATATATATATATAACTGAATGAAAGGAAGGAACTCCTCTGAGAAGCTTGTACAGCACAAGTACTGAGCTGGGAATGGGAGCACTAAATGCATATTGATAAAGGTGCGCACACACGGGCAAAGAATTGCTGGCAATATGGTCGCTGAGTGACCATATTGCCAGCGATTGGAGTGTGCACCGACGATTAATCGCCGGGTGCTCGCTCCAGTTTTCAGCCCCCTAATGGTCACTGGTCGGAGGAGCCGACTTCCCCTACCTTTTCTCCCGGCAATGTCATTTTCATCAGCGACCATCTCTGGTCGCTGATGAAAATTGAACACTGAGCAATGTGATTGCTGAGCTATATATTGCCAGCGATCATATTGCTCCGTGTGTACACAGCTTTAGAGGCATATATGTTAGGCTTCAGTTGAGTAGGAAAATACTTTGAGACAAGAGAAGAAACATGTTGGTGTACATTAATATGTTTGTAGTGGTATGATCTATAACTTTCAGTAAGATATTGGTCGTCGATGTAAGGACTGAAGTGCAGAACGCAGTAGATATATATTTGTGTATGGAAAGAATCTGCAGGACAAAGGACAGTTTATAATTTCCCATGACACGAGTTGTGTATATCGGTGGTCATACCCAGTCATAACTTTACTTATCTCTTGAAACCTTTATAACCCGTTAGAATTGTTCAATGATCTGCTGCAGAGACCAGGAATAGTGGCAGATGGCAAAAGAAACATTAACTACATAGTTACATAATCCCACAGAACCTGCGTAGGCTGTTCAGAAGTATTTAAGAACTGATGTATACTCTCTGCAGATGTTTATTTTTGCACACATATGCTTCTGTGTTAATAATGTAATACTTTATCATGCCTTTTATTCTAGATGTTTGGGAACTGGACATTTGGAACCCTGGTGTTTACTGTAATGGTTTTAACAGTTACATTGAAGGTAGGTTATTATTGTTTTCTTGAATATTCTGGCATATGCTGTTCTACTTGGAATGCAGTAGCTTCTGATTAGCACAATGGTATGAAAAACAATCCAAGACATCATTATTTTATTTGTGGCGTTCACTTCAGTTCATGATGACCTCAAATAACTCCCTAAAATTCCTCATGGAACATCTGACTGACAGCTGATGCTATCTGCATATTGATATTTTCTTTATAATAATATGCGACTCGTCTGATCATTTGTAGACTTGTTCTGCACTAAAGGAAGTTTAGTGATTTTCTTTAGTCTACTGCACTTTGTGTAAGATGCTGATGTTGTATAGATTGGACCAATGGTAGGACTTTAGGGGGGAGTATTCAATCCTGGATTCCGACCGTTGGAACATCTCGACAGTCGGAATCCTGTCTCTTTTCACCGGTTTCCCACACTAATTCCGCTGAAATCGGCGAAAAAGGCCTTGAATTCTCCAATCCACGGCCATTTCCAACAAAAGATCGGACTTTTTTAAACTGCCTTATTTCTTTATTGACAGTTTGTTATATAGCGGACACATATTCCGCAGCGCTGTACAGAGTATAGTTGAACATTCACATCAGTCCCTGCCCCAGTGGAGCTTACAATCTATATTCCCTACCACATGTACACACACACACAGACATTCTAGGGTTAATTTTTTGTTGGGAGCCAATTAGCCTACTAGTATATTTATGGATTGTGGGAGGAAACCGGAGTACCCGGAGGAAACCCACGCAAGTACGTGGAGAATATACAAACTCTGCACAGTTAGAGCCATGGTGGAGATCGAGCCCATGACCTCAGCGCTGTGAGGCAGTAATGCTAACCATTACACCATCCGTACTGCCCCAATCATCATTAACGACAGCAGATCCAGCATTGAATAGGCTACTACCGATATTTCACATATTGAATACCCCCGTAGGACTGATGACGTTTTTCCACACTTCCACATTACACTATGTTAGTAGTACCACTGGATTGATATGTACAATATCCTTAGCTAAGTCATGCCTGTTCATGTTTGGTGGTAAAATTGCACTGTATGCATATAAAAATGTATTTATACAGTTATTTTTATAACCACAGTTATCATATGTAACATGCAAATATGACCACTCTACTCATCTCCCAATTTCTACATAGTAAACATTACAGATTAATATAATATGTACATGTATGTGTGTATATATTTGTGTGTGTATATATGTATGCTTTGAACAGGTGTGTTTGTAATTGCTTCACTTATAAAAGCATAGTCTGCTGTGAGCTTTAGACCAGATAGCATGCCTGGAATGTAACACTAATGTGATAGCTATGGTTATAGTAATAATTTTGAGCAATAGTGTAAAGGCCCCCATACACTAGGGCGACTTGTCCTTAGGACAAGTCGCCCCCGACTTCCCCCTGAGCTTCCCCGGCTGCTCCCCGGGGGAGCTTGATTAGATTGGCACTTGATGTGCCATTTTTTACATGTGATAAATCGTCTCGATTTATCACATGTAAAAAACCCGGGGAGCAGGGGGGGGGCGCTACAGAGCAGGGCTGCTGGTGGGAGCAGGGGACACTGCGGACGCTGCGGGGGACACAGGCAGCATAGAGCCGGGAGCTGTCAGTGCTAGAAAAAAAAGCCTATACAATGAATGGGCAGCCTGTGATTGGCTGAGCGCTCTCTCAGCCAATTGCTGACTGGCTGAGAGAGCGCTCAGCCAATCACAGGCCGCCCATTCATTGTATGGGCTTTTTTTATTCAATACTGACAGCTCCCACCGGCTCCCCCTGCCCGGCTCTATGCCGCCTGTGTCCCCCGCAGCGTCCCCAGCCCCCCCTGCTCCCTCTACCGCCTCGCCGCCCCACTAGGTCCCAAGTCGGGTGGTCGGACGTGCAGCAGGTCCGACCACCCGGCGCAGATCCGATGCGCACGGGACCGCGCATCGGATCTGAGGGGACATCAAAACTAGCCGATTTTGGTCCGATTTCGGCCAGATCCGACTGATCTGGCTGAAATCTGACCAAAATCGGCTAGTGTATGGGGGCCTTAAGACCTGCAGAAAAGTGTGGTCCCGTGAAGGGGACTGCAGCCTTAAATGCATTGATCAATACATAAACTAAATCTCCACTGTTTATTATTCTTAATTAATTGGTTGAGTGCAGAGCTCCTATGATTTACATATACAGTGGCGGAAGTCCGTCCGAGACGCCCGGAGGCAAGATGAATGTTGGTGCCCCCTAACACCTCTCACTAGCCACCTCAGTGCACTCTTTGACCCCACCCTGAAGAACTCATTCTTCTTTCACTAAAGCCACATATACACTAGGCAAGGGGCTTCTGAGAAAGTTCAAAATATTGTCTAGTGTGTACGCTTAATACAATAAACTTTGTTGTATAACAACCATTGATGCCTTCTTGACATCCAGGTCTATTTGGCTACAGTATATAGCCAAATGACCTGCATGTTTAGCAGGCCCTAGCGATATCATTCAGTATGTACTCACAATATAGGCAGCCCTAGGCAGTGGCTGATATGGTTAACTGTATCGGCCGTGGCCAGTGTCAGCTAGTGAATATGGCGCTTTACTCATCCCTCACTGTAACTATCCTCTTCACTCACTCCCCCGCTCACTTAACCTCCACCCCCCCCCCCCCCAGTCCATCTCAGAGAATTCTATACTCCCATATCTGTCAACAACACAGTTCTCCCCTCTCCTTTACTGTCATTCTCATTCTCTCCAGCCCCATCAATGACCACCCCACAGCATTACCGCATCCCATTCCCCACAGCACTTCACCATCACTTTCAATCTCCATTTCACAGCACTTCCTCCCAATAACCCATATACAGTTACATTTAGAGCACTCCCCTTCCAACATCAACCCTTCACTATCCCCCCACCACCTTTAATGTCCATTTTTCACTAACCCCCCTCAATCAGCACCTTCAAAGTCCACACTTAATAAACCCCCAGCACCTTAAATGCTCACCCTTGGTAGCAAAATCACTTGTTGATTTCTTTTGTTTGGTCCTCTACTGCTGTTCCTATGTGGCTTTACTTGAATGAGAGCAGCTTTCTCCCCTGCGGTGCAGCATGCAGCCAAACTCTCATACTGTATCTCACTGCTACAGCAGCTGGTGGTGGCTCCGATTGTAAAGTAAATAGAGAGCAGCAGCTGCTGTAACTTCTGACTGCTTCCTGCCCTCAGCTGTAGTTCTTCCTGTCCCTGCAGAGTGCAGCCAGTCCCACTCTCCACAGCCACGGATCCTTCATCCCCCACATATATAGGCAGGACCTGGCCCTGTACCACTTAAGTGCAAAGGCTGCCACTGCTGCCCCTTCCCTCTTACCCTGTGGGGATAGCAGGGACCTACGTGGGTGTGTTGTGCTACTGTATGTGCGCACATACAGCTGCTTCTTCTGCAGGACTCGGCCTCTTCCCGATCTCTGACTTCCATGCTGCTGCATTTGGTTTGCAGGCTGACATGGCTGGAGTGAAAGCCGCGCAGGGGACCAGACTGGAGCGTGCACGCAGGTGGGCTCAGCTGACAGGGAGGAGGGAACAAGAAAAAACCAGGGGAAGAAAGGTATCCTTCCCCTCCGTCACATCTGGCTTCTGTGGGGCAGGGGAGGACGCAGATATATCGAACACCCACTCCCACCACACGTGTGTGAGGTGATGCTGCTTCAGCTGACATTAACCCCCCTCTCCTCCGCGTGTAACAGGTTCTGCTGCTGTATATAGACTTTAGGAGGACAGGGAATGCCCCCCCAGCAGCCTCCCTGGTTGTATGCACTGGAGCATTGGGACGCCGCTGTAATAATGTAGATGCAGCCAGACAGGAGGAGAGACGTGTGCGCAGTGCGCACTGGGCTGCTATAAACGAGCCGTGTGTGTCTCCCCCTGGCTCATTTACAGCAGCAATGGGGAGTACAATGGAGTCAGCGCCCCCTTCTAGCCAGGAGCCCGGCGGCAAATGACTCCATTGCCTCCTGGAGTTCCGTCACTGTACATATATATAATAAAATATTAGGGTGGTCCTTAATGGCAAAATAAAGTTTAAAAAATGTTGGTCCGACCCTCTCAAAATCTTCCTTTTTGGTGTAAAAAAGTGTTCAAATTTCATTCAAATAGTTGATATTTAGGGGTTGCTAAGGGACCTGTAATCTAGCGGATAGTCTTTGCCGGGGCTATACACACTGAGTGATCAGTGCTCCATTTTTAAGTGATCTATTCAGATTGCTTAAGAATGGGGTGATAATCGCCCCGTGTTTATGCCCCTTAACTGTCACATGTAATCATCTATAGACTATCTCTAAGCCCACTCGAAGCAAAAGCTTTGAAAGCAGAAATATGCAGATTAACTCATTGTTTCGGTTACACACAGACACTATCATAATATATATATAAAAATTTGGTTTGCTATTTATCCATTTAACAAATCTGCATTCATGTTTGTTCTCTAACTAATCTGTTCTGCAATTTTATATATCTAATTTTATATATTCGGAAACCTTGCATTTGTTATAAAACAGTAAAAATGTAATTTATTTGTTTTCAGATGGCTCTTGAAACACAGTTCTGGACATGGATAAATCACTTTGTTACCTGGGGTTCCATTGCATTTTATTTTATATTTTCACTGTTTTATGGTGGAATCATCTGGTAAGAACATATCTGTAACTTAATGTAATGATTCTCACCATACATTACCCTGTATTTTAACTGCCGTAGTAAGTAGGTTGTCGGTGATAGTATAATTTGTAATTGCTGCTGTAAAGAAATACATGTATTTTTGGCTGTATTCCATTATAGTTTGTGGGCATTCCCAAATTTCAATGTTTTCAAATACCTCCCTAACCCCGAAGCACAGTGAATAAAAAGTGGCTTGTGTATGCACTGAATAGTTTGCTGGTCACTTTAATCTACATGCCTTCCCTAACATTTTGGAAGATGCCATGTTTTCTGGAGGCTCACTGTGCAAATGTGGAAGTATTGCAATGTCCACAGCATTAAAACCACCACTTTTTTTTTTATGAGTGAGGGCCACACAGCAATGAACAACACTTAAATATACAAAACAATATATAATAATGTTGCTTTACAAAATGACATCACATTCTTTTACAACTCTGCAAAACCATAATGACCTGTCTGCACCAAACCCCTCTTAATAGCTGGAGAAGACCATGTTTCCTCCACAATCATTTGCGCTATTTGAGGCTAAGGTTTCCCAAACTCAATACTCCAGGTACCCTAACGGGCTAGGTTTTAAGGATGCATGTGCTTGAGTGCAGATGGATAATTTAAATTAACTTTTAAAGCTTATGCTAAGAAACTGGACAGTAAGGGAGCTTTGAAGACCAAATTTGGGGAGCAGGAACCATTCCATAGAGGTTTAGGCCTTTGTGGGCATAGCTAACACCCTATGTTGGTGTGTCGTCAACATTTTGGTATGTAGTATAAGTGGGTTTTCCTTAACATGTATAACGTGTAAATACAGCTTATGTTTTGCTGCGACAGCTGCATTTCCTAGTTATATTTAAGTGCTGAAATGGTAATAAGACTTTTCTCCCCATACAGGCCATTTTTGCATACACAGGACATGTACTTTGTATTTGTACAGCTGCTTTCCAGTGGATCTGCATGGTTTGCTGTTATCATCATCATCACAACGTGTCTTTTTCTGGATGTCGTAAAGAAAGTGATATACAGACACCTTTACCCTACAAGTACAGAGAAGTCACAGGTATCCAGAACTGTACATGGCCACAAGACAGTCTTTGCAGAGAGGTTATAATAATGGATAAAACGATTTGTCTAGTTACAAAGCCAAATCCAATATTCTATTGTCTACTCTAGAGTATTCAATATAATGTGTTCTGCTCAGCCAGTTTTAGTATCATAGACTGTTGTGGTGAGTGGTTGACCTACTGCCATGTAAAAAGCTGTAGACCATAGCCCAAGGACTGGTTGCAAGAGGATTGCACTTGTATATAGTAAGTGTTCTTAAGTAAAGGCAACAGTGTTCTGTTCCATTTCGAAGTGCCTACCTTCATTATTATTATTATTGGGTGAACTATACACATTTTTATAGTTCATTATGTGTTTAGTAATTGCACTATGCATATAAACATATGATATTGCAATAAAGTTTTTTTATCTTCACCAGTTTTACCATAGTTCTATATATTCAAGCCATTTCTGTATATTGAAGTGCATATGCATTTTTTTTTAAGTATATTGTTGTAATTCCAAAGCTGGTCCATATCAGTTTTTCAGACCTGCATAGTAAGTGTCAGGTAACCTGTAATTAAACAAAATAAACTTTTTAAGTGTACACGCACAACTTACACTTTGCCTGTTTTGATTTTTCTTCTTCAAGATCATGCTTTCTGTATATATGTAGAGGCTTTAGTAAAATATAGTGTATCTTATAAAGCTGGCCAGGAGTCTGAACTTGTGGAAAAAAGTTTGCAGACGTCATCACGTGAAGCGCCTGTGGTATTGAGTAGGGTGCTTGGCCTGCTGTTTGAGGTGGTCAGAAGTTGACTACAATTTGTTGGTCAGCAAATACGCAAGGCTGCAATAATTCTGCATTGCACTATTTAACTAGAATTTTAAAATGATTTCATCTGTTTGTTTTGCTGTATGTAACTATGTGAGATTGCGATTATTTCTTATGTATTTATTGCTAAGTGCAGTTAAAATGTGTTTAGAAATGTCTCCCCTGTATGAAATGACTGTTATTGATGTGTCGTGTGTTGCATACCTTTTCTGTCCACTTGTAGATGTATCCCAACAGAGTTACTTTAAGTGATGAATTCATCGCCCTGCAGCCTCTGTCACGGGCAAGGAATCAGCTGAGCAAAATTAGGTAGAGTAGGAGGGGAGGCTCCTCATCCACTTCTTGTTGCATGCTGAGGCTCTTCTAACCAGCACATACTGTACAGTGTCGGAGCAAGGCATGAGTACGATAATGTACTGCCAGCTGTTTTTTTGCAATTTGTTTTATTTATTTTGCCCAGGCCAAAGAGCCCTGCAACAAAAGTGCATGTTTGTTAAAAAAAAAAAAAAAAAAAACAACCCTAGCATGACACTGCTAACTGACCTGTGCTTCTGTGTTTGTTTCCTCAGCATGGATTGAGGGCTTACTGACAAAGGGGAAACGCATCACTAACAGTGGCGGCTATGTTAGGGGGGGGCATGCAATCTGATTCCAGGCTGCAGGAACATGTTTTATGTACTTTATTTTTTAAGAACTGCTTATTTCTTTGCAGAACATGCTGAGGCTGCCTAGTTTGGTTTAGCTATGGATATTATCTGTAGTTGCTGTAAATTTATGCTTATTTGTACTGTCCATTCTCACAATTAAGACACAGATTTGAAAAGTAGATGTGGGAATTGACCCATTACCGAAATCTAAGATCTTTGTATGTAGAATAAATTTCCCTTTCACATACAGCAGTTTTACGATTTATAACTGGTGAGGAATTGAGTGTGCTATTCTGTAATTCAATATATTGTTCTAAAGAAAACAGACAATGTAATCGAATCGCAAAATATGATTATTAACGCTTATATTCTTACATGAGCACATCTACCCCCAAAATTTTCATGGGCAGTGGTATATATTAACCCTGTGTGTGCCAAGGGAATTTGTCAAAATAAGTGTGAAAATTGCCAAGCAAACCTTTTTATTCAGCATGATGTAATGTAATGTTTGCTTTTATATAGGAAATATAATCATTTTTTTACACAACATTCTTTGTTTGAATTGATATAACAAATGTGAGAAATGCTGACCTTTTTAGTGGATACTTTGTACCTGACAGAACCTGGCCAGACACAGCCCATTGTATTATTCATAGTTTTCATCCCAGCTAAACAGAACACTTTCCTTAATTCTATACACAATAATACAAAATGTTGATACATGATGCTGCTACAGTAAATCAATCTTGGAGTTTCCAATACTAATTGTTTTTTTTTTTTATAAATCTTGATGTTTTGAATATTTGCCACCCCACTACAGTAAATGAGTATGCTATATGTACCACATATACAGATAGAGCCAGGCTCATCGAGTCTGCTCCCGGCATGCCAGCCACCACCCCACGCCACCGAATGTGCGTCAGAGACACTCTTGTAGCCCATTCCCAGCAATGGACGTGCAAGATACTCGCACATTCATGTGGGCTAGCTCGCCAGCTACGGGAACAAAAAGACGAGGGATGAAAGCATCATGGATGGAAAGAATGCACCTTGTGTGTTCAGCCATATAAAAAAAATGCAGTAAGAAGTCTTTAACCCTCATTGCAAGATGTATTGACCAGCTAATACCTGTATATATGCATAAGAAAATACATGATTATGATTAGTATGTCTTCCATTTGGTGTAGTTGCTCATATTCCCTTAGTGCTAGGTGTACATAAACTTGCATCCTTTTAATCATCTGAAAAATCCTGTAACTAGGAATCACTTGGCTTTGCCATGTGTTTTATAGGAGGATTACGTTTAATAGAAATGACATTTTAGTGAGAATGTGGGAAGGATGGCTTGTGTTTCCACAATAAAATTGAACACGGGCTGGGAGCTGTCAATAAATTAGGTAACTTGACAAATTGGGTTAATATAAATATATATCTTTTCTTGTTTTTTTTTAATATCACTGTACACTGGATACTATTACATAGTTAGGTTTACATTTTTCAACATACTCCTATAGCTATTAGAAAATGAAAATGGCAATATTCATCCATCTGGAAATAGTGAAAACCCTTTTGAGACAGGTTATCACTTGCAGCCAAATGTCTAACTTCTGTGTGTATCATTTGGATTGTGAAGCTTAGCAATCCTTTTAATTCATGGAGGCGTGAATGGTGAAGCACACATCACAGTAAAGCTAAAATTGTGTCTTAAGCTATAATTTTGCTGTCAAATATATAATCTGTAATAAACATGAAGCGCTTAGTGCACATTTGATCAAATTGGGAATTCCCATCTACCAAGATAAAGTGCCCTCAATTGGATAGCTACTTACACTAACTATTTCTACACCCAGGTACATATATACCTCTGGGAGTTATATTTTTTATTTACTTTTATTTATTATATCCTAAATCACATTAATTAAAAACAGAAGAAATAAGGGAGGTGCTGGGACAAAGTAAAATAGTTTCAAAGTGTTAAACAGAAAAAGAGAAATTCCTTTGACTCCTACAGTATCTATTTTTAATGACTTGGGCTGAGTCATTAGACCATCCCATAGAACAGGGCTGGGCAACACCGGCCCTCCAGATGTTAATGAACTACACATCCCAGGATGCTTTGCATCCGTTTTGCTATGTGGCCATGCTGAAACTATTACTATCCCCAGCCTTCATGCCCTATACCTACATTAGTGTTTTGGGCTCCGCGGCTGTTGTGAAATATCAGTCCCAGCATGCTCAGGGGCTCATACTGCACAACACCTAAAAAGCCACAAGTTTGATATTATATATGGATATTTGTAGTATTATAAAATATTACTTTTTCCACAGGAAATCCATTTTTTTTGTGAAAGGTCAATCAATGTGAATGTTTATTTTGTTTATATCCAGATTACTATTATTCTTCAGCCAATATTTACTCATTGAAGCATGCAGTGCAATTCTAGCAATTGCTCTCATTACATTTTATAATTCCCAAATGAATCCATGGCCCCTGCTAGGCCTAAATATTAGTGAACCTAAGGTCGCCATTTTGAATGTTTTGATATCAAGAAGCACATAGATTGCAGTAGCTGATATACACTGTGTAATTTGGCTTGGAATCATATTACAATACACAGAGTTGTCTTCCTTTGTCCCCTGCTCCTTCATAACAGTCATCACCAGTACATCTAATAACATTGCAGATTTAAACAATGGCCCTTTTCCTCCCTACATAAGCATTGCATTGCTACTATAGGGCATCTCTTACATGTGCCTTTTATCCCAGTCACTATTCACCAATAAGTGACTCTCACTATGGTGTGTGGGTTTTACTGTAGTGAAGTGGTTCATTGCTTCCCTAGCCCAAATGTAGTGTGGGTGGTGCACCTATGTGCCTGCATTTTACAGTTATTCCCAAGTTCAGTAATGATTAGTAATTTAGATAATAATGGAAGAAAATATAAAAATAAGAAGTGGGATGTTCACATTTTTCAGTTCCCAGCACTTCCAATATCAGATCCACTATGGGATCATGATGAACACTTTCCACCGCAGAACTTATTCAGATAAACTTATTGAATTAACCGATTTGCCTTCAGTCCAATAATGGTAATGAATAAAGAGGTCTCTACAACCGGTTTCTCCTATGCATTCACTTACATTTAGGACTGCTTTGCTGTGGATTCATTTTCTTACTCCTACTTGGACCTAAGTGGATGTGCAATCTCTCCCATGTATTTCCGATCATGTTTTTATGTTACTAGACATTTACTCAGTGAAACTTAATCTGCTTGTTTTTTTTTTTCTAATTGTTTTAGCTTTTAGAAGTGGAGTACGCTTTAATAGCCAATGAATATGAAGTTAATTTGTAATTCATGCAAACCTAACCAAACAAATGTATTTGAATGAACCTGTATTAATGCATTCAGCATTGGTCTTCAGTGTCAGTGGTGAATGATAGATATACATTTGTTCTCGGCGAAACTGCAGGTGTTCTTTTTAAATGTTGTATGAACTTTCTGAGCACGATGCGCCAATGGTTGTAATTTTACTGGATTTGTTACTTTTCTGTCCCTCTAGATGGAAGAGGATAAGGGTTCAGTCAGCTCAGCATTTGACTTTGCTGAAAGCGAGCACAGAGTGTCGGACAATAGGCAATTGCTAGCTGATGCGTCAAACCAGCAGAGCACTTGAGCAGACTAGGTAGTACTACCACAACTACAATGTGATTCGTAGCCACCTGTGTGTGCAGCGGACTTGATGAAGTGGTGGCATGTGGAGCTCTGTGTCAGCTACATCTTCTCACTGTAGGAAACATTACTGACCTGTTGTGAATTCATTCATTTGTGGAACTGTGCTTTAACCCACATTGTGTGCTTTTACATCTATAACTAGATACGGCATGCCAAACTAACCTTATTCCTTTTACAAGTTATAGTACCTGTGTTTAAAGGATTGAATAATATCAACATTCTTTTTCGTTTAAATGCATTATTCTGCAATTAACTTTTTATTTCGGCAGCCAGTTAGTAAATTAGATCCATTATTTCTTGTCACTGTTGGGAATAGAACATGCAAGCTGATCAGCATATGGTTTACATTACATCCAAGGTGTTTCTTTTTATTATTATCCCTTCCTATTTTGGATGTGCATCTTCTTTGTAACATTCTTCTTTTCAGAGTCTGTGTGTTTACAAGGAAAATAGGATGTGTTTGTACTGGATGCGTTTCAACTTATTCCTTATCTGGAAACACAGTATTAAAATTGTATTCTTAAATCCATTTTGTTGTGTATCCTACAAGTAGCGAGGGCTTGCCAGCGAATACATATGTGTCCCCTACACCTAGCCTCAATAGGCAATGCGGCAATTAAGCTTCACCAAGCACTTTAGCCGTACATTTCCTTTACCAGACACTCTGTCCTGCAACTTTAACGGCACTAGAATTAATTTGGTACTTGTGTCGTTTCACTGCGGTACTGCCCGCGTATCGCATCGTATGCAAATCGCATCATATGCAAATTGTATGCAATTTGCATCCGATGCGATTTAGCAAACCTCCACTATCCATGTCAGCCCGAAACGTGGCAAGCGCAGCAAGGGGATGTGGTACGCGTCCTTCCTACCTGTTCATACCCCCACTATCCACATCGGATTGGATTTTATAAGGTGTGGCGAGCCACCGAGCACAAGGCGTGGTGTGCGGACGCGGAAAACGAGCCCGGACCATGGCGTGCGGACGCAGAATACACGTCAAGTAATCCGCGGGGCTCACTGCACTCTCCACGATTTGAGCTCGGTTTCTGCGTCCCCTCACGGGGCGTCCTGCACAGTGGATAGTGGGAGTATGAACAGGTCGGGAGGACGTGTACCACTTCCCCTCACGAGGCATGCTGCGCTCGCTACACTTCGGGCTGAAGTGGATAGTGGGGTGGGGGGGGGTGCTAAATCGCATGCTATTTGCATACAATGCGATCCGTGGGCAGTGCCGCTGTGAAACTAAACAAGTACCATTCATTTTAATTATGCACAAAGTTGCAGCTGAAGCACAATGGAATTTGACTTAAACAAAAGTTGCGGCCGCTGCATTGTAGGACTTTGCATACGGATTTACTAAATTGAACATAGTGGGCCTAATTCAGCTGTGATTGGAGGTGAGGCACATAGAGGTGAGATGTTCAGTACTTTTGGGCATGTGCCAGACCTGTCCATTGGAAGACTGATATTTTCTGGCCTCTTTGTAGTAACTGTGGTGGTCAGCTTGCTTGACCCCATTGGATGCAGCACAGATCACTAAGGCACTTCTTACAGTTTATCAGATGCCTCCTGTTGTATTAAATTACTACTGCATCTCTACTGCTTACATGGATTGCACCTCTGATCCCATCTGAATCAGGCCCATTGTGTAAAAAGAAGACCCACATCAGTGCAGCATAAAGCTAATCATCACTTGCACATAATTCTAGGATTTACTAAGGCTTGGATGGAGATAAAGTCCCAGCCAATCAGCTCCTAACTGCCATGTCACATGCTGTTTGAAAAAAATGAATGTATGGGGCTGGTTGAATGATACTTTTATCTTAATACATAGTTTAGCAAATCTACTCCTCGTTTATAGAACAAGTTTGATTTTTAAATTCACAAATAATCTCTATAAAGGCCCATACACACTTGACGATTTTCACCTGAAAATCGATTAATGTGTATGGGGCAGCTACCCCCGACTAGCGATGATGCGTGCTCCCGCATCATCACTAGGAAGGTCTTTCATCTGCTGGTTTTACCAGCAGATCCAGCGATGATGGATGGTTTTCCATCCATCATCGCTGTGTGTGTGCGCTGCTGGGCTGAATGATTAACCACTTTCAGCCCGTGGTATGCCCCGCACCACCCCCCGCCCGTTATACTTACCCTCCTGGACTTGTCCTCGCTGCCCCACCCACTCCCCTCGTCTGGCTGGCTGCTGCTGCTTCGGCTGGCTGGTAAAGAGCCCCGGTCCCCCGCCTGTCTCACACTGCCTACTGGCTAATAACTAAGTCATTGGTGGCAGTAATATATAGATTGCACATGCCAGCAATATATATATATTACTGGCACCAATGACAATCGTAAGCCAGTAAACTATAGAATCTATATATTACTCCCCAGCCAAATGTATATTTTGTTATGGCGGAAACATATACATTGCTGTCACAAGTGAATGGATTTCTCCGTACATGCACAGCTGCAAATTAAATTTTGCCGTGCACATGGGTGGGATTTTGCCCGGTCAGGGTGGCGAAGGTGTAGGTTACCTGATCGCTGGGATCCGAATATATGCAGCCCAGCAATCAGTTCTGAATCATGCACCAACAACAGGAATGCACTGAATAAAATGGCCCCTGCTCCCACCCTTGTAATTCAAACCCAGCCCATTATGTAAATTGCCTTTTATATGAAAGAGTTTCAGCAAAGTCTTTCACTTCGTGAAAATCACTTGCTCTTTGGGAAAATAGCTCAGTGTGTACGCACTTATTTGGGGAAAGATATATCTATCAGAGATTTTGGGAAATTAAAATATTCTAGTGTGTATGGGCCTTAAACCTGATCCAATTTATTTCTGTCTCTACTCTTTGTACACCTATCTGATGGGACAATAATAAATTTCAGTGCATGGGAACTTGGCCTTAAGAGTTGTTAATTACGTAGATTTATTTTTGTCTTAAGAAAAAATGGTACTTGTTTCCTAGCACGGCACCCATCGCATACCATTGCATGCCTTAATTAGTGATATGCAATGGGACCCCATGTACAATTAAATCATCGTTTTGATCGCATCGATGGCATCGCATGCTATCTGGTCGCATGCGATGCAATCGATGGGATCAAAACAATGTAATAAGATTAAAATCGTGGGCGCCGTGCTAGGAAACAAGTACCGAAAAAATGCATATGAGGTGTTATTGATAAGTCTAATAAACAAAACTTTTTTTTTTGTTTTTTTTTAAGATATTGCTCAGAAGGGCTTTTCTTAATGATATATTTTTTTGAAAAGAGTAGTGTACAGATGGAGCACCCTTAATTCTTGCAGGGGCTGGCATCGCGCACGTCCCCTTACTACGGAGCTCCCCGCCACTCGATCCCCGTCTCCCCTAAGCATAGACGGGCCGGGTTGGCGTTTCCCGCACGCGTGTATGTGGGACACTTGCGCATCCCAGTCAGATGGAGTGCCATCTCACCAGCCAGGCAATCTGGCGAGCCGAGGCGCTCCATCTGTATGTGCTCCATGTCTGCTGAACATGCAGGTCAAAATGTAGCCAACGACTCATATGTTCAGCAGGGTGTATTCATAGGTGTTTTCTGTTTTGGAGAAAATTGAACCCCTTCAGTGGTGGGTTTTTTTTTTGGGAGCGCTCCCCACTGGGCGAGTTTTTTATGGGGAGCGCTCCCTTAAAAAAAAAAAATAAACACCACTACCTCCCCAGGTCCGGGCAGCACTGCTGCACTGTCAATCAGCGGCTGCCCGGACCTGCGCCCCCCCGTGCCGCGTCCCTGTCCATGGCAGCCTGCTTGTCATAAGCCGGCATCGGGGACTTAAATAAGAAACCCGGAGGAGGGAGGAGGCGGCGCCGCAGAGGGGAGGGAGACGGGCAGCAAGAAGCTGCCTGAGATCAGTGAGTGAACTCAGCAGCGCTGCCCGGCTCCAAACAGTGGCAATCCCGAGCATTTTCCGGGCTTGCCAGACTGGGCACTGAGGCACAGCCCTGGAAAATTCTCGGGATTGCCACTGAAGGGGTTAATTAAAAAAATAGGCACATGTCAATGTACAGTTTCGTACCCGATTTGTACCCAGATGCCAAGATTATGGAGAGCTCTTCAGTTTAACTAAGAGAGGTGATAAACACCTGCACCTGTCCATTTCGACAGCAAAGGGTAATATATGAACACTTGCAGCTATTGGATTGCTATATTGTAAATGGCAGCACCGATAATGACACATGGAAAATTGGGAAAAAAAATCGCTCCTATTATTATTATTATTATTATTATAATTTTATTTATAAGGCTCCACAAGTGTTTCGCAGCGCCGTACAAAGGAACAATACAGGAAGACAAAGCTTGGCATAACATTGAATAAATAACAAAAATACAGTACAAATAAAGAGCGCCACAGATCAATACACATTACAGCTTAAATGTAAGTAGTGAGGACTCAATCAACATACAACTAGAGGCTTGAGGCCACTGATGGAGATGAGTATGCAGACGAAGATGGTCACTGAGTGTTGGAGTATAGGAGAGCTGTGAGTGAAATGTGAAGAGTAGAGGGCTTTGACAACAGGAGGGAAGAGGGCCCTACTCGGAGGAGCTTACA
The DNA here is from genome assembly GCF_055691185.1 of Crinia signifera. Taxonomy (NCBI): domain Eukaryota; kingdom Metazoa; phylum Chordata; class Amphibia; order Anura; family Myobatrachidae; genus Crinia; species Crinia signifera. The sequence goes on along the minus strand of NC_139219.1, from coordinate 233,549,174 downwards.
ATCTAGTAGTAAGGGGAGACAGACAGATTACAAGAGGTGCACGCGAGTGGGTGGTGGTTAGATAGCAGGATGTAAAAAGGCAAGGGGTCGGAGAACCAGCTGGTTTATGCAGTGGAAGGGTATGCTTTGATGAATAGGTCTATCTAGAAGTTCTAAAACTCCTGAAACAACATTTCGGTGCAATTGTATCATTTAATACATTTTTGAACTTGTCAGAGCAATTCACTTGAAAAATGACATACGTATACTGTATATTGGCTAAGTTTTGCAATATAAACCTCTCCAAGTGCATGAACATTCATCAATGGTTCTGCACTGTGTCCTGACATTTGTTCCTTCAAATAAAGAATTCCCCTGCTTTTTTTTACCCATTCAAGGGTTAGTGCACAAAAAAATGGGAATTTGCTCAAAGTGCAAGTTTTGAAATAACAAAGGCTTCATGTTTTGTTTTTTTTGTAAGGGGGGGGGGGCGGGGGAGTTGATATTACCTTGAACACATTTTTTCCATATGTGCGAAAAACACATAAGTTCCACAACCTCTAAGCCTCTAACCCTGGGGTAGCCAATTCCAGTCATCGAGAGCTACCAACAGTTAATGTTTTCCAGATCTCCTCACAGAATCACAAGTTAAGTCATTGGCTCCACCTGTGGATCTTTTAAAATGTTTCAGAGAGTAATGAGTGCACCTGTGCAGCAGCTAGGTTGTCTAGAAAATGTGAACTGTTGGTAGCTCTCGAGGACTGGAGTTGGCTACCACTGCTCTAACCTATGTATTTTCGAGATTGGGGGAAAAAAAGGCTTCTTATTGTGGATTTGGTTTCACCTGAGTCCCCAATAAATGCTGGCACCAGGGCTTATTGTATAGTGGCTAACATGATACCACCCTTGACTAATATTTTAAATGCACAGATTTAATTTTTTTTGTAGTAACAATTTTGTCTAATTGTTAGTGCAGAGAGCAACCATGGTTTATGCCTGGACATTAATGTATAGTATTTTAAACAGGAAAAAAAGTTTGTATTGTGTATAATTTTTTTGTGTTGTTTTATGTAGCGAGATCTGTTTTCTCTTAAAGCATTTGTTGCTGTGCCTTGTTAATTACGTCTACTTCTCTTAATTTAATTAAATAAAATAGAAAGTATTAATGACCGAAATCTGACTGTTTGATAAGTCCAGCATATATTCCCTCTTGAACTGAATAGTGAATGAACGCACTTGGCTGACAGCATGTTTGCTACTGCACTATCAATGCACAAAGGTCTGTCTTTTCTGTTGGCTGTTCTGTGTCGTACGAATGAAGAAAATAACATGACGGATTATTGTAAGGGATGCTAACGTGTTGTTACTTGCCAGCTGTAGTATTTTTTTCCTTTTAACATCTCTTGATCATCTATTTTCCTGTAACCAAATGCCACAAATGTTTCTCTAATCGGTAAATGTTTAAATACACTTGTAACCACTAACCGCTGTTATATTTCTATCTCCTCAGCTTACTGAGACAGGATCAGGTATCAGCTGCTTGGACTCAATGTGCTGCTACACAGGCGGGGAGACAGCATGCGTGTCTGCTCGAAGACTGTTGGAACGAGTGATGGGGCGATGCACTGCGCCACGGGTCACCAGGTGTGAAACCTCTCTAAATAGCCTTTGCTGCCAACGGGTCTCCTATAAACTGGAAAACGATGAACCTGCAGCTTTAGATGAATAGGGGAAATCTCTCTAATCTCTCCCGTATTGCTCATAGGCATTCAGCGCAAGAAGGAGCAATGTGTTCATGAACTTTTCTTACTCCTCATTTCCAATGTCTTCTGTACATTTTTATATAATGCTTCTATGTGGTGTGCGTCTTGGAATTGTCTGGCTTTTTTTTTTCTTTTCGCTTGGATCTTGTCTGCATATTTCAATATCGGGGGCATTTCCTTGTATGGTCATCTGGTTTCTGGGACTTTCATTTCACATTAGGGGCTTTGGTTCTTACATGGATACACACAAGGTTTTTCTTGAGGGAGTTGTGGGTACAGTATGGAAAGTGTCCCAAAATAAAATCTGTTCATTTCTACAGTAAAGGGACAGTGATCGTAGCAAATAAAATAGATCTCTATATTGAAATCCCAAATGCAGATGATTTCATCTGGAGAATCTCTTTTGTGTATCAGCCTCTGTTTACAGTCCATATCCCATTCAGTGCTCACACTTACAGATAATGCTGATGATTGGGGTTAATCATTTATTCCTTTTTCTTTCATTAAATGTGATATTCACATAAGAAAAAAAAGAAAACCCAGATTTTAGAAGTCAGTTGGGTTATGCCATACCTTTTGGCATTATTTTAAATCGATTCAATGTTGAAGGCGCATAATGCACATTGCACAGTATCGCTGCTCCAATTCGCATTGACTATTTCTCAGCAAGTGCTGCTGTAAAGTGTAGACCTACACACTGTAGTGGAAACCATTTCTCTGCTGAACCAATGAGCATTCAGGTAGTCCATTCCGCTAGGCGCTGGTGTGTCATCACTCTCGCATTGGGCGTTTTATCTCGTTAGTGAATTGGTAGGCGACACTCATATGGTTTGGTTCAGCCCACATACTGCTATTGTCTGTCAGCAACACTCCAATTTTTTTATGTTAATGTGTGTTTCCAATTGGCAATATGCAAACTGTTTTTATATTTAGCGCATAAATAGTAAGGTATAGAATGCCTATTTTTTATTTTAAATGACTGTGTAGCTCAGAGCATCAACAAGAGTAAATATTTATAACCGTTATAAACAAATTGTATTATTTTTTTTAGTATTCTTACCCAATTATCCCCATTTTCATAAATAAACTCATCTTGACAAAATCACAAATGCTGTTTTGTTTAACCAAATGGAAAAGCTGCGTCTGACAATAATTTCTATCTTTTGCTTATTTGCTTGTTAATCTCGTCTGTACTTTAATTGGGGTTTCTTAATCAAATCGAAATCTTTCCTTTTCTATGACCTATGAAGTATTGAACCTACAGAGTTGTTATTCTCACCTTGCACATCCTCCAGTGATGGCACTTATGTTGGGCTTGTGTTTTGTTCCCAGTATCCAGAGATGTAGCAGTTTGTGATTGGTGGTAGTAAACCTATCCCATCACATATATAAATTTAAACTTTTTTTATGCTCCTATTTAAGGCAAAGTATGCCTCTGGCCTCAGCTATGTCACTATGGACTAGGTTTTCTGAGATTATTAATGCCAAATGTAAATAAGCAAAAAAATAATGCAGAAGCTGTATAGTTTTGCACATAATATTATTGCCATTTTAAATGTTGGGATCAAAACTGCTGTGCACCTTCTGCTTCCAAATTGGGGGCTACTTGTGCACTAAGATGTATTGGTCAGATTAGCTGCTGTACCAATGGGTGACCACCCTGAAGGTAATAATCAACAGTAAATCTAATGGTGGTACTGCGCTCTATCTTATAGTGGTATTCATGCAAGTGATGAAGGACCAAGTTGTGCGGATTGCGCTATGTTCTAATCTTGAGATGTATGAGGTCAAGTCAGGGGTGAAAAATAGCAACGATGATATGTTTCACACACTTTACTTAGATATGGTATTTGGAAATTAATACATTTAATTACAATGCATATTTTTCTTCATTTTATCGTTTTCTTTTTTCTTTATTTTTAAATTACACCATATATGCATGCATTGTATTTAAATGTATTAATTTCCAAATACTGTATCATCATTGCTATTTTTCAACCTTGACTTGACCGTAAACATCTCAAGATTAGAACATAGCGCAATAAACACAACTTTGTCATTCATCACTCGCATGAATACCACTGTTAGAGCCACCATTATGTTTAGTTCTGCTTCCAAAAGCTTCCACTTAGTGATGTGAATTGATTAACTGTAGTGTCATGAATAGCGGTCTCAGGCACAACATTGCTGCCTCCATTGTATGTAGGTGAGGGGTACACCGCAAAGGAATTTTTTGAATTCCCACGTTGATTTTTTACCTACTGTAATGCGTGCTTCATCTTTCTGCTCATTTACATGAAATGCTATCGCATATAGGAAGCAGAAAAATGCAGAAACACATAGACTAAAAGAAAAAAAAAGTGTTCCTGATGACGGATCAAATTCACAGTGGCATGTAAGCCACATTAGCCAGCTGCATTTCGGTGCTCATTATTTGACCAGAAGAGAAATACATTTTTTCTTTGAAAATTAGTTGTTGTGTAGGTTAATAATTTGAAACTTAGACTGTTATAGAATGACAACTCTGTGGGTTGCGGGTTTTCTATCCATTCAGTGCGCCACAACTGAACCACTTTGAATTTCTTTTATTGTCATTTTCCACCATCCTTTTACTTGGGAAGATCATGGTAACATTGTTATTAAGTGCATGTAACTTAATGGTCTGTAAAATGCCGAAGGGATTGTGCTTTGCTTTCTGCTCTCTTAGAACGGTGCTGTAAGGCAAATCAATAATGTGGTGGCTTTATGCATTTCTTGCAGGAAAAAAGTATTTCTCTGGTTCACCACAATTGAGTAAATCAATGTCTTTCATTGTACTGATTGCTACTGACAACTGGTGTTGGGAGTCTGTCCTATAAAAATAAAATAGTCGCTATAATTAACTCTATCATACGAGACAATTTATCTGTGTGTATGTGCTCTGCATCATCTAAAGTCAGCCAAGATGGAGAAATTGGTGTGATAAATTTAATTCCACCCAGAATGCCAGTTAGAACTTTTTTCAATTAGGGTTTTTTTTTTTTTTTTTTATGAAGTATGCAGCACATTGTAAAATTTACAGCGGGATAATTTTGTCATGTATGATTTGTACTTTGGGTATTAAATTGCACAGGTGCCGTCTGTTTGATGGAATGTTCTAATATGTTCAAAATCCTTTTAAGGTTAAATTACCCAGGCACTGTACCTAAATAGTATGGACTCCTTTATCTCTGCTAAGGGATCCCATAATACATTTGTCCTCATAGAAGGACCCAATGTGCAGAATAGGCTGCACATGTCAAAAAAAATGTGGCTTATGTAGTAAAAAAATGCAAGTCCCAGATCACGAACAGTTGTGTTGATACATTTAACTATTGTTACTCTGGCATATGGCCCAACATCACTCTGCTTTGGCTTGTTCATTGCCCTAGTGTCAAAAGGTACCGTGGATTGGTAATTTAATTTTAAATGGACTATGTATATATTGGAATGGTCCCATTATATTTCCATTTGGTTATGAGTGCATTTGGTCATTTCCTATGAAAGTGTTTTGAAAGAGCAGTTAGGTCCCCATTTTTCCTTTGGATCTGTGCAACATTTCCAGATACATTCTAAATAAAGGGTAGACCACTAATATAGGGAGTTACTGCTTGTAGATATCACATGCCTTTTACTTGCCAGCGACCCTCTGATAGCATCCCACATCACCACATGTCATTGCCAAAGGGCTTTCTATACTTCCAAACAAGTGTATAATGCCACTCCCCAACACTGACTAAAGCACAGATGCTTCTTCAACTAGAGATTGTTCTTCTTTCTGGTAATCATAGGAGGTGATGCAATGTGTTGGGTAACTTTGTGCTTCTACCAACATTCATGTAGACTACCTATTCCGCATTGCATGCTATGACTATATAGCTCACTATACTAGCTGAAAACCTTTTCTAGCTTCCAGTGGGAGAAACAAATTCATTTATTGCAGATTCCTAGATACTTACTAGCAGTTTACAAAAAAAAACCTTGTTTCTGATGTTTATGTATATGAAGTTAAGACACCGTTCATGTAGTTTCCCAGGTTATATACAACAAATCAAATCATTTTATTGTCACTGTTACATTAAAAGAAATGCAGTGAAATTCTATAAAAGAAAAAAAAAGAGGAAATACTCACACATCACATACTCTGATTCAGACTTGAGACAACAGAAGGAAAAAACTGTTACACAGCCGACTAGTACGGCAACCTAGACATCTATATCGTTTTCCAGAAGGTAATAAATAGAGAAAAGAGAATGACAAGGGTGGCTAGGATCTAAAATTATTTTATTAGCCTTAATTTTACTCCTTTTAGAAAAAATGTCTGCCATTCTAGGCAAGGGTCGGCCAATAATTTTTTTTGCAGCCTAGACTGCTCTAAGGAACCACGGTCAGAACACTTGGAATTCCCATACCATACTGTGATAGCATAGGTTAATAGACTCTCGATTACACAGCAGTAGAAACTCACGAGTATTGGCCTAGATAACCCTGCTGCCCTAAGTCTCCGCAGAAAAAAAGGTGTCGCTGAGCCTTTCTAACCACTATGGTAGTGTGCGCAGACCATGTCAGATCCTCCGTAAACTAGAGCAGTGCTGTCACTGCTGGTACATGCAAGTGAAGATTAAATCGTTCCCCAAGTGCTTGTCACTGTCCTCTTCCTCCACCCTATGGTACTGTAGGGAATACCTGCTTAGTCCTAGAGCTGGAATATTAGTTTGCTCATTGTATTAAATAATCCATCTATCCCCAATACTATATTTTTGATGTCACATGAGCAAATCAAGATTGTTCTATTTATCTACTTAGCAGTTCATTAATCCCAAATGAAATGTTTTCCCTACATGTCTGCTTTCAATTAAATAGCCGGTATATCAACCACTATAGGTCAACAGGCAATAGGTTGATATGAGTTTTTCATGATTTTTTTAAAACGGACTTGTTCATACATGCTATTATAGTGTGCATAAAGGCAGAATATAGTAGTGAGGCACTGTGCCGGAAGCATGGCGAGCGCAGCAATACCCTTATACACTTATACGTGTCCATGTGGACCTGAAAATGTGACAACCTCACATCAACCTTTTTCATGCGTCGACCTCTAGTGGTTGACCTTGACACTGCCGACCTAATGACCCATACCTGAAATAGCTGAGGCAGACTTCCCGCCTACAGAATATGTAGCTTTCATTAGTGCTCATCTTGGCTGACTGCGCATTCCCACTACTTGTCACTTATTACAGCTTGCCAGTCCAAGAAGTTGCTTTTCCGGAACATCCTTTGAAAATGTATACATGAATAATAGAAACTTCTCATTTAGCCCCCATTTCACAATATCACAGTGGTGCGTATGTATAATGTGCGATAGCAATTTGTTTCTCTCTACTTTTACATTTTATTTATAATACACATTATGTACATTATTGTCATATCCATGAGTCTCTTAACCAGTGAGGAAGGCTAGGGCAAACCTCATATTTCTATGGATGTAAGTGAGAGCCTTCTCTTTTGCCCATGTGTTTCTTTTTGTTGCTCTAGATCTTGGAGTGAAATGGATCCCTACTATTCAAACGACAGAAGCATCTTGACCCTTTCGGCCATGGATTCATCTACGTGCTAAGGGCAGGCCTTATTGGTATAACTGTCCTGCTAATTTGCCAGTACATTGCCTTATTCTAAATATTTATTGCACCTGAATGTATTGGCTAAAATCCTCAAATAATGTTGACTTTCAAATAAGGGCCAAGACATTGCAATTGAGCTTCCCATCTAAAACCTGAATAGGTGTTGCACATTAGGATGAGAAGAGAGCGGGTTGTACGATTTTTAGGTTTGTCATTTATTCAGCAATGACCTCCAAAACTTTCATTGATGACAATTGACTTTAAATATTTTCGTTTTACTTCCACTAATGAGCAGTCATCGTTCATGTGCTGCAGGAAAATCTACAGATTTTATTTTTTTTACTTTTTAATGGTACTGTTATTTATTCAATTAATTTGGACCTCATTTAATTATTGGTACAGTAGCAATGAAGAAATGCTGTTGATTACTTGGCTATCGGAAAGTAATTTTTGAAGAATTTGAGTTTTTGAACCCTTGAGTATGGAAATTACTTCCGTGTTGGTAACAACATTGAAGTAGTTATGTTCATGAAGTGGGATTCATACAAACTGTCCCATAAAAATGTGTTCCATCCATATGTCCTAAGGTTATTTCTTTGGCATAAACTGGCTGTGCTTCCCTTTTTAAATAACTTTTTTATGATTTTACTGTTTGTGTGACAATGGCACTGGCTAAATACCAAATCTCTAATTTCTTGAAGACCAATAGAACAGTTGTTTCAGAAGAAATTTGTAATGGTTGAATGTATTGAACAAATTTCACTTTAAATTACAAGATAGTAAGGTTTTTAAATGGAATTTTTTATTAATGGATTTTTTTTTTACATTTTTTTTATAAATTTTTAATAGCTTTTTTTTTTTTACATTTTTAAATGGATCTTTTATTGTGTTTTGGAAGTCCATACTTGATAGACCAAAGGGAGATATACAGTACTTCCAGCAGTATAGCAGACCAGAAATGTTACCCAGCATAGATTAGCAGACAGCAGCCTTTCTCAATAGCTAATGCAGGATTATTCTAAAAATTGTTCCAGAAGTATTATTTAACACATGTTGAGTAATATTGTTTATCCAGAAGATTTACCACTGTTTGCTGCATATTATTTTATTAAAATGTTTACAGACTAATGAAATATATACTGTCTACCATTTACCAAGACTTTGGGTGCATCTATTTAATTCATTCTGCAGCCTCTTAATTTTAAGAATCGGAGCTGTAACAGGCTGACAAGACAATAAGCCACTGGAAGGTATGCAGTTCAAATGTTCATTTTTTAATTTGTTCCATATTTATTAGAGTTCTGACCATCACTCCAGCTTGAAAAACAGGCTATGAGGAAGTTTGTTCTAAAAATAAAAAGGTGTAGTTAAATGGAATTGATGAGTTGTTCAGGGTAAGTGGTAAAGATAAACTAGCTGTTCAGAGTCTGGAAGCCTTACGACTGGTGACAGACGGCATCACAGGGAGCAGGTATGTTGAGTTTCTATGATTCAAATATATACAGTACTCTTATGTGGAGTGCAAGATTCAAGTGAATTTTGATGCGAAGGACACTTTCTCTTATACAAAAGAATAAGTTGGTACCAAGGATATTTAACAATTTTTTAGCATCAGTTCATCAAAGTCTAAATCTTACAGAGACGCACTTAGACATTTGTTTGAGAGCCATGGTTAATACTAGGCAAAACGGTTACTGTGCTACAGCCCGACATGATAAAAAGTAGAGAAGAAACATCTAGAGTAGGTGTTCAGGTAAACAATGGGCGGTATTCAATGAGCCTGATTCGCCATGTTTTTATGGCGAATTTGTGCTGTTTGGCGAATTTCTGACTAAAACGGTGAATCACCCTATTCAATGACCACATGGCGAATACATTTCAAGGTTTTTTTCACCATGATTCACCGAGTAGCAATCGCTATCTTTTTATGGTGAAGTGGAATGTGAACTTTTAAAATAAAGTGTTTTGTTTTTTACATTTGGTGTCAAAAAATCAGGAATTTTATTCTGAGGAGGGGCATGCTATTTTTATTCATGTGCTGTAAGCACATGAATATATATTTCATTTAAAAAAATTATATATATATATTTTTTTTACACAGCATCCAGCAGGGGGCGCCGGAGCAGAGCCGCTCATTACATATTCATATATTCACTGCACCCGATCGTTACGATCGTGTGTAGTGAATATACGCTCCCCTGCTGGCACCCCCGGGGGGCAGCCTGTGCTGCCTGGCACCCGGGGAGCCCACCTACCCCCCACAAAGTTCTGGGGCAGGCAGAGAGACTACCATCTCTCTGCCTGGCACCGTCCTCAGGCTCCCTGCGGCAATTGCCGCAGGAGCTCATATTCGCCAGTCAGGGGCAGCGAGCCCCTGACACGTTGAATACCGGAGCCCGCCGGCTCCGGAACGTGGCGAATGTGCAGCGAATCCTAAAAAGGATTCGCTGCATCTCGCAGGTATTCTCATTGAATACCGCCCAGTGTATTTAACTCCACTACTCTTTCTGTTAAGGACATAACAGTGTCATTAAAGGATGGTACTGGTCACAAAGAAGCATTCTAAAGTACATCATATAACTAGGTTTTGTTACTTTTTTGGCAACCGCTCTCTACAAAAGATGTCCAGAGTACCAAGGGCATGTACAAATAGAGTAGAGTGGGCAAAAAAAAATGAGTACTCCCTGCTGCCCTGAATTGGCCAATTTACTAAGAATGGCAGAAAGTTTTTGAGTCTTCTTCCAAAAAAAATCTGCTGACCATGTTAAGTACTGGTCCTTCATTGGCTGGTAATACAGTAAAACTATTATCAAAACAAAAATAAAGCTACACACATAATTATTACAAAGTTCAGAGAATGTTATATGGTATTTATCCTTCCATGTACTAGCGTTCTCATCCCCATTTGAGTCTCTAACGTTTTATAAGCTTTATCAGTTTATAGTTTGAATAAACTGCCTTTACTTCAAAATGAAAGTTTTTTTTTTTTTCTTGCAGGGACTTTTGCCTTTTTAGTGGGGTATTCAATGCTGCCCAATATTTCCGATAGTTGAAAATATCATCCAGGAGCTAGTCATTCTCGGATGTTTTCTGCATTGCTGGAAACAGCTGCTAAATTGTCAAATTAGTGTCTGTTTCTGACCAAAAAGACAAATTGAATAGGTCGAAAGAAATTTCAGCCTATTCTTGCCGAAAACAGATGATATTTTAGACGATTGGATATATATCGTCTGGCATTAAATAACCCCTCATTATTCTTTATTTGTTTCTCCCATGAAGACAAGTCTTAATTTTTTTTATATCAGTTCTTCAGCTCATCACTTTTGAGCCATTTAGAAGCTGTAGCCTATTGTAGAATCAAGATAAATGAGAATGTCACTTGTGGTATTGAAATAAATCAGATAGACTACTGGTTTATGCTGGAACTAAAAATAGAAAGTGCGCCCGCGTTCAACAAAAATGTAAGAGAACAATGTGTTGGCTGCTGCACATAAATCCAGAAAATTATATAATATCTCAAGGTTTCTAATCTAAGAATTGAAGAACATAATAAAACATTCAATATTAGTAAAACGTATATATCACCTACAGTATATAAATATTGTGACTCAAAGAAAAGAATATAAATAAAAAATACATTTGGCTCTGAATTACTCATATTGAGATTTCAGGACTTCCACATATAAATTATTAATGTTTTAGTTCGTCTCAAAATGCCTGTATCATCTGTAGAGGCAATATTTGATGTATTTCTGTATACAATGCTTAAAAGTTGTGTTTTGTTGTATTTCAGCTAAATTGTAGCAGTGCTCAATGCTACCAAATGCCGGTTCTGAGCCATTCACACTGCAAAGTAAACGGTTCAGAACCGTGTAGGATCCTTCTTTTAAACTGTTTAGAAATACTGGTTTTCTAGAACCGGTAAATTCAATCTGGAGCGTTCACACTGCAGCTATAACCGTTTCAAAATGTTTTAAAAACGGCACTATACCGTGTTATGCTGCGGTGTGAAAGGGGTATCAAACTTACAGGCATATATTGGCCTTTAAACAGTAACTCATTACAGTTATTCAGAACATACTGGCACAACTCTGAAATAGTTTTCCTTATAAATTACTAGCTGGGTGTTCCCATAATAACATTCATTCTGTCAAATAAAACCTAGAAATGTAATCAACACACCAACATAGGACTTTTTTGTTTCCTTTTATACCTCCCTCTACAATTCGTTTGCACTGTCAAACTCACCCCTTATAAACCTGAAAACTTGCATATGCCTCTTGTGATCACCCTCTCTCAAGTGGCCTTGTTTAACTTGGAAATTGCCACAAAGCAGTGTTTTTTAAGCTCTTATTTTTATATTTTTTATTTACAATGCGGTCACTAATTTGACACAACTTGGTCTTCATATGAGCCCAGATTATTGTCTTTCTTAAACCAGGTTCATGCGTATGACTGCTGATCTCACTACTTTTTGTAGATTTCACATTTTTTTCTGATTTTACGGCCAGAATAGGCAAGTAATGTCCTTACGATTCATCAAGACCATTATGGTTTTGTTCTTGGCAACCAAATCTCCTATAACATAAGAAATGTATTTATTATATAGAGAAACGTTTTGAAACTGGGTATTTTCCCTGGAAGTAGTATATCTAATTTTATAAGATTCCTATGCTAGTGATGGCTATCGTTGGGTTGCCTCTGGTGGTAGCTGCTTTATGCAAACCACTTTAAAGTCCATTTAGAAAGGACAGTGCAACAATAGGACAGCAGTTGGGTATACATGCATTGTTACCATCATGGCAACAGCAGAAAACACTTATGGTTAAAGTAACTATTGTTAAAGTAAAACATTCTTTAGCAAATTTCAGAATCTTTTTGTGTTTTTACTCCTATTTCTTACTGGTTTTCTGGGTTGTTTTTTTTTTAAATATAGTTTTTTCTTTGAATTTTTGTCCAACCTCTGACTTAAAACAAGAGGGAGGCCTCCATATTCAACCATTTTAGAGCCTTTGATATCTGCAAAACCAAGCTTCTGACTTGACTTCGATGAGATGTAAGATATGAGACTGATATCTGGAAATGTCCACCTGCAATTTGTAATAGCCATGTACAGTTTAATAAAAGCTTGTGTGTAAGTTTGTTCTGCCTAAAGAATCATAGGAACTGTGTGTGTGTGTGTGTTTTATCACATAAGTATCCCACCAACATAACCGCAGTAATTGCAGGGGTATAAATTGTATAAGATGAGTCAATGTCGTCAGCAGTTTTCTCATTAAGGCTGAATTGGAAGGGGTCGCAACTAGGGGATATATAGAGACATATTGCTTTTCCTCTCTCTCATGAACAGATGCCAGGCATTCCAGCGAACAAGTGCCGATGAGGGGGAATATAAATATGGCATATATTCTGTTTCCATAAGAAAGTGGAAGTAAGTTTTCTGGACAACTTTAATTATGGATGGAGAATTGGGTTTTTTCCATTGTTGGGCTCGAGCTGCAATAAGTATATGATTTAAAACATATCTAGCATGTGTGGGGGCAGTAGCTTTCATTATCTGAAGTAACGCCAATATAGGATCAGGAGAGAGGTAGATAACTCCTTCTGAATCAGGGAGAACACATCTATCCACTACTTTCGTATAGCAGAGCAGGACCAGAAAATATGGAACAGGTGACCTCCCTCTCCACATGGTCTCCAGCACAGTCTAGAACACGACGGCCAAAAAGTGTGTAATCGATCTGGCATCAAATATAACCTATAGAGCAGCTTAATATGTATCTCCGTATGATTGGGACACATGACATCGAATGAGATGTAAGGAAGATTTTCCTCCATTGGTCAGGGATAATGATAAATTTTGATCTGATTCCCATTTATTCTGGGCATTTGATTTGGGGACAACAACAAAGTCTAAAGGGATGTACACACGGAGCGATTTTTGCTAGTGAGCGACTTTAAGAAATTTTGACTAAACGATTTGACTAAATGCACCAGCAATTTTGTCTATGGGCGATTTTGACTATACTAGAATTAACATACTTGGTTGGTATTCATTGCGCCTAGTGAATATCTCCCTCAGCAGTGAATACCAATTGATTAGACAGCCAGCGATCTAGTAAAAATATTCTTGCCTGGCAACTCTTTTTTTTTTTTACTAAGCGATATTATAGGACGATTTGTCTAACCTTGACAGCGATCTTTAGTAACCTTCTAAGCAATTTTGACTATGTAGTCAAAATCGCGTAGAAGGATCGCTCCGTGTGTACACTCCTTAAGAGAGTTTTAGACCAGGAATGATTTATCCCCTTTGCAGTTAGACAATGATAATCTGGTAAAGATTATTTTGGAGATCGTATCTGTAGGTGTGAATAGTACGGGAAGTGACTTCCACCAATGTTGAATCTGGAGATAGTGAAGAAGCTTATATTGTGGTAAGGATAATTTTTGTTGTATTTCTGAAAAGGGTAACAAAAGGCTGCCCTCCAAGATATACCCAATAGTCGCGACACCAGATGTGATCCATTTTGATATATTTAAATTAGGAATCAGTTTCATCAGGGTTTGTATGGAAATACCAGCCATGCCAAGAGCAGGATAGGACATCCTGGCGGAGAGCCTGTCCCATATTTGCAATGAGGCCTGAGTAGACTGTAAAAGATTAGGGGCTTTTAGTCGGATATATTTTGGAATCCTAAAAAAAGGTAGAATTATACTCACCGATAATTCCTTTTCTTCCTAGAGATCCCATGGCAGCCAAGACCTTGGGATTTCATCCCTCTCCCTTCAGATAGACAGGTTGTTTTTTTTTCTAGGACCTCCCCCTTCCTGCATAAATGGACTCTCCACCCCTTCATCCTTGTCTTTTTGAGTGTCTCCTTACTTAGGTCCTGAAAAAAAAAAAATACAAGGGGCGGGCAACTAATGGCTGCCATGGGATCTCTAGGAAGAAAAGGAATTATCGGTGAGTATAATTCTACCTTTCTTCTACGATCCCCATGGCAGCCAAGACCTTGGGACAATATACCAAAGCAGAAAGAGGGAGGGACACAATAAATGCCAGAAAAAAATAATATATTTAATCAACCAGAGCACTGTTAAGAACTTGCTCTCCAAAACATGACTTTGACACATCAAGAGCATAATGCCTGGAAAAAGTGTGCATCGACTTCCAAGTGGCTGCATTACAGATATCTTTAATCGAGGTTTGAGCCTTTTTCGCCCACGACGTCGCCATGGCCCTAGTGGAGTGTGCCTTTATTATGGACGGAACCTCCTGACCTTCCTGTTGGTAAACATAAGTAATAAGATCACGAGTCCATCTCGCCATCGTCTGCTTAGATGGTGACATCCCTTTCCTTGGACCATCGGAGATTACAAATAAATTCTTCGATTTTCTTATATCTGCAAGTCTCTGTAGGTAAATAGTGATACCTCTCACTAAGTCCAGAGTATGCCACTCTTCTTCTATTTCTCCTTTAGGATCTGGATAGAATGAAGGAAGAGTAATCTCCTGATTAAGATGAAAAGTACTGACCACTTTCGGTAGGAAATCAGGATGAGTTCTTAACACCACCTTATCTGGGAGTATCCTTAGGTATGGTTCTTCGATGTACAATGCCTGAAGCTCACTGATTCTTCTCGCCGAAGTGACAGCCACTAAGAACAGAATTTTCCAATTCATATATTTTAGAGAGATTTCATTCAAAGGCTCAAATGGGTGTCTTGTCAGCGCCTTTAGCAACAAATTTAGATCCCAAGGAGCTACTAGCGACCTGACTGTCGGTCTCATTCTTTTTACTGCATTGCAGAATCTCTTGATAAGGTCTTCATCTGATAGCCTCCTACTTAGCAGTACACTTAACGCTGAAATTTGTACTCTCAAAGTGGAGTTGGCTAAGCCCGACTCATATCCTAAATACAGGAACTGTAACACTTGGGCCGTAGATGAGAGACTAATATCTACATCCGAACCTCTCCATCGAATGAAAGCCTGCCATACTCTATAGTATACTAGCGATGAAACCTCTTTTCTCGCATTAAGTAGTAGCCTCACTACTTGATCTGACAGACCTTGACTCTTCAATATCCCCCTCTCAATCTCCATGCCTTTAACGATAGTATCTCTGGCTTTGGATGTACCACTGGTCCTTGATGTAAGAGCCCCGGTATGATGGGTAGAGTCCAAGGTTCCTGTCTGGCTAACTTTAGGACTGTCGGAAACCACGATCTCCTCGGCCAGAAAGGCAGTATCATAATTACTTCGACCTGATCCTCTATAACTTTCTTCAGAACCCTGTGAATTAGAGGAAACGGAGGGAATATGTATCCTAGCTGACATGTCCAACGTACTGAAAAAGCGTCTACTGCAGAGGTCTGGTAGAGATAGTATCTTGAGAAGAATGTTTCGACCTTCCTGTTGGAGAATGTGGCCATTAGGTCTACATCTGGGTGCCCGAATCTTCTCACGATTTCTTGAAATATCCCCGTATTCAGTTCCCATTCGCCTGGCGAAATTTCTGTTCTGCTCAGGAAGTCTGCTAGGACATTGTTTTTTCCGGGCACGAATACCGCTGTTAGTGACGGAACGTTTTCTACCGCCCATACCATAATCTTTGTGATTATCGTCATTAAGCCTCTGCTCCTTGTACCACCCTGGTGATTGAGATGTGCCACCACCGTGGTATTGTCTGAGAATATTCTCAAATGTTCTCCTTTTATTTCTTCTTTGAAATAACTGATCGTCCTCCAGACAGCTTCTGTCTCCCTCCAATTGGACGACTTTTGACTTTCTTTCTTTGACCACTCCTTGTGTCGTCAGGCTGGTCATGTGGGCTCCCCAACCCAGAGAACTTGCGTCCGTAGTGACTACCAGAAATTTCGGAAGTTTCAGGGACGTTGCTCTTTTTAGCAGCTCTGCACTCGTCCACCATGTAAGAGAATCTTTTACTTGAAAGGAAAGCTTGATCTTTGTATCCGGATCTGCCTTTCTCTTTATATACGGAAGAATTGCCCACTGCAGGGCTCTGAGTTTCCAATGAGCCCAGGGTATTGTCCCAATGGCTGACATCATCATCCCCAGTAGCTTCAAACATGCCTTTAACTGAACTTCTCTCGACAGCCTTATGCTTCTGGAGTTTGACCGAATCTTTTGACACCTTTCCTCTGACAATCTCACCTCGAATCTTTCTGTGTCTGAGCAACCCCAGGAACTGGATTAGCTTTGATGGCTCTAGTTGACTCTTTTGGTAATTTACTATCCATCCGTGCTTTTCAAAGATTCCTATTACAGTAGACAGATCTTGCAACAGCTTTGTTCTTGATGACGCTGCTATCAACAGGTCGTCTAGATACGGCCAAATGCGAATGTTTTGCATCCTTATGTATGCAATCAGTGTGACTAACACTTTTGTGAAGACTCGTGGCGAACTGGTCAGACCGAACGGGAGACAGGTAAACTGGAGATGCTCTCCCATCACACAGAACCTTAGAAATCTTCTGTCTTGATCTTTGATTGGTATGTGGTAGTATGCATCTTTGAGGTCTAGGGAAACCAGAAAGTCCCCTTCCTCTATCCCAGCTAGTATGGACTTCTGAGTCTCCATCCTGAACTTTTTCAACTCTACACGAGAATTCAACCTCTTTAGGTCCAAGATCATACGATAACCTCCTGTGTTTTTCTTCACTAGGAAGACATTTGAGTAGAACCCCTTCGTTCTCTGATGAGATGTTACTGGTTCTATGGCCTTGATCTCTTTTAATTGAGAAATAATGCTTCTTAATTCTTTCCTTTCGGATGGATTCTTCGGGTTTTTTGATATCCGGAAATAATCTCTTTCCGGAACTTGGCTGAACTCTATGGCATAACCTTCCTGAATTATCTTCAGCACCCATCTGTCCCGAATGGTATTTCTCCAACTGCGAATGAATATAGACAGACGTGCTCCCACACAATGACGGCTGTGATTGTCATTGCCTATAGCCTCTTCTTAAATTCTGCCGAAAGGACTGCTTAGAAGACTGAAAAGAACCTCTTTGATTGTAAGGTCTCTGGTTATAAGGTCTTCCTGTAGCTTCTGGAATCTCTGTACTGTTGTTTGGAGGAATCCTGGAACTGATACCTTGTCTTTTTCTCTTGTGGAAGCCTAAGAGATTTTCCACCCGTGATTCTGTGAATTAAAGCATCTAGTTTTGAGCCAAATAACTGGGACCCCTCAAAGGGAAGAGACACTAAACGGTTCTTAGAATGGGCGTCTGCCGCCCACGATCTCAGCCATAACGCTCTTCTCGCTGAGACCCCAGCCGCCATTGATCTTGCCGAAAAAGATATTGTATCTAGCGAGGCCTCGCAAATAAACTCAATAGCCTTCTGCATTGTCTCCAAGTTCTTTTGCAGATATTGTTTTGAGAACTTATCTTCAATATCGCTATGTAACGACGTCCCCCAGAGCCTCAACGCCCTTGCTACTGAGGCCACCGAAACTCCGGTTTTCAGGGGCACTGCCGAGGAAAAATGTAGCTTTCTAAGGGACCCCTCCATCCTTCTGTCCATAGAGTCTTTGAAAGAAGCCCCGTCTTCCAATGGAATTGTAGTTCTTGAAGTCAACTCTGCCACTGCGGCATCAACCTTGGGTAAGTCACACCATTTCAGAAACAGTTAATCTTTTAAAGGATACATTCGCTCGACTCTGGCTAGTTTCCCTTGCCTTTTGTCAAGATTAGACCATTCTTTTGATATCAAGTCTTTCATCACCTGATGAACTGGGAAGTGCCGATTTTTCTTTGATCTATCCTCAAACAATATATTTTCTCCACCCTCTGGTGTAACTGGCTCTTTAACATTCATAGTCTTATATATGGCCTTTAAAATATTTTCCACATTGTCAAAGTTAAAGACTCTAGTCTCTTCCTTGATCTCTCCTTCTTCTGCCGAAGTATCTTCTACTTCTACTACCAATTCTTCTGATGAGGCATTATCTTCACTGAAGTCAGCTTGGTCCCTGGATCTCTTATTCCCTTGGTTAGAGTCTAGAAATTCCTCCTTGGATACAAAGGATTTTTTCATCCAATCCATGAGATCCTGAATCATTTTGGGCTGTACCGTAGTTGGCGTAGTGTTAGTCTCACACTTTCCACACAGCGTTTTCCCTTGAACACTAGGAAAAGCTGTATCACAGACCATACAGATAGCATCTATCTTTGACGTCTTCTTTTTCGGAACTGTAGCGGGCTCTTTAGGAGGCACACTACAAGAGATCCAACAAGAAGATTTTTTTTTATTTTTTTATTATGACATTCTAAAAATAACGCTAGTCTACCTTACTAGTCACAAAAACTTTCTGGAGCTTACCTCGCAGGGGCATTATCAGATATTTGGGGGGCAGGCAAATCCATAGCAGAAAGCAGCAACAAACCTGCATGATTCATACACATACTTTAGTATCATCATATTAATCCATAAAGCAGCAAAACCAGAAAACTGGATTTAAACATCCATACCTTGCAATAGACTTCTGTTTGCTAATGCAGCAGGACAGCACACACCTCTTACCCAGACACCTGCTGGGCTTTAAATAGCTGGTCAAAACCAAAAAAAAAGGGCGCCAATTCCCACACTGACCCCACTGCATTGTGGGAAATGTAGTCCGTCTAGCGTGTTATACAGGAATGCTCCGTTTTATGTATATACAACAGCGCTTTGATCCCCACACGTATACAACAAGAATCCCCTGCTAACTTAAAAGTTAGCTTTACCTCCGCGTCTTTGCACGGAAGACGCAATGCTTTCCTCTCGCCTGACGCCGGGAATTCTGGGGCTTGTAGTTACTCCGGCCGTCTGCCGGAAACTCGCGCCTCAGCGCACTGAACTGTGGGCATTGTAGTTGCCGCGTGTGCGGCATTTGGCGTCCGGAAGAAGGAAGTATTCAGCCAGCGCTCAGTCACTGCTCCACGCTGCTCTGCTCCAATGTCTCCTGCGGACTTTTAACCTCATGAATGCCGCTTTGAGACCCCTGAACCGACTCCACCAAGGTCACTCTTTCAGGTATAATTATTTTTCATGGGCAGATAAACCTTCACAAGGCCACGCTCCCATACTGCACTTCCCCATGTAATGAACCCCTGCACTACAGCAAGCTCCACTGGAAATAAACAAACCTACTCTACCTAGTCTAACTGAAAACTAGGAGACAGGAAAAAAAGACAAGGATGAAGGGGTGGAGAGTCCATTTATGCAGGAAGGGGGAGGTCCTAGAAAAAAAAAAACCTGTCTATCTGAAGGGAGAGGGATGAAATCCCAAGGTCTTGGCTGCCATGGGGATCGTAGAAGAAAATCAGTTATAGGGAACAGACGTTTCAAGAGGAACCCAACCTGGTACATAGTCAGTATTAGAGTACCATTAATTTGAGCTAATATGCATGCTTCATGGTACAGGATTTAATGCTTTAGACAGAACCCTCCTGTATCCTTTGGCATAATCCACCTAGAGCGGGCTAATTTAGGGGGATGTCCTGCCTAGGTAGCAAGTTCTTTATTGGGGAATATATAACAGATTTTGCAAAAAAGGTACATTAGTTTAGGGAGAAGAGTCATCTTAAAGGAGGCCATACGGCCCACCCAGTAAATGTCAAATGCGAGCCAAGATTTTGATAAGTTGGAAAGCGAGGTAAGGATAGGGGGCAGATTTACTTCAAATACTTAAGTATTTAGTTCTAGCAGGAATATTGAGACCCAGATAACGGATCGACGTTGTCTGCCATTTGTATGGGTAACTAGTATGGATGTATGTAGTGAGTCAGAAAGGTTAATAGGAAGGGCATCAGTTTTAGTAGTGTTTAACTTATAGTAAAGTAAGAGGCCGCACTATATGCATCTAATATAGAATAAAGATAGGGAAGCATTGTAATAGGGTCAGTGACCAAAAGCAAAACGTAATCTGCAAAAAGGCTAAGCTTGTGGTGGGAGGGGCCAATGCTCAATCCCAGAAAGTTAGTATCCTTCCGAATAGTGGCTGTGAGGGGTTCGATGGACAGAACAAAAATGGATAGGGGGGCACCCCTGTCGTGTACCATTGGAAATGGGGAATTGTATTGAAAAGAAAGCCATTGCTGAGCACCTGGGCCTTAGGGGAGCTATACAGTGCGAAGATAGAAGTAAGTATGCGATCCCTAAAACCAAAGCGATGTAGAACTTCACACATGTACGACCAATTTAAGCGATTAAATGCCTTCTCCGCATCTGGGGATAGCAAGAGGAGGTCCTGATCTGGCGCTAGGGAATCAATCAAGCTATGTTGCCATGGGGTGCGCAAGCGTCTCGTGCGTGCGGGGGGGCTTTCGATACTTTCGCCAGCCCCTGCAATGAAGAGGCCGGCTCCATCTATACCTAGGGAAGAGATTGTGTTAAGCAGCTCAGATAAGTGTGGTGTCAAGGTATGGTGTGTTTGGGTGCTTTGAAGGCACACAGACTGGAAGGGTCTAAAACCGGTAGAGCAGATTAATTATGTTTTATTTATTTACACAGTGGTTCCCAAACTTTTTGAATCACGGCACCCTAAAGTATCAGAATATTTTTCACGGCACCCCTAGGCCAAAAGTTGGTTACTAATTTTAGGAAAAATATTAAATTTGTTGTGATTTTAATGTTTTCCTTAGGTCCACTTATGTGGTGAGAAACATGATTCACTTCTGTTTACCCACATATTCTTAATTGGAAGCCCCAAGCACTGATTTTGCCTATTTCATTGGCCATAAATAACTTGAATTGGTTCTGGACCACCAACCTGAGGCACCCCTGCAAGTGCTCCAAGGCACCCCAGGGAGCCTAGGCGCACAGTTTGGGAACCACTGTATTAACCTGTATATATAATACAGTGCTATACAGAGAATCATTTAATCAGTCCCTGCACCAGGGGCTTGCTATCTATAGTCCGTATTCCATAGAAACAGGCTATTGTTGAAACGTTTGGCAGCAGCCAATTAGCCTAGCAGTATGATTTTGAATTGTGAGAAAAAAATGCCAGGGCATGCAGACTCCACATATCAGCTGTGACTATGAATTGAACTCCTGATCTCCGTTATGTGATGTAGTAATGCTAACCGTTCTGGACTAGACATTAATTTTAAGGATTCCTATCTGCCCAAAAACAAGATTTCTGCCATTGAAGCAGATTCATCCTCTTTGATTTTATAATACGGGGAAAGAATAACAAGGAACCCTATGGAGAGGTAATTTTAGTGCCCTCCATTACAGTTGTACTTCTGATACACAGGGCTGCAAGTGCAAAGCTACTGTAGCTAACTGTTCTGCTTTTTGCATAGCTGACTTTTTTGTTATTAATAGGGAATGAAGGGTATTCCAGTAGCTCCATAGCAAATGTCAAACACAATTTTGTCATAAAAGAACTGTCCTTGGATGTTTGGAGCCTGCCGCTTTACTGCAGACTTCTGAGTCATACACGTTAAACTAATATTGAAAGCCACTGATTCACTTGACTGATTCTAATTAAAACACTGTAGTTGAATAAGAACTACCACAATACTTTTAATTTTATTCCCTTATTTCAGTCTTTTAAAGTATACAGAACATAGTCTATATTATATAATGTATTCATTTTCAAAATATCAATCACTCTCACTCACACACACATACGTGTACGTGTGTGTATTTAGTATGGAAAAGTGAAGGCCTTCTCTAAAGAAAAAAAAAATCCACTCAGAAGGGGGCATGCCCGTAAGTGTAGCGTACTACACCATATACTCCTTATACACATTATGCACCACAATAGTTGAAACCCTTTACAGTATCTAGTACCCCTTACATATTATGCCACACAGTATGTCCCTGAACAGGGCCGGTGCTAGGGTGTTCGGCGCCCCCCTGCAAACTATATATTTGTGCCCTCCCATACTTTGCAAAGAGACAGCGCATGCTGAAAAAAAGGGTGTACAGTATAATGCCCATAGTAGTATTGCGTCATACACATAATGTGCCCAGTAGCAGCAGTGCCATAACTAGATATTGTATTGCCCTGTGCCAGAAAAGGAATTGGTGCCCACACATAAAAAATAGGGACAAAGCGCACTGTAGGCGCGCGTCAAAATTTTTGCACTGTAATGCCCCTGATGCATTATGCCACACACCATAATGCCCATTACAATTTATGCCACACAATGTAATGTGTATTGCACATTGTACAATAATGTGTAATTCCCATTACACATTATGTCACACACTGTAATTCCCATTACGCCACACACCACGTAACGGCTATTGCACATTATGCCAACCTGTAATGGCCATTACACATTATGCTACACATCGTTATGCTTTTTACACATAATACCACTGTACACTGTAATGCATATTATATATTATTCAACATGTGTTACTTGCCACTTACCTACATGCTCGTTACCAGGAGTTACATGCACACTGAAAGGGGTTACATGCTCGTTGCCAGGGATTTCTTGCTCGATGACAGGGATTTCTTGCTCGATGACAGGGGTTTCTTGCTACTTGCCATGTGGGATTATGTGCTCGTTGCCAAGTGGGATTACATTCTTGTTGCCAAGGGGGTTTACATGCTCATTGCCATGGGGGATTGCATGCTTATTACCTAGGGGGTTTACATGGTTGTTGTCCGGGGAAGGAGGGATTAAATGCTCATTGTATAGGGGGTTACATTCTCATTGCCCAGGAGGATTACATGCTCATTGTTCAGGAGTAGGTACCCTGTACTACAGGAATCCACACTTCTGGGTGGTGGTGGGCCCCCTTACAGATGCTGCTGGGCAGAGGGGGGGAGGGGCAGGTGCTGGGCCGAGAGAGGGGGAGAAATACCTGTACGAAAAGTAGGGTGACAAATTCTGGGCAGAGACAGAGAAGGGGGACAAATGTGCAGAAAGAGGGGGGGGGGGCCTGATGCTGGGCAGAAGCTTTGTAAAGAGACAGGAGCAAATACTGGGTAGAGAAGAGCGGGGGTCAGGTGCAGGGTAGAGAGGAAGAGGGCAGGTGCTGGGCAGAGAGAGGATGAGGGCAGGTGCTGGGCAGAGAGGGGGGGGGTCAGATGCTGGGCAGAGGGGGGGGGAAGATGCAGGGCAGAGAGGGGGACACATATGCTGGGCAGCTTCTGGGTAGAGAGAGGAGGGCAGAAGTTGTTCACAGAATATAGAGAATAAATATAAATCATGCAAGAGAGAGAATGAATGTGAGAGAGGGGAGAGGAAGGAACAGGAGCTACAACTGACAGGGGAGGCAGGGTGCTGGATGTACTGTAACTCACAGATGGGGCCTTTCTTCTGTTATCTTATGATCCTCAGTTTTCCAAGGGTCAGGGGAGCATGTGACCCAGCCCTCCAATCAGGAGCTCCTCTAACCAGCATGTGCCGAGCTCCTCCAATCACAGCTCGGCACAGGCTGTTCTGACCCTGATTCTGTCATCGGGGGGAGGGGCTCAGCACCGCAGTGAGCTTAGGAGATGAAGAGACGTCCCCTGATGCTGGTCTCTGTTTCATCATGTAAGTCCACCTCCGCTCTGCTGCCTTACACACATCAGCAGCATCCGGCAGCACTGATTTACCTGCTCACAGCAGAGTCACAGAGCAGGGAGAGCAGCGCCTACACTGCCTGGCGCCTCCCTGCTTTGCAGGATCTGCTGAGTGGGTAGCGTCGGGCCTGTCTCTGAATTTTGGCTCATAGACAGTAACAAGAAAGAGTGTCTGCAGGGACAGAAAGAGTGAAAAAGCCACAGGGAGAGTGAAAGCAGGGATAGCTAGAGGGGGGATAGAGAGAGTAATAGCAGGAACAGCAGGGAAATGAGAGGTTATTTACTTTGCAATATTTACTTTGATTGGCGCACGGTGTGAAGTGGTGGTGCATGGCGGTGATCCAGTGGAGTAGGAATGACAGCCAAACGCACCACGTGTGGGGGCCTGGCAGTGCACTATCGTTGTTAAAGACAAGACCGGTGTCGGTAGCGACAGTAGAGCTTTAGCAGAAGTAGTGAGAGTATGGGACTAGCGACACACCATAGGATATCTATGCAGAGCATTATCTTGTAAGTGCAGCAGGTGCTAGCCGTGCCTCTTGCTGTGCAGCACTGCCTCTGCACACTTCCGGGTCAGTGGTAACAAAGTGTCAGTGTGCCATCCCGCACTTCAACCACATACCTGCCCCCTTCTATCGCTGTGTGTGTCTGTATGTGTGTATATAATATTTCCAAGTAGTCGGTACTCAATTCCTAATGGTGTGTAAATGCCACGTCGTTTGTAAGGACACGTAATGCCCTCTTATGTGCTGGGTGCACCAAAGTAGTAAAACATTGCAGGCGGCACTCACAGGACTCGGCAACTAATGTAATGAAGCTCTTGAATCCGTTTAACATTTAATTCTTAATGCATATTTTCATCACAAATACCATAAAAAAATGCTTGCATATATACCATCCACCAGTGAAACATCCATCACTGTTTCCAGCTGCGGGTCTCATACGAGTGGCGTTATCTGCCGGCGATGCATGCTCTTCTGCATTTCCGGGACCATGAAGTTGCTCAGCAAAAGATAAACTTGAAGTATGAAGTGAAAACCACCCTGCTGTTTTGTTAATATGTGTTGACACTTGTGAGCCGAAGTGGGTACTCGCTAAAAAAGGTACTTGTGTACTTTCACGGCGGCAGTTACGTGTCCCTGTCAGAATCAGCGTAGTGTTCCCGTGGCCACTTAAGTAGTTAGCGTCCCTGTCAGAATCAGCATACCGCGGCGCGGATACCTGGAGCTAGCCGGAGCTTACGTAGTTAGCGTAGTCAGTCAGCATTCTGTCACCACTAATTTCATTGTGTCAGTTATGGCTGCCACATCATTAACCATCTTTAACCTGCCGCAGACGGTGCAGTTTTTACAATGCCACCACTTGTTGCCAGAGACACAGACCTGTGTCAACGGGCATGCTATGAGGCTTAATATACTGTATAAGAAGCTGTGGCAAGAAGGTTAGTCTTCGGGCCACTCAATGGTTTCAAGGATGTCATCTGACATTTATGACCCTTCTACGGTTCATATTTTTTTGGGCTAAGGCGCTAACTAGCATTACATTTTATGAGCGCCACCCCATGAATTAAAAAAAAAAACATTTATTTACAACAACCTTATGCGAGAGGCGTGTACCCTGGATTTGATGTCACAGCCCCAACGCCAGATTGGCGGGCCTGGAAAAATAGTTGAGGTGGATGAGTTTATTTGTCCAGCGAAAAAATCATGTTGGACCGCGTCCTGCCTCAGCAGTGGCTGATTGGTGGCATATCCCGTGAAACAGGTGAATGTTTCGTAACCCCTGTGGCCAGCCGTGATGCCAGCACCCGGATGTCCGCCATCCAGACGAATATTGAATCGGGTACCACTATATTGAATCGGGTACCATTACGGGTACAGTGATAGGTTGCTTCACCCTCGATGCTCAACGGAGAGGTACCGCAGGTCTTTTCTACCTACTGCAATCAGAATGTACAACTGTCATGGTCTGTAGAGACCTACATGTTCTTAGATTCTAGATTTATATTGTTTGGACTTCTTATCTTATTTGCTATTTTCACCCTTATCTGTACTTGAACCTTGCTGTAACAATTGTAAATTTCTCCATTGTGAGACGAATAAAGGAATTCTATCTATCTATATACTCTTGACTGTTGGCGCGCATACAACACTCAACAACTTGAGCAGGTGGGTTACCATCATGCGCGTGTCAACCACTGCTACATTTTCGTGGACCCAGACACTGGGGTTCATACCCAAAACATTGAAAGGCTCTGGGGGTCAAGCAAGTGGAGGAACAAGAGACACAGGGGCACTGCGCGCCAATACCTTGATTCCTACCTGCAAGAGTTTATTTGGCGCAAAACACTTGGAGCAGAGAACGCTTTCCTGTGCATTTTACATGCACTAACTCTGATCCCAACAGCCAACCAATCATCCGACACAAATGCTGACCCAGCTGCGTCGAAATCAGCTGTTTTCTTTAAATACCCCCACTATCCACGCCAGCCCGAAGAGCGGCGAGTGCACGCATTGCGCGTCCTCCCAACCTGTTCATACCCCCACTATCCAAGTTGATTCTATAAAGTGTGGTGAGCATAGTGGACGCAGAATATATGTGAAGTAATCTGCGTCCGCTCGCCTTGCTTCGGGCTCGGTGGCTTGCTAAGTTCGCCACACTTTATAAAATCAACTCGACGTGGATAGTGGTGGTATGAACAGGTCCGGAGGACACATAATGCATCCCCTCATGGGGCTCGCCACGCTTCGGGCAGGCGTGGATAGTGGGTGTTTGAAAAGGTGGCATTTGCCAGTATGGAACATGGAGCACTGGCAAATTCGTCCTTTATTGTGCATGAGACGTACTTGTGTCTGCACCCCCCTTTGTGCACGAGATGCACGTGCTACCGAACCCCTAACCCCGTCTCCCTGAAGCGGACAGGGACAGGGTTGCCGTACCCTGCCACAAGAATTACTTGTGTCTGAGACAGATGGAGCACCTCTCCGCCGGCGCCCGCATGATTCCCTCTCTGCCGGCGTCCGCCGTTCAGGGGATCTGGCGGTTACCGGCGCTGTGTGAGAGGTGCTCTGTATGCTTGCCGGGGACAGTACAGTGACTATGCTGCCATACAGAACGATGACTAGGGCTGCCGCAGGAACACTACACTAACTACGGAGGGCTGCTGTGGAGACACTACGCTAGACAGCTGTTGGGCTACGCTGACAAAGTAGCCTAGGCTGCTGCCGTCAAACTACACAAGTAACCTAAAAAATTATCCCTTTTAGTGTTTTTGGATTGTGCTTGAAATGCAACCGCCATTCTCTGGTGTTGCTAATATTGAGTCGTCTTTTTTGTGGGAAAAACGGTCATTGGGTCACCAGCATGTTGGTTGACACCATTAGGTCAACATGCAGGAAGGTCTACAGTCAAAAGGTTGACATTGGGTTTTTCAAATTATTTTGAGCCTACATGTGCCGACAGGCGGTATTTCATGCCCTACCATCCCCTAGGGCGTGGTGGGAGAATAAAATAGTGTGCCGAACATAGCGAGGCACCATACCAGAAGCATGGCGAGTGCAGTGAGCCATGCGAGGGGATGCGGTGTTAAGTTTCATTGTCTATGTTGACTGTGTCGACATTCAGGACAAAAAAATTGAAAAACCCCATGTCGACCTAAATGCATGTCGACCAATATGCTGGCGATCTAATGATCCCTACCCCCCCCCCCTTTTTTTTTTTTTCTTTTTTTTTTAGAAGTGCTGTTAGGGATTGTAGTTTTTTTTCCCCCTAACTGTCCCTTTATCAGTGTATGAAGGTTATCACTGACCATTTGTGTTGACTCCATTACTTTGCTGGGCAGATGAGAATCCTATCCCTTAAAGCAGTGCTTCTCAACCTCAGTCCTCAGGAGCCCCCAACAGTGCACGTTTTCCAGGTATCCACACAGAATCACAGGTGAAATAATTAGCTCCACCTGTGATCTTTTAAAATGTGTAAGTGAATAGTGAGTGCACCTGTACACATCATACTTGCCTACCTGACCCTCTCCATGCGGGAGAAAATGCTCTGCTCCTGGACTTCCCTGGTAATGTATGATTGCCATCACCTGTGATGAAACACCTTTACCTAGCTCCCCACAGGTGATGGCAATCGTACATTACCAGGGAAGTCCAGGAGCAGAGCATTTTCTCCCGCATGTAGAGGGTCAGGTAGGCAAGTATGGTACACATGCTGGGAGACCTAGAAAATGTGCACTGTTCACACAACACATTCACCTTATGCCTTAATATCTGATCTTGCCACCAGTTCAGAAACTTTCTGGCATTTTGCATCAGTCTCGGAAGATGATTTAGCACAGGGATGGGGAACCTTTTCCCCTCCAGCTGTTGCTGAACTACACATCCCAGCATGCCCTGCAACAGTTTTGCTATTTTGCTAAAACTGTAGCAAAGCATTCTGGGTTGTGTAGTTCAACAACAGCTGGAGTGACAAAGGTTTCCCATCCCTGATTTAGCGTTTCTGAACTGCAATCTCATGACCACTATTAGCAGATTTCTACAATGTAAACCTGCTCACAGGAGAGTACCTATGTAAGAGAAAAACATTTCTAAAGGCTGTGACTGGATCTAATCCCATAATAGTTTAATATTTTTGAATGTTGTCTTGCAAAACTGATGCTTTGCCACTCTGGGTGGGGATGTATTAAGGAAACATGTAGTGAGAACTCCGTTTCTGGCATTTTTACTACAATTTCAAATATACTAAAGCCTCCTCCAGCGGGGCAATGCCAGCAGTAGGGAGCGTTACCCCATAGAGGCCTTTGGGCTTCTGTGTACAGTGCTGCTGTGTGAGGGATCAGATACTGATGCTTCCCAGTATTCCCCACTGCTGATGGAATCTCTGAGCATGCACAGAACGATTCCTACCTGGTCCCTGATTCCTGGGTCAGGGACCAGCGGAGATTGTATAAGAGGGATGCCAAATGGTAAGCCTGCAGATTGGAAATAATGTGTCAGAACAGTTTAGTGTGGTGCAATTGGTATATGAAGGTAGACATCAGGAAAGCTATTGAAGTTAACAATCTTGCTCTATAGCCCAAAGGCTCTATACAAATGTATTGTTTACTGTGATTTAGACTAATGAGGTCTGACACCTCAACAAAGAACTTGGAATAAAACTCTATGGTCCTTGTGTAATAGGCTCCTGTCACCTTTCAGGCAATATCGCTGCTAGATTTAAATTGGCAGTTTGTTGTAAGAAATAAGGGCGGTTGTGTGCTTTATATCTAGCTGTGAACTTGATGGAATCATGTGAGGGCCAATAATTTGGAGCCTTTGACATGTGGGCCTATTTCCCTTCTGTAAAACAGGCACTATGGAAATTATTTTGGAAATTGTATAAATTATTTCCTTATAATGGGCAAATTTCTTAGTAGGTTTTGTCTGTTCGCTCTCCATTTTGTGTTAGATCGCTCTCTCTCATAACATTCAGAAATGATCAATTTAATTTGTTCATTTGATCTGAGCCATGGGTATACTTAGAACATGGACTATTAGTGTTCCTTTAGGACTAAGCAGTGGCGTAACTACCGAGGGTGCAGGGGGTGCAGTTGCTATGGGGCCTGAGCTGTTTCTAGGGCCCGCTGCTCCCCCTGCACCCAGTCACGCTCTGGGATCTTAAGTTCTGCTGCGGCAGAGCACAGACAGGACACAGTAACCCCCCTGTTTAAAGCTCCGTCTCCACTCTACGCGTACGCGATGCTTTCAGACAGTTCTATTCCGGCCACAGATATGACTCTGAAGCCCCGCCCATATTCCGATCTGGTCCGCGTCCACAGCTGAGTTCCCATTGTCTCCTAGAGCTCTGCCGCTGGGCTTTTCTAAGCCCCGCCCCCAGGCCGTTCTAAGCCCCGCCCCCTGGATAGTCCATAGCTGGCTATTTAGAAGACAAGTTGAATCCTCAACCATTCCTGAACTTTGACTGATATAAATAAGCAATGGAAGAGTTTTAGCTGCTGTAATTTGCTGCTATGGTGACTAGTCAAGGATCCAGTATCTATAGAGGTATGTGCAGCAATTGTTATAATTTATTGGAACAAATGGCAGTACAGTAGACATTACCATGCAGGACATAATATGGCACCTTACACATCTTGCACAGTAACGCCCACTCTGTGGGATGGAATGTGGCACAGTGGGAGTTACTGTGCAAGGCGTAATGTGGTGCAGTAGACATAATTGTAGAGGGTGTAATATGACGCAGTGTAAATTGCTGATTAGGGTGTAATGTGGGGTAGTGGGCTCAACTGGCTCAGTAGGCAGTACTGTGCTGGGTGTAAAGTGGGGCAATGGGCAATACTGTATGGAGCGGAATGTGGCACAATAGGAGTTACTGTGCAAGGTGGAATGTGGCACATTGGGCATTTCAGTGTGAGGCGACAGTGGGTTGTAATTTAGTGCTATCAGCATTACTACATGGAGTGTAATGTGTTGCAATGGGCATTACTATGTGGGACATGTGACGCAATGGGCATTACTGTGTGGCACATAATGTGGTCTTGTAACCCTGCTAAAGAACAGTGCATTTAATTAATCAAAGTATCAGGTAAAGTAATTACAATACTGCAAATGCTGCCTTTATTCTTATTGCTATTTACACTGCCATCCACTGTCAGGCTGCCTCAACTCTCTGCTGTTCTGATCAGCTCAAAAGCAAACCTCCAACCACCCCCCTCCCCCCCCCCCCCATTGCTCTCTCAGGTCACGGGGGGCCCTCTCAAAATCTTGCTATGGGGCCCACAAAGGTCTGGTTACGCCCCTGGGACTAAGGTTAGGAACTACTGGGTTAGACAATAAACCTTTTTCAAGGTTAATTATTAAGATGCATTATTAATGGATTATCAACACATTGGCTTTATTAGTCTCTCGGGTAGATAGCATGTTTTTTCTTTCTACAGTCAAATCCCTCCTTCGCTTGAGCTTGGATAAGAAAGGAAAATTTACAATGCCATCTGTAGAAGCGCAGCTGAGCCTGGTGGATCTCCACAGAATCATTTCTCTCTGCCCTTGTTTAAAACGTTCCACTGTCTTAGAGACAACAAATATTACATTATTATAAATGGGCTTTTGTGATGAGTGGAGAAAAACTGCTTGCATGATTTGGTTTTAGACATCCCACAAAAGGAAAAAGCATAGTGCAAATGTGTTGATACTTATGCTATGGGAGACTAACTTTGCAAGCAATAAAGTTGAGATCAAAGCACCCATCATCTTCTTACTATACATTCATCAACTGAATACCCTATGTAGAGCTGCTTGTAAACATCTTTTTTTTTTTTTTTTTTTCAAAACATTAATATTGCCCTGGTCTCCCAGCACCCTCCCGTTTCTGCAATAACCCTTTCAAATTCATCCTACAGCTGTTTGGCATTGGACAAGGTGAGCTGTAGCTTGTGTGTAGGTGTAATCTTACCAATGAGAGGATCCACAAGACATATCTTCAGTGAAGAGCTAGGTAACGAGCGGAGGAGAGCACAAAAAGGAGTGGGGAGGGAGGAACAAACTAGTTTGTAGAAGATTCCAGTGATATTGCAGCAAGTCCCTGAAAGGGAGGCTCTGTAGCAGGTCTGTCCTATGTATAGCACTCACTATATATACATTTCTGACCAGTTTTGTAACTGTCACTTGATGATTTACTTGCATGCATGTGCAGCCTGGGCAGCGGAAGACTTTCGAGTGAAGACAATAGCTACCATGCCAATATACTATTCATTGCAAAAGCGGCACAATATTTTTAAGGTGAGGGTTCTTGCTTTCAGCTAGAAAACAACATGGGGTTAGGAACATGGCAAAATTGACTAAGAATCATGTTTAAACTTCCTGTGATGTCAAGCTATTTGGTGTAGAAGTCAGATGCTCAGTCACATTTATTAATAAGCAATTGCGAAGATCTAATTTGAACCAATGGTGATGCTCTTTAGTTTTGGTAATGTGAGAGTTCAGTCATATTCTACCTTTACAAAATAATTAACTGACAGCTACAAGTATGAATCTAGACAGGTTCCAGTTCCCACGGTCTCAGTGAACTTATTTTGTGTAATCAGTGAACAGAGGGCACAGTAATGACCATGTGGGCTTGAGTTATGAGTTTTTTTCTGTGACCTTCAGACTATTTAATGGACCAAAGATAACTTGATCCACAGATTAACAAGTGAACAATAATATAATCTTTTTGCAGTATGAGCCCTGCATCCACCGCTATCTGGGGGTTCCTGGGCATCAGGCCCTTGTTATTGCAGTAAGAGCAGGCACCATTCCAAGGAATTCCAGTCCAGGGTTGGTCACTTTGTGGCCGCTTTATGTGATAGCAGGGTTCTCTATAATGTGTCGCCAAGCTATGGCATAAGTCTGTCGTCGTCCCCTGCAAGTGGTTACTGGATAAACTATAAGACACCACGCCATTTAGCTCACAAGGCTGGTTTTGTTTTTAGGGAGAGCCCTCTTCATTATTTTTTTTTTTCTTACATTTAACCCTTTCAGAAATTTTTAACACTACAAAGTATGAATCAATCTCTTCAGTTCTTCAGATAAACCAGCGGGTCTATTTGGACACAATTTTGACCAAATTTCAAAACATGATTTTCAGTAAATCTGACGTTTTTATTTATCTATGTAAAGGATACAATGTTTGGGTCAATAGTGGTTTATTTTTGATTTTGCCTTTAATAAAGTTACAATTTGCAAAATTGATGAGAAATTGCAAAAATGTATCAAATTGTAAGTCAAACTAATTCTTTCACCCCTTGATGCTACGGTCGAAATACAGACACCGGAATCCCGACCGCCACAATGCAGGCACTTTTTCCCTCTATGGGTGTCATGTTATTCAGCCATGTTTAACCCCTTCCTGACAGAGCCAGTTTTTGCGTTCCTGACAGAGCCATTTTTTTCAAATCTGACATGTTTCACTTAAGTGGGGATAACTTTTTTTTGCTTTTACTTATCCCAGTGATTTTGAGATTGTTTTCTCGTGACACATTGTACTTCAAGTTAGTGGTAAATTTGGGTCGATACAGTCTGTGTTTTTTTGTGAAAAATACCAAAATGTCGTGAAAAAATGGAAAATTTTGCAATTTGCAAAATGTCACATTTTCTGCTTGTGAGACAAATAAACATACCACTCAAAATAGTTAATAACTAACAAAGACCATATGTCTACTTTATGTTGCAATCATTATTTCAACCTCCTTTTCATTATTTTGGACACTAGGAGGCTTCAAATATGAATAGCAAATTCTCAAATTTTCAAGAAAATTTCAAACTCTGATTTTTTTAGGGACCAGGTCAGTTATGATGTGACTTTGAGTGACTTGTATGTGAGACACCCCCATAAATGATGCCATTTCAAAAACTGCACCCCTCACAGTATTCAAAACAGCATTTTGGAAGTTTGTTAACCCTTTAGGTGTTTCACAGGAATTAAAAGAAAGTGTAGGTGAAATTTCAAAATTTCATTTTTTTTGCAGATTTGCAAATTTAATACATTTTTCTAAGGAACACAGTAGATTTTACTAGAGAAATGTGACTAAAAATTGATTCCCCCAATTCTTTGGTTTTCATAAATATCCTATATGTGGCCCTAGTGTGCACGGTGACCAAACCACAGGCTTCATAATAGAAGGAGCACCTACTTGATTTTGGAGCCTCCTTTTTATGAGATTATTTTTTAGGCACAATGTAGGTTTCTAGGCACCATAAGATGCTAAAAGTTAGGTACCCCCCCACAAGTGACCCCATTTTGCAAACTACACCCTTCAGGGAATTCATCTAGGGGTATAGTGTACATTTCAAACCCCCAGGGGTTTCACCAATTGTGGTACAACTGGGCAGTGAAAATGAAAAAAATTAATTTTTCATTTTCACAGCTCAGTTGTATCAAAATTGGTGAAACCCCGGGGGGTTTGAAATGTACACTATACCCCTTGATGAATTCCCTGAAGGGTGTAGTTTGCAAAATGGGGTCACTTGTGGGGGGGTTCCACTGTATGGGTGTTTCGGGGGTCATTCAACCAGAATCTGTGCTGCAAAATCCAAAAATCACTCCTTCCCTTCTGAGTCCTGCCATGCACCCAACTGGTATTTTTTGGTCACACATGAGGCATTGCCGTACTCTGGAGAAATTGGGGCACAGATTTTGGGGTGCTTTGTCTCCTTCATTCCTTGTGAAAATGAAAAATTTTGAGCCAGATCTGCATTTTTGTGTAAAAAAATGTAATTTTTTACAGAAAAATGCAGTTCTGGCTCAAAATTTTTTATTTTCACAAGGAATGAAGGAGACAAAGCACCCCAAAATCTGTGCCCCAATTTCTCCCGAGTACGGCAATGCCTCACGTGTGACCAAAAAATACCAGTTGGGTGCATGGCAGGACTCAGAAGGGAAGGAGTGATTTTTGGTGGTGGAATGAATGGTGGGTGCTATGTCGCATTAGCAAGACCCCCGAAGCACCAATACAGTGGAACCCCCCCACAAGTGACCCCATTTTAGTCACCAGCTTTGGGAGGGGGGCTGGCGCTGCGGCTGGCGGGGGGGTGGGAGGGGTGCTGGCGCTGCGGCAGCCGGGTGGGTGGGAGGGAGGGGGGCTGCCGGGTGGGAGGGGGGGGGGGGCTGGCGATCGGTGGTAATCGGTGCGGTATACACACACACACACACACACACACACCCACACATATATATATATATATATATATATATACACACACACATACATATATATATATATGTATATATATGTGTGTGTGTGTGTATATATATATATATATATATATAAATATATTTTTTCAGTGCATATATTTTTCTGATATACTTTTGAATATACTTTTTCTGCAGCTTGATGCTGCTGCTGCTGCTGCGGGGGGGAGGGGGGAGGAGGGCAGCGCTGCGTGTGCTCCAGACGCTCCGGGGGAGCTGCTGCTGCTGCCGGGTGAGTGCCCGGCGGGTTCGAGGGGGGGCTGCACATCGGTGGTGATCGGTGCTGTACTTGACAGCACCGATCCCTGTGTTACCGAGCGGCTTAGCCGCCGGTAACACAGGAAACGCTGTGAATGGCTGTTCAGATTTGAACAGCCAATCACAGCGATCGCCGACCGGGGGGGGCACCCCTGCCCCCCCTGGGCGGCGAGGGGGGATGTCTGCTGTCAGGGACAGCAGACATCACCTAACTGTCACTGCGTCTCTAGACGCAGTGACAGTTAGAAGTCATGACGTACATGTACGTCAAATGTCGGGAAGGGGTTAAGAACACAAATTATTTTGGTGGACAGTCTTGATAGCTAAAAGGTGCTATAGTTTGGGAATGACATCTTGATTTGGGACCACTACAGGGTGGCAGTAAGATTACCAGTCTATATCGCAATGGAGTTTCTTTGCTTTTGGAGGGAGGGTTTTCAAAAATGCCCCAGCTATATACTAAATGTCCCTGTGAGTTGCATCCCATCTTTCACATTTGTGGAAAACTCCTCCTGGAAATTTGACAAACTGTCAAGTTCCAGAGCCATAGGTAGCTTTTGGGAGAGGGATTGTAAGACCACAGTCCTACTTTAAAGCTTATATGTGCTTGAAGCAGTTTCCACCACTTGAGAACAGCATAAACCTATGGTACCAGACTGAAAAGTTTTGCTGGCAAAAGTTTGGTAAATTATTTTCTCTTTCATCCTCCTGGTGACACAGCTCAACCATGGGATGTAGGAGGGTCCAAAGGAGCCAGGCACCTATGCTGAAGCTTTTAGAGAGGCAGGCTCCTCCCTTCTGCATCCCAGCTTCCTCAGTTTGCTTTAGGTGCCCACCGGAGTGTACTATGCTGAAGGGCTGTTACAGCAGCCATGCGTTAGAGTAGCTAGGGTGTTTTGTTTTTTTATTCATATTTCATCTAGTTAGTGCAGGTTACAGTGTGAGGCTCCCAGGGGAAGTTTTCTCACACTGACAGTGCATCAGAGGCTGACAGAAGTACATCCTGTCATCTCCCTGTGTGCTGAGAGACACTGTCTGGTCTCTCAGCACAGCGCTTTAACCTCATCACAGTGAGGTTTCCTGGGCCCTGGGGGACTCTGGAGCCGGCTCCCTGCATAGGGGGAATCATGGTTGATGGACACCCCACAATGGCACCCGCCATCTTGAATGGGTTTACAGGCTGAACTCTCAGAAGATTGCAGCCTGTTACAGGAGCTCAGCGCAGCTGGGTGATTCCAAGTGGTCCCCATTGGAGAGGAGACACTGGAAACCAGAGGAAACACTCAGTAGGAGCGGCTTATAGGTAGAAAAGACACCAAAAGAGCCTTCCACCCCGCTGTAGCAGGGACTTGGTCTCTTCCTTCACTCTGCCCTGGCGCCCTTTCATCCCACACTGTGCGGAGCTGGAAGAATATTTATTACTGCAGACAGAGTGACTAGTTTCTTCTGAGGCAGCGCTTTCCCTGGTGACCACAGAGGGTCATACACAGTGGCAGACAGATAATCACATTGATATATATTAGCTTTGTACAAATGCCTGTCTTAGTGTGCGGTGTTAAATCTTAACAGAAAGGTGTAATGCTGCTGTGATTGGGGAGGGAGCGTCTGCCATATTAATTAACTGCAAGTTTTGCGGGCTTAAATTAACTCCTGAACAGATGGACCATGGGTCATATGCCCTACATGTGAATTTGTCCCCAGTGGGGCGCAAGCCCAGAGAGTTGAGCAACCTGAGCCTGCGTGGGCAGCTGCTCTGGAAAGGTCTGTGTCTGCCTTAGTACAGGCTTTAAACAGACAGAGAGATGAGTTGGTTAGATCTCCCAGGCCATTGTCATCCTCACAAACTTCGGTTGGCTCTTTTCCACCCTCTCAGAGGGGCCCTGCATGTATACAGGCAATGCAGGACACTGCTCACAGTGTGCACAAGATTAATGCTTTAATAGAGCAGATTACTAAGGAGTCTGAGGTTTTTCCCAGACAACTACTGGTAGATGCCCCGGTTGCTAGGCTGTCTAAAGCTACTGCGCTACCAGTGCAAGGGGGTGCTGCATTCAAGGACCCTGTGGATAAAAAGTGAGAGGGTTGGGGCGCTCTTGAGCTCCGCCAAACCTCCACCTAATAGACCCTCTTTGCCCACTCTACCCGTCACCACATTCACCTACCCGGTCCTCCCTGATCCTGCCTTCGCCTCGACTGCCTCTGGAGACGGCGACGGAGCCGGGGAGCGCAGTCGGCGCCGGCGCAAGGTGAGGCCTAGTGAACAGGCCGGAGCCGGGACCTCGCGTGGGAGAGAGGGTGACGTCACAGACCGCCGGAGGTCCGCGTACGGAGCAGAGAACAGCTATCGCTCCTTCCTCCGGCGGCCATCCACTCATACAGCTGACCGGAGAGGTCTGGGGTGACACTGCTGGCTGCAGCACCCCGCAGCACGGAGACACGTCGTCCCCAGAGAGGTAACCAGCGTCCCCCTCACAGCGGTGCGTACTGTCCCCAGCCGCTCAGCAAGCAGTGGGATAATCACAAAGCCCTGCAGGGGGGCCTGAGAGATCCCCATTTGAGGCTCCCACACACCTGTCTAACAAGCCTCCAGCTGACTCACCACCACAAGACCAAGGGTCATTACAGGAGGGCCTGAAAGCTGCTCCACTGCTGACTAGATATTCTCTATCAGAGGGGGTCTGAGGTGAAGGCGCCTTGTCTATACCTCGGGCGGAGGCCTGCACCTATACTCTCCACCCAACACCCCCAATTCGCCCATCCGCACCCTTCCTACCCTCCCTCCCTTACAGCCCGCTCACCTCTGACCATCGCTGCGGAGCCGGGGTGTCCCTCTCAGGACTCCTGCAGGTTGTGGCCTGGTCACCCGCGGGCATACTTCCCCTAACCATTCCCCTCACTGCTACTCCCCATACTGCTGCTCCCCACTGGACATTCCCCACTGCTACCCCCCTGATTGGGCACCTGCAGCGGCAGCTCGCATAAAAATAAACTAGCTGCCCACTCAGTAGCAGTCCCCCACAGCACAGTATCTTTGTGGAGACTGACAGTGGGACCATAGCGCACAAGAGGGAGAGCTTACTCCCTACCCTCGTAATAATCTAAACAACCAGGGGATCCTTCCCTACCTGAACCCATTTCCCCTGGGCCCCCGGCCCCTGCTTACCTTGTGCTTGGGACCACCTGATTTGATGACCCCCTGAGGACGCACAGGTACATCCCTCCAGTGGCTTACTACTGAGCCTACTATAAAGCTTACTAAGGCCTTCTATCACCCCACCGTATCGCTGCAAACTTTTTGGTCTCGTCCTCCACCATGAACAGAGGCAATACCACTGGCAGGAAGAGAGGAGGAGTGGACATATCTCAACACTTTGCTAAAAATGACAAACCACCGACTAACTCCGACCTCTCTTCTCCTGGTAGTCCGCAAACAGATAAAGAGGACTCGCCCACTTCAGCTCCCTCAACCAAAGATGATATTTTGGCCCTGCGATCTCTTATAGAGAACCTGAAGGACTCCCTAGAAACCAAACTTGACAAAGCAGTCTCTACTATTAAATCCGACATATCGACTCTCTCGACCAGAACAACAAAACTTGAAACTAAGATGGATTCTCTACAAAAAACCCAAAACGAGACGTTAAGGGACCTTGACCACATCTTCCAGGATTTGGCCGATCTCCGCACTAAGAATGAAGATTTGGAGAACAGAGAGAGGAGAAGTAACCTTAGAATTCGGAACATTCCTGAAACAATCCCCCCGATGGAACTTGAACCATATCTACACAAATTATTCTCACACATACTACCAGATCTTGGACCTCAACAACTGCCCCTTGAAAGAGCTCATAGGGCCCTCAGGCCTAAACCACGAGATGGCGACCCTCCCAGAGATGTCATTATACGCTTCTCCAGCTTCAAAGACAAAGAAAGAATTCTGGCCCCGACACGGAACAAACCCCACATCCTACATGAGGGGTCCAAACTTTTGTTTTTCCAGGACTTGGCCCCTGCAACTATAATCAAAAGAAGAGAACTCAAAGATCTAACCAGTGTCCTACGCTCAAGAGGGATCCGCTACCGCTGGGGTTTCCCCTTCAAGCTCTTGGTTGAGCTAAACGGCAAGACTATTGTCATACGGGGCCCCACTGAGGGAAAAGACTTTCTCGCACATCTGGAAGAATCGAGACCGTCCTCTGACGCCCCTCCAATCAACTAATACCGTAAATATCTAGACAGTTGTCTTGACTTTTGTGTTCAACCCCCGCTGATTTAGCTAAGGACTTCTACAGCTCTCTATACAAGCTGGAAGTGAACTTAAATGCCAATTCGGTACTAGCTCTACTACATGTCTTCTTTTTTTATTTATTTATTTATTTATTTATTTTTTTTTCTCCTCTCTCTATCTCTTCCTATCTTTTCTTCTCCTCTCTCCCCTCTCTCTTAAAAATACAGATGCAGTTGTGATTATATACATCAGATTATAACTCTGCACATTTTGCCTCCCCCCTCCCTCTGCCATTTTAAAGAATCCCCCGCCACCCAATCTTTCACCTATATATGTATGTGTGTATGCATATACATATATGTATGTATGTGTGTAGTGTGTATATGTATATATATGTATATATTTTTTTTTTTTTTTTCTCTCCTCCCCCCTCTCGACATGTCTTCTTTATAGAATCAGTTAAGTTGGACTATATACCTAAATAATTATAGGATGTTCAAATGTTCTCTTCATAGACACAATATAAGTAGATATGCTGCCTTAGAATACTGTTGACCCTGTTGGTCCTATCGTGTAGGCCGCATTGTACCTCCCCGAGTTCAAACCCCACTGGAGGGATGTTACCCCCATCCCTATCTCTATATTCTACAAATATTGCAGGTTCACTTGTTCTTCATACATTGATTATAACCCGGTAGATTAACCCCCCTCTTCACCCTTGAGGCAGCTCGGCTTTTACCCCAGACTGCCCCAATTCGGACCGAAAGGTCTCAAACTCTGGGCGTGTTGTCCTCCGCTGGTCGTGAGGCCTACTCTCCCAATCCCTTCCCCCCTACACAACTCCTCGTAGACTCAAATCCCCTACCCCCCCTCCCCCCAACGACGGGGTCCAACCCT
Source organism: Crinia signifera (assembly GCF_055691185.1). Taxonomy (NCBI): domain Eukaryota; kingdom Metazoa; phylum Chordata; class Amphibia; order Anura; family Myobatrachidae; genus Crinia; species Crinia signifera. Next base: position 233,509,135 of record NC_139219.1, on the reverse strand, counting down.
ATCCTCTCTATTCCTGCACCTACCCTTCTTCTCTCCTAACTAAACATGCCCCTAACATTGTCCTCCATGAATGTTAAGGGTCTAAACACACCCCAAAAACGTACCACCTTATTCCACACAATCCGCGACATCAAAGCTGATATCTTGCTTATACAAGAGACACACTTCAAAGCTGACTCGCACCCCTCTCTTAGCTCCAAGAACTTCCCCACGGCTTTCTACTCCTCCAGTCCAACTAAACACAATGGCGTCGCCATCTTGATAAGCAACAAAATCCCCTTCACGCTTCAGTCAATCCACACCGACTCAGATGGGCGTTTCATTATCCTCACATGCTTGATAGCCCACCTAGAGTGCACGATAGCAAATGTCTATGCCCCTAACACGGGTCACTCCTCTTTTTTCAAAGCCTTCTTCTCAGAACTGGAGAAGAAGAGAAAAGGTTCTCTAATACTAGGTGGAGACTTCAATGCTATTCTAGACATTTCACGGGATAAGTCCCGCCCTTCCACTAGCTCGCAGACAAATTCCACCTCTCGCACTTTAAATAAGTATATTAAAGAATCAGCCTTATTTGACGTTTGGAGAGCTCACAACCCCACCTCCAGGGACTATACATTTTTCTCAATCCCGCATCAGTCCTACTCCCGTATCGACATGCTCTTCTGCTGTCCCTCTGTAGCCCCACATATCCTAAAATCCACAATAATACCGAACTCATGGTCCGATCACTCCTTCCTCACTGCCTCATTCGATATCCTCGATACTCCTTCTGTCCGCCCACCCTGGCGACTAAATGAGACCCTACTCAAAATCCCCCAATTCCAAGAAAAAATACATGCAGCCATCAAGGATTATTTTTCCCTCAATACCACTGACTCCCCGTGCTCTCCCCTGGTGTGGGAAGCACATAAAGCAGTCGTCAGAGGCCATATCATTAGCCACGCCTCCTTCAGAAATAAAGCATATAAAGCAAAAATAAATACCCTCACAGCAGAGGTCAATACCCTAGAGACCCAACACAAAAGACATCCCTCACCCACCATCTATACACAACTCTCGGCAGCTAAGGCATCCCTCAATGCTCTGTTAGCAGAAAAGACTGAGCGGACCCTCCGTAGACTCCAACAAAGATTCTACGAGAAAAGCAACAAGGCGGACTCTATGCTAGCTAACAGACTAAAAGCCCGTAAAGCCCTGACAGCTATTCCTGCCATTAAAGACTCGACAAACACGCCACAATACAACCCCACTAAGATCAACTCACTCTTTAGGACATATTATGAACAATTATATAACCTTAAAGACCACCCTGCCATGAACCCACCATGTTCTGACTCAGCCCTCGATTACTTAGCCTCATGTAACCTCCCAAAATTAGATACAGAAACTTCTACCAACCTAAGTAGACCCATTAGTGACGAGGAAATCATATCTGCCCTCAAAACACAGAAACCATCAAAAGCCCCTGGCCCAGATGGCTACCCAATTTCATATTATAAAACGTTTCAGACCTCACTTATACCTCATTTAACTGCGATGTTCAACCAAATCCTAGACGGAGCCCTATTCCACCCAGCCACTACAACCGCCACTATCACGGTCATACCTAAACCCAATAAGGACCCCCAGATAGTATCGAATTACCGCCCAATCTCACTGCTTAACGCAGACTTAAAGATATTTGCCAAAGTCTTGGCCAACCGCCTAAATCCACTCCTCCCATCACTGATACACCCCGACCAGGTGGGCTTTGTCCCATCGAGGCAAGCTCTAGATAATACTAGAAGGACCATTGATATCATACACTATATTAACACCACGAAGACCCCCTCGTTACTCCTAGCCCTAGATGCCGAAAAGGCATTCGACAGGATCTCCTGGCCTTTCATGACCCAAACCCTCCAATGTTTCGGATTCCAAGGTAAATTCCTCAAAGCAATACAGGCACTGTACCATAGCCCCTCAGCCTCGGTTTTGGCGGGTGGTCTCTTATCCCCCTCTTTTCAGATTACAAACGGAACTAGGCAGGGATGTCCCCTCTCACCCCTCATATTTGCCTTAACGATTGAGCCATTAGCTAGCCGTATCAGATCTAACCCAGACATCACGGGAATCCGCATAAAAGATACACAATACTCACTTTCCCTATTCGCGGATGATATCCTCCTCACACTCACTAAGCCTCTGATCTCGCTCCCTAACCTCTTCCAAGAACTGACAACATTCGGAAACCTGTCAGGCTACAAAATTAACAACTCTAAATCAGAAGCCCTCCCAATACACATTGCAGACCGTTCTAAAACACTCTTACAAGCTAATTTCGACTTTAATTGGAAAAAACAATCCCTTAAATACTTAGGGGTCCAACTGACCAAATTTTATAACTCCCTATACCAGGCCAACTACCCCCCACTCATAAGGTCAATACGCGAAGACCTACAACGCTGGCAGTCACATTTTCTCTCATGGATCGGCCGCATTACTGCTGTAAAGATGAACATTCTCCCAAAATTACTCTACCTATTCCAAACCCTCCCGATACCAGTTCCCCCATCCACGCTGGCTGCTCTCCAGACCACTATCTGTAAATTTATATGGAACAATAAGAAACCAAGAATTCATCGAGGCGTCCTATCCAGGCGATCACAAAACGGAGGCCTAGGCCTCCCCGTACTCCAACGCTACCTAGACGCCACTCGATTGAGGCAGCTTATAGCCTGGCACTCTCCCCCTAACACTAAGAGATGGGTTGATCTGGAGAGCGACTTAGTGGGGATCCCCTCAATATCATACCTCCCTTGGCTCCCACGCAAAGACCACCCACAATACTCCTTCACTTCCCCCACAATAGATTTGACCTTAAGATCTTGGGAGAAGCTCCGTAAAAAAATTAACCTGATCTCATCCCCCTCCCCGCTGACTCCCCTCTGGAATAACCCATCTTTTCCACCGGGCCTAAACCCCTCAATGGCCTCCCCATGGGTAAAGGCGGGCATCACCAGACTTCACCACATACAGGGAGATTTTGCTCCCAAAACATTTGACGACTTACAACAAAAATATAGAATCTCAAACACCCTACACTACCAATACCTACAACTCCGCCACTTCTCTTCTTCATGTCAACCCACGCAACCGCGCCAGACCCCTTCTCAGCTAGAAAGATTCTGTATATACAGACCCACCGATAGAGGATCCATCTCACAAATTTATAACTCAATCTTAGTTAAGGACACCCCGGCGCTATTTACTCATGAACGTGAATGGGAAACAGACTTGGGACGACACATTGAGGAAGAGGAGTGGGAATCTATCCGATTAGCTGTCTCAAAATGCTCAATAAGTGTATCAATTAAGGAAATCTCATATAAAGTATATTCCAGATGGTATTTGGTCCCTACTCGCCTCCATCGCATTTATCCCAACTCATCAGATAAGTGCTGGAGAAACTGCGGACAGAGGGGTTCGTTCTACCACATTTGGTGGTCATGCCCAATAATAGCTCACTTCTGGAATATGGTTCTCACCCTCATCTCTCAACTAGTAGCCTCTCCCAACCCCATTGAACCCATCAACTTGCTCTTATGTTCCCCTATCGCCCGCTTACCTAAAGAACCAAATAAATTAGTCATGCATATCGCTAACGCTGCTAAACACCAAATTGCCAGCAACTGGAAAAATCTAAACGCTCCGAGCCGACAAGAACTGACTAATAGAATATGGTTCATAGCCAAAATGGAGTATATCACAAGCTTACAAGATAACACTATTCGTAAATTCCACTCCGTCTGGACCCCTTGGTATACACACTACAACACTCCTCTTCCTGGCCAATTCTAACTCTCCTCTCCGCACACTAATAATCTATCTCATCAACTCTACCTTACTACCCACCCCCCCTATCTTTCCTTCTAATAATGCTTTCCCCCTCCCCGTCGTTGGGAACCCACCTCCCCCCTACCCTCTCCCATATATCCCCCAAACAGCTGAAGTTACATTAAAACCCCAAATGTTGGTAACGATATCTAAATATAAGTCTATATCGAGCTAAGTGGCACAATACTCTGAATACTGTTTTATCAAATGAAACGACAGCTAGTGCCTCCATATCACACCAAAGCTCCCACTCTTATTATGCCGTTAGTACTGTTATGTTCTATTGTACCCAGTATGACCTGATTATTGAAATGATTCTTTGTCTTACTAGATGCATATGTTATCATTATTACGTGCTCATTGTGTTACCTATGTTATGTAACTCTACTGAGACAATAAAATTTACGAAATAAAAAAAAAAAAAAAAAAAGTGAGAGGGTTGTTTAAAAGCAGTTTTTGAAGGTGCTGGGTTTACCCAGAGACCCATTATTGCCTCTGCCTGGGTCGCCAAGGCCATGATGGCCATGAATACCCTGTGTGCATTACTGCAGCCGGATTCAGAAGCTTTTGCCTTGGCAGAAAAGTTAAAATCAGCAGCTGAATACACCTGGGAGGCTGGAGAAGAGGAAGTCAAAATGGCCTCTAAGGTGTCTGCCTTATAAGTGACATCCAGGAGGGCCTTGTGGCTTAAGGCATGGGATGCCGACAATGAATCCAAGAAGTCTCTTGAAGCATTAGCTTTTAAAGGGGAGTTGCTTTTTGGTTCTGAATTGGAATCCCTCATTAAACAGGCCCCGCAGGGAAAGAGTACGTTTCTTCCCACACCAGCAGCCAAACATGGAACTTCCAGGTTTGTTGCTTTTAGCTCGTCCTTTCATCCCACTTTTAGAGGGGGTGCTTCATCCAGAGGGCAGTCCGGTAGAGGAAGATTTGTCACTGGGAAAGGAAAAGCTCCCAAGTCCCATTTTGGTGCCTTTGAAAAACCAGGCCTCTAAGGGTGAGGAGAAGCCCTCCGTATGACGGGCCGGAGGCTTCCCGTCTGGAATCAGAGTGGGGGGTCGCCTCTTGCTGTACCGGGAAGCTTGGGCTCTCTCCGCCCAGGATCCTTGGGTTCTCAATGTGGTTTCCCAAGGATACAAGTTCAACCTGAGGGGCGTTCCTCCAAATAAGTTTCTTCTTACTCCTTTACCCAGGGAGGCACGCTTAAAAAAGGACGTTTTGGGGGCTGGCGAGGTCTCTCCTGGAAAAAGGTGTGGTGGTTCCGGTACAGCGGGAGGAAAAGGAAGAAGGGTTTTACTCTATTCATTTCTTGGTGCACAAACCGGCAAACTCATTCAGACCAATTCTGAACCTGAAGTCTCTAAACCCCCAGTTCTTCTGAGCTTGGAGCTGGTAGAATTCCTAGCCTCTGTGGATATTCAAGATGGGATGCGGTCATTTGGTCTACAGCATGATGGTAGACAGTCATTAGGTCGAAAGGTCTTTCGTTTGACAGGTTGTTAGACAGGTCGACATGGGCTTTTTCACTGTTTTTTGAGCAGACAGGCGGTATTTCACACCCTATCATCCACTAGGGCGTGGTGGGAGAATAAAATAGTGTGCCCGACGCATCACTAGTGCAGCAAGGAGATGCATTGCACTTTAAACTGTGTCCATGTCGACTGTGTTGACATTCAGGTAAAAAAAAAACAGTGAAAAACCCCATGTTGACCTAGACATTGTCGAACTAATGACCTTTCGACCTAGAACCATGTCGACCTTTTCCCATGTCAACATAGATCCATGTCGACCATCATGCTGTAGACCAAATGATCCCAACCCATTTAAGATGCCTATTGGCACGTACCTATATGCAAGCAACATTAGTGTTTGCGTTCTTTTTCGCGATAGGCGAGTTGCATCTGCAATTTCGGGCTCTTCCCTTTGGGCTTGCAACAGCTCCAAGGGTGTGCACAAAGATAATGGTGGTCATCGCAGCAGCACTCAGACTCCGGGGAATTGTAATCATCCCGTATTTGAACGACCTTTTGTTCAAAGCAGTCAGCAGAGAAGCTGCAGGAGAATCTGTCAGCAGCAATCCAGTTTCTGCGGAGCCATGGGTGGATTTTAAATCTGCCTAAGTCCAAGCTGTGCCCCACTGAGAGGCTTCAGTTTTTGGAATTCATTCTGGATACACATCTTCATTGTGTATTTCTTCCAGAATCGAAGGCCAGAGACATTTGTCAGTTAGTTTTTGACCATTCTACAGTCTTCCGGTCCATCAGTAGGGCACTGCTTGAAGCTACTGGGCAACATGGTGGTAACCTTCGGGACCCTTTAGTACGCGAGGTTTCTTTCGAGACCATTCCAATGAACATTCTTGCATGTTGTTCGGAGAATCCGAAGTCCATGAAACAAGAAAGAGTTCTCTTGACTCAAGAATCTCGGAATTCCTTACTGTGGTGGATGGATGTGGAAGCCCTCCAATTAGGGTGCTCCCTTTGGTCATGGGACTGGACCTGAGGTTGCAAGGCCTATGGTCCAGTGTGGAATCGTCATTGCCAATCAATGTCCTGGAGCTGCGTGCAGTCTGGAAGATGCTTCTGCAGACGGAAGAGGTTCTGAGGGGATCTCACATTCGGATCCAGTCAGACAATGCCACAGCTGTAGCTTATCTGAACCACCAAGGGGGCACTTGCAGCAGGATGGCGATGCAGGAAGTGTCTCGGATCTTGGAGTGGGCAGAGGCCAATGTTCCGGCCTTATCTGTGGTTTTCATTCCGGGGATTTGGACTGTGGAAGCGGATTTTCTCCGCAGAGCAGATCTCCTAGAAGGAGAATGGGCGTTACATCCAGAAGTGTTCCAGGAAATCGTGGCTCTTTGGGGACTCTCAGAAGTGGACTTAATGGCATCCAGACACAATTGTCAGGTATCAAGGTTCTGTGCGAGGACCAGGGATCCGTTGGTGTGGGCGGTGGATGCAATGACAGTGCCCTGTATTTTAACATGGCATATGTCTTTCTGTCATTTCCCATGCTGGCTCGGGTCCTCATGAGAGTGAGGACACAAGGAGCAACCATCATTCCAATGGCTCCGGACTGGCCAAGGAGCTCTTAGTATTCCAACATTCTGGGCTTCTCGACAGCATTGTGGTGTCTTCCACTTCGGCCAGACCTTCTCAGGCAAGGGCCCTTTCTTCATCAGGACCTAGCTCGGCTCAATTTGACAGCCTGGCTCTTGAAACCTCCATCTTTAAAAAGAAGGGTTTCTCAGATGCAGTTATCCAAACTATGATTAGTGCAAGGACACCGGATTCTGTACCTAATTATTATAGAGTCTGGAAGATGTACATTAGATGGTATGAAAGACAAAAAGTTCACACAGCTAGAGATAAAGTCTCAAGACTTCTGCAGTTTCTCCAGGATGGATTTTCCTCGGGATTAAGCCTTCAATCATTGGAGGTGCAGTTGTCGGCCTTGTCTATTTTATTTCAAAAGAAGGTGGCCTTGTTAACGGAGGTGCAAACCGTCCTCCAAGAAGATGTCTTAATCCTCCTTAAAGACAACCAGTAGCTCCTTGGGATTTAACTCTGGTGTTATCTGTTCTGCAGAAACCACCTTTTGAGCCGTTAGGGTAGGCTGACCTTAAGTTTCTGACTTGGAAACTGACTTTTTTTGTTGGTGATCGCATCTGCAAGGCGTGTATCTGAATTAGGGGCCTTGTCTTGCAAGTTTCCATTTTTTGGTGTTGCATGAAGATAGGGCTGTGTTGAGAATAGTTCCTAAGTTTTTGCCTAAGGCGGTTTCCACCTTTTATTTAAACCATGAAATTGTGTTTCTGGTGTTTAATCCTCCAGAGGAGGTCAGTAATAGGGACAAACTAAAGAATTTGGATGTTGTTTGCGCTTTGCGCATTTATGTGGACAGAGTAAAGGAGTTTCGTAGAACTGACTTGTTATTGGTTTTGTATGATGTACATAAGAGTCTGGTCAGCTTCAAAGCAGACCATTGCTAGTTAAGGTCGGTTATTGCTTTTGCCTACACTATAGTAGGCAGACTGGTGCCCTCCAGAATTAATGCTCATACTGTACCACCAGGTCGGTTGCTGCCTCTTGGGCTGTTCGCCACGGGGCTACAGCGGAGCAAGTATGCAGAGCTGCCACTTGGTCCTCTGTTCACCAGATTCTACAGGTTCCATGAGTTCGCATCGGAGGATGCTTCATTTGGGTGAGAAGTGATGAGAACTGCGGAACCGGCTCTTTAACGTCCCATGGTTGAGCTGTGATGCCAGGATGGATGAAAGAGAAAAGGGGATTTTTGAAGAACTTACCGTTCGAATCCCTTTCTCTGAATCCATCCTGGGGACACAGCGATTCCTCCCTTACGCTCAGTAAGTTGCCGTTTCATGTGATGTCATGTTAAAATGGTTATTATGTTATTGTGCATTTTAATATGTTCAGGCCTTGTACTGAGTTAATGTATCCTAGTGTGCTCTGGAAGTTGAACTGAGGAATGCTGGGATGCAGAAGGGAGGAGCCTGCCTCTCTCTAAAAGCTTTAGCATAGGTGCCTGGCTCCTTGGAACCCCTTACATCCCATGGTTGAGCTGTGTCATCAGGATGGATTCAGAGAAAGGGATTTGAACGGTAAGTTCTTACAAAAATCCCCTTATTATTAATGGTCAAAATGGACTGACCAGTACAGTTTATTTTCTCCATTAATAATAAGAGTAATGGGAATGGATCATTGGAGATACAAACATTAGGTCTGCAAGCGTTAGGTTCACATGACGGGTTTTTCACTTTGTGTCGCCACTGTCAACATGGATACAAAAAAAAAGTGCACCCATGCTTCAGGCACAGTGTCTCGCTATGCACGGCCCACTATTTTATTCTCCCACCACACCCTAGTGGATGGTAGGGCATGAAATACCACCTGTCAGCACGTGTTGGGTTAAAAAAAAAGTGAAAAACCCCATGTCGACCTTCCCCGTGGCAACCTAATGATTGTGACAACCTAACCCATGTCGACCTTCATGCACATCAGCCTAATGCTTGTCGACCTAGTGACCGTATCTCATAATAATGGGGACTATGGTCTATAGTGCCAATTAACCTTTGTAGGTCATTTTTGTGTAATCTCCTCATTAAGCTTAGTACAGAGCATACGTACATAAGTTATGCAGAAAATGTGGTTTGTGCATACTGTATGAAAAATGGGCTTAATAAACTGGCTTCTGTTATTGTGTGTATTTCTGAAACTTTCTGTCAATGTATCCACACACATACCTTGAGAAATGGTTTGTGAAATCAGCACAACTTGTGGGTCACAGACTAGAATGTATCCCTAGGTGTCTATCGGTATCCAGGCTTTAGAACTGCAATGTTGATATTTTCAAAAAAGTAAACATGAGTTTCTCATGATGTTGTAAAAAAAACGACTTGTACATACTTTACCATCCACATGGGCATAGAGTTAGATTATAAAAATGTGCCTAAGCATGGTGAGCACAGTGGTATACTGACACATTGTCCATGCCAACCTATGTCAGCAGAAACCAAAATAACAGGAAAACTCATGTCAAACTTTTTCAAGATTGACCAGATCAACCTTTTGATTGTAGACCTAGATACTGTAGATTTCATGGTGCCCACACACAGTGCGATGCTTGGATGCATCTTTAACTTTTTAGTTCAAAATGCATCTCATGCAGTTCACATTGAACCATGATTCTTGTGGCTTGTGATGCGTGCTCCTACGTATTGCAAGCCAAAAAAAGTATGTGCATGCTGTACTTTTTGTACAAGACCGCATCTAGTTTAAACCGCATGTTTTAGCTGACATTACAGACCTGGTGCTACTGTAGGTATAAAGAAAATGCTGGGAAATATAATCAGATTTTTGGAAAGTACTAGTTTTTGTTGTAGTTCTGCCGTTTAAATTGATACATTTATATCAAAGGTAATGTAAAATAGCTAAATATTTATTTTTAAATCTAGATTCAAATTTTGTTTATGTAGTAAAGGGGCAGGCTAGGTAGGGCTTAGTATACAATAAACATTTGGAAGATAGGGACATTGGGTGAGATATACTAAGCCTTGAAAAATGAAAAAGTACCAGCTCCTAACTGCCATGTTACAGGCTGGATTTGAAAAATGACAGGAGTGGATTGGCTGGTCATTTATCACACTCCATTTTATCACTTTTCCAAGCTCAGTGCATCTGGCCCATTAACATTCATTTATTATTTTTTGTTAAAAAACATTACTTTTATTTTTAATGTATCTCTATATGTAAATATACATATCCTATATCCAGGCAGCTGTACCATTTGCATATTTTGGCACAGTATCTACAAAGGCACAGCAGTGACAAAACCAGCATACAAGCCTGAATCAGGCCCAATTACTCACACTGCTTACTCCTAAAGCTCTAAGGAGCTGATTCAGACCTGTTTGTTAGGGTCCGAATTCAACCCCGATGTTTGGAGTTTGCACATGGGCAAACCCTGGGAGAAAACTGCTTCGCCAAGCCGTTCACACCCAGCATTTTATGGGTATCTCCGTAAAAACTCTGGGCATTCCTCTGCTAACGCAGGTGTGTCTATTCCTGCTTGTGGGGGGAGCGGCTGACGCCCGCCCTGAATTGGACGATCTGCAGCCATAATAAAAGTCAGTTTAGGGTGACTTATTAGCGAACGGGTAAAAATTAATTGGTGATGGTGAGCAACCATCGACTGATTTTTCACCTGTGCGGACGCATGCGAGGGTATGAATTTCTTGGTTCTAAAATGGTGCATGGCCTACATCACAAAACTTACCAGGAAAGACTAAAAGATCTTAATATGTATACTTTAGAGCAGAGAAGGGAAAGGGGGAACATGATATAAACTTTCAAATATATCAAGGGCTTTAACAAGGTACAGGTGGGAGACATTCTTCACAGGAAGAGGAGCAACAGAACACGAGGACATGCACTGAAACTAGAGGTAGGAAGATTCAGGGGCAATTTGAGGAAGAATGACTTCACAGAAAGAGTAGTAGATAAGTGGAATAGCCTCCCATCAGAGGTGGTAGAGGCAAATACAGTAGAACAATTTAAACATGCTTTGTATAGGCATATTGATATCCTTACAAAAAAATAAGGATCAAATATCAGATTATTACCTGGTAATATGTTTTCCTCTACTCCACCATGGCAGCCATTACTATGGGTTCCTCCCTTCTGGGTAGTCCTTCGGAAAAGAAAAAAAGACACCAGCCCCTATAAGAAGGCTCCACCTCCCTGCTCCGGTGTCTTGCATTCTCCAGCTTTAATACATAAACAGAAATAATTATTCCACATAACACAATACACAACAATTCGTAAGGGATGGGAATATATGCTGCCATGGTGGAGTAGAGGAAAACATATTACCAGGTAATAATCTGATATTTCCTCTACCTTCCCCCATGGCAGCCATTACTATGGGTCATACCCCAGCAGTTATTATTTTCGGGAGGGCATACTCACAACCAGCACCGAATTGTTGCCTCCTCAAAATCATAATAATCATAAATCATAGTTTCAGAACAACTTCTTCAAACTTTCATAGAGCTGCGCTAAGAACTTTCCTCCCGAACTTAGCGTCTGCTGAAGACATTACATCCAGTCTGTAATGTTTTGTAAATGTATGTATCGACGACCATCCTGCCGCCTTACATAATTCTTCCACTGAAGCGGATCCTTTCTCCGCCCAGGAAGCGGCCATTGCTCTTGTAGAGTGTGCCTTCAAGCTCACAGGTGGCTCTCTCTGCCTCACTTGATACGCTTTGAGGATACAGTCCTTAATCCACCGCGCCAATGTCGCCTTTGAGGCCATTTGACCCTTTCTAGCACCAGTTGTTAGAACAAACAGATTCTTGACTGTTCGAACTTCTTTTGTTCTCTGAACATAAACTTTTAGCGCTCTCACAATATCCAAGTTATGCAAACGCTTCTCCTTTTCGTTTGTAGGATTCATACAAAAAGAGGGCAAAACAATCTCTTGATTTATGTGAAACTCTGTCACAATTTTTGGTAGGAATTGTGGATTAGTTCTTAGAACTACCCTATTCTCAAAAAAATTTAGAAAAGGCTCTTCTGCCCACAACGCTTGCAATTCTGAAATTCTTCTTGCAGACGTAATTGCCACCAAAAATAAAACTTTCCAGGAAAGAAATAATAATGAAATTTCGTGTAAGGGCTCAAACGGAGGTTCCATAAGCACCCCAAGCACCAAATTCAAGTCCCAAGGTGCCATGGGAGATCTAAATTTAGGTTTCAGTCTTCTTACTGCCTGAATAAACCTTCGGACATACCTGTCCCCTGCCAAGTCCCAGTCCAACATTGCCGACAGGGCTGAGACTTGTACCTTCAAAGTACTTAAGGACAGTCCCATCTGCAGTCCTACTTGCAGAAAACTTAGTACTGATGTAACTTCCCTCGGCGACTGCATCTTCTCCTTACACCTTGATACGTATTTTTTCCACACTTTGTAATACGCTGCAGAAGTGGATCCCTTCCTAGCCTTGAGCAGGGTTTGGACCACTTCCCCTTCAAAACCCTTTTCAGTCAATGACCTGGTTTCAACCGCCAGGCCGTCAACTTCCAGGTCAAAGGTTGCGGCTGACATATTTGCCCCTGAACTAGAAGATCGGGTCTTGACGGAAGCGTCCACGGTTCTTCCACCGCCATCTGGCGTACTGAAGCAAACCACGCCCTCCGTGGCCAATAAGGTAGTACCGCTATTACCTCTGCTTTCTCCCTCTGAATTTTCCTCAACAATCTCGGAATTACCGGAATCGGTGGGAAAACATAGGCACGCCTCATCCACCAGGTGGCCGTCAGCGCGTCCCATTGCTCTGCTTGCGGATCCTTGAATCGAGAAAAGTACACTGGTACCTTGTTGTTCTCTGCTGAGGCCATGAGGTCCACTTGAGGTAGACCCCATCTCCTCACTAACATGGTGAAAACTTCGTCGTTGAGCGACCATTCTCCTGGTAGACAGGTCTTCCTGCTTAATTCGTCTGCCCTGTAGTTCTCTTTCCCTGCCAGAAAGACCGATGTTATGTTTAGAACAGAAGTCTCTGCCCAGGCCAAAAAACCTGTCTGCCACTTCCATCAGACTGCGACTTCTTGTTCCGCCTTGGCGATTTATATAGGCCACTACAGCCCGATTGTCTGATCTGATGATGAGCTCTTTGCCCTGAATCTGACTCTGGAACTGACGACACGCTCTGACCACTGCCTCCATTTCTCTCACATTGGAGTGTGCTTTTCCCCAGGATGGGGACCATCTTCCTTGTGCAATCCCTGGACCACAAGTTGCTCCCCAGCCTATTTGACTGGCATCCGTAGTCACGACTACTTGCTCCATAGGGGCGAACGACCTTCCCTGTCTTAGCCGATCGTCGTCTGACCACCAGGCCAAATCTAATTTTGCCGCCTTTGTCAACACTATTCTTTGCATCAGATTTTTGCTGTCCTTGTTCCATTGTATGAGAAAGAAGGCCTGTATTTTCCTCATATGAAATCTGGACCATTGCACTGTCTCTAATGCGGCCGCCATGAGACCCAGCACCTTCATACAGTCCTGTGACCTCACCGTTGATCTTATCCTCATCATATTGGCTTGTTGTATCAACTTCAACCTCCTGTCGGCGGTTAATGCCACCTTCATTTGGGCGGAGTCTATTATCACTCCCAAGTATTGTATTTTCTGAGTTGGCTCTAAATGACTTTTCTTTCGATTTATAAGCCACCCATGTTGCTCCAAACATTGAATCACTCTTTCTGTGTGACGTAGCACAATGTCCCTGGAGCTTGCCACTATAAGTATGTCGTCTAGGTAAGGCCATAGCTTTATGCCTTCTTGCCTCAGTCTTGCCACTAGTACTATCAGTACCTTTGAGAATGTGCGTGGGGAAGTTGCCAACCCGAATGGGAGGGCCGTGAATTGATAGCTCACACCTAGAATCTTGAAACGTAGAAATTTTTGATGTCCCTCGAATATTGGCACATGAAGGTACGCATCTTTGAGATCTATTGAAGTCATAAAATCTCCTGGACCTATCTCTGGAAGTATGGACTTGATTGATTCCATCTTGAATGGCCTGATGCGCACCTTTTTGTTGAGACGTCTGAGATCCAGAATGGTACGAAAACCTCCGGATGCTTTTTTTATAACAAAAAAACGAGAGTACCACCCTAGAGGCTCTTGTCCTCTTGGTACTACAGTGACCACGCCTTGGGCCATCATCTCTTCCAAACTCAAAAACAAAGCTTCCCTTTCCTCCTTGTCCCTGGGAATAGGGGATTCTACTACCAGATTTCCTGGCCACGTTTTGAACTCTATCTTGTATCCTGACTGGATGATTTCCAAGACCCACCTGTCTGTGGTGGACCTTTGCCAGACCTGATGAAACTTTAACAGTCTGGCACCTACCCTTTGAGGGTCGGCGTCATTGCTGTTCCTTCTTGGAAGGGAATCTATTTTCTCTGCCCCTATGGGCCCGAAAATTTGCCCTGGATATCCAGGATCCCCTTCTATAGGCCCTGCCAGGCCTATAACTCCTGGCTTCCCTATAATCCTGTGGCTGGTATCTGTTGAACCTACTAGGCACATTCTTCTTGGCAGTTTTGTCCTGGGGCAACCAAACCGACTTGCCCCCAGATATCTTTGTCACCAGATCATCCAGCTGCTTTCCGAACAGGTAATCTCCCTGGAACGGAAGAGACATTAACTTGTTCTTTGACTGAACGTCTGCAGCCCATGGCTTCAGCCACAAGGCCCTTCTGATAGCTGCTGTAGTGGCCCCTGCCCTTGCAGCCAGGCGCACTGAGTCCAAAGAGGCCTCACACAAGAACTGTACTGCCAATTGTATGTTCTGAATCATTTTGATTAACTCAGACCTCTTTATGCCATCCAATATATCAGCCTCAAGCTGCTGACACCAGCCTCTGAGAACTCTGGAGGTCACCGCCATTGCTGCAGCAGGCTTTAATGCCGCCCCTGCTACCAAGTGTTGCCTTTTAAGGCCCAATTCGATCCTCCTTTCCATGGGATCCTTAAAAATGTTTGCGTCCTCTAGTGGAAGCGTAGTCTTCCTGGATATCCTAGAGACCGCTGCATCCACCCTAGGGGCCTCATCCCAGGATGAAACTTGCTCCCTCTCAAATGGATACATTTTTGCAATCCTACTTGGTATAGCAATCCTTTTATCTGGGTGTTTCCACTCATCAGCAATCACCCCTTTTAAAGTCTGTGATAATGGAAAAACTTTACTCTTTTTCCTTTTATCTTTAAACAGCAATTCTTGCAAATTAAGATCTTCTGCTGGATCCTCTATGTTCAAAGACTTGTGAATCAGTCCCAATAAGTTATTAATCATGTCTGTACTGAAGTCAGACTCAGACTTATCCTGTAATTGATCCTCATCATCAATGTCAGGATCTTGATCCAGCACATGCACACTGCCAGCTGCTTCCACTGATTCATCTGAATCACTTAATACAGCATGTTTCCTTTTAGATCTCATTTTGGAAAAATCCTCCTTAGTCATAAAGGTATCTGACAGTGATTTTCTCAGCATATCTACCAGACTGTTCATCTGAACCATAGGTATTTGCAGCGGGGTCTTACAAGCCTCACACAGGCTGCCCACATGCTTCTCAGGCAAAGATTTGTCACAAGAACTGCATTTAGCTTTGTGTGATCTCTTCTGCTTAGCTTCCTTTTCTCTGCTGGTCTCAGACCTACCAACAAAGAATATCACCTAAGTAACAAACACAGTGGTGCCACAACAAAAAATAAAAATAAAAAACTAATGACCACCACCATTAAAAAATTATTCCTCTCTTAGGGCTTACCCTGACTTCCTAACAGCCTGCCGGTTTTCCTCCTCCATAATCTCAAGGTGGTGCGCTGAATAGAAGCATATACAACTTTAGCTTATGCAAAAAAACACTGCTCATTCAGTAAGAGAGTACTGCATCCACAATCACCTCTTCAATCCAGCAGGGAAAGAGTTACCGCCTCAGTACTACTCCAACACACCTGCTTCCAAGCAGACAATCTTTTCCACAGAATTCTGACAAAAGCAAAATACAAGGTGCTTACTTCTCTCTCTCTCCCCGCAAGCATTGGTGATGCAGTGGACAACAAAAAATATCAGACTCTCTCACCCGTCCAACCGCGCTCCGTGCAGCAGTCGCAGCAGCGTCCACGCGACCCGGCGTCTTCCGGCTTCTTCCTCCAGCCGGCTACTTGTTATGCACGCGTCATCTCCCGCGTCGCGCACCACCTGACACCCGCCTGTTCTCTACGGAGATTAACACAGGCCAGGAGTTACACTGCAAACGCTATCCCGCGCCGCTTGATAGTGCACTCCTGAGGATGCCGCCGACTCAGCTTACCCCTTTCTGGGTTTGCATGCGGCACAAACTCTGGGACCGGACCCCACCAGCTGCAGCAAAGTCCTCACACCTGAGCAGCGGTATCCAGGCAGCACTTCACAGGGTAAGCCCTTCCAACTACCCGGAAAAGAAAAAAAGACACCGGAGCAGGGAGGTGGAGCCTTCTTATAGGGGCTGGTGTCTTTTTTTCTTTTCCGAAGGACTACCCAGAAGGGAGGAACCCATAGTAATGGCTGCCATGGGGGAAGGTAGAGGAAATATGGTTTGAGGTAACATAAAAAAAGGGGCAGACTAGATGGGCCAAGTGGTTCTTATCTGCTGTCAAATTCTATGTTTTGTACTGTATTAATCCAGCATTTTTATTTTTTCATTAGCCACACAATGTTATACTTAAGTTTTTTTCATGTTTATTGATATTTGGCAAAATAAAAAACAGGATGTACCTTTCTGCTCAGCTTGGAACATAAAGATTGGTTGGCTGGAGCTACAAAACAACAGTGAAGGTAAAGTAAGAAAATGAAAGCAAGGAAGAAACAATAACACAAGAGTCATACGACCGAGCACTTTTCAAAACAAAAGCATTTTCTTGAAACACATTATACCATCTTTAATACACACTTTACATATTAAGTATCTGGGCACAGCCATGTCTTCACTTAGACAATGTTGTTGTGACTTTCGCAACATAGACTTGTTTTCTCAGCTTCACATTTAGATTGTAATAATTACACAGTAATTGTAATGTGTACTGAACATATTGCAACATGATTGTATTTACTCTGAGAAATGGTTGCTGTGGAAAAGTCAGGACAAGAGAACAAAACAAATAAAAATCACAAGGACTTTTCTGCTCATTTATGGTCTGTAAATACAATTTAAAAAAATAAAAGTATACATTTACCACAACTACATTGGTTTGATGATAAATATTGACATGTTCATTGAATAATAAAGAATGACTGAGATGATAAAAGGACATTTCTATGTACAGTCACGTTTCGATGGTAAATTTTACCAATAAAGACCATTTTGTGCTGGCTACAATGGCAAAGTAAGAGAAACCTGAAACTAAAACAAACCATCCTCTATTTGGCAGCAGTATACACAACTTCTGCAGACCACTGCTTCTGACGGCAGTACTCAAGGGCCAGTAGCAGTCAGCTATAGCAAACAAAACTCTGCCATCAGTATAGGAATTAGTTTTAGTGGTTATTGACAAGCAGTTCAATGTTTTAGACCTATACTTCTCGAACTACTCAACATTTCCACCCTGCCTGGAAATGGTCATGCTAAGTTATCACATACACAGACAACAACCCCCCACCTATGTGCATACTGACATTACACTCATTATAGGCTTAGTATCCGGTCAATAGGTTGATAATGTCTAGGGCGACTCACTAGGTCGCGCACTAATGGTTGACGTTAAATGGGCCGACACCTAAAAATGGTCAATAAATACTAGGTCGACAGTGACAGGTTGGTGCAAGCAAAAGAACAACATATGAAAAGGTCGACACGTTTTTCATGTTTTTTTAAACCGACTAAGTGGGCATATAGGGAGAATACAATAGTGAAGAATAGCAAGCCATGCAAGGTGACGCAGTTACCGTATAACATGTCAACTTGTGTTAACTCAGACACCAAAAAAAAAGTGAAAAACTTGTGTAAACCATTTCCTGTGTCAACCATGTTCACGAGGACCTTTTGCTTGTGCCGACCATCTGTCAATGTTGGCCAGTGTATGTCAAACATACTTAGGTGTCGACATAATCACGGTCAACCATCAGGTGAATGTCTACCATATATACCACAACACGTAGGCTTAATTCAGCTCTTGTTCTACTCCATTAAATGCAGAGGAATGATACACAGCTCAGACAGAGGGGCGAGCATTTCTGTGTAAGCATACAAAGCGGGTTTCTCACTCATTAGCTGCTACTGTAGTCCACTTTTGACCCTTTACTTTTCGCTTTCATTTTAAATCCAATAAGCATATCAATAATTGTCAGGGAACCCCCCTCCCCCCATCTGACAAAAGGAACATTCCCCTTAGAATTAAAAGTTATAATTGATCAATAACCACCAATGTTCTGTACCTTAATGGAAACCCCTTTCACGTCCCCATGGTTGTCATCTCTCTATTGTCACATTGATGAGCTTTTATGTTCACACCTGCAACTTTAACTACCGTAGCTCCTTTCTGTGCTTTTTAACCACATATTTATATTCCCAGGCAGTTATTGTAGGACATGACACAAAGCCACTCTGCATAGTTTCCAATGTAGAAAGCAGAATCATAGGGAAACCAATCCATTTCCATGGTAGTACAGAAAGATATTGTTAGCAAATCTTGCAGATGGCCACATCCAAGTCACCTGACTGTGTAAGAACCCTTTCTCTTGCTTATCTGGGGAAAGACAAAGGGGCCTTGATTTTTGGAATAAACAACATTGTTAAATTCTACATTACAAGGGTACACATGATTCTGACTATGGCTGAGCAAATGCTAGAAGTACCTCAAGTTGCCTAGAATACATGAAGTCAGGAAACTCTGGGCTAGGTCTCTAGAATGTTATGGGTATGGGTCATTGGGTCGACCAATATTAGGTTGACATGCATTGGGTCGATCACAGAAGGTTATTAGGTCGACACATGAAATAGGTTGACATGGCAAAGTTTGATAGGGTTGGAAGGTTGGCATAAGCATTAGGTCAACATTCAAAATGTCGACATGAGATATTCAAGGTTTTTTTTTCTCCAAGTGTCGACATGGACACTGTCAAAGTGTACTGGCTGGACTAGCCATGCTTCAGGCACACTATTCTATTCTCGGTCCACGCCCTTGTGGATGGTAGGGCATGAAATACATAACATGCACAGGTCGGCTCAAAAAAAAACGTGAAAAACCCATGTCAACCTTTTGACTGTCAACCTAATACTTGTGTCGGCCTATCACCCCTGTCAAACTTAGCCATGTTGACCTATTTCATGTGTCGTCCTAAGCCATGTCGACATTCAGTGGTCGACCCAATAAACGTATACTGGTTATGGCATACATTCTGCGGCAGTAGCCGCCGTGTTACAGACTGGTTTTCTCCTATTAGAGCTAAGACTGAGGGTTGGAGGCTGTAAGCATTTCCACAGGTCTTCCTACAGAGTTACTGATCTGCTGCTTTATTGAATACCCCTTACACACATCCACATGCAGCATGTAAGAATGCAAACTAACCAAGTCCTGGGTCCCAGACCTGCTCATTACCAGGGTTGGAGCGGATAGACCTGGCAAATTCCTATTACTGATATCTACAAGTATCAGCCATGTCTATCAT
Organism: Crinia signifera; assembly: GCF_055691185.1. NCBI lineage: Eukaryota > Metazoa > Chordata > Amphibia > Anura > Myobatrachidae > Crinia > Crinia signifera. The sequence continues at coordinate 233,489,511 of NC_139219.1, read as the reverse complement.
CAGCTGGGTTGGCTATTTTCATTCCCCTGGATAGGACACTGCTCTGCCTATTAAAAATAGAACACACATAAAAACACCTTTTGGGACCTGTATGAAAAGCACAAAAAAGTAGCTCAGACAGATGAATCAATGCATTTAGGGGATTATTTTGGTTCACACGCAAAAGCAAAATGGATAACACCATGCTGCACTGCAGGGGGGCTGATGTAACATATGCAGAGAGAGTTACATTTGGGTGTTTGTAGTTTCTGTGCAGAGAAAAGACAGATTTGGGTGGGGTTTGTACTTCAAACTGATAGATCTCTATATTGCAGTGTAAAAATAAAGCCAACTCTCTCTGCTTGTTACATCAGCCCCCCCTGCAGTGCACATGGTTACGTCCATTAGAGAGTGTATTTGCCTTTGCAAGTGAACCAGAATAACCACCTTAGTAAAAGCTGCGCGGGGTGCCCGAGCCAATGCATTAGTCACATGAATGGCTGCATACCCATAACACCTTAAAACATGGCGTTATTAGAACTCATTTTGAAACGAGAAAAACAATGGACCCAGACTGTTTTTATAAAACACGGAAATATGAGAAAGCACAATTAGTGTATGCAGACTGGTAGTGCCTTTCATGTATTAAAGCTTGTATATTTTTGCATTATTCAGCATTGTGAATCAAATATTTGTATGTTTCCTTCAGATATATGCAACCAAACAGAATGGTAAATAAAAATTGAATGCGTCAAATCCCTTTGTTTTCCTAATGACAAGCCCTCCATCTGTACCATCCATATAACCACTCAGCTATAATATACTGTGTACAATACAAGGGGGTTTATTTACTAAATGACAGCTCTTCAAAGTACCATGGGGTTTATTCTAGTTCATTCTTTCTGACAAAATCCTTCTTAGATGGACAAAACCATGTGCACTGCAGGGGGGCAGATGTAACATGTGCAGAGAGAATTAGATTTGGGTGAGTTATTTTGTTTCTGTGCAGGGAAAATACTGACTGCTTTATTTTACACTGCAATATAGATCTCACTTTGAAGAAAAACCCCACCCAAATCTAATTCTCTCTGCACAAGTTACATCTGCCCCCCCCCCGCAGTGCACATGGTTTGGTCCATCTAAGAAGGATTTTGTCAGAAAGAATGGACTAGAATAACCCCCCATGTTTCTGCTTTTACACTGAAGAATTGAAAACAGCATTATCAAGTGCAAACACCTTGAAAACACCATGGCACTGAATAGTACGGCCGTCATACTGACAAGCTGGTAGCAGTCGACACCATTAAATGTGCTCTGTGGCTCAGTATAAAGGCAGAAACGAACCTTCCTTGGCCACTTAATGAAAGATCACAGGTTTTCAGTATGGAACTACAGTAACTGGTTCAAACTTAATTTGATGTCAGGATTTTAAAATGAAAATAAATTAATTTGTGGCCTTCTTTATGAATTCAGTTTAAAATGATTAAAAACAATTTTCCTTCAGAATTTGCTGCCACCTCCAGCAACAGACCAAAGAATGCTTCTAAAAGATTATATTAGGCTCCATGCATAGTATATTATTTATATAACTTTGGCCACAATTGATGGATCTATAACTCTGGCTTTCTCTAAAAAAAAAAAAAAATAAGAGGATCCTGATGATCTGTTGGTAGATACACATGGCAAGTATACAAAATTGGTCCAAAGACCTTCCGGTGAAAAGAACATTGTCTAAATCAATCATTCTGTTTTCATACCATGGTCTAAAAGGGAAGGCTGAATTGGTTTATTGATGGAGATATGGTTTTTTGACTCAGGTTAAAAGTGTTTGGGTGAAATGTAATAGGATGAGAGAATCAGAAAGTGAGAGATTTGGTAAGAAATCTCCAGTTTTTTTAAAGCGGCAATCATTTACACTGCAAAACCAGTGTAAATGATTGCCGCTTTAAAAAACAAACAAACAAAAAATGGAGATTTCTTACCAAAACACTCACTTTCTGATTCTCTCATCCTATTAAATTTCCCTCTTTCAGTTGTCATGCGGAATAGTCATGGGGCCCTATTAATGCAGTCAGCACTGTTATTTTGGTCAAAACAGGCAGAAATGCTTTAAAAAAAAATCACAGCAGATAACCCATAATTCTCTGCCCACACATGCAGTGATTTCAGACCAATATGGTCAGACTTTGAAACCACCACCTGTAGTCTGATGAGCAATCTGAAAGGACTACCGGGAATCAGTGCATTTGGGCTAAGACCGACAAAAAATTTACCAGCAATTAATGGCACAGTTATTAAGTTTTTCCTCTAGAATTACAATATTCCGGCTGCTCCTCGGTGTACTGGAGGCAGAACACATTACATAAAGAATAATGCTAAAAATTAGTTGGAAGGGGGGAAAAAAAGTCAACAAAACAAAAATCCTTAGATAAGTTAAATGTTATTTAGCATGTAAGAACAAAAACACAATGTTCAAAACTTTTTTTGATTCCAGGTCTAAAAAGGAAATAAACAAAGGGGAAAAAATGACAAAAAAAAAAAATTTTTTTTACCTCCGCTGGGCTCAGCAGCCAGAAGGAATGCTGCATCATTACATAAACCATAAATACCTGCCAAGTAATGCTCCTTGCTGTTCTATGCATGGGGCCCTTCACTTGGGGTATTCCTCTTTATCTTTGTACTGAGCAGAAGACTTGTAATTTATATGCATATGAGATACCAAGTACACACTAACCTCCAGCTTCTGCAGAAAATCAGTGCAGGCATACACAAGGTGATACAAAGTGGCAGAAGTGTCTTCTATGAGGATAAAAGCCATATGACATTGATTAACTAGATCCCTACTTAGTGACAAACAGGGTCTAGAGTCAATATTAAAATACAAAAACATAAATGTCATCAACTCTCATGTCCAAATATAAAGACCCTGAAAAAGGGATGTCACCAGCCATTACCAGAGGCTCAATAGTACACAGACCTACAACAAAAACTAGACGGACCTGTGTTCCTTTCAGAGAACACTTTCAGAAGACAATTCAAAATAGAACATGATGTTAACATTTTAACAACATTGGGAAAAAGGACCAGCAGGCGAGTTTTGATTGTTGAAGTCCTCTCCATGTCCTCCAGCAGAACACTTCCTTTGGTACCTACGAACAGGTGAATACTACCTTTGTATTGCCTGTTGAGTTTTATGGTGAGATCCAAAACAGACCATGAGGAACACAATCTTTATGTCCCTTTCTATGAGAACAGCAGCACATGACATGATCGGGTGCTACCTGCACAGTCTCTGAAACTGGCAAACAGAAAAAGTTCCACCGAGGTTATGATGAAGTTTGCAGATGAAGGCAGCATTGTGCTTTATGTAAATGTGAAAAAGCCACAGAATTCATCTTAAAAAAAAAAAACCATGAGAACAAAATAGGATATTCCAGATATGTAATGAAATCCAACATTTGGGGACATGAACTGCGCTCCAGGACTAGGAGAAAGGCCCAAACCACCAGAAGAAAGAAATTGGATATGGTCTTAAGATGTCTCCAAATGTCTGGTTTAAACCCTACGGAACTGCTGCAAGGGTTTTTTTTTTTTCAGTTCAGTCAGAAGAAACTGACTGCAATTTTCTGTTGTGTTAATTTGTACAGGCTATGTACATTCTAGAAGGTCCCTTAGTGCTACACGGTCGTACTTTTTGTCCCTGCAATTTGAGGACGTGCAAATTCCACAAAGTCATCAATGAGAACTGGCCATGCTCCTGAAAAAAGAAACAACAGATGCAATTAGGCAATTGTATCTTATAAGGGAATACATAAAGTTGAGATTTAAATACACGCCATGATTACTTTTGAACCACTTGATCTGGAGCCAGGGCCGGATTAACAATGGGCCTGATGGAGCTACAGCTCCAGGCCCACTCTCCAAATAGGCCCATTTTGTAGAGGAGGACTGGGGCTTTCCAACGAGTCCAGCCCCGCGTCACTAGCCCCCCGGGAACCGGAGATACCGCAAAGCAAAGCTGGAACATTTTCCCCATAGGATAACATAGAACCCGCTAATTCCGCCACCCCGACCCATTTCCGACGACTGCCAGTTCCCCCCCTGGAATCACAGAAGTTCAAAGTCTCATTCTAACACAAATCGCTGGTCTTTCAATTTGATACCAGGCTGGTTCATATGGGTTAATTGGTTCCAGAGATATTGCGGGTAAATCGATTTTTTATATTTCTGAAATGTAATTTTTTATGGCTGCTCATGTTCTTTGAGGGCAGATTTTTCTGGAACCAAATGGCCCAGTTTCATGGGACCAATTTCAATCCCACTTAAAAGTTCTTAAATATGATACTGGTCTCATGTAAATGGGTCTGTTGGTTCTGAAGATATAGCTGGTTAAACTATATAGCTGGTAAAAGAGGGTGTGAAAGGGGTATTATCACAAATAGCCGGTACCTGCAGTGTTCTGAATACAGCCGGGCAGCAGCCCCGCACTCTGTCCGGCTGTCAATGGCTGTCACTTCTACCTGGCAGCGGCTGTCCCCCAGTTACTGTGAGTATGTATTCCCCCTTGGCAATAAACATGTAATCCCATAAGGCAATGAGCATGGAACCCCTGGCAATGAGCATGTAGGTAAGCAGCATTTATGTAGCTTCAATTTTAATTGGCATTATGGTGTGTGGCTTAACATGTAATGGGCATTATGGTGTAAATTTTTAATGCGCATCTTCGGCGTGCAATGTCCCTGTTTGAGAAGCATATTGTAAATTTTGGCTCAATTGGTTTTGGTATAGTGTGTATTTTGGCTCAATCCATGTGGAAAAATATGAATTTTGCCTTAATCTGTGTGGCATAACGTGAATTTTGACTCATTCCATGTGGCATAACGTGTAAGAGGCAAGTACAATATAAGAGGGTTACTATTGTGTTGCCTGATTTGTATAAGGGGTATATGGTGTGGTAAACTTAGTTGACAACATAAAAGATGTTGAAATGTTGTCTACCAAGTTTTGGCTTTTAGGACTGGAATTCCGCCTCACCCCGCAAGTATCTTAGGACATCAGAATCTTGCAGGTGTACCTTTGGAGGGCACCCGCCAATATATCTCCCTGCATCCTGGGAGTGTCAGAATATATATATATATATATATATATATATATATATATATATATATATATATATATATATATATATATATATATATATAATTAGTTGAAAGTATTTACACAAATAGCAGACCACTCAACCAGAACACTGGTCACGCCTGCCACATTATTAGGTGCTGGCCACAACCCCTATTATTGCGCATAATAGGCTCTTGATAATTTTCCGCTCCAGGCCCATTTAGACCTTAATCTGGCTCTGTCTGGAGCAACCGAAGCCCAAAGAAAACAGAAGGCTATGTCTTTTTGGGAGATATAAATCAATGTTTGACCATTGTTAGCTTCCAAAGCAATAATTTGCAGTGGACATTGGATTTCTCACATAGGAGCATATTCAATTAAGCGCAAGTTTTATTGCATGATCAAAGATCTGGGTTAACGCCCAGAGATATTCACGTATTTATGGTTTTCCTCGCATGGTAAACCATCTGGTAATGTGCGGCAATGCACTGATTTACTGTAAAATCTTTTTTGTTTCCCAGTGCGTTTAATGCAGAGTGGTGCATTTAATGCCACTTTTTCCTGGCAGGTCCTGAGGCCCTGGGGAATGGCGCATGGGGTTCTTGCAGCTAGCTGAATCAGGCGGCTAATAAGATATGTTCCTTTTAGTATCACCTACAGTATTGCGGGACAGAAATATGGATTGGGTGTTCCCTGGCATTGAAAAATGTAACTAGACAGGAACATTAGGGGTAATTTCAACACACCTTCTTCATCGTAGTTAGACATATCATCTGCTATCATTGTGCTGAAATCTAGTAAAAGGTTCCACGTATCCTTAGGTATTGATCGCTTATGATGTTCCTGATTGGAAAATACACAAATGTGTTAACAAGAAGTGTTGGGATGTAACAACAACATTTCAATGCATAACGAGAGATACAGTAGACGGCCTATATACACCCCAGGGGGGAGGGGGTCAATTACTAAAGGTTGATTTAAAATAGATGAAATTTGATCAATATCAATGCTGTACTTCCAGGGCTAAAAACATACATTTATTAATATTTATAAATGTAACCCAAAACAGATTTAGATGGCATTTCATTTATTCAAATAAACCATTAGTAAATTTCCCTGCAGGTCTGTAGATAAATACAGACAGATCAGGCCTTTCGGCACTCACTTTTTGAGACGGCACAAGATAAAATATTGCCTAATTGTCCACTAGAGCTGTACATGTGCATTCTCACATGTAGCAAAAATAGCCTCATAACTTCCAAGTTCAGAGAGATCTGAAAGTCTTCTAACAGTATTTGCCTCTAGCAACAGGAGTAATCTAAAATATGATGCACAAACACAGTCTAGCTGGCCTTCCATGTAACAGTCACTTTCTCACACACACACACACACACACACACACACACACACACACACTGGGCATCATATACCACAAACCGATATTTGTCTACCCCAACAATAAATGAGCACCGTAATCAGACATAAACTTACCAATAAAAACTTGTTCCATAAGTCTAGGAATTTAAATCGTCCATTAAGTACTAAATTCCAATAGGCAATGGCCATTTCTAAGTCTGAAATGTGACACATTCGATATAGTTACTTTGATTAATTTTACGATAACAACAATTACATAAAAAAATAATTAGTTGATTATATATTTCCGCCTCTCTGTGATATTGCCTAAAGAGGCGCTACATCTCTTCCAATCTGACCGTAGTATTTGTGCTGGTCAACGTTGCTATATCATAGCCCATAACTTATCTATGCCCACCATAATCTGTAGAGAAATACACTCAATTCTACCTGCACATATATGTAAAGATAGGCCAATTATTTAGCCTTACTTAATAATATAAATAATATATTATAAAGTTGTAATTTCACAAGTTTTTAAAAGTGATAAACTGCTGATGCAAGTTCTCTCAAAGTCCTAAATGGATTAATAACCAAATTTACACCACAACAAAATCCAATGTGATTTTTTTTTCTTTTAATTTCAAATATGAAGTAATGATAATCTGTGTTTTATCATTACATTGCAAGGTTTGGTATTAATGGTTTGTTAGCAGATTTACAGATAGAACTTTTTCGTTTCTAGATGTAATAAATCCTAGAATACAGTCATCAATAGCAAATAATATAAAAGAGGTCTCCACCTTGTGTCTGTGTGTGGGTACTCGGTGTAGAATATGTCATTTACTTCAACAGATGGAAGGTGCTGTTTCAGTATACAACAACCTAGACATACCTAGACCTTTCTGCCCTGGATTTTTTGCAAAGCTGAATGTAAACTGATAAAAATCCTTAAACCGCCCCGGCTCCTTTAATTCCTGCTCCATTTTCGGTAGCTGTGCTTTTAACTTCTCTATGCTGTCACATCTGTATGATAACGCAAGGAAAAAAACAAAAAGACAAGAAAAATGTTACTCTTTGCTTTTAAAATATTCTCAAAAACAGTAGGATTCACAGTCCCTATATAATCGCCAAACACTGTAGCCAATGAGAAACTCTGGACAATTATGACAGCATCGTCTGGCACGCAAAATGCAATACTGGGGCTAAAAGTTACAACAGTATTCAAACAGCCTGACAGCCCTTCTATGGGGTACCGGTGCTGACAGACCACAAGGCTCTGCGCATTATGACTGCTACTAGATGCAAGATGACAGGAAATGTGTATTCGAGGTTCCAACATTTCAAGGCAGATGGACAATTACATGTGTAGTGAAAATCCCGGATACATCTGCAAACACCACTGACCAGTGGACACTATGCAACCATCCTGGCAGATCATTTGCACTTGTTCATGTAATGCGTTCACAGGAAAGGGCATCTCTAGCGTGGTAATGTGCCACCCCACAGATTCACAGCTACACATTATGGCAGGAGTAGCATCCTCTGAGCTTGGCATCATGACTTAGCCCCTCCTTAGCCAAATTTAAACACAATAGAACACATGTGGGATGCAGTTGAATATGATATTAATACCAGGGTTTCACCAAACAATTAGGGACTTGTGGACCATAATTCCGCAGGCATGGCATTCAATATGGGCACAATACTTTTGAGATTGTAAAGCCTATGCCCCATCATGTTGCTGCTGTAATACAAATGCAAAGGGGACTTGTGTAGACAAGGGTAGTTCCAGGGCAGAGTATACTGCAAGCACACACATGAATATATATGTTTAAATACAAACTCATTCGTTTCCAGTTTAATATTTAGCTGTGTGACACGCAGGATTACACATATGTTAAAAAGAGCCATTACTTCCACTCTAAGCACGGCCACATGATGATAATCCATATTTAGTACACACAGTGGTAACCCAAATAAAGTAAATAATATGTATTGAGAACTATTTACCTACCCTAATTCTATCATACCATCCATGAATTCTTGCTTTGAGAACTCGCACTGTGTGGCTGCTCTGAATTTCCATGCGATAAGTAGTACACTGACGCTGGCAGGATCGAGTGCCAAATCATCACAGAACTGCTGGATGCCGTCTATTCCAATCTTATTTTCATCCTGAGGGTCTGCGCAGCAAAAGGGAAAACAGATCAATGGGGAATGAGAATACCATTTCACTTATAATAAGCATTTTATTTATACAGCACTTTGTGTGACAGAAAAGTGGTACGCTGGAGGGTGCAGACTGGGGCTCACTGCACGCTAAAAAATATGCAGAGTTGTCCTAGTGTAACCATTATCCCAAAGTTCCAATAGCGCTGTACAAAATATGTTACATATGGTGCAATATATAGGTAGTTCTGGCACAGCCTGGAGGTTTGTAGGTCATCATCTTATGTAGGATGAACAGATGACCACCTATACATAGTTCAAAGGATATTGCTTGGTGCTGATGATGGCCCTTTTAAGCAACCCAGCTAGGGTGCCGGAAGGGCCGGGTGCAAGACTGCAGGTGCAGGATGCGCACACTCATACCGGGGGTGCTACAAATGGGGGCATACCTGAGCTCTCCATTTAATGTGCAAGCACTGGAATACCCAGCTGGCGATACCGAGGTGCGGGACCGCGCATCAGCATCGCTACAGGGCATACACACGGAGCGTTCCATGCTCCTTTTCTAAGCAATCTAATCAGGTCACTTAGAAAAGGGGCTGAAATCGCTCTATGTGTTACCATTATAAACACATAAATGAAAAATAGAGGAAACATAAATATGTAATTAGGGCACGGATATGTAAACTAAAATTCTTGCATTACTAATCTGAAAGTAAGGTTGCCCGACACATGATTTTTGCCCATACATTTGTGTGTACTACATGCAGAATTATTTTTGGTACTTGTTTCCTAGCACGGCCACACCGATTAAGATCGGGGTGGTCGTGCTGAAAAAAATCGGGTCGATCGCATCGCATGCGATTTGGTCGCATGCGATGCGATCGATGCGACCGACCGATTTTTGACCCGATTTTTTTCATTGAATCCAATGTAAATTGGGTCCCTGGGACCCAATTTTACATTATATTCAATGAAAAAAATTCCCAACCCCCCCAAATTGAAGCGCGTAAACAGCAGCCCACGATAGACGCATACCCGAAGCGTGGCGAGCGCAGCGAGCCCGCGAGGGGCGGCGGTACGCGTCCTCCGACCTTTTCATGCCCTACTATCCACTAGGGCGTGGAGTGAGAATAGAATAGTGTGGCGAGCGCAGCGAGCCACCGAGCCCGAAGCGTGGCGAGCGCAGCGAGCCCCGCGAGGGGACGCGGATACCTTCACAGGTAAACACGTCCCTTCGCGGGCTTCACAGGTGTCCGCGTCGCCACGGACACCTGTGAAGCCCGCAAGGGGACGCGTATAACTGTGAAGGTATCCGCGTCCCCTCGCGGGGCTCGCTGCGCTCGCCACGCTTCGGGCTCGGTGGCTCGCTGCGCTCGCCACACTATTCTATTCTCACTCCACGCCCTAGTGGATAGTAGGGCATGAAAAGGTCGGAGGACGCGTACCGCCGCCCCTCGCGGGCTCGCTGCGCTCGCCACGCTTCGGGTTGGCGTCTATCGTGGGGCGACGACGGGGACATCTATAATGTGAAATGGGTCATATGGACCCATTTCACATTTTTTGACATTTTTACACCATTTCAATGTTAAAAAATTTTTTAACATTGAATCCTATGCAAAAATCGGGGGCATCGCGTCGGGACCAATGTTAATGGTCCCGACCGACGCGATGCCCCCGATATTTTACCTTTCCCGACAAGATTTCAATGTTAAAATATTTTTTAACATTGAAGTCTATGGAAATATCGGGGGCATCGCGTCGGTCGCGTCGGGACCAATGTTAATGGTCCCGACCGACGCGATGCCCCCGATATTTTATCCTAGCCGGCAAAATGGACCTGATTTCAAAAGAAATCGGGTCCATTGTGGGTAATCGTGTCCCTTAAGTAAGGGACACGATTACTCACGATTGTGGCCGTGCTAGGAAACAAGTACCTTATTTTTTTTAATAAGCTATGTAGCCAATATTACTCTTTAAAATAGGAGTAGTTTAAAAAACAACAGCACTGCACCAGTTGAAAGAGTGGGCCAACATTATCCTTGGACGGATCTGCATTCAAAAAAAAAAGTCGCGTTTTTCCCATAAGTTGTAAAAATGCTTAGTTCAAAAGTAGAGCAATGTGTTCACTTAAAATTTTTGGTTACAATTAACAAAACGCTAAATGAATCTCTCTGGACGCTCTCCGAGGCTTATGGTACTGCCCGTGTGTTTCAGTGGCACAAAGAATTTAGTCAATGAGGCACAAAGAATTTATCATGAGGATATCGAAGATTATGAACATCCTGGAAGTGTAAGACTTTTTTTTTTTTTTTTAAATGGACCAATGATAAAAAAAAAAAAAAAAAAAAACGTAAAGGCCCGTACACACTAGGCGACTTTCATGTGAAGGCCGCTCGTTTTCTCGTGTGTACAGTGCAGTGATGAGCGGTGAGCGCTGCTGCTCACTCCCGCTCATTACCAGCAGATGAGTGACAGCAGCGGTGTAGCTGGGTGCCACAGTGCCCGGAGCAAGGGCATACTTTGCGCCCCCCATTTGTAGCAGGCCAATAGCCACCCCACCTCAGTGGCAAACGCAGGATTTTCATGAGGGGGTTTCCACACACACAACTATATTTTCACCAACTCAATTATAGCCAAACACACCCATTTCAAATACTGAAATATAATTAACATAATAAACTTTTTTGCAGTGCTGTGCTACTGTACCTGGTGTCCCCTGTGCAGCCTGCACTGCACACCATCAGGGGGGGGGGAGGCAGTAGGCTCTGCATGCTGGGCTTTCAGCACTGCAGGCAGAAGCCAGGGTCATCAGCGCTGTGGCCGGGTGTCAGGGTCATCAGCACTGCGGTTGGGCGCCAGGGTCTCCAGCACTGCGGGTGGAAGCCTGACTTTCAGTGCTGCTCGCAGGAGACAGGGTTATAAGCGCTGTGGCCGGGTGTCACGGTCATCAGCGCTGCAGGTGGGCACCAGTGTCATCAGCGCTTGGGGCGGAAGCCTGACTTTCAGCGCTGCGGGCAGGAGACAGGTTTGGAGACAGGTTTGTCACCGCTGCGTGTGGGCGCTGCAAGCAGGAGACAGTCTCCCGCTTGCAGCGCCCACACGCAGCGCTGACAAACCTGTCTCCCGCCCGCAGCGCTGATAACACAGTCTCCCGGAGACTGTGTTATCAGCGCTTCGTGCGGGAGACAGGTTTGTCAGCGCTGCGGGAGGGAGCCCCTGCCTCCCCTTTCACTGAGCACGGCAGTACGCCACTGCGGGTGGGCGGTATACAGCAGGGCAGGGATGCCGTTTGCGGTGCGTGGCTCCGGCGCTCTGTCAGCTTACTGCGCCCGGAGCTAACGCTCCACCGGCTCCGCCCTAGCTACGCCTCTGAGTGACAGAGTGGACAGCTTTCCATAGCGTCCTGTGCACATTTTATATCTGCCTTCCTGCAGTGCACATGGTTTTGTATTTCTAAGGCTGTGTACACACGGGGGCGATTTTGTCTAATATCGCGGGCAATATGGTCGCTGATATATCGCCGGGTGCGCGCTCCCGTTTTCTCCCCGTAGTGATCGCTGTCGCAGGAACATGCTCCTGCGACCATCTGATTTCCACTGCCGGGCTCCCCCAGCAGTTTTTTTTGCATCAGCGACCATCTCTGGTCACTGATGCAAACGGGACACTGAGCAATATATCGCTTATCGTGAGCGATATATCCCCCTGTGTGTACAGGGCTTAAGAAGGATTTTGTATTAAAGAGTGAACTAGAATAAGGCCCATATTCTCATTGTCTAGTTCTTTTTTTTCTACTACTGCTGGTGCTTCTTAAACAAAGTTACATTAAAGTGCTATTGAAATTTTCCAGTGCTGCGATCAGGAAAATATAGGTGGTCACTTATGGCACCAGTTATTGTCGGCACCTAAAACACTGAATGAGTCAATACTGTAATATTAGGTGCAGCACCTGGCTCCTGTCAGTTTGTAGGAGCCAGCACTGCTTACAAAACACTCGCCAGGGACAACCAACATCTCCAGGACCCCAAGAGTGACAACAATGGGGGTTGGAACGCAAAGCCACACACCCCTCCCGCAAAGGTATGCTCACTTTTTGCATAGCAGCCCCCAGGGGCCTTCGGGTAAGGGACGCCCCTGCCCTTAGCGCCACCACAAAGAACATCGAACACTTATACCCCTTTAACACAGAGCCTAGGATATGGGATATAGCCAAGAGAAAACTGGGTCCTGGCTTAGGACCTTATTCTAGTTCACTCTTTCTGACAAAATCCTTCTTAGATGGACAAAACCATGTGCACTGCAGGTGGGGCAGATGTTACTTGTGTAGAGATAATTAGATTTGGTGGGGTTTTTACTTCAAAGTGAGATCTATATTGCAGTGTAAAAATAAAGCAGCTAGTATTTACCCTGCACAGAAACAAAATAACTCACCCAAATCTAATTCTCTCTGCACATTTTACATCTGCCCTTCTGCAGTGCACATGGTTTTGTCCATCTAAGAAGGATTTTGTCAGAAAGAGTGAACTAGAATAAGGCCCTTAGTGTGAAAGGGTCTATTTGGCCTGTGTGACCCAGGCCTGCGTACTGGGGTAAACCAGCCTAGTCTGCAGTATGGGAGTTCAACCTGGGTCATGCTAAAGCAGCAGAAAAACAGGTCACTGGTGCATGAAGATGTCATCATCTCTAAGTGCCTGAAAAGGGATAACCCAAGTAAAGCCTGCAGTGTGAACAGGGGTTGAAGGAGCTGTGAAACGGCTTTACACCATGTTCAATAACCCAGGTTGGCCCTGTGTTTTTTTGTTTAAGGAGGTAGAATACTGAGAAAAGTAGCTGTCTGCTACACCTCTATAGAGATGCCATGAAGGTCAGGCAGTGCGGGTGGGTGTAACAGACTTCTATGGAATAGGGGTGCAGCTTCCCGATTTTAATTATGATGTAATTCACCACAGAAAAAGCTATACAACAATTTGGGTGTGGATTGGATGAACAGTAGACAGTCAATAGGACAACATGAGCTTGTTTGTTATTTTAACAATAAATCCAAAACCTCCCATAGTGTCTAACCCCCAATGTCCCCTCTGGCAGCCTAACTCTCCCTAAAGAGACTTTACAATTCATTACTGCTAAGCCCAAACCATATCCTTAACAAGAAAAATCATGAAAAACCATGTAACTGTTGATCTATTGATCATCTACTTACTGTAGATCTTCCATTCGGATAACCAATAATTTTGCTCCTATGTAATAATATTTGCTTTACTTGCTTTGCCCTCTAGCAGTACTTACCCTTGAATCTATTATAAAGTTGCTCTAATTTTTTTCTGTCCAAAGCTCCTTTTACGCTTTCTCGGATATAGAGTTCCGGGTTCTGAAAAAAGTTGTCTGTAGCGACATCTAGCTTCCAGTCATTCTGGGAGAGGCAACTTACTGCAGTCTTTTCATTGGATTGTGTGAAGATCATAAACTGACGAACTTTATCTTTCTGCGAGGATTTCAACTTGTTCTGTGTTAGATAAAACAATAACAATGTTGTAACTTTAAAGAAAGATCTTCTGCTTTTTTGTTTTAGACATGTAAAATAGATATAGATGCCACATAGAACAGTAAACGCTGAGATTACACAGAGGATTCGCCTGCTTAAATGTCAAGAAACCACAGTCGCCTTACCTTACTTGTAGTTCCATTTAATTGAATTGAATTCAATAAAAATATTAGTCCACAAAGTGATCAGTTTAAGCTGCAATGAGCAAATGTGCTATAACAATGTTAAAGCAGACACTGCTGTAAAGCTTATTTGAAAGGACAACAACCACACAGTTTAATTTTGCCTTGGAACTGTATGTGCTAAACAAAATAGGGGGTTATTCAGACCGGATTGCTTCTCTGCTAATTTTCAGAGCCCTGCGATCTGGTAGCCACCACCCTGCCAGAGTGAGATCCCGCCCTGTGCAAGACTGTGAATGCCTTGCGAAGAGAACACCGATCAGCGAATAGATGCAGATCCATATGAAACTCACTCACCATCGAATGATTTTTCCCGTGTGTACAGGCTGTGCGTAACCCAGGATCTACTTGGCCAGTGCGATAGAAACAGGTTAATTGGGGGCAGAGCTGGCGTCGCATGCCCTCCCTGCACATGCCTGGGCACGCCTGCATTTTCCCTGACAACCCCAGTAAACAGCCGGGTGATACCTACAAAAGCCGCCATCCTGTCAATCAACTTACAAAAAGTTTGCACTTAGAAAACACTGGATTTTATCGCTGGATGACCTGTCGCATGCAGTCATTTGATAATTGGCCGGCGATATCAGGTCTGAATAACCCCCATAGTTTCACACTCTATACATGCTATAAACAATCTGGGGAAGTTGTGTCTGCTACTTCTACTTGCTCTCTGACATCGTTACGGGCCTTACTGATCTTGCCAATGAAACCTCTATCAACGATGTCACTCATCACATACTATTACATTGCCAAATGATTATCACACACAGTTAGATTGACAGCTGGGCATAGGGAAGAGATAACCAATAGCTCAACAAGGAATGGTGAACTGTGCTAGTACTACTATTGCCATCATGGAAACTACTCCTATGACAACAGTATTTGTTTACATTCATCACTCAATGTTTACATTAAACAAATACGAAAAGGAAAAACGAAATATAGCATCAGAGTTCTTTAAAACAATGAAAACCCATGTCAGAACCAGGAACTACCCAGGAGTGTTTGTTGTCTCTTCCTCAGCCGCTGATGTACCCTGGTCCTAATGTCTACAATGTCTGATGTGTACTTAATAAATTAATTCTATCAGTAATTAAAAAAGTGAATTTATTTTATATGCTCGCACATATATGCAAGAATATAGGTTCAAGAGTTTAAGACATGAAATTCTGATACATAGGGGAGATGTATGAAATCAGTGAAAAAGAGTGAAATTGCCCATGGCAACCAATCATCTTTGAAGCAACAGTTATGAAGTGCACTCTATAAAATTATATTTAGAAGCTGATTGGTTGTCATGGGCAACTTCTCCACTCTGTTCACTGAGTCATACATCTACCCTTTAATGTCTAAGTGGCCATTCCATGGCAGTGGCATTATGTGACAACCACATAAATTATAAGAAAAGTGTACAACAACTATTACCTTCATACTGTGTATCACTGAACATGCCACCTGCTTTATACTGTGTATATCAAGCGTGTGTATATATATATATATATATATATATATATATATATACACAAATCTTGTTCACTTAATTATATACAATACAAACTTGTCAAAGAGGACTGATCCCAATATTAAATTAGGACAGGACTTTTTTTTTTAAAACACATATTGATTTTCATTTACACACTAGAAGTAATACTTTTAAGTTTCTACTAATGTATGATGTGGATGCTGAAGTACAAAGCTGCTGGGACTGCATAACATGTATCCAGCTTGGTTACTATTTCACTTTCTTGTTAGTCACTGCTTAGAGATTGCTAGTGTAATGCAACCGAGGTAAACAGTGTGTGTAAGCATAGGTACTATGGGGTCTCCCCTCACTAAGGGTAAGTGCAGTTATGATTACTATACATGTATATCTATCTATATCCAGTAACATATGAATATGTATGTATGTATACTGTATGTGTGTATGTATGTATGTATGTATGTGTAAGGTGTCTGTCAGGGACAACATCCCCTGCATGACATGTCATTATGGAAATAGAGCATATCACATACATGTTACAGCATCCCAGTCATGTCTTTCTATCCCCCTCATCCTCCTCAGCGCTGACACCCACGGGGAAGGACAGACACTGACTAGGCCCTGAGACCCCGGGCTGGATTTGCAGCACTGCCCGGCTTTTGGATGGGGCACGCGGCTCGCCTGCTACATAACGCCCTTATATGAACCGAGGCCTTAGGCCCGCCTGATCCCCACTCTCCTGGCAAATGAGGGGCCGCGGGCCCGGGTCACTCACTCACTCACCATGTTGGTGCTCGGCCTCCAGGTGAGTGTGAGTGGCGCTCTCCGCTCTCACAGGCTCTCCACGATCTCGCTCATGCGCAATGGTGCTGCGGCCTGCGGTGCAGAGGGAGAGGGCAGGCGGCACGGGCAGGCACTGCGGGCCGGGGACACACGGGCACATCGGCCGCGGAGACACGGCAACAGCTGGGAGTGAGACAGACACAAGGGGGCGGTGGTGCGGAGAGACTGCAACGGAGAAGAGACACGGAGACAGCCTGAGGAGGTGCAGAGACTGCCGCAGGCTGGGCAGAGAGACAGGCAGGGAGTCACTCACAACACGCAGACTGTGCTACTAGGGATTGGGCAGAGTTAGAGACAGGCAGGGAGACACAGCTCAGGAAGACAGTCAGAGAGCCAAGCCGTTATACAGTACACACACAGCATAGGCTGCTACTGGGGATAGAACTGGGAGACAGAGAGCCAGGAAGGGAGACAGCACACCGACTGCTAATGAGTATGGGGCAGACATAGGGCCTTATTTTAGTTCACTCTTTCTGACAAAATCCTTCTTAGATGGGCAAAACCATGTGCACTGCAGGTGGGGCAGATGTAACTTGTGCAGATATAATTAGATTTGGGTGGGGTTTTACTTCAAAGTGAGATCTATATTGCAGTGTGAAAATAAAGCAGCCAGTATTTTCCCTTCACAGAAACAAAATAACTCACCCAAATCTAATTCTCTCTGCACATTTTACATCTGCCCCCCTGCAGTACACATGGTTTTGTCCATCTAAGAAGGATTTTGTCAGAAAGAGTGAACCAAAATAAGGCCCATAGTCCTGAGAGTTACAGGACACAGATACTTCTGCAGGGGGTGGGCGGGCTGGCAACTTTCAGCCTGGGGGGGGGGCATAACAAGCAAGTGGCCCACCACCACCATCGTTTCGCCACCCCACCCCCTCCCCTCCCCTCTAGTATGCAGGAAGGATTAAACAATTATTCCCCCACATAAACATACACCAGAAATGGGGACAGTTCGCGCTGAAGATGCGCTACAAAAATTTACATACCGTAATGCCCATTACACATAATGCCAACACATTAATGCCCATTAAACATAATACCACACACCATAATGCCCATTACATGTTATAACACACACCATAATGCCGATTACATATTATACCACATAACTGACACTTACCTACAGGCTCATTGCCAGAGGTATATTGCTCGTTTCCAGGGGTTACATGCTTCTTGCCAGAGGTTTCATTCTTGTTGCACTGGGGGGATTTACATGTTTATTGCCAGGGGAGAGGTTACATGCTCATTGCTAGGGAAAATTACATGCTTGTTGCTATGGAGCGCTACATTTTCATTGCTGGGGGAAGGGGGTGGGGTTTTACATGCTTGTTACCAGGGGAGCAATACATTTTTGCCAGGGGGGAGGTTACATGCTCGTTGTCTAGGGGTA
This sequence comes from Crinia signifera, assembly GCF_055691185.1. Classification (NCBI taxonomy): domain Eukaryota; kingdom Metazoa; phylum Chordata; class Amphibia; order Anura; family Myobatrachidae; genus Crinia; species Crinia signifera. Next base: position 233,471,446 of record NC_139219.1, on the reverse strand, counting down.
TCCTTTGAAACAGCGCCAGCGCTACCCAAATCCACACTTTCGGGTAGCGCTGGCTGCGCTGTTATCCTCTGATAGACACTAGAGGTATGGCAGTACCTCTAGTGGTCTGTCTCCTCCAAGGCGGCAGCCATTTTTGGAGGGACCGTCGCCTTACACAAGCGGACAGCACGGAAGCCTGTGGCTTGCAGCTGGACATGGTGGCGGTGGCAGGGGTGGGCAAGATGCACACAGCCAGGTCTAGTACATACCGGCCCTGGGGGAATGTGCTACCCTGCCCCCCAGCCCGCCACTGGGTATGGGACTGAGAGATAGTCAGAGGAGTCACAGACTGCTGTGGGCATGGCACCAGGGCTTAAAGTGATCTTGGAGAGTTGGTGGAACTCCTTTCTTCTGTCACCTAATTCCTCCCCCTCTCCTTTAGGCAAAGCAGAGGCGTTTTAAGAGAGGAAGAACCCCGTGTGCAGCCTCCTCAGGCCCGGCCCCCTCCTCTCTTTCGGCATAAGTGCCGGGAGCAGTAGGGTCTGAGCACTAGAGCTAAATGGTACGGGGGCGATTTTTCCGGCGATTTTTGTATCGCTGCTGCCGCAGCCTTGTGGAGTCTAAGCACTAGAGCTCCCAGACTCCACATGTGCATCACCAGAAAAATGGCTGCTGCAATTTCACCAGCATTTTTGCCACCACCGCTCGATGCGAGAGCACAAAGGTCCATACACACTGGGCGTTTTTGCCCAGCGTGTATAGCCAGCGATGTAGTGAAATTACTGAGCGATTTTGACCCGGCCCAGCAATTTTCACACGGTGGATGGCTACCCACATCAGGACACTATGGAAAGCCATCCGAAAGCCATCCATTCTGCTGGTAAAACTCCCCAACAGACGTCGGTGGCCCTCGATGTGGGAGAGCGCATCAGAATTCATCGCCGGGACATAAAACCTGGGTGATTTTTTTTTAGCGGAAAGCAGCTCAAATGGCAAAACTGAGCTGCTTTCCAGTGTGTATGGGCCCTAAGTATTAGAAAAATGGGTGCACACTGCAACCATTATAGATATGCCACTGAGGCAAAGACAGTGCCAGTGAAGTGGCGTAACTAGAAAATGTTCTCCCTCCCGCAAAACAGTCTCTGGCCCCCCCAAGTCAGTCCGGGATGGATATAGGGAGAGGCAGGTGGTACCTAGGTAGCATGGGATCCGAGTAGCGTGAAGCGCTGTGGGTGCAGCGGTGGAGGAGGAAGTCCACAGTGTCTGGAAAGCGCTGAGTGAGTGCCGCTGATTGGCTCAGAGTGAGAGCACTTTGAGCCAATCAGCGTCTGGCCGGGAAACGCTGAGTGAGCGGACACTGCGGACGGCGGTGACAGAATTTGAAAATTAAAAATAGATCTATGATTGGCTGAGAGAGAGAGCACTCTCAGCCAATCAGCAGCCGGCCTATCTTTTGAACTTTCAAATCCTGCCCCTGTCCGCAGTGTCCGCTCACTCAGCGCTTTACAGACACTGCAGACTGCCGCTCCGCCACTGCACCCACAACCCCCGGGTACTTCACGCTGCCCAGGTACCACCTCACCTCCACCTGTATCCGGCTCCCGCAGGTTACTGCGCCGGGACCCTGCACCCTTATGGAGCCTGCTCCCCCCTGCCACCACTTAGGCAGTGGAGCCCTAGTTATGCCAGTGGGCCAGTGGTGGGGCTTTTGGCAACACACCCCCCCCCCCCCCGCAAACCATAATACTTTTCTGTTACAATTATTGTGCAGGGCCAAGTTGGAGGTTGAACTAATTCCACCTCACCATGACAGGTGGAAATCAGTTCTACCTCATTCCACTGCACTTTAATCCCTGGATAGAACAGAAATGCAGAGTCTTGGGAGTCAACACATACTGTACTCAGACTGCCTCAGTAGATGGGGCAGAGTGACAGAGGACAAAAGGCCCACATACGCTAGTACGAGAGACCCTTGCATGCAATACTTCTTGAAATGGATGAATCACATGCAATCCCATCAATAAATCTTTGTTTCAGCACTAATATTGTATGTTTTACTTCTGATCCGATGCATAGTCCCATGCACATTGGATGTAAAACATACAATTTGACAAATCATGTATGGGTACCTTTATGACACACAGACTGCTACTGGCGATGGGTCAGAGAAGTCACACCTTACAGAGGGCCAGATTTACTATGCTTCAAAAAAGTGGAGAGTGATCAACTACCAACCAATCAGCTCCTACTGCCATGTATCAAACACAGCCTGTAGCAGGAGCTGATTGGCTGGTACTTTATCACTTTCCATATTATCACTCTCCAAGTCTTACAGGGAAATTCATTTAGCCATGTGGCTTACCCTGCTACTAATTGCTGCGCCAAGGTAATCCAATCCACATGCGATGCCCCATAGTTGGACTGAACCACGCAGCTCATGGAGCTGTTAGGGGAGTCGGCATAAACTCAAGAGGGAGGGTGCCGGTCTGCTGGACTTTGTGTGTGTGTGTGTGTGTGTGTGTGTGTATATATATATAACAGGGCGGCACTCCAATCATTTAAACAGTAGAATTCGGTGTCTGGTCCATAATAGTAATACAGTACACTTACCCCCCCACTGCGGAAGGGGTCCAACAAACCGGCACTACTCGTGTGCCGGTTTGGACTCCTTCCGCAGTGGGGGGGTAAGTGTACTATATATATATATATATATATATATATATATATATATATATATATATATATATATATATATATATATATATATACATATACATACATATACATACTTGATGCGGCGGCAATCCGGGGAAACTTTTCAAAACAAAGTGTAATCAAAAAAGCACACCAACGTTTCGGAGCTGCACTGCCGGCAGAGGTTCCCTTTCATCAGCGACCATCTCTGGTCGCTGATGAAAAGGAGAAACTGAGCAATATATTGCTCAGCAACATATTGCTAGCAATATATCTCCCCCGTGTGTACGGGGCTTTAATGTTGCCGCTGGAGTTGGGGCTGAGCACGATCTCATGAGATCTCCCCTGGGTACTGTGGGAGCAGCGGTGCCTGATTGATGCCACTGCCACCATTTCCAGCATTGCTAGGACAGTAAGTGTACAGGGGTGGGGTCCTGGGGTGCACACCAATTGAGAGGTGCGACCCTGCAGGTGCACAAATTAAACTCCCAAATTCAAAATTTTTGCAATAAAATTTTGCATTTTTAGCGAGGTTCTTCGCTTAGTTATGGCCATAAGTAACGGCTTGCCCACCGCGACCAGGTGACCTCATTAGTCGGGCAAGTCCCTAACATTTTGGGGGGTACAAATCTAGGGCTCAGGGCACCCCAAAATGGTGCAGCTGAGTGACCCCAGGGCAACACAAGACTGAAAGAAATATATAGTGAAACAAAGTGAGGATAGGTTAGTGAGAGAGGCTGCTAAAAGATAGCAGGGGTAAGTAAGTGAGAGGTAAAAAAATGAGAGATAAAGTAGTGAGAGGTGAAGTAGTGAGAGGTAAAGGTTAGAAATGAATTACATTGAAATAAAACACACAATAGGGATGAAAGTGAAAATGAAAATAAGTGTTAATTTGTGTTGCTCCTGAGGCCAAACAGCCACACCAGTCCAGGGGGGCCCACAACCCAGAAATGCACCCCCCCATCTGATAATCCATTAAACATTTGTGCAGGTCTCACCTTGCTCTGCATGCAGTCTAAGAAATGTCAGAAACCTAATTAAAACCAATATATAGGACAGGTGGGCGTGGGTGCTACCACCAGGCGCAGAAGGGGTCTCTGGCCTTCTAATGTGTATGGAAATACACGGCATTAGATATAGGACAGTAAGTGGCAATATGAATGGAGCTGAGACCCAAGCCTGTTACAATTGTTGGGGTGGGGCGGTCTAGCCACCTGACATGTTGATAAATGCTGGTGGAATGTAGATGGGCGCTGTTGTCACCTCCCTGGCAGGACACCAGCATACCTCCCAACCGTCCCGGATTCGGCGGGACATTCACGATTTACAGCCGATGTCCCGTCGTCCCGGTACTGCTTACCGCAGTCCCGGCTTCCCGAGACGGTTGGGAGATATAAACCACGATAATTGTGCGGTCTCACAGGAGGTAGTGACATATATTACTGTTATTCTTATTATTGCTCGTGTGAAACGGGAACGGCTGTCACTGATCCCTAAGCGCAGCCGCAGCTGTGTGGCCATGTCAGCGGCCGAGGAAGCAGCAGAGATGGAGGATGGATGCGCGAGTGACACATGGGGGCAGGAGGGGGAGGAACCACGGGGCAGGCTTACCCCAACATAAACATTTGTAGCCCAGTCCCCGCCTCCCCCAACACAACTTCCACCAGCATCCCGGGCGTGTGCAGAGGAGGAGGAGGGAGCAGCGCACACGGGGCATCACCATCATCAATAACCTGCCCGCCTGACAGCACCCGCCGCCCATTACATGCCAGTACACCCACACACATGTAGCACCCGCATCAGAGGGCACGCAGTTGTGCCGCAGCCAGAGAACGTGTGTACCGGGCACACACACACACACCGCCCTGCGCCCGCCCCCCGGCGCCACTTACCCATCTTTCCTCGGGTTACTGCCCGCCCACATCGGTGACGTATCGTTTCGGGGGGCGGGGCGTGGACGCGGCATATACGGTTGCAGCAGCAGCTGGAAGAGCGGAGGAGAGTGTGAGCTCTTTGTCCCCGCGTGTGCAGGTGAAAGCGGCGCGCTGAGCGCGCGTATGACATGAATGTGCATAGGCCATAGCTTTATGACTCGCAGGTCAGATATGTCTTTACATGTTTAGGGACACAGAGGAGAGCAGGACCTGCTAGCTGGTGTCTGAATTGAAGCTGCATACAGTAGCTGAAATCAGAAACTTGTAATTACCATACCGTCTGATACATTTCCCAGACAAGGGTGATTTTATATGTCTAGCAGTATATACATCTGCCCCATTATTACGACGAGCGGCGAAAACGGGGGCGTGGCCGGATTTCGCATCACCCTGTGAGGCCACGCCCCCTTCCCTCGAGGCCACGCCCCTTTTCGGGAGCGCGCGCGGCTTCGCCGCGCGAACGTCCCGACCTCCCAACTTCAAAAGTTGGGAGGTATGCACCAGTAATGCTGACAAATGTGCAGTCACCAAAGATACAGCCATATCAAATGGGGCCTCTTATCAGAACATCACAGACCTCACAACTTTGTAAGTACTGTAGCAGCTGCTCAGATGAGAAGCCACCAAGTACAAGAACACATGATAATGCTCTGTTTTAGTTCTTCTGTTGCTTTAATATTTAGTTCTGTGTACCCTGTACTGTTCTAATGTGTTCTTTATGGGAGCTGCTGCCCCTTGGGACACCAAGCGGAATCACACTGTTATGAGGAGGCAATGAACTCGGGAATTCAACCACAACTTCATACTTTTAAGTTTGAATTTCCTAAATGGCCTCATGTGGTACCCAGTAACCCCATCCATTGGAAGTTGTTTTATTGTATGTATACTGTTTCCTGTGAATAAATTCTGAAACTTTAACACTACGTGGAGAATTCTATGACTATTTGTCTTTGGGATATCAGTTACATATAGTGATTACCAGAAGATGCTTTGTGGTGAAATTAAGAAGGCCAAAGAAACCTTTGAGGACACGTTTACACCTACATGTATAATATGAGCTTATACAAATACTGTACAGAAGAGAACACCACAAATTAAAGTCTAAGGGCGGGATGTATTAAAATACATCGCCGCCCTTCGCGCCCCCCCCGCCGCGATGCCGCCGCATATGTACTAACATATGCGGCTGGCATCGCGATGCGGTGACGGAGGCCCCCCGCGATACCTGTACTGTGGTCTGCGGGGGGTCTCCGTCACCTCCCAGCCGGCTTCTGCAGTTTTCACGCCGGGGACAGCTAAGCAAGCTGTCCCCGGCGCTTCCTCCTCCCCCTGCAGCCGGAAGGACGTCCGGCTGCGTTGCTAGGGGGAGGAAGGGCTTACCTTCCGGGGTCCAGGAGGACCTGCAAGAAGGTAAGCCCAAGGGAGGGGGGAAAGGGGGGGTCGGCGAGGCGGCGGGTTGCGGCGACGCGGCGGGCGGCGAAAAGAAGCCCATAGGCTTCTATAGGGTATCGCCACCCAAAGGTGGCGATACCCTGCCCTGCGAAACGGCTGCGAACGGGTTTTAGTACATAGGAAAATGCGGTAAAACGGGGGTTTTACCGCATTTTCCCTTTAGTACATCTCGCCCTATATCACACTGACTATTGAGGAGATTCATTTTCTCCCCTTTACTTGCCTTTTACAGCATTTAAGTGGTTCAAGAGAAAAGTGATTGGTCACCTTCTGCTCATTTGGGCCTAGTTCAGCATAGATTGCCGGTCAGAGAAATTGCAATACAGATGCTTATTGAATGACCTTGCACTAGAATGTTCCATTTTTTGCAAATGGATCTACAAATGCATTTACAATTCTGCAATGGGCTTTTACTCTGTCCTTTGGTTGCAACTATTTTTCTCAAGTAATCCATGCTGAATTAAGCCCATTGTGTGGAAACAGAGTTGGTGTTCCTGGGTTGGACCCTTGCAGCTGGAGTGAAAGAAGAGGCGAATTATACTTACCGATAATTCCTTTTTCTTCATAGAGATCCCATGGCAGCCTTAACACTGGGATATTCCCCATAGATTTTCTCTAGGACCGCCCACCTTGGGTATAATAGCCCCCTCCTCTCTCTCCTCTGTGTCTTTTAATGTCTCCGTAACACTGGTCCTGGAGAAAAACACAACACAGCATAATAAACAGGGAGGGTAACCAATGGCTGCCATGGGATCTCTATGAAGAAAAAGGAATTATCGGTAAGTATAATTCGCCTCTTTCTTCTAAGATCCCCATGGCAGCCTTAACACTGAGACATACCCAAGTAAACACACGGGAGGGCTAAATAATGCATGTAATATTTTTATTTGTATAGGCTTTAGACAGCCAAAGTAGCCTCTTGTAGCACATGCTTCCCAAAGAGGGCAGTAGACACATTGAGTGCATAGTAATTTGCAAAGGTATGAACCGACGACCATGTAGCTGCTCTGCATATCTCAGACACCGACGCCTTCACCCTATTCGCCCAGGAAGTGGATACTGCCCGGGTAGAGTGTGCCTGAACAATAGGAGGAGCTGCTCTACCAGCCTTCTTATATGCAAACAGGATGGTCTCCCTGATCCATCTAGATACCGTCTGCTTTACCAGTGCCTTTCCTTTCTTCATTCCTTCCGGAATGACAAACAAATGATTCGAAGTTCTGAATGGTTTAGTTCATGGGTCCTCAAACTGCGGCCCCCCCAGATGTTGTAAAACTACAAATCCCAGCATGCCTTTTCACAGTTTTAACACTCCCTTATAGCAAAACTGTGGCAAGGCATGCTGGGATTTGTAGTTTTACAACATCTGGAGGGCCGCAGTTTGAGGACCCATGGTTTAGTTCTTTCAAGGTACAGGGATATAGCTCTGACCAAATCTAGAGTATGCCAAGCTTCTTCCTCTTTGTTTTGTGGATTCATACAGAACTCAGGTAGTGTTATCTCCTGGTTCAGGTGGAAGGAGGACACGACTTTAGGAACAAACTCTGGGTGTGTTCGTAGTACCACCCTGTCTGGATATATCACTAGGCACGGTTCCTCTATCCAGAGGGCTTGCAGCTCACTAACCCTCCTTGCAGATGTTACTGCCACCAGAAACATCACCTTCCAGGTAAGGAATTTTAGCGAGCTCTCAGCTAAAGGTTCAAACGGATCTTTAGTTAGAACAGTCAATAACAGGTTCAAGTCCCATGGTGCTACAATGGCCTTAATTGGTGGTCTGATTCTTTTCATTGCCCTTCCAAATCTCTTGACCATTTTGTCTTCCGCTAGCGGTCTTTCTAATAAAACACTCAGAGCCGACGTCTGTGCTTTAATAGTAGCTGTAGCTAGACCCATTTTAAAAACCTTCAAAAAGGAACTGTAGCACCTTGTCTGTGGAAATACATGCAAAGTCACCTTTAATCCTCCCCAAGTAATAAACTTGTTCCAGGTTTTATAATAGGCCGCTGAAGATATCTTCTTTCTAGCCTCCATAATCATTTCTGTGACTTGCGGTGATAGATTGTGTTTCTTCAATATCTGCCGCTCAATTTCCATGGCTCTAGACACAATGCTGCTGGGTCTTGGTTAAGCATAGGTCCTTGACTCAACAGGTCTGGTCTGTTTGGCAGTTTCCAAGGCTGTTGTATCGACATCCTTAGGACATTGGTATACCAGGCCCCTCTCGGCCAATGTGGTAGTATTACTATTACTTGCACCTGGTCTTCCCGTATCTTCTTCAGTATCTTGGATATTACTGGAAAGGGGGGAAAAACATAACCCAGGTTGAATGTCCATTTGATCGCAAACGTGTCCAATGCCGCTGCCTGAGGATGCCAGAACTTTGAGCAAAATTTGCTCACCTTTCTGTTGGTAACTGTGGCCATCAGGTCCACTTCCGGCACGCCAAACCTCTTCACGATCTCCTGGAACACCTCTTTGTTCAGCTCCCACTCTCCAGGCAGTATAGTCTTGCGACTCAGGAAGTCTACCACAATGTTCTTCTTGCCTGGTATGTAAACCGCCAAAATTGATAATAGATTCAATTCCGCCCAGTTCATGATCTTCTCCGATAATATCATCAACTTCCGACTTCTGGTCCCCCCTTGATGGTTTATGTGGGACACCACTGTTACATTGTCGGACATAACTCGGAGATGGGAGTTTCAAATCTTCATTCTGAGCATACTCATCGCCTCCCAGACCGCCTGCAGTTCTCTTGCATTTGAGGAGTTCTTTGCCTCTTCCCGAGACCACATCCCTTGGACTGATGAGTTTCCGAAATGATTTTCCTACCCTGACAAACTGGTGTCTGTTGTCAGTATTTGAAAGTGTGGATTTTCCAAACTTGAGGTTCTGCTCTCTAGTTCTTCCGTCCACCACTTCAGGGATTTTATCACTGGTTGTGGTAACTCTATGCAATGATGATCTTTGTAACCTCTCTTTAACAGTGGGAGTAGATACCACTGCAGCTGTCTTGAGTTCCACTGCGCCCAGGGCATAGGCGCCGATTCTGTGGGTGCTCAAGGGCTTGAGCACCCACGGAAATTCATGGGCACCCACTGGCGGCTGCACCCCCCTCCCGCTGCACTGAGCACTGCTGAATAGTTAGCAATTAGCTGATGAAAAAAAAACATACTCGCCGCGGCCGCACTGCACTACTCCAGGACACGGTCGGACTACCTCCCTTTGTAGTCGCCGCCCCGCGCACACTTACGCGTCACTCTCTCTGCCTGGCGCCATCGCCAACCCCCTCCCTCTCCTCCGCATTAGTCCGCAGCGCGCGCCATTACTCACACAGCGCGCCTGCCACGCCACCTGCGGCGAGCCTGCGCAAAGAGGCCTGGACCGTGTCGGAGCGAGGGGAGGCAGCTTACCCGGTCCCAGTTCCAGTCCGACTCCCAGTCCCCAACAAACGGAGACAGATGACAGACTACTGGCACAGGCACTGCGGGACCGCACAGGCCCAGCCGCCCAGCATCTAATTAGTGGGTATCTGTTTAGTGACTCTGTGACAGTCTCTGTCTGAGACTGTCAGGCCGCGGCTTGACTACGAGGCTGAAGTTGGCTTCTTATTCGAGCTCCAGCTTCTTATTCAGAACAATCACTTTTACAAGGGTTAATGAGTCATGGACCACAAATTTGACTGCAGAAATCAACAAAGGGGGGTCACGTACATATGACCCACTAGCAATTTCTTTTGGCCAACAAGGATTTGGGCAGTAATAGGGCAGTAAAGTGGGCATGAGTCCCAGAATTCATCATTTTGAATAAGTAGCTGGTGTCCTGCAAGGGTTAAACAGTGTTGGTCAAAACATATTACACTTGAAACCCACACAGGGGGGTCAGGTACATATGACCCACTTGCAATTTATTTTGATCAACAAGGATTTGGGCAGTAAAGTGGGCATGGGTCCCAGATGTCATCATTTTGAATAAGTAGCTGGTGTCCTGCAAGGGTTAAACAGTGTTGGTCAACAAATATTACACTGGAAGCCCGCACAGGGGGGTCACTTACATGTGACCCACTTGTCATTTATTTTGACCAACAAGGATTTGGGCAGAAATAGGGCACTAAAGTGGGCATGGGTCCCAGATGTCATCATTTTGAATAAGTAGCTGGTGTCCTGTAAGGGTTAAACAGCGTTGGTCAAACAGTATGACACTTAAAACCTGCACAGGGGGGTCAGATACATATGACCCACTTGCAATTTCTTTTGACCAACAAGGATTTGGGTAGAAATTGGGCACGGAACTGTGCATAGGTCCCAGATGTCATTATTTTGAAAAAGTAGCTGGTGTCCTGCAAGGGTTAAACAGTGTTGGTCAAAACATATTACAATTGAAACCCACACAGGGGGGTCACCTACATATGAACCACTTGCAATTTCTTTTGACCAACAAGGATTTGGGCAGAAAATGGGCACAAAAATAGGCATGGGTCCCAGATATCATTTTGAATAAGTAGCTGGTGTCCTGCAAGGGTTAAATCGCGTTGGTCAAACATTTTTACACATGGAATCCACACAGGGGGGTCACTTACATATGACCCACTTGCCATTTCTTTTGACCAACAAGGATTTGGGCAGAAAATGGGCACTAAAGTGGGCATAGGTCCCAGATTTCATCATTTTGAATAAGTAGCTGGTGTCCCGCAAGGGTTAAACAGCGTTGGTCAAAAAATGTTACACTTCAAAACCCGCACAGGGGGGTCACTTACATATGACCCACTTGCCATTTCTTTTGACCAACAAGGATTTGGGCAGTAATAGGGCAGTAAAGTGGACATGGGTCACAGATATCATTTTGAATAAGTAGCTGGTGTTCTGCAAGGGTTAAACAGCGTTGGTCAAAAAATATTACACTGGAAACCCGCACAGGGGGGTCACTTACATATGACCCACTTGTCATTTCTTTTGACCAACAAGGATTTGGGCAGAAATAGGGCACTAAAGTGGGCATGGGTCCCAGATATCATTTTGAATAAGTAGCTGGTGTCCTGCAAGGGTTAAACAGCGTTGGTCAAAACATATTACACTTGAAACCCACACAGGGGGGTCACCTACATATGACCCACTTGCAATTTATTTTGACCAACAAGGAATTGGGCAGAAATAGGGCACTAAAATGGGCATGGGTCCCAGATGTCATCATTTTGAATAAGTAGCTGGTGTCCTGTAAGGGTTAAACAGCAATGGCCAACAAATATTACACTGAAAACCCGCACAAGGGGGTCACTTACATATGACCCACTTGCCATTTCTTTTGACCAACAAGGATTTGGGCAGTAATAGGGCACTAAAGTGGGCATAGGTCCCAGATTTCATCATTTTGAATAAGTAGCTGGTGTCCCGCAAGGGTTAAACAGCGTTGGTCAAAAAATTTTACACTTGAAATCCACACAGGGGGGTCACTTACATATGACCCACTTGCCATTTCTTTTGACCAACAAGGATTTGGGCAGAAAATGGGCACTAAAGTGGGCATAGGTCCCAGATTTCATCATTTTGAATAAGTAGCTGGTGTCCCGCAAGGGTTAAACAGCGTTGGTCAAAAAATGTTACACTTCAAAACCCGCACAGGGGGGTCACTTACATATGACCCACTTGCCATTTCTTTTGACCAACAAGGATTTGGGCAGTAATAGGGCAGTAAAGTGGACATGGGTCACAGATATCATTTTGAATAAGTAGCTGGTGTTCTGCAAGGGTTAAACAGCGTTGGTCAAAAAATATTACACTGGAAACCCGCACAGGGGGGTCACTTACATATGACCCACTTGTCATTTCTTTTGACCAACAAGGATTTGGGCAGAAATAGGGCACTAAAGTGGGCATGGGTCCCAGATATCATTTTGAATAAGTAGCTGGTGTCCTGCAAGGGTTAAACAGCGTTGGTCAAAACATATTACACTTGAAACCCACACAGGGGGGTCACCTACATATGACCCACTTGCAATTTATTTTGACCAACAAGGAATTGGGCAGAAATAGGGCACTAAAATGGGCATGGGTCCCAGATGTCATCATTTTGAATAAGTAGCTGGTGTCCTGTAAGGGTTAAACAGCAATGGCCAACAAATATTACACTGAAAACCCGCACAAGGGGGTCACTTACATATGACCCACTTGCCATTTCTTTTGACCAACAAGGATTTGGGCAGTAATAGGGCACTAAAGTGGGCATAGGTCCCAGATTTCATCATTTTGAATAAGTAGCTGGTGTCCCGCAAGGGTTAAACAGCGTTGGTCAAAAAATTTTACACTTGAAATCCACACAGGGGGGTCACTTACATATGACCCACTTGCCATTTCTTTTGAGCAACGCTGTTTAACCCTTGCAGGACACCAGCTACTTATTCAAAATGATGAAATCTGTGACCCATGCCCACTTTACTGCCCTATTACTGCCTAAATCCTTGTTGGTCAAAAGAAATTGCAAGTGGGTCATATGTAAGTGACCCCCCTGTGTGGATTCCAAGTGTAAAAATTTTTGACCAACGCTGTTTAACCCTTGCAGGACACCAGCTACTTATTCAAAAGGATATCTGGGACCCATGCCCATTTTTGTGCCCATTTTCTGCCCAAATCCTTGTTGGTCAAAAGAAATTGCAAGTGGGTCATATGTAGGTGACCCCCCTGTGTGGGTTTCAAGTGTAACATTTTTTGACCAACGCTGTTTAACCCTTGCAGGACACCACTTACTTATTCAAAATGATGAAATCTGTGACCCATGCCCACTTTACTGCCCTATTACTGCCTAAATCCTTGTTGGTCAAAAGAAATAGCAAGTGGGTCATATGTAAGTGACCCCCCTGTGTGGATTCCAAGTGTAAAAATTTTTGACCAACGCTGTTTAACCCTTGCAGGACACCAGCTACTTATTCAAAAGGATATCTGGGACCCATGCCCATTTTTGTGCCCATTTTCTGCCCAAATCCTTGTTGGTCAAAAGAAATTGCAAGTGGGTCATATGTAGGTGACCCCCCTGTGTGGGTTTCAAGTGTAAAATGTTTTGACCAACACTGTTTAACCCTTGCAGGACACCAGCTACATATTTAAAATAATGACATCTGGGACCTATGCCCAGTTTCGTGCCCAATTTCTACCCAAATCCTTGTTGGTCAAAAGAAATTGCAAGTGGGTCATATGTATCTGACCCCCCTGTGCAGGTTTTGAAGTGTAATATTTTTTGACCAACGCTGTTTAACCCTTGCGGGACACCAGCTACTTATTCAAAATGATGAAATCTGGGACCTATGCTCACTTTAGTGCCCTATTTCTGCCCAAATCCTTGTTGGTCAAAAGAAATGGCAAGTGGGTCATATGTAAGTGACCCCCCTGTGCGGGTTTCCAGTGTAATATTTGTTGACCAACGCTGTTTAACCCTTGCGGGACACCAGCTACTTATTCAAAATGATGACATCTGGGACCTATGCCCACTTTAGTGCCCTATTTCTGCCCAAATCCTTGTTGGTCAAAAGAAATTGCTAGTGGGTCATATGTAAGTGACCCCCCTGTGTGGATTCCAAGTGTAACATTTTTTTGACCAACGCGGTTTAACCCTTGCGGGACACCAGCTACTTATTCAAAATGATGACATCTGGGACCTATGCCCACTTTAGTGCCCTATTTCTGCCCAAATCCTTGTTGGTCAAAAGAAATGGTACTTGTTTCCTAGCACGGCCACACCGATTAAGATCGGGGTGGTCGTGCTGAAAAAAATCGGGTCGATCGCATCGCATGCGATTTGGTCGCATGCGATGCGATCGACGCGACCGACCGATTTTTGACCCGATTTTTTTCATTGAATCCAATGTAAATTGGGTCCCTGGGACCCAATTTTACATTGTATTCAATGAAAAAAATTCCCAACCCCCCCAAATTGAAGCGCGTAAACAGCAGCCCACGATAGACGCATACCCGAAGCGTGGCGAGCGCAGCGAGCCCGCGAGGGGCGGCGGTACGCGTCCTCCGACCTTTTCATGCCCTACTATCCACTAGGGCGTGGAGTGAGAATAGAATAGTGTGGCGAGCGCAGCGAGCCACCGAGCCCGAAGCGTGGCGAGCGCAGCGAGCCCCGCGAGGGGACGCGGATACCTTCACAGGTAAACGCGTCCCTTCGCGGGCTTCAAAGGTGTCCGCGTCGCCACGGACACCTGTGAAGCCCGCAAGGGGACGCGTATAACTGTGAAGGTATCCGCGTCCCCTCGCGGGGCTCGCTGCGCTCGCCACGCTTCGGGCTCGGTGGCTCGCTGCGCTCGCCACACTATTCTATTCTCGCTCCACGCCCTAGTGGATAGTAGGGCATGAAAAGGTCGGAGGACGCGTACCGCCGCCCCTCGCGGGCTCGCTGCGCTCGCCACGCTTCGGGTTGGCGTCTATCGTGGGGCGACGACGGGGACATCTATAATGTGAAATGGGTCATATGGACCCATTTCACATTTTTTTACATTTTTACACCATTTCAATGTTAAAATTTTTTTTAACATTGAATCCTATGCAAAAATCGGGGGCATCGCGTCGCATCGCGTCGGGACCAATGTTAATGGTCCCGACCGACGCGATGCCCCCGATATTTTACCTTTCCCGACAAGATTTCAATGTTAAAATATTTTTTAACATTGAAGTCTATGGAAATATCGGGGGCATCGCGTCGGTCGCGTCGGGACCAATGTTAATGGTCCCGACCGACGCGATGCCCCCGATATTTTATCCTAGCCGGCAAAATGGACCTGATTTCAAAAGAAATCGGGTCCATCGTGGGTAATCGTGTCCCTTAATTAAGGGACACGATTACTCACGATTGTGGCCGTGCTAGGAAACAAGTACCAAAGAAATTGCTAGTGGGTCATATGTACGTGACCCCCCTGTGTTGATTTCTGCAGTCAAATTTGTGGTCCATGATTCATTAACCCTTGTAAAAGTGATTGTTCTGAATAAGAAGCTGGAGCTCGAATAAGAAGCTGGAGCTCGAATAAGAAGATGGCCGAATAAGAAGCCAACTTCAGCCTCGTGGCTTGACTCAGGTGTTAAATATCTGCTCAGGCCCAAAAATATCTTTATCAATATCAACAGTTATCTGTGCATCATTTCTCATGAGAAATGATGCACAGATAACTGTTGATAAAGATATTTTTGGGCCTGAGTGAAAGATATTTTTGTTCTATGATGGAAGCAGGTGGCCTGCCAAGACCCCTGGAGAGGTGCTGCTCGCTTCTGGCAGGCATGGCAGTGTGGGCATCAAAGATTGGGCTGAGCATCTTATCGTGCCCAGGTGGTACATAGTTGTGGAGGCTCTGCTGGGTGTTGTGGATGGAGCCCAAACCATTGCCCAGGGGGTTGCCGGTGTCCAGTCATGTTCTTGTAGGTACTGTACATGTTGTTCATGGCTTGGATGCCCCTGTCATCCCTCATGAGGGTGAAGCTGCCACTGACATTGCCAGTCAACCGCTGGTGGTGGTGGTGAGGATGATGGAATTTGTCAGAAACCGTGGAGATGGGTGGCAAGGGCTGGAGTAGAGTTAAGGTGGTGTATGTGCTGCTCGTGCCCATTCCAGTGGCTGAGGAGTCACAGGGCATACTCATGGCATGGTGCAGGGGGATGGACAGCTCCAGCCGGTAGTCCCCAGTCCCATCCAGGATGGAAGCCATGGTGGAAAGTTTGGCTCCATAATACCAGGATAGTCAGGAGGATTAATAACTAATGCAGCTTGTAATAAAATATGTGGCACACTGGCATGTCTATATTCAGCATGTGACTAGGGCTGTATCTGCATACAAAATTATATAGTACAGTGTTTTCCACACCTACTTTGAATTTAGTATGCAGATATAGGGCGGGATGTATTAATATACATTGCTGCCCGGCCAACACAATGCCAGCGCATATGTACTATGCGCTGCAGACGCACTTGCATGCTTTCTTGGTGCATGTAACTTGTTTAGTTTGTCTATAGGCCCGATGTAGCCTATACTGTTTATTTGAATATTGGAGACAACTGTGCTGCGTAATATTAATTGGTATTAATTTGCGGCCACGCCCCTCTCCATGAAGCCACTCCCCTATAGTTTTGGCTTGAGCACCCACCAGCAAAAACAAAAATCGGCACCTATGCCCCAGGGTATAATCTTTATGCATGATACCATCATTCCTAACAATTGCACTGCCTTTATCAATGGAATTCTTCTCCTTTGTAGGATCCACTCCATCAGTTCTTTTATTCTCAAACATCTTTCTACTGACAAGGCCACTGAGTATTCTCTGGTGTCTATTCTGACCCCCAGAAACTGTATCTTCCTGGTCGGACATAATTAACTTTTCTCGTCGTTTATGATCCACCCGTGTCTTCGCAATGTTTTTAGTGTTAGAACCACACTCAGTCTTACTTCTTCTGCGGAGTCCCCAGCAATCAGTAAATTGTCTAAGTATGGCCATATCTGGACTTTCTTCTTTCTCAGCGCCGCCATTAACGTGATCAGTACCTTTGTAAACACTCTCGGAGAGCTTTTCAGCCCAAACGGTAGGCACGTGAACTGAAAGTGCTGTCTTGCCACATAGAACCTCAGGAACTTTCTGTGATTCACGCATACTGGAATGTGGTAGTATGCGTCCCTCAGATCTACTGAAGCTAGATCCTCGTTTCTTCTTATTCCTGATATTATGGAAGTCAGACACTCCATCTGAAACTTTATCTTCCTTATGAAGTAATTTAGCTCTCTCAAATCCAGGATGGTCCTGAACCCTCCCTTGGCTTTCTCCACCAAGAAGAGGTTCGAGTAAAAACCTTCTTTGTGTTGGGTTTCTGGTACCCTTTCGATCGCCTTCAGTTCTAGTAACTGTTCTATCTTTTCCCAGAGTGCCACTCTTCTTTCTCGGTCTTCTGGTACCCTGGACTTCATAAATCTGTTGTGAGTTGGAAATTCCGCAAATTCTATGTGATAGCCTTCTTGAATTATACTCAACACCCACTTGTCTGTTATGGTGGATCTCCATACTTCTACAAATAGTGACAGCCTGGCGCCTACTTCCATCTTCTGAAGATAGTCATAATCTTTATCAGCCTGGAATCGCCCACGAAAGGGCTGACGAAAGGCTTGTCTTGAAGTGTTAGAACCTCTTCTGTAGTATGGTCTACCTGGCCTGTATGTCTTGGCCTCCTTGTATGACTGTTTATTTGAACTAGGATAAGAAAATCGGTTCCTTCTGTCTTGTGGGAGACGAATAGATTTTCCTCCTGACAGCCTTTGAATCATCGTGTCCAATTTTGACCCGAATAAGAATTTCCCTTCAAAGGGCAATGTTGCTAGCTTATTCTTTGAGTTGGCGTCCGCACTCCATGGCCTGAGCCACAGTGCTCTTCTCGCTGTAACTCCAGCGGCCATGGTCTTTGCTGCAAAGGATACAGAATCTAAAGACGCCTCACACAGGTAGTCTATCGATTTTTGCATAACTTCAAGGCTTTTTAACAGGTATTGCTTTGAAATTCTGTCTTCTATGTCAGTATGAAGATTGGAAGCCCATAGTCTTAGGGCTTTTGAGACCGATGCCACCGCTACCGTAGATTTAAGTGACCCCGCAGAAGCAGAATGAACTTTACGCAAGGCGTTCTCAGTCTTCCTATCCATTGAATCTTTAAAGGCCGCTGCATCTTCAACTGGGATAGTGGACCTTGAGGTAAGTTCTGCCACCGCAGCGTCTACCTTCAGCATCGAGCACCAGCCTAAGAACTCATCGTCCTTGTATGGGTACATCTTTTCGACTCGATTACCTAGCGTCAGCTTATTGTCTATATTCGTCCACTCCTTAGCTATCATTTCCCTCACCATAGTGTGGACTGGAAATGTTCTTCCCTTTCTTGCTTGTCTTCATATAAGGGATCTTTCACTCCTGAAGTACCTGCTTCCTCTTTATAGTTCATGGCCTTGTATATATTTTTCAGCATACCTTCAACTAGCTCTAGGTTAAAGGTTCTTATTTCTTCTAACTCCCCTGATTCATCTGTGGAGTTCTTTTCCAGACACTCTACCTCCTCAGATGAGCCTTCCTCATTACTAAGCTCTGCCTGAGTTCTGGATCTTTTTGACTGCAAAAATTCATCTTTTGAGACAAACAGCTCTTTCATCCATGCCATCAAATCTTTAAGAATCTCAGACTGCTCAGCCTTTCTATCCAGTTTCTTCTGCCCAGCTTCACATTCATCACATAGTGATTTCTTTTGAGCCGAGGTAAATAGCTTATCACAAGACATGCATCTCGTCTCTATAAACTTCTTCTTAGCTGTTTTCTTCTTATGAACAGTATCAGCAACAGGCACACTATAATAAAACAAACTACACTAAGTATCTTGCAAAAATAAATAACTAATGCCCAAAAAACCAAAGGGCTTACCTCACTGGGGCATCAACCGGCTTGTAGGGAGAAGGTGCATCCATAATGGCTTTCAGCTTCAGTGCTATTACTCCAGTAACACAAGTCCCAGAATGACTGCACATCTTTGCCTTTCCCTGGCGTTTTTTTTAATTAGGGCGCCATAACCCCCTTTTTTCCGTGGGGAAGCATTTACTCGCGCACCTCCGGCGCTTCTGGGCGGAAGTGACGCGCACCGTGAACTTCCGCCCCTTCTGCCTGTATTCCGGAGCGCACAGACGCGGCTTTCAGCTCGGTCTGTCTGCTCCTTCATCTGGCCACTGATCAGCGCCTGTCAGTTCCTTTAATGCCGCAGCGTGCCTGGTATGTAACAATACTCTCCAGCAGTCCTTATATCGGCGTCCATACTAATAAGGAATTTATGCATAAGGGTAGTGTACTGACCTTAGCATCTCCTTCTCCCCAGGGAGCCACCCCATCTAGTTCTTAACCCCTTCCCGACAATTGACGTACATTTACGTCATGGTCGGGAAGTACTTCCCGACACATGGCGTAAATGTACGTCATGGCATTTAACTGTCACCGCGTCTATAGACGCGGTGACAGTTTCAACATGTCTGCTGTCCCTGACAGCAGACATGTCCGTGCATGCCCAGGGGGGGCTGCGATGCCGCCCCCCCGTCGGCGATCGCTGTGATTGGCTGTTCAGTGTGAACAGCCAATTACAGCGTTTTCTGTGTCACCGGCGAATAACGTTCGCCGGTGACACGCGATCGGAGGTGATTGGTGCTGTAAAGTACAGCACCAATCACCGCGGGGTGTAAGGGTGACACTGGTGTCACCCCACCTCACCCCGCCCGCCCCCAAAGGCCGTGATTGGTCCGTCGGACCGACGGACCAATCACAGCCATGGAGGGGGGTTTAAACTAACGGTGACTGCACTGCAGACGCCATTCCGGTCTGGAATTGCGTGCAGTGCGGTCACCGTGCCTAGCTGCCGCGATATACTGACCAGAACCTTGCAAAATACTTACCTGATCCTTGCAAATATCTTGCCTGCTTCATCACTGCTTGTAGTGTGCTGGATGCTTCCTGGATCCTGTTACTTGTGACTTCCTGTGTTGTGAACTTGTGCTGCTGCAGTGTAATAGCGTTAGTTAGTTAGATAGAGAGAGATAGAGAGAGATAGTGTCAGAGAGTGCTATATTTTGTGCTGCTGCAGTGTGATATAGTTATAGAGAGAGAGATAGAGAGAGATAGAGAGAGATAGAGAGAGATAGAGAGAGATAGAGAGATATAGAGAGAGATAGAGAGAGAGAGATAGAGAGGCCTAGTGACAGAGAGTGCTATATTTTGTGCTGCTGCAGTGTGATAGTTATAGATAGAGAGATAGAGAGAGATAGAGAGAGATAGAGAGAGAGATAGAGATAGTGACAGATTGTGCTATATATTTTTTATATAACTGACTGCTGCCCCCCCTTTTGTGCTGATCAGTATAAATTAACTGATCAGCAACTTTTTGGGGGCGCAGGTTTTTTTTTATATATATATATACCTGTCACTGCTGCTGCTGCAGTGTCATAGAGTGTTAGATAGTGAGAGATAGAGAGATAGAGAGAGATAGTGACAGAGAGTGATAGAGAGTGCTAAATTTTGTGTCTGCTGCCCCCGCCTTTTGTGCTGATCACTATATCTGAGGTGATCAGCAACTTTTTGGGGGTGCAGAGGTTTTTTTTTTTTTATATATACCTGCCAGTTGCACTGTCAGTTGCACCAAAGGTTGTGCACCTGCTGCCCCTCACTGGTAATCAGTGTCGCATCACTGATCACCTTTTTTTTTTTTGTGTGTGCTGTGGGGTCTTTTTTTAATTTTTTTTTTACACACACTGTGATTTTGTGGGTGTCCTGTGGCCGCTGTGCGCTGATCAGTGACGTACATCACTGATCATCTTTTTCGGCACAGGGTTGATCTATTTTTTTTTTTTTTTTGATCAAATTCCTCTTGCCTTTGAGCGCTGTTCAGTGACGGACGTTACTGACCAACATCTGTGCTCAATTTTTGGCGCAGGACCTTTTTTTTTTTTTTTTTAACCCCTTCAATTTTTTTTTTTTTTTAACCCCTTCAATTTTTTTTTAACCCCTTCAATTTTTTTTTTTTTTTAACCCCTTCAATTTTTTTTTTTTGTATAAAGTATTTTTTTTTTTCTGCACTACATACACACTACACACTACATACCCCCCGGGTTGAAATAAAGTTTGTACCCCCCCCTACACTATACACGTGTTGAAACATTTCACTACCAGTAACACAAAAATAAAAATGGCATCCCAAATGTCATCCCAAATGTCATCCCAGTCATCCAGAAGAATGTATTCAGCGGAGGAGGCATATGCCATGATTGCTTCTGACTCTGACACAGCCAGTGATGCAAGCGGGGAATTTGAAGGATTCGCCTTAAGCTCCTCTTCCTCCTCTGGTGATGAGGGACCCCCTCAAAGACGCCCCCGTAGAGCAGCTGAGACCCTCCCCCCAATAATTGATCTCGTATGGACCCCACCACCAGACAATTTTGAGCCCCAGGTTCCTGAGTTTTTGGCCATGCCAGGAATCCAATTTGATTCCACAGGTCTCAGAGAAATTGACTTTTTCAAATTATTTTTCTCTGATGATTTTATAAATTTAATGGTGGACCAAACTAATTTATATGCCCAGCAGTTTATTGCTCAAAACCCCACGTCATCATTTGCTAGGTGGACCCCTGTAGATGCAGTAGAGATGATGACGTTTTGGGGTCTGGTGTTTCATATGGGCATAGTAAAAAAGCCAGAAATTAGGCAATATTGGAGTACAGATGTTCTGTACAGCACCCCATTTTACCGTATGGCCATGCCCCGGGCTCGATTTGAGACGATCCTTAAATTTTTGCATTACAACGATAATGCACAGTGCCCACCCAGAGATGATCCCACCTTTGACCGGCTATTCAAAGTCAGGCCGGTCATTGATCATTTCAGTGCCAAATTTGAAGACATGTACATCCCAGATAAATTCATTTGCATAGACGAGTCCCTTATACATTTTAAAGGAAGGGTTAAATTCCGCCAGTACCTTCCCAGTAAGAGGGCAAGGTATGGCATAAAAATGTATAAGCTGTGTGAAAGCACCTCAGGGTACACTCACAGGTTTAGGGTATATGAAGGGAAGGATTCAAGAATTGAACCGCCAGAATGCCCCCCCTCCCTCGTAGGTGTTAGTGAAAAAATTGTCTGGGATTTAGTGCACCCCTTCCTGGATAAAGGTTATCACCTCTATGTGGATAACTTTTACACCAGCATCCCCCTGTTTAAGGCCCTTGGTTCAAGAGGTACAGCAGCTTGCGGTACTGTGCGCAAGAACCAAAGAGGCCTCCCAAAAACGCACATTGCCCAAGTAATGAGAAGGGGTGAAAGCAGGGGAATATGCACCGAAAATATGTTGTTGGTCAAATATAAGGACAAGAGGGATGTCCTTATACTGACAACAATTCACGGAGACAGTACCACCTCCGTCCCTGTACGAGGTACCAGTACCCACACCTCAAAACCTAATTGTATCCTGGATTACAATAGGTACATGGGCGGAGTGGATCTTTCAGATCAGGTACTGAAGCCGTACAGTGCCCTGCGGAAAACAAAAATCTGGTACAAGAAGCTGGCCGTGTATATCATCCAGATGGCACTGTATAACGCTTACGTGCTATTCCGTTCTACCGGCCAGAGGGGGACATTTATGCACTTTCAAGAGGAAGTCATAAAGGGCCTAATATTTGGGAACCAGCAGGCAGAGGGCCCCAGTACTTCTAGTACTGGCCCCCGTATTGTACCAGGGCAGCATTTTCCTGATGAAATCCCCTCCACTGGAAAAAAGGGCAGGACACAAAAAAGGTGCAAAGTTTGCTATAAAAAGGGAATAAGAAAGCAAACTATTTTCCAGTGTGACACTTGCCCCGACAAACCCGGCCTATGTATAAAGGAGTGTTTTAAAATATACCACACATCTATGGATTATTAGGTTCATAATTTCACCGTGCTTCGGGGGTCTTGCTAATGCCACATAGCACCCACCATTCATTCCACCAGAATCTGAGCCGCAAAATCCAAAAATCACTCCTTCCCTTCTGAGTCCTGCCATGCACCCAACTGGTATTTTTTGGTCACATGTGAGGCATTGCCGTACTCGGGAGAAATTGGGGCACAGATTTTGGGGTGCTTTTTCTCCTTCATACCTTCTGAAAATGAAAAATTTGAGCCAGAACTGCATTTTTGTGTAAAAAAATGTAATTTTTCATTTTCACTGCCCACTTGTATCAAAATTGGTGAAACCCCTGGGGGTTTGAAATGTACACTATACCCCTAGATGAATTCCCTGAGGGGTGTACTTTGCAAAATGGGGTCACTTGTGGGGGGGTTCCACTGTATTGGTGCTTTGGGGGTCTTGCTAATTCGACATAGCACCCACCATCATTCCACCAGAATTTGTGCTGCAAAATCCAAATATCACTCCTTCCCTTCTGAGTCCTGCCACTTTTTGGTCACACATGAGGCATTGCCGTACTCGGGAGAAATTGGGGCACAGATTTTGGGGTGCTTTGTCTCCTTCATTCCTTCTGAAAATGAAAAATTTTGAGCCAGAACTGCATTTTTGTGTAAAAAAATGTAATTTTTCATTTTCACTGCCCACTTGTATCAAAATTGGTGAAACCCCTGGGGGTTTGAAATGTACACTATACCCCTAGATGAATTCCCTGAGGGGTGTAGTTTGCAAAATGGGGTCACTTGTGGGGGGGTTCCACTGTATTGGTGCTTGGGGGGTCTTGCTAATGCGACATAGCACCCACCAAAATTCCACCAGAATCTGAGCTGCAAAATCCAAAAATCACTCCTTCCCTTCTGAGTCCTGCCATGCACCCAACTGGTATTTTTCGGTCACATGTGAGGCATTGCCGTACTCGGGAGAAATTGGGGCACATATTTTGGGGTGCTTTTTCTCCTTCATACCTTCTGAAAATGAAAAATTTTGAGCCAGAACTGCATTTTTGTGTAAAAAAATGTAATTTTTCATTTTCACTGCCCACTTGTATCAAAATTGGTGAAACCCCTGGGGGTTTGAAATGTACACTATACCCCTAGATGAATTCCCTGAGGGGTGTAGTTTGCAAAATGGGGTCACTTGTGGGGGGGTTCCACTGTATTGGTGCTTGGGGGGTCTTGCTAATGCGACATAGCACCCACCAAAATTCCACCAGAATCTGAGCTGCAAAATCCAAAAATCACTCCTTCCCTTCTGAGTCCTGCCATGCACCCAACTGGTATTTTTTGGTCACATGTGAGGCATTGCCGTACTCGGGAGAAATTGGGGCACAGATTTTGGGGTGCTTTTTCTCCTTCATACCTTCTGAAAATGAAAAATTTTGAGCCAGAACTGCATTTTTGTGTAAAAAAATGTAATTTTTAATTTTCACTGCCCACTTGTATCAAAATTGGTGAAACCCCTGGGGGTTTGAAATGTACACTATACCCCTAGATGAATTCCCTGAGGGGTGTAGTTTGCAAAATGGGGTCACTTGTGGGGGGGTTCCACTGTATTTGTGCTTTGGGGGTCTTGCTAATGCGACATAGCACCCACCATCATTCCACCAGAATTTGTGCTGCAAAATCCAAATATCACTCCTTCCCTTCTGAGTCCTGCCACTTTTTGGTCACACATGAGGCATTGCCGTACTCGGGAGAAATTGGGGCACAGATTTTGGGGTGCTTTGTCTCCTTCATTCCTTCTGAAAATGAAAAATTTTGAGCCAGAACTGCATTTTTGTGTAAAAAAATGTAATTTTTCATTTTCACTGCCCACTTGTATCAAAATTGGTGAAACCCCTGGGGGTTTGAAATGTACACTATACCCCTAGATGAATTCCCTGAGGGGTGTAGTTTGCAAAATGGGGTCACTTGTGGGGGGGTTCCACTGTATTGGTGCTTGGGGGGTCTTGCTAATGCGACATAGCACCCACCAAAATTCCACCAGAATCTGAGCTGCAAAATCCAAAAATCACTCCTTCCCTTCTGAGTCCTGCCATGCACCCAACTGGTATTTTTTGGTCACATGTGAGGCATTGCCGTACTCGGGAGAAATTGGGGCACATATTTTGGGGTGCTTTTTCTCCTTCATACCTTCTGAAAATGAAAAATTTTGAGCCAGAACTGCATTTTTGTGTAAAAAAATGTAATTTTTCATTTTCACTGCCCACTTGTATCAAAATTGGTGAAACCCCTGGGGGTTTGAAATGTACACTATACCCCTAGATGAATTCCCTGAGGGGTGTAGTTTGCAAAATGGGGTCACTTGTGGGGGGGTTCCACTGTATTGGTGCTTGGGGGGTCTTGCTAATGCGACATAGCACCCACCAAAATTCCACCAGAATCTGAGCTGCAAAATCCAAAAATCACTCCTTCCCTTCTGAGTCCTGCCATGCACCCAACTGGTATTTTTTGGTCACATGTGAGGCATTGCCGTACTCGGGAGAAATTGGGGCACAGATTTTGGGGTGCTTTTTCTCCTTCATACCTTCTGAAAATGAAAAATTTTGAGCCAGAACTGCATTTTTGTGTAAAAAAATGTAATTTTTCATTTTCACTGCCCACTTGTATCAAAATTGGTGAAACCCCTGGGGGTTTGAAATGTACACTATACCCCTAGATGAATTCCCTGAGGGGTGTACTTTGCAAAATGGGGTCACTTGTGGGGGGGTTCCACTGTATTGGTGCTTTGGGGGTCTTGCTAATGCGACATAGCACCCACCATCATTCCACCAGAATTTGTGCTGCAAAATCCAAATATCACTCCTTCCCTTCTGAGTCCTGCCACTTTTTGGTCACACATGAGGCATTGCCGTACTCGGGAGAAATTGGGGCACAGATTTTGGGGTGCTTTGTCTCCTTCATTCCTTCTGAAAATGAAAAATTTTGAGCCAGAACTGCATTTTTGTGTAAAAAAATGAAATTTTTCATTTTCACTGCCCACTTGTATCAAAATTGGTGAAACCCCTGGGGGTTTGAAATGTACACTATACCCCTAGATGAATTCCCTGAGGGGTGTAGTTTGCAAAATGGGGTCACTTGTGGGGGGGTTCCACTGTATTGGTGCTTGGGGGGTCTTGCTAATGCGACATAGCACCCACCAAAATTCCACCAGAATCTGAGCTGCAAAATCCAAAAATCACTCCTTCCCTTCTGAGTCCTGCCATGCACCCAACTGGTATTTTTTGGTCACATGTGAGGCATTGCCGTACTCGGGAGAAATTGGGGCACATATTTTGGGGTGCTTTTTCTCCTTCATACCTTCTGAAAATGAAAAATTTTGAGCCAGAACTGCATTTTTGTGTAAAAAAATGTAATTTTTCATTTTCACTGCCCACTTGTATCAAAATTGGTGAAACCCCTGGGGGTTTGAAATGTACACTATACCCCTAGATGAATTCCCTGAGGGGTGTAGTTTGCAAAATGGGGTCACTTGTGGGGGGGTTCCACTGTATTGGTGCTTGGGGGGTCTTGCTAATGCGACATAGCACCCACCAAAATTCCACCAGAATCTGAGCTGCAAAATCCAAAAATCACTCCTTCCCTTCTGAGTCCTGCCATGCACCCAACTGGTATTTTTTGGTCACATGTGAGGCATTGCCGTACTCGGGAGAAATTGGGGCACAGATTTTGGGGTGCTTTTTCTCCTTCATACCTTCTGAAAATGAAAAATTTTGAGCCAGAACTGCATTTTTGTGTAAAAAAATGTAATTTTTCATTTTCACTGCCCACTTGTATCAAAATTGGTGAAACCCCTGGGGGTTTGAAATGTACACTATACCCCTAGATGAATTCCCTGAGGGGTGTACTTTGCAAAATGGGGTCACTTGTGGGGGGGTTCCACTGTATTGGTGCTTTGGGGGTCTTGCTAATGCGACATAGCACCCACCATCATTCCACCAGAATTTGTGCTGCAAAATCCAAATATCACTCCTTCCCTTCTGAGTCCTGCCACTTTTTGGTCACACATGAGGCATTGCCGTACTCGGGAGAAATTGGGGCACAGATTTTGGGGTGCTTTGTCTCCTTCATTTCTTCTGAAAATGAAAAATTTTGAGCCAGAACTGCATTTTTGTGTAAAAAAATGTAATTTTTCATTTTCACTGCCCACTTGTATCAAAATTGGTGAAACCCCTGGGGGTTTGAAATGTACACTATACCCCTAGATGAATTCCCTGAGGGGTGTAGTTTGCAAAATGGGGTCACTTGTGGGGGGGTTCCACTGTATTGGTGCTTGGGGGGTCTTGCTAATGCGACATAGCACCCACCAAAATTCCACCAGAATCTGAGCTGCAAAATCCAAAAATCACTCCTTCCCTTCTGAGTCCTGCCATGCACCCAACTGGTATTTTTTGGTCACATGTGAGGCATTGCCGTACTCGGGAGAAATTGGGGCACATATTTTGGGGTGCTTTTTCTCCTTCATACCTTCTGAAAATGAAAAATTTTGAGCCAGAACTGCATTTTTGTGTAAAAAAATGTAATTTTTCATTTTCACTGCCCACTTGTATCAAAATTGGTGAAACCCCTGGGGGTTTGAAATGTACACTATACCCCTAGATGAATTCCCTGAGGGGTGTAGTTTGCAAAATGGGGTCACTTGTGGGGGGGTTCCACTGTATTGGTGCTTGGGGGGTCTTGCTAATGCGACATAGCACCCACCAAAATTCCACCAGAATCTGAGCTGCAAAATCCAAAAATCACTCCTTCCCTTCTGAGTCCTGCCATGCACCCAACTGGTATTTTTTGGTCACATGTGAGGCATTGCCGTACTCGGGAGAAATTGGGGCACAGATTTTGGGGTGCTTTTTCTCCTTCATACCTTCTGAAAATGAAAAATTTTGAGCCAGAACTGCATTTTTGTGTAAAAAAATGTAATTTTTCATTTTCACTGCCCACTTGTATCAAAATTGGTGAAACCCCTGGGGGTTTGAAATGTACACTATACCCCTAGATGAATTCCCTGAGGGGTGTAGTTTGCAAAATGGGGTCACTTGTGGGGGGGTTCCACTGTATTGGTGCTTTGGGGGTCTTGCTAATGCGACATAGCACCCACCATCATTCCACCAGAATTTGTGCTGCAAAATCCAAATATCACTCCTTCCCTTCTGAGTCCTGCCACTTTTTGGTCACACATGAGGCATTGCCGTACTCGGGAGAAATTGGGGCACAGATTTTGGGGTGCTTTGTCTCCTTCATTCCTTCTGAAAATGAAAAATTTTGAGCCAGAACTGCATTTTTGTGTAAAAAAATGTAATTTTTCATTTTCACTGCCCACTTGTATCAAAATTGGTGAAACCCCTGGGGGTTTGAAATGTACACTATACCCCTAGATGAATTCCCTGAGGGGTGTAGTTTGCAAAATGGGGTCACTTGTGGGGGGGTTCCACTGTATTGGTGCTTGGGGGGTCTTGCTAATGCGACATAGCACCCACCAAAATTCCACCAGAATCTGAGCTGCAAAATCCAAAAATCACTCCTTCCCTTCTGAGTCCTGCCATGCACCCAACTGGTATTTTTTGGTCACATGTGAGGCATTGCCGTACTCGGGAGAAATTGGGGCACATATTTTGGGGTGCTTTTTCTCCTTCATACCTTCTGAAAATGAAAAATTTTGAGCCAGAACTGCATTTTTGTGTAAAAAAATGTAATTTTTCATTTTCACTGCCCACTTGTATCAAAATTGGTGAAACCCCTGGGGGTTTGAAATGTACACTATACCCCTAGATGAATTCCCTGAGGGGTGTAGTTTGCAAAATGGGGTCACTTGTGGGGGGGTTCCACTGTATTGGTGCTTGGGGGGTCTTGCTAATGCGACATAGCACCCACCAAAATTCCACCAGAATCTGAGCTGCAAAATCCAAAAATCACTCCTTCCCTTCTGAGTCCTGCCATGCACCCAACTGGTATTTTTTGGTCACATGTGAGGCATTGCCGTACTCGGGAGAAATTGGGGCACAGATTTTGGGGTGCTTTTTCTCCTTCATACCTTCTGAAAATGAAAAATTTTGAGCCAGAACTGCATTTTTGTGTAAAAAAATGTAATTTTTCATTTTCACTGCCCACTTGTATCAAAATTGGTGAAACCCCTGGGGGTTTGAAATGTACACTATACCCCTAGATGAATTCCCTGAGGGGTGTACTTTGCAAAATGGGGTCACTTGTGGGGGGGTTCCACTGTATTGGTGCTTTGGGGGTCTTGCTAATGCGACATAGCACCCACCATCATTCCACCAGAATTTGTGCTGCAAAATCCAAATATCACTCCTTCCCTTCTGAGTCCTGCCACTTTTTGGTCACACATGAGGCATTGCCGTACTCGGGAGAAATTGGGGCACAGATTTTGGGGTGCTTTGTCTCCTTCATTCCTTCTGAAAATGAAAAATTTTGAGCCAGAACTGCATTTTTGTGTAAAAAAATGTAATTTTTCATTTTCACTGCCCACTTGTATCAAAATTGGTGAAACCCCTGGGGGTTTGAAATGTACACTATACCCCTAGATGAATTCCCTGAGGGGTGTAGTTTGCAAAATGGGGTCACTTGTGGGGGGGTTCCACTGTATTGGTGCTTGGGGGGTCTTGCTAATGCGACATAGCACCCACCAAAATTCCACCAGAATCTGAGCTGCAAAATCCAAAAATCACTCCTTCCCTTCTGAGTCCTGCCATGCACCCAACTGGTATTTTTTGGTCACATGTGAGGCATTGCCGTACTCGGGAGAAATTGGGGCACATATTTTGGGGTGCTTTTTCTCCTTCATACCTTCTGAAAATGAAAAATTTTGAGCCAGAACTGCATTTTTGTGTAAAAAAATGTAATTTTTCATTTTCACTGCCCACTTGTATCAAAATTGGTGAAACCCCTGGGGGTTTGAAATGTACACTATACCCCTAGATGAATTCCCTGAGGGGTGTAGTTTGCAAAATGGGGTCACTTGTGGGGGGGTTCCACTGTATTGGTGCTTGGGGGGTCTTGCTAATGCGACATAGCACCCACCAAAATTCCACCAGAATCTGAGCTGCAAAATCCAAAAATCACTCCTTCCCTTCTGAGTCCTGCCATGCACCCAACTGGTATTTTTTGGTCACATGTGAGGCATTGCCGTACTCGGGAGAAATTGGGGCACAGATTTTGGGGTGCTTTTTCTCCTTCATACCTTCTGAAAATGAAAAATTTTGAGCCAGAACTGCATTTTTGTGTAAAAAAATGTAATTTTTCATTTTCACTGCCCACTTGTATCAAAATTGGTGAAACCCCTGGGGGTTTGAAATGTACACTATACCCCTAGATGAATTCCCTGAGGGGTGTACTTTGCAAAATGGGGTCACTTGTGGGGGGGTTCCACTGTATTGGTGCTTTGGGGGTCTTGCTAATGCGACATAGCACCCACCATCATTCCACCAGAATTTGTGCTGCAAAATCCAAATATCACTCCTTCCCTTCTGAGTCCTGCCACTTTTTGGTCACACATGAGGCATTGCCGTACTCGGGAGAAATTGGGGCACAGATTTTGGGGTGCTTTGTCTCCTTCATTCCTTCTGAAAATGAAAAATTTTGAGCCAGAACTGCATTTTTGTGTAAAAAAATGTAATTTTTCATTTTCACTGCCCACTTGTATCAAAATTGGTGAAACCCCTGGGGGTTTGAAATGTACACTATACCCCTAGATGAATTCCCTGAGGGGTGTAGTTTGCAAAATGGGGTCACTTGTGGGGGGGTTCCACTGTATTGGTGCTTGGGGGGTCTTGCTAATGCGACATAGCACCCACCAAAATTCCACCAGAATCTGAGCTGCAAAATCCAAAAATCACTCCTTCCCTTCTGAGTCCTGCCATGCACCCAACTGGTATTTTTTGGTCACATGTGAGGCATTGCCGTACTCGGGAGAAATTGGGGCACATATTTTGGGGTGCTTTTTCTCCTTCATACCTTCTGAAAATGAAAAATTTTGAGCCAGAACTGCATTTTTGTGTAAAAAAATGTAATTTTTCATTTTCACTGCCCACTTGTATCAAAATTGGTGAAACCCCTGGGGGTTTGAAATGTACACTATACCCCTAGATGAATTCCCTGAGGGGTGTAGTTTGCAAAATGGGGTCACTTGTGGGGGGGTTCCACTGTATTGGTGCTTGGGGGGTCTTGCTAATGCGACATAGCACCCACCAAAATTCCACCAGAATCTGAGCTGCAAAATCCAAAAATCACTCCTTCCCTTCTGAGTCCTGCCATGCACCCAACTGGTATTTTTTGGTCACATGTGAGGCATTGCCGTACTCGGGAGAAATTGGGGCACAGATTTTGGGGTGCTTTTTCTCCTTCATACCTTCTGAAAATGAAAAATTTTGAGCCAGAACTGCATTTTTGTGTAAAAAAATGTAATTTTTCATTTTCACTGCCCACTTGTATCAAAATTGGTGAAACCCCTGGGGGTTTGAAATGTACACTATACCCCTAGATGAATTCCCTGAGGGGTGTACTTTGCAAAATGGGGTCACTTGTGGGGGGGTTCCACTGTATTGGTGCTTGGGGGGTCTTGCTAATGCGACATAGCACCCACCATCATTCCACCAGAATTTGTGCTGCAAAATCCAAATATCACTCCTTCCCTTCTGAGTCCTGCCACTTTTTGGTCACACATGAGGCATTGCCGTACTCGGGAGAAATTGGGGCACAGATTTTGGGGTGCTTTGTCTCCTTCATTCCTTCTGAAAATGAAAAATTTTGAGCCAGAACTGCATTTTTGTGTAAAAAAATGTAATTTTTCATTTTCACTGCCCACTTGTATCAAAATTGGTGAAACCCCTGGGGGTTTGAAATGTACACTATACCCCTAGATGAATTCCCTGAGGGGTGTAGTTTGCAAAATGGGGTCACTTGTGGGGGGGTTCCACTGTATTGGTGCTTGGGGGGTCTTGCTAATGCGACATAGCACCCACCAAAATTCCACCAGAATCTGAGCTGCAAAATCCAAAAATCACTCCTTCCCTTCTGAGTCCTGCCATGCACCCAACTGGTATTTTTTGGTCACATGTGAGGCATTGCCGTACTCGGGAGAAATTGGGGCACATATTTTGGGGTGCTTTTTCTCCTTCATACCTTCTGAAAATGAAAAATTTTGAGCCAGAACTGCATTTTTGTGTAAAAAAATGTAATTTTTCATTTTCACTGCCCACTTGTATCAAAATTGGTGAAACCCCTGGGGGTTTGAAATGTACACTATACCCCTAGATGAATTCCCTGAGGGGTGTAGTTTGCAAAATGGGGTCACTTGTGGGGGGGTTCCACTGTATTGGTGCTTGGGGGGTCTTGCTAATGCGACATAGCACCCACCAAAATTCCACCAGAATCTGAGCTGCAAAATCCAAAAATCACTCCTTCCCTTCTGAGTCCTGCCATGCACCCAACTGGTATTTTTTGGTCACATGTGAGGCATTGCCGTACTCGGGAGAAATTGGGGCACAGATTTTGGGGTGCTTTTTCTCCTTCATACCTTCTGAAAATGAAAAATTTTGAGCCAGAACTGCATTTTTGTGTAAAAAAATGTAATTTTTCATTTTCACTGCCCACTTGTATCAAAATTGGTGAAACCCCTGGGGGTTTGAAATGTACACTATACCCCTAGATGAATTCCCTGAGGGGTGTACTTTGCAAAATGGGGTCACTTGTGGGGGGGTTCCACTGTATTGGTGCTTTGGGGGTCTTGCTAATGCGACATAGCACCCACCATCATTCCACCAGAATTTGTGCTGCAAAATCCAAATATCACTCCTTCCCTTCTGAGTCCTGCCACTTTTTGGTCACACATGAGGCATTGCCGTACTCGGGAGAAATTGGGGCACAGATTTTGGGGTGCTTTGTCTCCTTCATTTCTTCTGAAAATGAAAAATTTTGAGCCAGAACTGCATTTTTGTGTAAAAAAATGTAATTTTTCATTTTCACTGCCCACTTGTATCAAAATTGGTGAAACCCCTGGGGGTTTGAAATGTACACTATACCCCTAGATGAATTCCCTGAGGGGTGTAGTTTGCAAAATGGGGTCACTTGTGGGGGGGTTCCACTGTATTGGTGCTTGGGGGGTCTTGCTAATGCGACATAGCACCCACCAAAATTCCACCAGAATCTGAGCTGCAAAATCCAAAAATCACTCCTTCCCTTCTGAGTCCTGCCATGCACCCAACTGGTATTTTTTGGTCACATGTGAGGCATTGCCGTACTCGGGAGAAATTGGGGCACATATTTTGGGGTGCTTTTTCTCCTTCATACCTTCTGAAAATGAAAAATTTTGAGCCAGAACTGCATTTTTGTGTAAAAAAATGTAATTTTTCATTTTCACTGCCCACTTGTATCAAAATTGGTGAAACCCCTGGGGGTTTGAAATGTACACTATACCCCTAGATGAATTCCCTGAGGGGTGTAGTTTGCAAAATGGGGTCACTTGTGGGGGGGTTCCACTGTATTGGTGCTTGGGGGGTCTTGCTAATGCGACATAGCACCCACCAAAATTCCACCAGAATCTGAGCTGCAAAATCCAAAAATCACTCCTTCCCTTCTGAGTCCTGCCATGCACCCAACTGGTATTTTTTGGTCACATGTGAGGCATTGCCGTACTCGGGAGAAATTGGGGCACAGATTTTGGGGTGCTTTTTCTCCTTCATACCTTCTGAAAATGAAAAATTTTGAGCCAGAACTGCATTTTTGTGTAAAAAAATGTAATTTTTCATTTTCACTGCCCACTTGTATCAAAATTGGTGAAACCCCTGGGGGTTTGAAATGTACACTATACCCCTAGATGAATTCCCTGAGGGGTGTACTTTGCAAAATGGGGTCACTTGTGGGGGGGTTCCACTGTATTGGTGCTTTGGGGGTCTTGCTAATGCGACATAGCACCCACCATCATTCCACCAGAATTTGTGCTGCAAAATCCAAATATCACTCCTTCCCTTCTGAGTCCTGCCACTTTTTGGTCACACATGAGGCATTGCCGTACTCGGGAGAAATTGGGGCACAGATTTTGGGGTGCTTTGTCTCCTTCATTCCTTCTGAAAATGAAAAATTTTGAGCCAGAACTGCATTTTTGTGTAAAAAAATGTAATTTTTCATTTTCACTGCCCACTTGTATCAAAATTGGTGAAACCCCTGGGGGTTTGAAATGTACACTATACCCCTAGATGAATTCCCTGAGGGGTGTAGTTTGCAAAATGGGGTCACTTGTGGGGGGGTTCCACTGTATTGGTGCTTGGGGGGTCTTGCTAATGCGACATAGCACCCACCAAAATTCCACCAGAATCTGAGCTGCAAAATCCAAAAATCACTCCTTCCCTTCTGAGTCCTGCCATGCACCCAACTGGTATTTTTTGGTCACATGTGAGGCATTGCCGTACTCGGGAGAAATTGGGGCACATATTTTGGGGTGCTTTTTCTCCTTCATACCTTCTGAAAATGAAAAATTTTGAGCCAGAACTGCATTTTTGTGTAAAAAAATGTAATTTTTCATTTTCACTGCCCACTTGTATCAAAATTGGTGAAACCCCTGGGGGTTTGAAATGTACACTATACCCCTAGATGAATTCCCTGAGGGGTGTAGTTTGCAAAATGGGGTCACTTGTGGGGGGGTTCCACTGTATTGGTGCTTGGGGGGTCTTGCTAATGCGACATAGCACCCACCAAAATTCCACCAGAATCTGAGCTGCAAAATCCAAAAATCACTCCTTCCCTTCTGAGTCCTGCCATGCACCCAACTGGTATTTTTTGGTCACATGTGAGGCATTGCCGTACTCGGGAGAAATTGGGGCACAGATTTTGGGGTGCTTTTTCTCCTTCATACCTTCTGAAAATGAAAAATTTTGAGCCAGAACTGCATTTTTGTGTAAAAAAATGTAATTTTTCATTTTCACTGCCCACTTGTATCAAAATTGGTGAAACCCCTGGGGGTTTGAAATGTACACTATACCCCTAGATGAATTCCCTGAGGGGTGTACTTTGCAAAATGGGGTCACTTGTGGGGGGGTTCCACTGTATTGGTGCTTTGGGGGTCTTGCTAATGCGACATAGCACCCACCATCATTCCACCAGAATTTGTGCTGCAAAATCCAAATATCACTCCTTCCCTTCTGAGTCCTGCCACTTTTTGGTCACACATGAGGCATTGCCGTACTCGGGAGAAATTGGGGCACAGATTTTGGGGTGCTTTGTCTCCTTCATTCCTTCTGAAAATGAAAAATTTTGAGCCAGAACTGCATTTTTGTGTAAAAAAATGTAATTTTTCATTTTCACTGCCCACTTGTATAAAAATTGGTGAAACCCCTGGGGGTTTGAAATGTACACTATACCCCTAGATGAATTCCCTGAGGGGTGTAGTTTGCAAAATGGGGTCACTTGTGGGGGGGTTCCACTGTATTGGTGCTTGGGGGGTCTTGCTAATGCGACATAGCACCCACCAAAATTCCACCAGAATCTGAGCTGCAAAATCCAAAAATCACTCCTTCCCTTCTGAGTCCTGCCATGCACCCAACTGGTATTTTTTGGTCACATGTGAGGCATTGCCGTACTCGGGAGAAATTGGGGCACATATTTTGGGGTGCTTTTTCTCCTTCATACCTTCTGAAAATGAAAAATTTTGAGCCAGAACTGCATTTTTGTGTAAAAAAATGTAATTTTTCATTTTCACTGCCCACTTGTATCAAAATTGGTGAAACCCCTGGGGGTTTGAAATGTACACTATACCCCTAGATGAATTCCCTGAGGGGTGTAGTTTGCAAAATGGGGTCACTTGTGGGTGGGTTCCACTGTATTGGTGCTTGGGGGGTCTTGCTAATGCGACATAGCACCCACCAAAATTCCACCAGAATCTGAGCTGCAAAATCCAAAAATCACTCCTTCCCTTCTGAGTCCTGCCATGCACCCAACTGGTATTTTTTGGTCACATGTGAGGCATTGCCGTACTCGGGAGAAATTGGGGCACAGATTTTGGGGTGCTTTTTCTCCTTCATACCTTCTGAAAATGAAAAATTTTGAGCCAGAACTGCATTTTTGTGTAAAAAAATGTAATTTTTCATTTTCACTGCCCACTTGTATCAAAATTGGTGAAACCCCTGGGGGTTTGAAATGTACACTATACCCCTAGATGAATTCCCTGAGGGGTGTAGTTTGCAAAATGGGGTCACTTGTGGGGGGGTTCCACTGTATTGGTGCTTTGGGGGTCTTGCTAATGCGACATAGCACCCACCATCATTCCACCAGAATTTGTGCTGCAAAATCCAAATATCACTCCTTCCCTTCTGAGTCCTGACACTTTTTGGTCACACATGAGGCATTGCCGTACTCGGGAGAAATTGGGGCACAGATTTTGGGGTGCTTTGTCTCCTTCATTCCTTCTGAAAATGAAAAATTTTGAGCCAGAACTGCATTTTTGTGTAAAAAAATGTAATTTTTCATTTTCACTGCCCACTTGTATCAAAATTGGTGAAACCCCTGGGGGTTTGAAATGTACACTATACCCCTAGATGAATTCCCTGAGGGGTGTAGTTTGCAAAATGGGGTCACTTGTGGGGGGGTTCCACTGTATTGGTGCTTGGGGGGTCTTGCTAATGCGACATAGCACCCACCAAAATTCCACCAGAATCTGAGCTGCAAAATCCAAAAATCACTCCTTCCCTTCTGAGTCCTGCCATGCACCCAACTGGTATTTTTTGGTCACATGTGAGGCATTGCCGTACTCGGGAGAAATTGGGGCACATATTTTGGGGTGCTTTTTCTCCTTCATACCTTCTGAAAATGAAAAATTTTGAGCCAGAACTGCATTTTTGTGTAAAAAAATGTAATTTTTCATTTTCACTGCCCACTTGTATCAAAATTGGTGAAACCCCTGGGGGTTTGAAATGTACACTATACCCCTAGATGAATTCCCTGCGGGGTGTAGTTTGCAAAATGGGGTCACTTGTGGGGGGGTTCCACTGTATTGGTGCTTGGGGGGTCTTGCTAATGCGACATAGCACCCACCAAAATTCCACCAGAATCTGAGCTGCAAAATCCAAAAATCACTCCTTCCCTTCTGAGTCCTGCCATGCACCCAAATGGTATTTTTTGGTCACATGTGAGGCATTACCGTACTCGGGAGAAATTGGGGCACAGATTTTGGGGTGCTTTTTCTCCTTCATACCTTCTGAAAATGAAAAATTTTGAGCCAGAACTGCATTTTTGTGTAAAAAAATGTAATTTTTCATTTTCACTGCCCACTTGTATCAAAATTGGTGAAACCCCTGGGGGTTTGAAATGTACACTATACCCCTAGATGAATTCCCTGAGGGGTGTACTTTGCAAAATGGGGTCACTTGTGGGGGGGTTCCACTGTATTGGTGCTTTGGGGGTCTTGCTAATGCGACATAGCACCCACCATCATTCCACCAGAATTTGTGCTGCAAAATCCAAATATCACTCCTTCCCTTCTGAGTCCTGCCACTTTTTGGTCACACATGAGGCATTGCCGTACTCGGGAGAAATTAGGGCACAGATTTTGGGGTGCTTTGTCTCCTTCATTCCTTCTGAAAATGAAAAATTTTGAGCCAGAACTGCATTTTTGTGTAAAAAAATGTAATTTTTCATTTTCACTGCCCACTTGTATCAAAATTGGTGAAACCCCTGGGGGTTTGAAATGTACACTATACCCCTAGATGAATTCCCTGAGGGGTGTAGTTTGCAAAATGGGGTCACTTGTGGGGGGGTTCCACTGTATTGGTGCTTGGGGGGTCTTGCTAATGCGACATAGCACCCACCAAAATTCCACCAGAATCTGAGCTGCAAAATCCAAAAATCACTCCTTCCCTTCTGAGTCCTGCCATGCACCCAACTGGTATTTTTTGGTCACATGTGAGGCATTGCCGTACTCGGAAGAAATTGGGGCACATATTTTGGGGTGCTTTTTCTCCTTCATACCTTCTGAAAATGAAAAATTTTGAGCCAGAACTGCATTTTTGTGTAAAAAAATGTAATTTTTCATTTTCACTGCCCACTTGTATCAAAATTGGTGAAACCCCTGGGGGTTTGAAATGTACACTATACCCCTAGATGAATTCCCTGAGGGGTGTAGTTTGCAAAATGGGGTCACTTGTGGGGGGGTTCCACTGTATTGGTGCTTGGGGGGTCTTGCTAATGCGACATAGCACCCACCAAAATTCCACCAGAATCTGAGCTGCAAAATCCAAAAATCACTCCTTCCCTTCTGAGTCCTGCCATGCACCCAAATGGTATTTTTTGGTCACATGTGAGGCATTGCCGTACTCGGGAGAAATTGGGGCACAGATTTTGGGGTGCTTTTTCTCCTTCATACCTTCTGAAAATGAAAAATTTTGAGCCAGAACTGCATTTTTGTGTAAAAAAATGTAATTTTTCATTTTCACTGCCCACTTGTATCAAAATTGGTGAAACCCCTGGGGGTTTGAAATGTACACTATACCCCTAGATGAATTCCCTGAGGGGTGTAGTTTGCAAAATGGGGTCACTTGTGGGGGGGTTCCACTGTATTGGTGCTTTGGGGGTCTTGCTAATGCGACATAGCACCCACCATCATTCCACCAGAATTTGTGCTGCAAAATCCAAATATCACTCCTTCCCTTCTGAGTCCTGCCACTTTTTGGTCACACATGAGGCATTGCCGTACTCGGGAGAAATTGGGGCACAGATTTTGGGGTGCTTTGTCTCCTTCATTCCTTCTGAAAATGAAAAATTTTGAGCCAGAACTGCATTTTTGTGTAAAAAAATGTAATTTTTCATTTTCACTGCCCACTTGTATCAAAATTGGTGAAACCCCTGGGGGTTTGAAATGTACACTATACCCCTAGATGAATTCCCTGAGGGGTGTAGTTTGCAAAATGGGGTCACTTGTGGGGGGGTTCCACTGTATTGGTGCTTGGGGGGTCTTGCTAATGCGACATAGCACCCACCAAAATTCCACCAGAATCTGAGCTGCAAAATCCAAAAATCACTCCTTCCCTTCTGAGTCCTGCCATGCACCCAACTGGTATTTTTTGGTCACATGTGAGGCATTGCCGTACTCGGAAGAAATTGGGGCACATATTTTGGGGTGCTTTTTCTCCTTCATACCTTCTGAAAATGAAAAATTTTGAGCCAGAACTGCATTTTTGTGTAAAAAAATGTAATTTTTCATTTTCACTGCCCACTTGTATCAAAATTGGTGAAACCCCTGGGGGTTTGAAATGTACACTATACCCCTAGATGAATTCCCTGAGGGGTGTAGTTTGCAAAATGGGGTCACTTGTGGGGGGGTTCCACTGTATTGGTGCTTGGGGGGTCTTGCTAATGCGACATAGCACCCACCAAAATTCCACCAGAATCTGAGCTGCAAAATCCAAAAATCACTCCTTCCCTTCTGAGTCCTGCCATGCACCCAAATGGTATTTTTTGGTCACATGTGAGGCATTGCCGTACTCGGGAGAAATTGGGGCACAGATTTTGGGGTGCTTTTTCTCCTTCATACCTTCTGAAAATGAAAAATTTTGAGCCAGAACTGCATTTTTGTGTAAAAAAATGTAATTTTTCATTTTCACTGCCCACTTGTATCAAAATTGGTGAAACCCCTGGGGGTTTGAAATGTACACTATACCCCTAGATGAATTCCCTGAGGGGTGTAGTTTGCAAAATGGGGTCACTTGTGGGGGGGTTCCACTGTATTGGTGCTTTGGGGGTCTTGCTAATGCGACATA
The DNA here is from genome assembly GCF_055691185.1 of Crinia signifera. Taxonomy (NCBI): domain Eukaryota; kingdom Metazoa; phylum Chordata; class Amphibia; order Anura; family Myobatrachidae; genus Crinia; species Crinia signifera. The sequence continues at coordinate 233,432,151 of NC_139219.1, read as the reverse complement.
GCACCCACCATCATTCCACCAGAATTTGTGCTGCAAAATCCAAATATCACTCCTTCCCTTCTGAGTCCTGCCACTTTTTGGTCACACATGAGGCATTGCCGTACTCGGGAGAAATTGGGGCACAGATTTTGGGGTGCTTTGTCTCCTTCATTCCTTCTGAAAATGAAAAATTTTGAGCCAGAACTGCATTTTTGTGTAAAAAAATGTAATTTTTCATTTTCACTGCCCACTTGTATCAAAATTGGTGAAACCCCTGGGGGTTTGAAATGTACACTATACCCCTAGATGAATTCCCTGAGGGGTGTAGTTTGCAAAATGGGGTCAATTGTGGGGGGGTTCCACTGTATTGGTGCTTGGGGGGTCTTGCTAATGCGACATAGCACCCACCAAAATTCCACCAGAATCTGAGCTGCAAAATCCAAAAATCACTCCTTCCCTTCTGAGTCCTGCCATGCACCCAACTGGTATTTTTTGGTCACATGTGAGGCATTGCCGTACTCGGGAGAAATTGGGGCACATATTTTGGGGTGCTTTTTCTCCTTCATACCTTCTGAAAATGAAAAATTTTGAGCCAGAACTGCATTTTTGTGTAAAAAAATGTAATTTTTCATTTTCACTGCCCACTTGTATCAAAATTGGTGAAACCCCTGGGGGTTTGAAATGTACACTATACCCCTAGATGAATTCCCTGCGGGGTGTAGTTTGCAAAATGGGGTCACTTGTGGGGGGGTTCCACTGTATTGGTGCTTGGGGGGTCTTGCTATTGCGACATAGCACCCACCAAAATTCCACCAGAATCTGAGCTGCAAAATCCAAAAATCACTCCTTCCCTTCTGAGTCCTGCCATGCACCCAAATGGTATTTTTTGGTCACATGTGAGGCATTACCGTACTCGGGAGAAATTGGGGCACAGATTTTGGGGTGCTTTTTCTCCTTCATACCTTCTGAAAATGAAAAATTTTGAGCCAGAACTGCATTTTTGTGTAAAAAAATGTAATTTTTCATTTTCACTGCCCACTTGTATCAAAATTGGTGAAACCCCTGGGGGTTTGAAATGTACACTATACCCCTAGATGAATTCCCTGAGGGGTGTACTTTGCAAAATGGGGTCACTTGTGGGGGGGTTCCACTGTATTGGTGCTTTGGGGGTCTTGCTAATGCGACATAGCACCCACCATCATTCCACCAGAATTTGTGCTGCAAAATCCAAATATCACTCCTTCCCTTCTGAGTCCTGCCACTTTTTGGTCACACATGAGGCATTGCCGTACTCGGGAGAAATTGGGGCACAGATTTTGGGGTGCTTTGTCTCCTTCATTTCTTCTGAAAATGAAAAATTTTGAGCCAGAACTGCATTTTTGTGTAAAAAAATGTAATTTTTCATTTTCACTGCCCACTTGTATCAAAATTGGTGAAACCCCTGGGGGTTTGAAATGTACACTATACCCCTAGATGAATTCCCTGAGGGGTGTAGTTTGCAAAATGGGGTCACTTGTGGGGGGGTTCCACTGTATTGGTGCTTGGGGGGTCTTGCTAATGCGACATAGCACCCACCAAAATTCCACCAGAATCTGAGCTGCAAAATCCAAAAATCACTCCTTCCCTTCTGAGTCCTGCCATGCACCCAACTGGTATTTTTTGGTCACATGTGAGGCATTGCCGTACTCGGGAGAAATTGGGGCACATATTTTGGGGTGCTTTTTCTCCTTCATACCTTCTGAAAATGAAAAATTTTGAGCCAGAACTGCATTTTTGTGTAAAAAAATGTAATTTTTCATTTTCACTGCCCACTTGTATCAAAATTGGTGAAACCCCTGGGGGTTTGAAATGTACACTATACCCCTAGATGAATTCCCTGAGGGGTGTAGTTTGCAAAATGGGGTCACTTGTGGGGGGGTTCCACTGTATTGGTGCTTGGGGGGTCTTGCTAATGCGACATAGCACCCACCAAAATTCCACCAGAATCTGAGCTGCAAAATCCAAAAATCACTCCTTCCCTTCTGAGTCCTGCCATGCACCCAACTGGTATTTTTTGGTCACATGTGAGGCATTGCCGTACTCGGGAGAAATTGGGGCACAGATTTTGGGGTGCTTTTTCTCCTTCATACCTTCTGAAAATGAAAAATTTTGAGCCAGAACTGCATTTTTGTGTAAAAAAATGTAATTTTTCATTTTCACTGCCCACTTGTATCAAAATTGGTGAAACCCCTGGGGGTTTGAAATGTACACTATACCCCTAGATGAATTCCCTGCGGGGTGTAGTTTGCAAAATGGGGTCACTTGTGGGGGGGTTCCACTGTATTGGTGCTTTGGGGGTCTTGCTAATGCGACATAGCACCCACCATCATTCCACCAGAATTTGTGCTGCAAAATCCAAATATCACTCCTTCCCTTCTGAGTCCTGCCACTTTTTGGTCACACATGAGGCATTGCCGTACTCGGGAGAAATTGGGGCACAGATTTTGGGGTGCTTTGTCTCCTTCATTCCTTCTGAAAATGAAAAATTTTGAGCCAGAACTGCATTTTTGTGTAAAAAAATGTAATTTTTCATTTTCACTGCCCACTTGTATCAAAATTGGTGAAACCCCTGGGGGTTTGAAATGTACACTATACCCCTAGATGAATTCCCTGAGGGGTGTAGTTTGCAAAATGGGGTCACTTGTGGGGGGGTTCCACTGTATTGGTGCTTGGGGGGTCTTGCTAATGCGACATAGCACCCACCAAAATTCCACCAGAATCTGAGCTGCAAAATCCAAAAATCACTCCTTCCCTTCTGAGTCCTGCCATGCACCCAACTGGTATTTTTTGGTCACATGTGAGGCATTGCCGTACTCGGGAGAAATTGGGGCACATATTTTGGGGTGCTTTTTCTCCTTCATACCTTCTGAAAATGAAAAATTTTGAGCCAGAACTGCATTTTTGTGTAAAAAAATGTAATTTTCCATTTTCACTGCCCACTTGTATCAAAATTGGTGAAACCCCTGGGGGTTTGAAATGTACACTATACCCCTAGATGAATTCCCTGAGGGGTGTAGTTTGCAAAATGGGGTCACTTGTGGGGGGGTTCCACTGTATTGGTGCTTGGGGGGTCTTGCTAATGCGACATAGCACCCACCAAAATTCCACCAGAATCTGAGCTGCAAAATCCAAAAATCACTCCTTCCCTTCTGAGTCCTGCCATGCACCCAACTGGTATTTTTTGGTCACATGTGAGGCATTGCCGTACTCGGGAGAAATTGGGGCACATATTTTGGGGTGCTTTTTCTCCTTCATACCTTCTGAAAATGAAAAATTTTGAGCCAGAACTGCATTTTTGTGTAAAAAAATTTAATTTTTCATTTTCACTGCCCACTTGTATCAAAATTGGTGAAACCCCTGGGGGTTTGAAATGTACACTATACCCCTAGATGAATTCCCTGAGGGGTGTAGTTTGCAAAATGGGGTCACTTGTGGGGGGGTTCCACTGTATTGGTGCTTGGGGGGTCTTGCTAATGCGACATAGCACCCACCAAAATTCCACCAGAATCTGAGCTGCAAAATCCAAAAATCACTCCTTCCCTTCTGAGTCCTGCCATGCACCCAACTGGTATTTTTTGGTCACATGTGAGGCATTGCCGTACTCGGGAGAAATTGGGGCACAGATTTTGGGGTGCTTTTTCTCCTTCATACCTTCTGAAAATGAAAAATTTTGAGCCAGAACTGCATTTTTGTGTAAAAAAATGTAATTTTTCATTTTCACTGCCCACTTGTATCAAAATTGGTGAAACCCCTGGGGGTTTGAAATGTACACTATACCCCTAGATGAATTCCCTGAGGGGTGTAGTTTGCAAAATGGGGTCACTTGTGGGGGGGTTCCACTGTATTGGTGCTTTGGGGGTCTTGCTAATGCGACATAGCACCCACCATCATTCCACCAGAATTTGTGCTGCAAAATCCAAATATCACTCCTTCCCTTCTGAGTCCTGCCACTTTTTGGTCACACATGAGGCATTGCCGTACTCGGGAGAAATTGGGGCACAGATTTTGGGGTGCTTTGTCTCCTTCATTCCTTCTGAAAATGAAAAATTTTGAGCCAGAACTGCATTTTTGTGTAAAAAAATGTAATTTTTCATTTTCACTGCCCACTTGTATCAAAATTGGTGAAACCCCTGGGGGTTTGAAATGTACACTATACCCCTAGATGAATTCCCTGAGGGGTGTAGTTTGCAAAATGGGGTCACTTGTGGGGGGGTTCCACTGTATTGGTGCTTGGGGGGTCTTGCTAATGCGACATAGCACCCACCAAAATTCCACCAGAATCTGAGCTGCAAAATCCAAAAATCACTCCTTCCCTTCTGAGTCCTGCCATGCACCCAACTGGTATTTTTTGGTCACATGTGAGGCATTGCCGTACTCGGGAGAAATTGGGGCACATATTTTGGGGTGCTTTTTCTCCTTCATACCTTCTGAAAATGAAAAATTTTGAGCCAGAACTGCATTTTTGTGTAAAAAAATGTAATTTTTCATTTTCACTGCCCACTTGTATCAAAATTGGTGAAACCCCTGGGGGTTTGAAATGTACACTATACCCCTAGATGAATTCCCTGCGGGGTGTAGTTTGCAAAATGGGGTCACTTGTGGGGGGGTTCCACTGTATTGGTGCTTGGGGGGTCTTGCTAATGCGACATAGCACCCACCAAAATTCCACCAGAATCTGAGCTGCAAAATCCAAAAATCACTCCTTCCCTTCTGAGTCCTGCCATGCACCCAAATGGTATTTTTTGGTCACATGTGAGGCATTACCGTACTCGGGAGAAATTGGGGCACAGATTTTGGGGTGCTTTTTCTCCTTCATACCTTCTGAAAATGAAAAATTTTGAGCCAGAACTGCATTTTTGTGTAAAAAAATGTAATTTTTCATTTTCACTGCCCACTTGTATCAAAATTGGTGAAACCCCTGGGGGTTTGAAATGTACACTATACCCCTAGATGAATTCCCTGAGGGGTGTACTTTGCAAAATGGGGTCACTTGTGGGGGGGTTCCACTGTATTGGTGCTTTGGGGGTCTTGCTAATGCGACATAGCACCCACCATCATTCCACCAGAATTTGTGCTGCAAAATCCAAATATCACTCCTTCCCTTCTGAGTCCTGCCACTTTTTGGTCACACATGAGGCATTGCCGTACTCGGGAGAAATTAGGGCACAGATTTTGGGGTGCTTTGTCTCCTTCATTCCTTCTGAAAATGAAAAATTTTGAGCCAGAACTGCATTTTTGTGTAAAAAAATGTAATTTTTCATTTTCACTGCCCACTTGTATCAAAATTGGTGAAACCCCTGGGGGTTTGAAATGTACACTATACCCCTAGATGAATTCCCTGAGGGGTGTAGTTTGCAAAATGGGGTCACTTGTGGGGGGGTTCCACTGTATTGGTGCTTGGGGGGTCTTGCTAATGCGACATAGCACCCACCAAAATTCCACCAGAATCTGAGCTGCAAAATCCAAAAATCACTCCTTCCCTTCTGAGTCCTGCCATGCACCCAACTGGTATTTTTTGGTCACATGTGAGGCATTGCCGTACTCGGAAGAAATTGGGGCACATATTTTGGGGTGCTTTTTCTCCTTCATACCTTCTGAAAATGAAAAATTTTGAGCCAGAACTGCATTTTTGTGTAAAAAAATGTAATTTTTCATTTTCACTGCCCACTTGTATCAAAATTGGTGAAACCCCTGGGGGTTTGAAATGTACACTATACCCCTAGATGAATTCCCTGAGGGGTGTAGTTTGCAAAATGGGGTCACTTGTGGGGGGGTTCCACTGTATTGGTGCTTGGGGGGTCTTGCTAATGCGACATAGCACCCACCAAAATTCCACCAGAATCTGAGCTGCAAAATCCAAAAATCACTCCTTCCCTTCTGAGTCCTGCCATGCACCCAACTGGTATTTTTTGGTCACATGTGAGGCATTGCCGTACTCGGGAGAAATTGGGGCACAGATTTTGGGGTGCTTTTTCTCCTTCATACCTTCTGAAAATGAAAAATTTTGAGCCAGAACTGCATTTTTGTGTAAAAAAATGTAATTTTTCATTTTCACTGCCCACTTGTATCAAAATTGGTGAAACCCCTGGGGGTTTGAAATGTACACTATACCCCTAGATGAATTCCCTGAGGGGTGTAGTTTGCAAAATGGGGTCACTTGTGGGGGGGTTCCACTGTATTGGTGCTTGGGGGGTCTTGCTAATGCGACATAGCACCCACCAAAATTCCACCAGAATCTGAGCTGCAAAATCCAAAAATCACTCCTTCCCTTCTGAGTCCTGCCATGCACCCAACTGGTATTTTTTGGTCACATGTGAGGCATTGCCGTTCTCGGGAGAAATTGGGGCACATATTTTGGGGTGCTTTTTCTCCTTCATACCTTCTGAAAATGAAAAATTTTGAGCCAGAACTGCATTTTTGTGTAAAAAAATGTAATTTTTCATTTTCACTGCCCACTTGTATCAAAATTGGTGAAACCCCTGGGGGTTTGAAATGTACACTATACCCCTAGATGAATTCCCTGAGGGGTGTACTTTGCAAAATGGGGTGACTTGTGGGGGGGTTCCACTGTATTGGTGCAACATAGCACCCACCATTCATTCCACCAAAATCTGTGCTGCAAAATCCAAAAATCACTCCTTCCCTTCTGAGTCCTGCCATGCACCCAACTGGTATTTTTTGGTCACATGTGAGGCATTGCCGTACTCGGGAGAAATTGGGGCACAGATTTTGGGGTGCTTTGTCTCCTTCATTTCTTCTGAAAATGAAAAATTTTGAGCCAGAACTGCATTTTTGTGTAAAAAAATGTAATTTTTCATTTTCACTGCCCACTTGTATCAAAATTGGTGAAACCCCTGGGGGTTTGAAATGTACACTATACCCCTAGATGAATTCCCTGAGGGGTGTAGTTTGCAAAATGGGGTCACTTGTGGGGGGGTTCCACTGTATTGGTGCTTGGGGGGTCTTGCTAATGCGACATAGCACCCACCAAAATTCCACCAGAATCTGAGCTGCAAAATCCAAAAATCACTCCTTCCCTTCTGAGTCCTGCCATGCACCCAAATGGTATTTTTTGGTCACATGTGAGGCATTGCCGTACTCGGGAGAAATTGGGGCACAGATTTTGGGGTGCTTTTTCTCCTTCATACCTTCTGAAAATGAAAAATTTTGAGCCAGAACTGCATTTTTGTGTAAAAAAATGTAATTTTTCATTTTCACTGCCCACTTGTATCAAAATTGGTGAAACCCCTGGGGGTTTGAAATGTACACTATACCCCTAGATGAATTCCCTGAGGGGTGTAGTTTGCAAAATGGGGTCACTTGTGGGGGGGTTCCACTGTATTGGTGCTTGGGGGGTCTTGCTAATGCGACATAGCACCCACCAAAATTCCACCAGAATCTGAGCTGCAAAATCCAAAAATCACTCCTTCCCTTCTGAGTCCTGCCATGCACCCAACTGGTATTTTTTGGTCACATGTGAGGCATTGCCGTTCTCGGGAGAAATTGGGGCACATATTTTGGGGTGCTTTTTCTCCTTCATACCTTCTGAAAATGAAAAATTTTGAGCCAGAACTGCATTTTTGTGTAAAAAAATGTAATTTTTCATTTTCACTGCCCACTTGTATCAAAATTGGTGAAACCCCTGGGGGTTTGAAATGTACACTATACCCCTAGATGAATTCCCTGAGGGGTGTACTTTGCAAAATGGGGTGACTTGTGGGGGGGTTCCACTGTATTGGTGCAACATAGCACCCACCATTCATTCCACCAAAATCTGTGCTGCAAAATCCAAAAATCACTCCTTCCCTTCTGAGTCCTGCCATGCACCCAACTGGTATTTTTTGGTCACATGTGAGGCATTGCCGTACTCGGGAGAAATTGGGGCACAGATTTTGGGGTGCTTTGTCTCCTTCATTTCTTCTGAAAATGAAAAATTTTGAGCCAGAACTGCATTTTTGTGTAAAAAAATGTAATTTTTCATTTTCACTGCCCACTTGTATCAAAATTGGTGAAACCCCTGGGGGTTTGAAATGTACACTATACCCCTAGATGAATTCCCTGAGGGGTGTAGTTTGCAAAATGGGGTCACTTGTGGGGGGGTTCCACTGTATTGGTGCTTGGGGGGTCTTGCTAATGCGACATAGCACCCACCAAAATTCCACCAGAATCTGAGCTGCAAAATCCAAAAATCACTCCTTCCCTTCTGAGTCCTGCCATGCACCCAAATGGTATTTTTTGGTCACATGTGAGGCATTGCCGTACTCGGGAGAAATTGGGGCACAGATTTTGGGGTGCTTTTTCTCCTTCATACCTTCTGAAAATGAAAAATTTTGAGCCAGAACTGCATTTTTGTGTAAAAAAATGTAATTTTTCATTTTCACTGCCCACTTGTATCAAAATTGGTGAAACCCCTGGGGGTTTGAAATGTACACTATACCCCTAGATGAATTCCCTGAGGGGTGTAGTTTGCAAAATGGGGTCACTTGTGGGGGGGTTCCACTGTATTGGTGCTTGGGGGGTCTTGCTAATGCGACATAGCACCCACCAAAATTCCACCAGAATCTGAGCTGCAAAATCCAAAAATCACTCCTTCCCTTCTGAGTCCTGCCATGCACCCAACTGGTATTTTTTGGTCACATGTGAGGCATTGCCGTTCTCGGGAGAAATTGGGGCACATATTTTGGGGTGCTTTTTCTCCTTCATACCTTCTGAAAATGAAAAATTTTGAGCCAGAACTGCATTTTTGTGTAAAAAAATGTAATTTTTCATTTTCACTGCCCACTTGTATCAAAATTGGTGAAACCCCTGGGGGTTTGAAATGTACACTATACCCCTAGATGAATTCCCTGAGGGGTGTACTTTGCAAAATGGGGTGACTTGTGGGGGGGTTCCACTGTATTGGTGCAACATAGCACCCACCATTCATTCCACCAAAATCTGTGCTGCAAAATCCAAAAATCACTCCTTCCCTTCTGAGTCCTGCCATGCACCCAACTGGTATTTTTTGGTCACATGTGAGGCATTGCCGTACTCGGGAGAAATTGGGGCACAGATTTTGGGGTGCTTTTTCTCCTTCATACCTTCTGAAAATGAAAAATTTTGAGCCAGAACTGCATTTTTGTGTAAAAAAATGTAATTTTTCATTTTCACTGCCCACTTGTATCAAAATTGGTGAAACCCCTGGGGGTTTGAAATGTACACTATACCCCTAGATGAATTCCCTGAGGGGTGTAGTTTGCAAAATGGGGTCACTTGTGGGGGGTTCCACTGTATTGGTGCTTGGGGGGTCTTGCTAATGCGACATAGCACCCACCAAAATTCCACCAGAATCTGAGCTGCAAAATCCAAAAATCACTCCTTCCCTTCTGAGTCCTGCCATGCACCCAAATGGTATTTTTTGGTCACATGTGAGGCATTGCCGTACTCGGGAGAAATTGGGGCACAGATTTTGGGGTGCTTTGTCTCCTTCATACCTTCTGAAAATGACAAATTTGGAGCCAGAACTGCATTTTTGTGTAAAAAAAATAATTTTTCATTTTCACTGCCCAGTTGTACCACAATTGGTGAAACCCCTGGGGGTTTGAAATGTACACTATACCCCTAGATGAATTCCCTGAGGGGTGTAGTTTGCAAAATGGGGTCACTTGTGGGGGGGTTCCTAACTTTTAGCATCTTATGGTGCCTAGAAACCTACATGGTGCCTAAAAAATAATCTCATAAAAAGGAGGCTCCAAAATCAAGTAGGTGCTCCTTCTATTATGAAGCCTGTGGTTTGGTCAACGTGCACACTAGGGCCACATATAGGATATTTATGAAAACAAAAGAATTGGGGGAATCAATTTTTAGTCACATTTCTCTAGTAAAATGTACTGTGTTCCTTAGAAAAATGTATTAAAATTGCAAATCTGCAAAAAAAATGAAATTTTGAAATTTCACCTACACTTTGTTTTAATTCCTGTGAAACACCTAAAGGGTTAACAAACTTCCAAAATGCTGTTTTGAATACTGTGAGGGGTGCAGTTTTTGAAATGGTATAATTTATGGGGGTGTCTCACATACAAGTCCCTCAAAGTCACATCAGAACTGAACTGGTCCCTAAAAAAATCAGTGTTTGAAATTTTCTTGAAAATTTGAGAATTTGCTATTCATATTGTAAGCCTCCTAGTGTCCAAAAAAATGAAAAGGAAGTTGAAATAATGATGTCAACATAAAGTAGACATATGGTCTATGTTAGTTATTAACTATTTTGAGTGGTATGATTATTTGTCTCACAAGCAGAAAATTTAACATTTTGCAAATTGCTAAATTTTCCATTTTTTTTACGACATTTTGGTATTTTTCACAAAAAAACACAGACTGTATCGACCCAAATTTACCACTAATTTGAAGTACAATGTGTCACGAAAAAACAATCTCAAAATCACTGGGATAAGTAAAAGCAAAAAAAAGTTATCCCCACTTAAGTGAGACATGTCAGATTTGAAAAAAAGGGCTCTGTCAGGAACGCAAAAACTGGCTCTGTCAGGAAGGGGTTAAACTGCATAGAGGTAACCCTGGTTAAAACAAAATTAAATAACCTACTCTTTCCTTCTCTTAACGGAGACAGGAAAAAAGACACAGAGGAGAGAGAGGAGGGGGCTATAATACCCAAGGTGGGCGGTCCTAGAGAAAAATATCCTGTCTGAATCTATGGGGGATGGGGAATATCCCAGTGTTAAGGCTGCCATGGGGATCGTAGAAGAAAAAAGGCTATACTTTATATTTTTCTCAGGCACAGACAGAGTCTGAATGTCGAATGTATACGACCAATCGCCGTACGGACGGGATCGGCCTATACCACCTGCAAATATGAATGGAGATCACGGCAAACTTAAGAAGCTGTTTTCTCCAGATCAGTTTTTTCCAATGTCATAGCCATTAGTATTCAGATCCATGCTATGCAGCCCTGTGTATAAAAATAGAATATTTTGTTTTGTAAAAGAAGCGTATATTCCCCCCGCCCAGCTATAACCAGCCCAGGGCTTATTAGTGATACGGTCATTAGGACTACACCAACTAGGTCGACAGGCAGCAAGGTCGACATGGATTTAGGTCAACATGATATTAGGTCACCACAAACATTAGGTCGACAGTCAAAATGTCGACATTGGGGTTTTCACTGTTTTTTTGAGCCGACATGTGAGTAAAATAGTGTGCCGAGCGTAGCCATTGTCGACATTCCGGTAAAAAAACTAAAAACCATGTCGACCTTTTGACTGTCGGCCTTGCCTATGTCGACCTAATGTTCGTGTCAACCTAATGTCATGTTGACCTAGACCCATGTCGACCTTGCTGCCTGTCGACATAGTGGTGTCGACCCAATGCTTGTCGACCTAGTTGGTGTTGACCTAACAACCCACACCCGCTAATTGAACTGCTCCTGATTGTAGAATCTCAGGGGGACATGTATGGTCCCCCCCATATTTATATAACCAGCACCAGGCCCACGGGCTGGTCCTGTTTCCCCAAATACAGGAGACAGAATGAATAGGGGTCCACTGTATTGTAACAACCAGCACCGGACCCAGTCAGCAGGCTAATGCCACAGTCGGGAGAAATTTTTTATATAAATTCCTACGGGCAAAGCTTTAACCCCTGACTGGTCAGCCCAGGCAGGGACCCTTACGGAGTGGGGACCCACCAATAAAGGCACCCCAGTGGGCACCGGACTGATAGACAGCAAGTGTAAAAATTAGATGAATAAACTATTGGGTTAAGTTGTGGAACTACAAGTCCCAGCAAGCATGACCAATAGTCAAATAACACACAGACACCTTAGAAAAATAAAACTTTAATTCATACTACAATAACTCATACATACTTGCCTATAGGTTCCGATGTAGGCCTATCCTCCAGTGGAATCCATAGGGTACCTGCAGAATGAAATTATACTCACCATCCAATCCAGTAAAGCAAGCGTCCTTTTCGGTCCATGTAGCATCCAGGGGTTAAAGGAAACAAACCGCTGCCCCGATACCATTAGGAACTGGAGAAGCACCAAGTTTGTTTACACTTGGTTTTCCTCCTCCGAACTGGGGGATTTGCCAATGACATCAGACACCGTCTCCTCTCCGCAGCCAATCAGCAGCCAGGGAGCTGATAGCGGCTAGGTAGCAGGGTCCGATTGTGGGGCACAGAGCATTGTGGTCGCCTTTGCTGCTCCGGTGTCCATGCTGGAGCACACTGGCTTTGGAGGCTGAGGCCTAGGTAGCGGCTGAATCCAGGTAATCCCATGTGTCTCCTGTACAGGGAGTCACCGTGTAGGAGACCAGGTCAGTTTTATCGCTGAACTTGTTTTGGTGAAGGATTCCATTTCTGGCAGCCCTTTCTTCTTCACAGTGTTCTTCACCCCCATCATCAAGCCACAGTCTTCAATTCCTCACAGTGGGGCAGATGTATGATGTGTCGTTATGGGGGAGAAGGGGTATCAGCGCACGTTATGTGCACTGATACCGCTTCTCCCCCATGTATGAAGGAGCCAGGATGCGGTAATGGACAGGGGCGCTATGCGCCCCTGTCCATATCGGCGCTGCTATCAAAATGATAGCAGGCCGAATGTATGAACGGTCAGCATCGCTGACCGTTCCGCACGAAGCTGGGTTTGGCTTCGCCAGCATCAGGCTGGCGAAGCCCTATCTAAACAGCAGGGACAGCGCTGTCCCTGCTGTCAGCTGTGGGCTGCGCTGGGGATCTCGCGTGAACAGCGAGATCCCGCGCATGCCCAGTGCGGCCGGCCGGGGGACAGGAGATAGCGCATCAGTATTAACTGATGCGCTATCTCCAGAAAGGGACATCGCCGAAGGGGGGAGTTAGCGCTCCCCCGCTTCGGCAGACAAGATGTTAATACATCTTGTCGATGTCCCTTCCTGCTTCGCCTCGCTATTGAGGCGAAGCAGGAAGTATCATAGCGGCGCGATAAGCGCTGCTATGATACATCTGCCCCAGTGTTCTTCATCCTCGATCTAAAGCCACAGTCTTCAATTTTTCACAGTCTTCAGACCACAGTTTTCAATTGGTTACAGTCTGCATCCTCTTAGTTCCCTAAATGATACACTCACTGCCTCTTTATCTTTGCACGCCAGTGTATTATGAAATTCTTTATTAGATCTCCCAAACGGTTCATGAGAGTTCTCCATCTCATTTATCCACAATTAGCTTCACTGGAATCTCCCAGGCGAACATCACATGAGAAAGCACTACATACGGCCACCAAGTTTCAACCCCACTCTGAAGGTGCCCATACACAGTACGATGGCACCATGCGATGCGATGCGCGCTCCCGTGGGCATCTCATCGCACAGTACAAAAAGTATGTGCTGCACATACTTTTTGTACTGCCCTCGAATTGCATCGCATGCAAAATGCATGCATTGCGATGCGATCCAGCCCGTAATGGGTGCGATCATTGCACAGTGTATGGGCACCTTAAGTGCTGCTTCCTCAGCTACACAACACTTGGCAGTTCCCCATACCAAGCCAAGTGTGACAACCCGCTCAAACTGTACAGTATATTGGTCTACATCGATCAACATCATACAGACTTAGGGCGGGATGTTCTAACAGCTCCACCCCCCTTCGTGCCCATCGCCTACATAATTATCGCATATGCTCTAACATATGCGATAATTATGGCAAAGGACAGCTCTTGTGTTAAGAGCGGTACTTTGCGGTGAGAGTCAGTGGGTCCCGACGGCTCTCCCCTCCCTCCCTTACCCGGCGCTGCTGCGTTGGGCTCTCCTCCTCCCTGCACCCGGAAGAGGATCATAGTGCAGGGAGGAGGAGGTCACAGGTCTGGGCAGCACAGCACTGTGCTGCCCGGACACAGGTGAGGGGGGCGGCAGTGGGTCGCGGTAGAATCCCATTTCTCATTTGAGTTTCTAGTACTGTACATATGTACATCTGGGAGTCTATTGTCAGTTCAGAGAAACTGACTGGACACAGATTCCCACAGCCAATAAATAACGGAGATTTAGAAATCTTGCATATGGGTAACAAAACCAACATTAGCTCCCAAAATATCGTTATTCAAGAAAATATTGTAATCCAAGAATAAATACACAAGCACTGTAGTAAGTATATGAACAATAATATACATGTTCTATATTAAAGAAACCTATATGTGTATTTCCTGCATCCACTGCATGTAAGCTTTACTGCACTATCTACTTCACAAGGTGAACTCATAAGCAGTTACAGCACACCGTCCATAGAGGAGAAGGAGAGTGTGTATTGTAGAGCCTTCCTGTGTGGATTATAAATGGTTTCCTACCCAAAAGATAAACATTACTATACATTTGTGGTCTTTTTTATTGTTTTGGAGGACCGATCAGTATTTGATGTAAGACTTATGTACCGTACATATGAATGTTATGATACTATGATTTTGATCCCAACTATAGGGCACTACACTGTATTTTATCTATTTGCCTATTCCAGGCCGATAACACCTGACCAAGTATTATCTGCTCCTTTTCTACACCATAGATTGTATCTTTTCTTGTATTATATTTGTGCTGTAGTATATAACCTGTAAGACCTTTGTACATGGGCATTTTGTCATATACAGATATAGCCACTGCAGCTCAAGCTTTTTTGGTGTGCTCATATTGCACCCGCGGTGCAGAATCGTGGCACCATCCCTGCTTAATGTGTTTCTATGAGCCGCAGGGGCAAAATAGATGCATGAGTGTGGCGATAGGATCGCACCAGTCACCACATATGTCGCATGTGGTGATTGGCGCATCAACAATGAGGTGGCTACATGTGTATATGTCCTGTTTTTCCTATTAAACTTTTGTACTTGGTCATAATGGTTAGCATTGCTGCCTCACAGCACTGAGGTCATGGGTTTGATTCTCACCATGGCCCTAACTGTGCAGAGTTTGTATATTCTACCCGTGCTTGCGTGGGTTTCCTCAGGGCACTCCGGTTTCCGCTCATATTCCAAAAATACAGGTCGGTTAATTATCTTCCCAACAAAAATGGTAGGAAATATAGAGTGTAAGCTCCACTGGGGCAGGGACCGATGTGAATGTTCAAATATTCTCTCTAAAAGCACTGCGGAATATGTGTGCGCTATATAAATAACTATTAATAGTATTATTATTAATAATAATAATAATAATAATAAAAAGTGATCGAATACAAGCTTACATATCATAATCTACATTAAAACAGATGTTGGAAAAAAATCAGTATATAAAATACTAATTTACACTGGTAAATTAGGATTGAACAAACATGTCAACATACTGTAATAAATCAAAAAATAATATGGACAATTTTCAAATCAAGAACATTTTTATTTCTTGGCTGTCTGTAAAACAGTATAGAATGTTTAAAGTAACAGGAACAATATAATCATAATTTCTTGTAATAACACAAGAAGCAGATATTTCATAGAAATTATTCTGACTCGGCTTCTTCTTCAAACTCAACAAGTGGAGCGTGTCTGCTGGCTTGGACACCTTCTCTGAAGTGAACTTTTTTTATGGTGCCAGCTTTTGGCGCTCTTATCGTGTGCTGTTAAAAAGAAATACCGTAAATGTATAATTAAGCATATGTATTTCCTAGCACCAAGACAGAATACAATACATTACATAATAATACTGGAATAAACAGGATTGGAATTAATAGGCACTTTTTCAAAAGTACCAAAATGTAAAAAAAATGATATCACTAAACTTTATGCCAGGATGAACATATTGTTAAGGTGCCCATACACGCTGCGATAATTGCATGCGTTTTGGACTACAGCGCATCGCATGTGATCTGAAGCTAGTTCAAAAAGTATGTTCAGCACATACTATTTAAACTGTGCGATGGGATGTCCGCGGAAGCGCGCATTGCATTGCATTGCACGTGGCAATTGTACCGTGTATGGGCGCCCATAGAATTCAGGCAGTGAACCAAGTGCTCAGCTATGGAGCTATCTGTGCTCTCTGTTGCTACCTTTCTGCTAGTACAGACTTACTGTACATGCTTGAGTCCAGATGGTTAAAACAAATTGACTAACATCTTTATTAAGTCATGGATAGCCTTAAAACCTAGACTGTAATGGCGAAGTATGGGAAACTCTGTGCTAGTGTTTGACCAACTCTGATTTACTGTGTGTAATGATAACATTAAGAAAAACAGCAAGACGTACCTCCATTTTCATAGCAATCATGACCATCAGAGGATCTCCAGCTTCCACTTCATCACCCACTTTTACAAACACCTTTAAAAAAAGTAAGCTATTATAAATAGGCCATGTATGGGAAAAGACATAGGGTCCTATTCAAACCTCTTTGCGCGGCCGTGAATTTGCTGCAGCTAGCAATCCGTTAAGCCGCCGCCATTCTGGAGTGAAAAATCGCCTTGTGAATTAATGTGCTCACTGGCGTGAATGGATTTGTACTGGTGCACATCTATTCACACCTGAGAGGATATGTCCAAATTTCTTCCTAACAGTCTCACCCTCAAGTGAATTTTACACTGACATTTTACAAGTCATCGCAGGCATCACGTTGCCCAGGACTTACTCAGCGGCTGCGATGAAAAACAGGCACATCGGTCCGCTACCGACGTCACAAACAGGCTCAGGCACACCTGCGTTTTCCCAGTAACTCTTTTGTGGCACGACCAGCCTTTTTCTTGGCACTCCCATGAAACAGCCAGTTCCCACCCCCACACGCCCACTGCATGCTAATCACCTTGTGTACAGCCAGTTCCCACCCCCACATGCCCACTGCATGCTAATCACCTTGTGTACAGCCAGTTCCCACCCCCACATGCCCACTGCATGCTAATTGTGTACAGCCAGTTCTGACCCCCACACGCCCACTGCATGCTAATCACTTGTGTACAGCCAGTTCCCACCCCCACATGCCCACTGCATGCTAATCACTTGTGTACAGCCAGTTCCCACCCCCACACGCCCACTGCATGCTAATCACTTGTGTACAGCCAGTTCCCACCCCCACACGCACACTGCATGCTAATCACCTTGTGTACAGCCAGTTCCTACTCCCACACGCCCACTGCATGCTAATCACCTTGTGTACAGCCAGTTCCTACTCCCACACGCCCACTGCATGCTAATCACCTTGTGTACAGCCAGTTCCGACCCCCACACGCCCACTGCATGCTTATCACTTGTGTACAGCCAGTTCCCACCCCCACACGCCCACTGCATGCTAATCACCTTGTGTACAGCCAGTTCCCACCCCCACACTGCATGCTAATCACCTTGTGTCCAGCCAGTTCCTACTCCCACACGCCCACTGCATGCTTATCACCTTGTGTACAGCCAGTTCCCACCCCCACTGCATGCTAATCACTTGTGTACAGCCAGTTCCCACCCCCACACGCCCACTGCATGCTTATCACCTTGTGTACAGCCAGTTCCCACCCCCACTGCATGCTAATCACTTGTGTACAGCCAGTTCCCACCCCCACTGCATGCTAAACACCTTGAGTACAGCCAGTTCCCACCCCCACACGCCCACTGCATGCTAATCACCTTGTGTACAGCCAGTTCCCACCCCCACACGCCCACTGCATGCTAATCCCCTTGTGTACAGCCAGTTCCCACCCCCACACTGCATGCTAATCTCCTTGTGTACAGCCAGTTCCTACCCCCACACGCCCACTTCATGCTAAGCACCTTGTGTACAGCCAGTTCCCACCCCCACACTGCATGCTAATCTCCTTGTGTACAGCCAGTTCCTACTCCCACACGCCCACTGCATGCTTATCACCTTGTGTACAGCCAGTTCCCACCCCCACACGCCCACTGCATGCTAATCACTTGTGTACAGCCAGTTCCCACCCCCACACGCCCACTGCATGCTAATCACCTTGTGTACAGCCAGTTCCCACCCCCACACGCCCACTGCATGCTAATCACCTTGTGTACAGCCAGTTCCCACCCCCACACGCCCACTGCATGCTAATCACCTTGTGTACAGCCAGTTCCCACCCCCACACGCCCACTGCATGCTAATCACCTTGTGTACAGCCAGTTCCCACCCCCACACGCCCACTGCATGCTAATCACCTTGTGTACAGCCAGTTCCTACTCTCACACGCCCGCTGCATGCTAATCACCTTGTGTAAAGCCAGTTCCCACCCCCACACGCCCACTGCATGCTAATCACCTTGTGTACAGCCAGTTCCCACCCCCACACGCCCACTGCATGCTAATCACTTGTGTACAGCCAGTTCCCACCCCCACACGCCCACTGCATGCTAATCACCTTGTGTACAGCCAGTTCCCACCCCCACACGCCCACTGCATGCTAATCACCTTGTGTACAGCCAGTTCCCACCCCCACACGCCCACTGCATGCTAATCACCTTGTGTACAGCCAGTTCCCACCCCCACACGCCCACTGCATGCTAATCACCTTGTGTACAGCCAGTTCCCACCCCCACACGCCCACTGCATGCTAATCACTTGTGTACAGCCAGTTCCCACCCCCACACGCCCACTGCATGCTAATCACCTTGTGTACAGCCAGTTCCCACCCCCACACGCCCACTGCATGCTAATCACCTTGTGTACAGCCAGTTCCCACCCCCACACGCCCACTGCATGCTAATCACCTTGTGTACAGCCAGTTCCCACCCCCACACGCCCACTGCATGCTAATCACCTTGTGTACAGCCAGTTCCCACCCCCACACGCCCACTGCATGCTAATCACCTTGTGTACAGCCAGTTCCTACTCTCACACGCCCGCTGCATGCTAATCACCTTGTGTAAAGCCAGTTCCCACCCCCACACGCCCACTGCATGCTAATCACCTTGTGTACAGCCAGTTCCCACCCCCACATGCCCACTGCATGCTAATCACCTTGTGTACAGCCAAAGAACAGAAAAGGTTGCAGGACCTGATCACAGCTTTGGTGTCACACACTGCGCCCAATCCGCATGTGCATTTCATCGATAATTGCCTGCCCTGCAAATTCGCAGCTGTGCGATCAGGTCTGATTCGGGCCCATTAACACAACTTATCAGCATTTGTTGCATGAAAAAAAAAAAAAAAAAACATCTTACGTACAGTTTTCCCAATCCCTGCTGAACAATGCGAAGTCTGGCCATTACCTTTTCTATAGTTCCAGTCATCGGAGCTACCGCCCCTCTTTGTGTTCCTGATGTGCTAACTTCTGACAGATATTTGGGGACTGGGATGCTCAGCTGAACATTGCCGTCCTGCAGCGGGAACAGAATACAGTTTTATATGAGAATATGACAGATTAGACTCAGCTTCTAGGTATGCTGCAATACTTCATGGACAAATTCTGTGCGCAGTAGGTCTAGCCCACATGCAGTAGCTTGTGTGGTTTATACGGAGCTGGCAGTTACACTGGCGAGAGGGTGTGGATCATAGGTTCACACTGTAAGAGGTCAACAGGCTCAATAGACAACATGTCAAATATAGACACAATAGGTCAACAGTCAAAAGGTTAATATGGAAATAGTCAACAAAAGTTTTATGGGGGCCATTTACATTTTTAAACCATGTAACTCCCAATTAGTGTACTTCTCGGCTTGCCATGCTTCAGGCGGTATCCGGACTGATCATAGACTGACTCATGACAGTCATATGGTCGACCACGAATGGTCGACAGTCAAAAGGTCGACATGGGTTAAAGGTCGACACACAATAGGTCGACATGGTCTAAAGGTTGACATGTCAGAAGGTCGACATGAAAAAAGGTAGACATGCATTTTTGTGGGCAACATTTTCAGCCGACATGTGCCGACAGGCAGTATTTCATGCCCTACCATCCACTAGAGCAGTGTTTTTCAACCACTGTGCCGTGGCACACTAGTGTGCCTTGAGCTGCTCCCAAGTGTGCCCCCAGATCTACAGATGCCCAAACCAGTTTATAGCCACCACCAGTTCAACTGTTATTTACTGGTTTCTTTTTTTCATGTAAAGGGTCAATGTATTTTAGTTTTGTTACCTGTGGGGACCAGTGTGATTGTTTTTTATATGGAGGCCAATAGGTTTGGATTTTTCCTGTGGGGGCCAATATGTTTTGCCCTGTGGGGATCTCACGGTGTGCCTTGGCAATTTGAAAATCTTATTTAGTGTGCTGCAAGGTAAAAAGGTTGAAAATCACTGCACTAGAGCATGGAGGGAGAATAAAATAGTGTGCCGAGCGTAGAGAGGCACCGAGCCCGAAGCATGGCGAGCGCAGCGAGCCATGCGAGGGGACGCGGTACACTTAGATAGAGTCCATGTCGACCTATGTCAACATAGACACCCTAAAAACATTAGAAACTCATGTCGACCTTTTTCCATGTCGACTGTTTGTCTGTCGACCTTTTACCTGTCGACCTTTAGACCCTGTCGACCTTGTGACTGTCTACAATTAGTGGTTGACCATATGACTGTCTATCATGAGTCAGTCTATGTTTTATACCGTAACCGCTTCAGGCAAAGTGCCCCACTCCACTACCACTGTGCTTGGCACAGGTTACTCTTTCCAATCCTATACCACATAGAAATGCTCAAACTAAGGAAAAGTTGAAAAAAAAAAAGATAATTTAAAAGAAAAAAGCAACATGTTAACCAGAAGTGCGGTCTGCCTTGCCGACATAGCTCAGTCCACACAGACATGTGATCAGATAAATTAGAAACCTAGTAGCGCGTGACAAGCAAAAATGTATTGTGAATTTCTTCCCACTGTATGGATGTCTGCAACGGTCACCCACCACTAAAGAGCGGCAGGTTAATCAGTTCAGGCATCTGAAACAGCCATTTTTGGCAAATAAAAATGTTTCACCTGATGTATCAGATGTTTTTTTTAGAAATATCAGCCTTCATCACCCAGCCCCGTATATTACGGCCCCTGGTGTAGCTGGGCATGATATATATGTGCAGAACTGTAATAATATTCATATTAATGTGTTTGATAGTGTGTAATAAACAGATGTTTTATATAAAATTTGAGGTAATTTGTTATTCAGGTCAGTCTTGTTTTATTTAATAGCACACAGATAACTTTTACTAGTATGGATAACATGCAACAGAGGGTTCCCAGAAAAATGGAGTTGGAAAACACTGATCCAATGCATCCTTCATTTATTGTGCACATGTTGTCATGTTAGTTGCACACAATTCTAGTTAGTATTCTATGAGGTGTCTTCAATGCTCTGACAGTGATCAGTGCCGATAGTTCGCCATCATAGTATTCTACTCCCTCCCCTTCACTCGCCGTTTCCACCTGTTTTTTTTTCAGCGACGTGGAAATGGCGAGTGTGCCCACTAAAAGGGCGGGGGTCGCCACAAAATGCAGCGAACCTCTGCGCTTGTGGTGAACCTCTGCGTTTAAGGATCCTCACCATGGATTCTGGGCAAACATTGAATAAGGGGGTTGGTCGGCGAGGATGGCGTTTCCTCACCGAAAATAAGCCACCCTCTCCGTACAAACCGATCTGGCCATGGCATTGAATACACCTCTATATCTGACTTTCAACCTCAAGCTGCTTCAGGAAATTAGGTGAAACAAATCTTTGATATGATACAGCTATTTTTTTTGTGTACAAAATAACAGGACTTCAGGGGTGAAATTTAATAGGATGAGAGATTCAGAAAGTGAGAGATTTGGTAAGAGATCTCCAGTTTTTTTAAAGCGGCAATCATTTACACTGCAAAGCCAGTTTGAGTATCTGGAGATTTCTTACTAAATCTCTCACTTTCTGAATCTCTCATCATATTACATTTCACCCCACGTGTCAATGCTTAGTTAGAGAGAATACTCTCCTTGAGAAAACTTTAAAATCTATTGGGAATATTGATCAAAGCTTAGAGACAGATAAAATGAAGAAAGATAAATGACCAACCAATCAGCTCCTGGCTCACATTTTTCAAGCACAGCCTGATAAAAGATCTCCATAAATCTCCCAACCCACAAGATGCAGAATTCGCACCCAGGAAGTTACTACACTCTGTGGGCCGGAGACAATGAACCTGGTGCAGAGCTAAACACACATCAGCAATATTTGCTTCCACATTGCATGCACCGTAATACATCAGTATCTCTGCATGATTGCCACTACTATACTCATGGTTTCCTACTCCATATTAATATCAGGGCACATTTGCGCCAACCAAAGCTAGGTGCACATGATAAACTTGGAACTTGGCATGGTCCACATTTCTGTTTACCCACTCTCACTAAACATGGCATATAGGAGACTGCATGGTTATACACGTAGAGGGGATGCAGTTACCATCCCGGCGGTCGGGATCCCGGCGTTCAGAATCCCGACCGCCGAAATGCCGACACTTTCTCCCTCCGTGGGTGTCCACGACACCCCTGGAGGGAGAATAAATTAGTGTGCCGAGCGTAGCGAGGCACCGGGCCCGCTGCGTGGCGAGCGCAGCGAGCCTGCAAGGGGGGGCGATCCACGTCCCCCCCTTGTCGGCATTTCGGCTGTCGGGATTCCGGCGTCGGGATTCTGAACGCCGGGATCCCGACCGCCGGGATTCAATACTGAATCCACGTAGAGATGCCATTTAAACACATGATGCTACATTGCCGGAACTTTTTTTTAGCTTGGCACCGGAGTGTTTTGGGCACGTTCTTTTAAGTATTAACATTCAGTAACTTTCACTCACTTGCAAGAAATGTAAATCAAATTTCTGCAGCAAGAGTAATCTATTTACAATACAATAATAAAAATGATGCCCAAAGTAAAAATAGCAATGTTACCATTGAGAATAGATGTATGGTGTCATCAATGATGATGAGCTTGGATCTACAGAGCGTGCCATCCACAGAACATTTCAGGTAAGTAAGGCCGCCCTCATTCACCAGCTCTCCTGACACTTTCAGCACTCGATCATGTATCTGTAACAAGGAGAAATGCATTACACACTACAGAATCTAAAATTAATTTCCATTAAAAAGCAATATAGCAGAAAAACTTATATTTGTATATAACTAACTGTATAAGCATTATTAGGTTCAGTCTGTTTATATTCACCAGTCACCAGAGCAAATGTCTTAAAAAAATGTCAAGAGGACTTTTAGGCAAATCAATCCCGATTCCATAACAGTGAAGACCAAATTTGAAGTAAAAATAAAAATAATGGGCCTAATTCACCATGGATTCGCTAATCGCTTTTTCAAACCAATTTGCAATCTTCGGAAACTGTCGTCTGTGCAAAGCTGAGTAAGTCTCTGGCTTCCACTAATCTGCGATTTAGACAGGCTGGAAGTGGTCAGCGCTGAGGCCAGAGACCCACCTTAAAAACACCTAGGCACACTTGCCTTCTTTAAACACACCCATTAAACGCCATGTTTCCACCGGCTTCCTTTCAGTCAATCTGTGACTGGATTGTGAAGGGTTTGCATTTTCATTCACAATTTGGGGTGGTGTACATGCAATACAAACGCCAGACGATAATCGCTCAATTGACATTTTCTGAAATTAGCCCCAATCAATGTTCTTTTTTATTTTTATTGAAACGGCTCACTACAGTGCGCTATCATAAGGTGCTTCAGTTACCTTTATGTCAAATGATCCATCTTGGTTGTAATTGATTTTCATATCCACTTCTATGGAAGGAAAAGCATTATCAATAGGTGACTGACAATGTGCAGATACTTAATTTTAGAGGAGGCCCAACTGCATCAGGGAGACAGTCGTAGAATAAATGGAAGGAGAATGGGAGCCTAAAAGATAGGTTTGGAAAGACGACACATAATTTGGATATACAGTACAGGGCCTTCTTCAGAAATGGGAGTAAAGCAAAAAGTAACTTCGCTTCCCTTGCATTGCAACTTAGTTTGCCCATGTGCAAATACATTTATTACTTATTTTGCATGCAGGGTGAATACTGGCTGCTTTGGCATGTAGTCTGTAGACAGATTTTTTTTTTTTGCACCGCAATTTAGATTTCAGTTAGAACACACCCAATATAATGTACATAAACTATGTATCTATATGGAAGCTATAATTATTCTATGTATATTTACAGCCAATATCATGAGCAAATGCAGGATTTCTAGAAGAGGATTTCCAAACGCTAACTTTCAGAGCATGCGTGGACAGCACATGGAGGGGGCATACTTAGCTCTTCCTATGGTGCAGTGTATGTAACATTACAGACATACTGTATATATAGGGCCAGTGATGACAGCAAGCAAGGTTATGTTATATTAGATCTACAGTGTCTAGGTCTATAATCATATGGTCGACCACTAATGGTCGACAGTCACAAGGTCGGTAAGGTCCACAGGGTCCACAGGGTCCAAAGGTCGACTTTGGAAAAGTCAACATGGTCAAATGTCGACGTTGTTAAGATCGACATGCGGTATTCATGTTTTTTAGGGGGCCTACACACAGGATTGTATCCTGCCGGCCCCTGTGTCATGCTGGTGTGATGCAGGTCCTGCCAGGATCCACAGCCTGTTCCACCTCTGCTGCCACATTGCCTCCAGGACAGGCAATGACATCCCTGGGATCTCCAGGCTGAGCCGCTGCCCCCATCCCATCAGAGCCGTCGCCGGGACAGTCAATGTGACCCACAGATGCGCCATCACTTCCGGGCCAGGCCGGACTCCATGGCCGCCGGGACTTCCTCTCCCTGCTGCCGTCTCTACCCCATCGCTGCTGGGCGCAGGGCACACTCTCCGGGCTGCCAGCGGGACCTCCAGGCTGACCCGTAGCAGCCCAGTCCTGCAGGCAGACCAGCAGCCGATGCTGCCCCATGCCAGGCATCTCCACATCTGGGGGGCCGCAGCGTCTCAGTCTCCGACCGGAGTACACCTCACCCGGCACCAAGGACTCTCCGGTCACCGTCTCCCCCTGCATCCTCCCCGTCCATGCCACGATGAGCTGAGCTCTCCTTTGCCGGGGGATGGGAGCTCCTACATGCGACCATCCCCAGCCCCCACCGGATGCTGTATCGCAAATTACACAATTTTATACATGAACTTGTAAAACACAAGTCACTTACTATTTTCTCCATCCATCAAGGTGAGGTTTCTGGTATATAATATATTCAGTCTTCTACTGCCACTGGAAGCAAATGGAGAGAATCTATCTAAAAAAGACAAAAGTGGAAATAACAAAAAGGTACATTAAACAGTATAAATTAAACCGTGTACCTGCGGGGATGCGATGCGCGTCCCCGCGGGTACAATATTGTATAGCACAGAAAGTATCTGCAGGCAGTACTTTTTGTGCTGCATTGCATTGCATCACTTTAGTAGTACATGCGATGCGATGTACATTTGTAACTATTAACTTAAAAAAAAAAAAGAGGCTGAAATCTCATAGCATCGCACCCGCAAAGTACAGTACATCGCATTGCATCCACTTCAAGTGCCAAAATCGCATGGCAGCTTGCAGTTCAAAATGCACAGCACTCAAAATCGGTGCGTGTATGGGCACCTTTAGACAAATATTCATGATAGTCCATGGCAGGGCTAAGACTGCGATGAATGGTGCATGGGAACGTGTAATCTGTAATTTTTCATGCAATCTGTTGGAGCAATGCATTGGAATTGCATAAAAAGTGGCCATATCGTACTAGTGGATGGCAGTCTTTAGGGAACCACAAGATGAGATCACCTGAAAGCTGCAAACTAAGCTTACCACTGTCTGGTAAATACATAATGGGTATCATAACCAATTTAGCTAGTGCTTTAGGGGTTAAAGCATGTTCTTAAATACCCAGGGTGGAATTTAATAGGATGAGAGATTCAGAAAGTGAGATATTTGGTAAGAAATCTCCAGGGTTTTTTAAAGCGGCAATCCTTTACAATTAAAAATCAAACAGGTTTTGCAGTGTAAATGATTGCCCATTTAAAAAACAAACAAACAAACAAAAACCTGTGATTTCTTACCAAATCTCTCACTTTCTGATCCTCTTATCCTATTTAATTTCCTCCCAAAGTCTTTATACTAGATGTTGTGTGGATATAGCCAAAATAGCGATCATCAATCACGGAATTAATATGTAAATGCCACTGGATTGTTTGACTTATGTACAAGGTTATCTTTGCAATTTCATAAAGAAAACTGTGCAGCTTTCTTGTGTTAAGAAGACTGTCAAGAAAGGAGATCAAAATATAATTTTAGTATAGTTGTAACATTTTTCCTGCAACATACAGATGGAGTGTAGCTCATGCTTGCGGGGGCTGGCCATAGGAGCAGCAGACGGGCAGGATCCTGCCGCCAAGCCACCGGCTGACTGGGACGTACGTGCGTGTGAGATGCTCGCACGTTCCAGTCTAATGGAGTCCCTCTCCGCCAGTGGGGACATTCTGGTGAGCGCTGGCAGTGAATGAGAGGGGCTACATCTGTATGAGGACTCATTTTATATACTTAATATCTATACAGAAAATCCATCTATCTATCTATCCATCCATCCATCCATCTACAGTAAAGCATAGGGACAAACCTTCCCAATGTAGATTGAACTCATTTGTTAACACTTGCTCCTTCAGAATAAGGCCGAGTGCAGCCTGGCATAACATTTCACTGGAGGTTCCTTTCTTAGGGGGAAAGAGTTCATTATAATGCTGAGGAATGAAATTAGTATGTACATCCCCTGCTTCAAATGCTGGGTTTCCCGAAAGACTGAGGAGGAAATCAATATTAGTGCTTAGGCCGACAATCTGAAAAGACAAAACAGATCAAACTGATTGAAGACGGATATTTCAATATATTTTATTTTGTACATTTTATTAATTTACTGACATTTACCTGATACACTTCACTGTTTATTGATCTTTTCCTCTCACCCTTATAACCCTTTCACACTGCAGCTCTTAACCGGTATATTGCCAATTGTTTAGCCTTTTAAATCGGTTAGAGCTGCAGTGGGAAAGCACCAGTCTGCATTTACCGGTTACAAATAATCGGTATTTGCAAACGGTCCTACACGGTTCAGAGCCAGTATATAGGACTCAGGCAGTAGTTATGAGAGCGCAGTGCATATGTAATGAGCCGCTAATTACATATGTACATATGTAATGAGTGGCTCATTCATATGCACTGCGCTCATTACATATGCGCATATGTAATGAGTGGCTAATTACATATGAACTACGCTGTCTTATAGCTACTGTCTGTCCTGCTTTCACACTGCAAACCTGCTTGAGACCCGGTATTTATGTGCAGTGTGAAAGGGGTTTAAAACTGTAATATACCCTTTAAAATACCCTTTCAAAATGCCAGGTCTCAAACGTTTAGGCACTGTGAAAGCAGCATTATATGTCTTCTATATTTATTTTGTTTATTTCATGATTTACTTTTCTTGGATATGTTATAGCATATATTCTTTGTTATATACAATGCATGCCTTTTTTGTATATGTTTGCTGTTTTTTTTCTGGCACTTCTGGTCCAAAATGTAAACAAAATATAAAAACAAAGACAGGACACCAAATGTATAATTTTCTCCAAAATAGGCTATCCTCAGTAAGACCTGGGGAGGGTTGTAACGTGTAGTTGTCAGAATCAACCTAGTACTTGTGGATTAGAACTGAAGCCAAGAGGGAAATGCTGGACTGCACTTGGGATAACCTGCGTGGTTCATGCGTATGCCTGTAGCCCATTCTTTTCACTAGCTGGTGATTCCTATTTTATAGACACTTTTGGATTCTGCTCATGTGTGACAATTAAAGAGATTTTATAGAGTTTTGGCCTATTTTATGGCATTTTAAATAGTATTAAACTATATTATTTTCCCTTCCTTTTTTTCCATATTCCAGAATTTGTGAGACCAAACCTCGGATTTGATAATAACAGTTTTCCCTGTTATTCAAAGCCCTGGTGTAACAGTATTCCTTGTATAGTGTATATTAGTCAGCTGGTCCACGTTTGGATCTCATAGTTTTTAAGGAAGTTTAAAAACCACTTCACCCGACCAGGCAACCATGATCGGCTAGAAGTTTTGGAGAGACCAGGCTACCATGATCGGCTAGAAGTTTTGGAGAGACCAAGCTACCATGATCGGCTAGAAGTTTTGGAGAGACCAGGCTACCATGATCGGCTAGAAGTTTTGGAGAGACCAGGCTACCATGATCGGCTAGAAGTTTTGGAGAGACCAGGCTACCATGATCGGCTAGAAGTTTTGGAGAGACCAGGCAACCATGATCGGCTGAAGGGATTGCTCGAGTGAGGATACAAGCTTATCCAACGTTGCACCAACTGGTCACTCTGGGGTAGCCCTCCTGAGTATTGGACAAGTATGTATCCAGCTTTTGTTACATAGTCCCAGTAGTTTAGGTTTACCACTCAGCCACACCATAAATATATCATCTTCTTAAAGTAGGTATAATGTAATCAGGTGCATGATGAGCATTGATAGTGGTGATATAGTAATTCTCATAGTCAGTCAAAGATACTTGTATATGATAGTGCCATGTATGAGCCCTTTGCTGTGTATTGCTACTGCAGATAAAATCAGTTTTCAAAGAATTGGTTCTTATGCAGTATAATATCCACCAATAACAAAAGCTATTCATTTGGGGGAAACCGCATAGATTGTTAGAAATTGTGCTGGTCAATACTTCCATTGCAGATTCATGTGTTATGTTATTATAGGGTCTGGAGACATTTAGTTTAACCAGAAGAGCATCCTCTGGAAGAGGTCCAAGTTGAGCGATCTTAGTTAGCATATTGATTGCATCAGAACTGAAGCTTTCAGAAGTGCACACCACTAGTTGTAGATAAAAATCTACGAGCTGTAATAAAAGCTGGCACAGGGGATTTTATGCCAGAATGATTAGTTTGCCAGGTGGTTCTATTAAACTAATAAAAAAAATAAAAAAAAACATCTCCATAGAGCTCAAGGATCTCCCTGTGGCCAAGGACTTCTGTGGGAAGAAACACTCGGTTCATCACATTAATTCTGTTATTGACCATCTGCCACCACTACTTACAGGGGGTAACAGACAGGATCTTGGTACAAAAAGAATTAAAATCCATCTACAAATTTTTTAAAACATGGTTTTTTGGGGGGATTATTCTGTAATTACGGATATTTAGTTATGGAGGGTCGATCCTATTAGTGCCGAAGGGTGCGAGTTGCCAATCGGGTGCCATTTAAATGCTGAAAACGGCACCCGAATTTAGTATCCCATAGCTTTTACTATGCTGATCGCTATATGAATGTTCGGTTTTTGAAGTTTTAGTTAATTTAGAAACACAAAGAAAAATACATGATGTAAAAAAAAGATAAGATACGGCTGTTCTAGTTGATCAGCACTACACTTAACTGCTTCATGCACATGACAGGAACAGATAGGAAATACAACTGTATATACTAAAACAAAGATAAGATCATATCATGTTTAAATAGACTGAATGGTGTGTGCTTTGTAAGGGGCCTACACATGGGGAGATTTGCTGAGCGTTCTGAGTGCTGGTTGATCGCTCAGCACACAGTGATGTGTCAGCGTCGTATACTGAGAGATCTGTCAGGCCTGGTGTTCTCCTGTGAGAACACTGGCCCTGCCCAGTGATATTACTAGATTTATCTAGCATGCTGGATATTAATCAATGGGAGATAGCGCCGCGTGAGGCCACGCATCGCTATGGCCCCTACACACGGAGAGATGTACTGTAAGGGCATTTTCTAAGTTATCTAGTGAGATCGGTTAGAAAATGCCTCTACATCTCCCCATGTGTAGGCCCCAATAGAACTCATAATAACAGATGATCTAATGATCTTAAAGCAAAATGAAATTTTCTGTGCTATATAGGAAACGGTAAATAAATAAAATGAATCTAATCCCACTGAGAAGAACGATCAGCAAAATAAAACAAAAATAAATACATTCGGGAATAGCTACATTAATCACAGAAGACGCCACCCAGAATAGTAAGTAATATAATGGTTCTCATATTTTACAGTGGGACAGATATGGTACAGATACATCTATCTGGCTTATTGAAAACATTTCAGTCCATCGGCCTAATTCAGACCTGATTGCAGGACAATTTGCTCTCAAAATGGGCAAAACCATGTGCACTGCAGGTGGGGCAGATGTAACATGTGCAGATAGAATTACATTGGGTGAGTTATTTTGTTTCTGTGCAGAGTAAATACTGACTTGCTTTCTTTTACACTGCAATTTAAATTTCAGTTAGAACTCCCCTCACCCAAATCTAACTCTCTCTGCACATGTTACATCTGCCACACCTGCAGTGCAGCGTGGTTTTGCCCATTTTGATAACAAATTTGCCCTGCGATCAGGTCTGAATTGGGCCCCAAGTCTCTAAACGTTGTTTGCATTTAAACCTCTTCACCTACAGTAGCGACGGTATCACAACCATTACATTGTCAGGTGAACAAATACTGATATAAACATTAAAATACATGTAATGTCAAAATGCTGCATTAGGAAATCCTTGTGTTTGTTATAATCTCCATGCGATGACAATAGGAGCTGTATATGTAAAACAGGCCCCCGTACCAAGTATCCCCATCTCTGAAGCTCTAAAACACTCCTGTGTCAGAGCCACTGAGGTCTATTCAGACCTGATCACTGA
The DNA here is from genome assembly GCF_055691185.1 of Crinia signifera. Lineage (NCBI taxonomy): Eukaryota > Metazoa > Chordata > Amphibia > Anura > Myobatrachidae > Crinia > Crinia signifera. The sequence goes on along the minus strand of NC_139219.1, from coordinate 233,401,582 downwards.
GCTGTTAATTTGCAGAGCCCTACAACCAGGTAATCGCCACCCAGACATTGGGAAATGCCGCCCTATGCAAGGCTGCGAAATGATGCGCACACAGCTTGTGTATGGCTTGTATTAAATGTGCGCGATCAGCGATTACCAGTAAATTAATATGCAAGCCGCTCACCATCAAATTACTTTTCTAGTGTGTGCAGTCTGTGCGTAGTCCATGACCGACTCAGCGGCTGCTATAGAAACAGGCTAGTCTGGAGCTAACGTCACACTACTTCCCTTCAAACTCCTGGGCATGCCTGTGCTTTCCTGGACACTCCCAGAAAATGACCGGTTTCCACCCCCAAATCCCGACTTCCTGTCAGTCAACTTGCATATGGCCAATGATTAAAAACTTTGCTGGATTTCATCAAAGGACGGCCTCGCACATGTGTACTAGGAGCTTGCACGATTATCGATTGGCCTGCAAAATCACAGCTGTGTGGTTGGGGCTGAATAAACCCCATAGATGGGTGAATTATTTAAGTCAAATCTAGACAGAAGTTTTGTAACAGCCCCAGTCAGTGAAAGAGTTTTGAAGTTTGCACCTATTAATGTCCATGCTCTGATTCTGATGTAACCGTGCCACTTGATTTATGTGTATTACTGTACGGCAGTGCTCCCCATTTATAGCAGCGTCATCAAACACTGACAAAACTGGCATTATAACCAAAGAGATGCAATTTGTAGCTATATTGCAGAGAATACACTGTGTTATAATGATGGGTTACCTACAATTGTATATACATTTACTTACATTGTACTGTCGTAAGCAATACTTTAACTTTGTCAGCGCAGCTTGCCGATCCTTTGCCCACACCACTAGCTTGGCAATCATGGGGTCGTAATGTACAGAAACCTCGTCTCCTTTCATTTGTGAAACAAGAAAAAAAAAGAAGATTACACGGAATACCAAATTAGGCCTATTGTCCGCAACACACACCATTTAAATATCCATCTTCCATAAAGCAAATGACCTATGCAGCGATTAGGAAAGTACGGTAACTATTTCATAACTTCTTATTAAATTATTTCAGTGACAAAATTATGTTTTAAAAATGGTTAGTTCAGAAATGAAAAATCACCTTGTCTGACCCCAGTTTCAATTCGTGTGTATATTTCTGCTGGTGGAGTAGAGAGATGCAGCAGTGGGCCAGCTCCTGGCATGAAGTTATTATTAGGATCTTCTGCATATATTCTAGCTTCAAATGCATGCCCATTCAGAGCGATTTCCTCCTGAGTTAAAGGGATCCTCTCCCCAGCTGCCACCTGCAACGTAAATGTGGAGCCCCTTTCAGACAGTGCAGTACAGAAAAAACGTACAGGCGTCATGCAGCATAAATTATGAAGGAGACCATGCATTCTGTACCATAGGAAAGAAGGCTACTATAGGGCCCTGAAGAACACCATGATCCTACATTATAAAGCTAGAGGACTGAGGACCATGGCCTACCTAAAGGTGCCCATACACTGCCTGCGACGTCTCGCAGCAGTGTACGTACACCCGACGGACTGCAAGCCGCCGGGACCTTCCCAGTGGCAGGGACACATGCGATCCGTTGTGATGGATCGCATGCGTCCCTGCTTCCCGCCTGGTGGTCGGACGGCCAGCCGGTCCGACCACCTAGTCGGGTCCGATGCGCACGGGACCACGCATCGGACCCGACCGCATGTCAGGGAGAGGCGATTTGGTCCGATTTAACGGGCCGATTGGTCGCAATCGGCCCAAATCACCTCGATGTATGGGGGCCTTAACAGTCCTGCCATTCTGCTATCAGAACATTCATCATGACTGTGTGTGATTGGGATTGGCCATGGTTGCCATTGCCATTGATGGCAATAGTGCAAGCAGACATTGATGGTTATCCATTTTCTTTGACTGAACCTGGGAGCAGGGCTTCACGGGGGTTGGAAGCAGAGCTATGTTTCGTGTCCCAGTCCCTTGAGGAAAAAAAAACTATTCGGTTAAGCTGTGCCACCGATGACGGGAAACCATCTGGTTCTCCCCATTGATGGCAAAACTATTCTATGGGGTGTATTCAATGCCGGGGGCAAGCGGCGACAGTGAGCAGCGCTGCCTGCTCGCTGTCACAGCTGGCCCTGTCAGTATTCAACTCGCCCCCCGCATAAGCCAATTCCCCCTCGCTCCGTTTTTGAAGCGAGGGGGAATCAGCATATGCGGCCGCATAAACAGCGAGACTTGCGGCTAAATGCAGCGGGTTCCCTGCATTAGCCGCGAGCCTCACTGTTTGGGGGAATTATTCCCCTGGAACATTGAATAGAGTGAGCGGGGTTAAACAGCGAGGATCGCTTGTTTTCTGTGATCCCCCTCGTCGGCTGCATTGAATATGTTCGATGGCCATCCCTAATTGGGAGGCATTCCAGTGCAGTGTTCCTTGGAGACAGACGCCTCCATAGCGTTCGGTATTAAAAAAGTGCATTTTTCTGACTAAAAGCACACTGGGACCCTAGGGTTACTTCTACCTTATAATTATTACCCCTTATTATTTATTTTTAGTTATTTATCCATAATTAAGACAATGCATCAGAGTTTTTAATAGATGTTACAAAGATTGTGCGGATTAACAAGAATTTGCAAACAAATAAGAAAATTCTGTTTCCATGATATAAGAAAATAAAATGCAAAAAAATTATGGCTGCAGATATAACCAATCCTTACATTATAAGAGATAGGAAACAATATGCAACGCTTTCTGAATATGAAAGGAGGGATCACAACTCAGTATCACAGAGGACACGACTACACGTCATAATGGCACAGAAAAGAAGGGAACTGCCTTACAATTCTTTATCACATATTTTATAGTCATTTTTTAATATTATCTGATTTATACAGCAATGTATCTTTGTTCATATAGACTACAATAGAAAATATATGGATAAATATGATATGCTGTAGTGTAGTTTCATTCTATGATCTGAGGTCAACTCCAATAGCGGCTGGAACAGTGTTATAGTGGGTACACACAGTGCGATTTTGCTTGTGATTCGATTGGGATCAAATCAAATGGTACACAAGATGCATTCGATTTGACTATGTAGTACAGATCTGTACTTTATAGTCGTGCCTCACAAGACTATTTTTCTATTTGATTTACACTACACCGGAGCGCAAATTGGGATTGAATCTGCATCAAATGTAGAAAAACAATTCGATGCCCATTCGATTTTGCTTCTATAAGCAAAATCAAATAGAAAATAGTGCATATCTCACCGTGCTTACCTTCTGGTGTGTACACATGGTGAGATTCCCTTGCCATTTGACTTAAGATTGGAGTGCTAAGCAATCTTTGCTAACTCTGTACTATTTACATACAATTCATACAATCTACATTCGATCTGCACTATATAGTCATTGCTGCCCTGTCTATCTGGGTTTCGATTTGTGCTGTTCCAGGAGCGCGCATCGGGATCGCAAGGTAAAAAACCTGTGCGATCTGCATGCAATCTTGACTATATAGTCAGAATCTAATGTCAAATCTCACCGTGTGTACACAGCGAGGTAAAACATATACGAGACAAATATTTTTGGAAGGAATAAATATCATTAAAAATATATATATATGGGCAGATGTAGGACGCAGTTCTTTATAAAGTTTTGTAGGTTCTTCTGGTTCGGTTTACAATTTGACAACTATTTTTGGCACATATGATATTTACAGAAGGTTTATTACTGTACATGGTGTGGGTCGTCGACTAACTAGGTACAAATTTTACAGGGCAAAATGCGCCCTGCCCTGCTAGCAGCGCCCCGCTAAAACAGCCTGGTGCCTGCCCTGGCTGTGTGCACGGCGCCTTAGACGGCGATTCCCATCGATTCCCCGGCAGCACGGTAACTTCAAATAGCTGCTCAGTGTGCCAGAGGCATTACACTGTGACGGTAACCACACATGAATTGGTATTACAAACTTCCCTATATAAAGGAAACCATTTCACTCACCCGAAGCTGCCACTCCACTAGGTCAGTTCCGGTGACCATCTCTGTGACTGGATGCTCCACCTGCAGGCGCGTGTTCATCTCCATGAAGTAAAAATTATGGTTTGAGTCCATTATAAATTCCACAGTTCCTAAAAGCACAAAATGTGTTGGCCAATAGTATAGTATAAAATGTCCTGTTCACAATAAGGCAAATGTACAGTAAGGAGTAATCCACATGTGGTGACTAAACACTGTGCTTTTCTCAATGTTAGTGGGGATCATTACAGAAGAATGTACTGACCTAACTGATATAAAAGCCAGCTCCTGATTGGTTGGTCATGGTTATATAGACACTTGTCCAATCAGGGATATGGAGTTCAGTCCATAGTTTATTCTATGCCAGGACAATCCACACAACCTCTGTAAGCTGGTCTATTAATGACCTTCCCTCTACACAGTCCACACATAACTCTACATGTTCTCTTTATTCAGTAACTCAACCTGATGACCCCAGGAAAAAAATGCTGAGGGTCTGGATCATAAAGCCCATTAAATGGATCGGTACTTATTTCCTAGCACGGCGCCTGCGATCAAGATTGTATTCATCGGGTCCAAAAAAATCGCGTCGATCGCATCGCATGCAACCAAATCGCATGCGATGAACGCGATTTTTACATTGGAATCAATGTGAAATGGTCCCTGAGACCCGATTTTACATTGGCCCCAATGTTAAATGGCCCCCAGACCGCAACTTTTATTGTTTCCCAACCCTGATGGGTCAAATGCCCCCCCCCCCCCATTGTTAACGCGACCCCATGATCAACGCCAACCCGAAGCGTGGCGAGCGCAGTGAGCCCGCGAGGGGCAGCGAAACGTGTCCTCCGACCTTTTCATACCCCCACTATCCACGTCGGCGTGGAGTTTATTTTATATAGTGTGGTGAGCGCAGCGAGCCACCGACCCCGAAGCGTGGCGAGCGCAGCGAGCGTCCTCCGACCTTTTCATACCCCCACTATCCACGTCGGCGTGGAGTCGATTTTACATAGCGTGGTGAGCGCAGCGAGCCCCGAGAGGGGGCGCGCATTACTTCACAGGTATTAAGCGTCCCCTCACGGGGCTCGCTGCGTTCGTCGGGGAAAAGGCTAAAAAAAAACCTGAAATCGCGTCGGTTGCGTCCATCGCATACCTTAAGTTAAGGTATGTGATCACCTGCGACGGGCGCGGTGCTAGGAAATAAGTACCAATGTATCTACAATATGTAGCACTTGTCCTGGAATGCACTCACCAGGGCTACAAGCATTAGGTCAACATGAGTTTTTTAATGTTGTTCTTCAAAAATGTGGCTTTTCATACTTTGCCGAGCACAGCGAGGCCTTGTTCCCGAAGCACAGCGAGCAATGCGAGGGGACATGATACAATCATACGGTGTCTACATCAACTTAAGTCAAAATAGACACCAAGAAACATAAAAAAAAAAATGTTGACCTTTTCCATGTCGACCTAATGATTGTGTCGACTTAATGCAAGTCGACATAGTGAATGTCGACCTATAGTGGTTGACCCTATGACCCTTGTCCTTGTGAATCAATGCCTACTTGTCTTTAGATTTTAAGCTTGCAAACGGGTGCCGGACGGCTCCCCGACAGTCGGGATTCCGACAGTCATTCCTCCGACGTCGGAATCCCGACTGCTCCCTCGTGGGGGTCCACGACCCCCATAGAGGGAGAATAAAATAGGTGGCGAGCGCAGCTCGCCACCGTGCCCGCAGCGTGGCGAGCGCAGCGAGCCCGCAAGGGGCTTCATTGCGCTCCCCACGCCAGGGGCAAACGCAGGATTTTCAGAAGGGGGTTTCCAGAGGGGCGGAGCAAAGCACGGAGATGGACACTTAGGTGACCCAGTATATGCCGGGTCAGTTAAAGTAATATAGATAGACCAAATGTATATAAATAATATATATATATATATATATATATATATATATATATATATATATATATATATATATATATATATATATATATACATACACATACATACCATACATATATATACATACAGGGGCGTCAACAGCAGTGTAGACCCCTGGGCATAGCAATGTATTGGGGCCCCTACCGATCCACCAGCGGTAGGGGTGGGGAAAGCTTTGATGTCCTGCGGGTGGTAGGGGGTATTATATCAACTGCTCAGCATGTAGGGCCTGGATCAGTAATTTCTACTAATTTCCCCTTTACTGCACAGATGGTGGGAGAAGGGGGCATTGGGCTGAATGAAGGGGCCCTGATACACAACTTCCAGGGTGGTAGAGGATGTTTAATACGCAGAGGAGGGGTGTATAGTGGAGTGGGCTTATTATTCATATTTTCTGGTGGGAGGACAGCTTGCTTGACTGCAGATATCTCCAGTTCCCACAAATAGATTTCTTAGATTTTAATGGAATTAAAAACTAGAGGATCCCACCTACCAAATGATATTGGGGACTAGGGGATCAGAGTTCAGGAGGCAGAGCAATCTGCCAACGAGTATATAAAACTATATACCAGGTATGTGGAGCTGGAGCAGTAACCAGCTGCTGGAAGGCTGATATCTCTGGTTCTCGGAACAGTAGAGACAAGCTTCTAGTGTCCATCAAAGAGGGAGAGTCCCAGCTTTTGGAATATACCATCAGAAAAACTCTAAGTCAGACAGAACCTGAAATATCTGACTGGGAAGGGAAATTAACAGGCTTGGATGGGGACCACTGCTTTGAAGTCAGATATCTCCGGTTCCCAAGGGCCGATTTTTTAAATTCTTGTACCCATGGAAAGAGGGGACCCTCAGATTTCAGCCTAGGACCCATAGACTCCTGGGGGGGGGGTTTCTGGGTACTCAGAAACCCCCCCTGCGTGCGCTACTGCACGCTGTGCAGTCGGGATTCCGACGTCTGACTAATGACTGTCGGAATCCCGACTGTCGGGCTACTCCACACCCCTTGCAAACAGGGCCATTCTACCTTTGTCATGTCTTATTAACGTTTTGTTCAGGGGTACATTTGCTAAAGGCTCCAAAAGTGAAAAGTTGGAATGTTGCCCATAGCAACCAATCAGAATCTAGTTGGAATTTCTCTATTGCATCTAGGGAGGCCAATCACCGGCCATTTTTTCAATCCCAAGATTCGGGATCGAAAAACTCTTAATCCCGGCATTGGCCTTTGGATGCCACACCGAGAACTGCTGTGAAGCAGTCCTTAAGTGGGCGCAGGCGCAGGGGAGTGGGCAGGCAAGTGCATAGCTGTGTAGCGCGACCTCTAACATCATGCTGCACAGCCACCAACTAAGAGTCGCATGCGCATTATGGCAAAGATTTGCCTAAATCCCAGGATCCCGGTGACCCCGGGATTGGCATCCCTAATTGCATTCTAGAAAATGATAGAATCTGATTGATTGATATGGGCATCCCTACTTTTCACTTTTAGAAGTATTAGTAAATGTATCCCTAAGTGTAATGTAGTGTAGCTTACCAGGGCCACCACTAGTAATTTTGGGGCCCGGGACTGACCTTCAGTCCGGGCCCCCACCCACACACCCTGTGCCCCGCCCCCCCCCCCCCACACACACACACACCACCCCTTGCCCGCCCGGGGGGTGTCACTGTGTGCAGCTGCCCGGGCCCCGGACAGCTGTACCCACAGCACCCCCCTGTCGGCGGCCCTGTAGCTCACATACTAACTTGCATCTAAAGAACATGAGCAACATTCAACATCAGGTACCTTAAAGACTTACCTGCACCCACATAGTTAACTGCTTTTGCAGCTTTAACAGCAGCTTCTCCAAGCTTCCTTCTCACGTCAGGACTAATTCCAGGCTATAGGGTTATTAATAAAGAAAAAAATGGTGATTCAGGTAAACGGCTATCTACCCTCATATAATATGCAAATATCTATTTACTGATTTCGTTCAGTGTGTACACTCAATATCGTTTGCTCGGGAGTTCAGAGGGAAACACTGCCAATATTGCTCATAGAGATAATGGGCTAGTGTGTATGGGGCTTTACAGTTATAAGATGCTAGGGGGAAATGTATCAAAGAAATAAAGTACCAACCAATTGCCTTCATTTTTAAATACAGCTGATTGGACATTACTTTATCTCTCTAGACTCTATCTCTCTCCAAGCTTTAATACATGTTCCTCTATAAAACCATCTAACAAGCTTACCCCAGGCGCTTCCTCAATGATTTTCTGGTGTCTTCTCTGGACACTGCAGTCTCTTTCAAATAAATATACGGCATTTCCATGTTGGTCACCAAACACTTGCACTTCTACATGTCTAATACAGAGAGGAAGCCAGGTTAGGCTAAGGTCACACATGTTTAAAGAATGTGTAGCAACAAACATACATGCATTCCCATACATCAGATTGTCCACTCCTATTACCATGTGCCTACTAATGCACAATGAGCCTTGGGCTGTGTCATGTTATCCTGTCTATTTACATTAATATAGAATAGTGACATTTATGGCAAATGGTCAGTTCGAACAAATTAAAACGTATCCAAACTCATAAGGTTGTGAGGATTTATTTCTCCGTGCACGGCATTGTAATAGCAAATGATTAACCATATAATCTAATAGCATTTGCTTACAGATTTGCTCGCGGCATAATACAAAACGGTTAAGATACGTATTTACATTAAAAGAGAACCAGTCATACAGGTTTTGAAATGCCACTAACATATTCAGTTACTACCACACACGCCATTCTTTGTAACAAGGGTCATCGCATATGCCACGTATCCAGTTAGCAGAATGGCCGTGTCGGGGGATCGTGCCCACAGATGTATGGGGGGCATTACAATGATAAATGACACCAAGCATTGAAGTGACATGTAGGGGTAAATTTACTAAGATGGGAGTTCTAGATCAGATGGGATGTTGTTATGGGCAACCAATCAGATCAGATCTATTATCTTCTAGAACAGTGGTTCTCAACATCGGTCCTCAGGACCCCCAACAGTGCATGTTTTCCAGGTCACCTGGCATGTGCACAGGTGCACTCATCACTCACTGACACACTTTACAAGATCCACAGTTGGAGATAATTATTTCACTTGTGATTCTGTGAGGAGACCTGCAAAACATGCACTGCGTGGGGTCCTGAGCACCGAGGTTAAGAACCTGTGTTCTAGAGGATGTTTAATAAATAGGTAGATTCTGATTGGTTGCCCACAGCAATATTCCCTGTGAAATAGAACTCCCATCTTAGTAAATTTCCCCCACAGCATCAAACAGTTACAGTATATTAGATCTACAATGTCTAGGTCTACAGTCAACAGTCTATTGGTCGACAGGGTCAAAAGGTCGACATTCAAATGGTGGACATGAGTTCTTCATGTTTTTCTGGGGTCTATGTCGACATAGGTCGGTATGGACATCGTCTAAGTGTACGGTGTCCCCTCACATGGCTCGCTATGCTTCGGGCGCACTATAGGCTGTAGTGGATGTTAGGGTATGAAATACCGCCTGTTAAAACATGTCGGCTCAATTTTGTTTTTAATTGTCGACCATGTCCAGGTCAACATTTTGACTGTCGTCCTTTTAACCATGACCAATAGTTGTCGACCTAGACACTGTAGAACTAAAAGGTGCCCATACACGTTACAATTATTGTATGCAATATTGTATACAATATTGCTTCTCATCGCATCGTGGTTTTGCGATGAGATGAGATGAAATTAGATCTAGTACAAAAAGTATGTGCTGCACATAAATCTAGTACAAAAAATGTGCTGCACATACTTTTTGTACTAGATTTCATCTCATCACAAAACCGAGATGCGATATTGTATACAACTGCATACCATATCCAACATGCAAAATCCAAAAACTAAAATTGTTACAAATTCTATGTATTATCCCACTATTATAAAGCAGTTAACATCTGGAAACCTTACCTGGGATTGTCCACAAATTTTTCAATTAACATGACATCATCATTAAATGATTTTATGGCTTCTCTTCGAGCAGATTCTAGTTGTTCCACAAACTCCTCTTCGGACCTTGCAATTCTCATACCCTGGGGACGGCAACATATGTAGCTTAACCACTAAACTATAATTATCATCATCATATCATTTGCCCAATAAAATGCCAAACTACAGTCACTATTCAAAGGATATAAAAGTCAGCTCTACGGATACAATAATGTCTGAAACAATATTGTTAACAAAAAATGAAGCTCCTTGTGATCGATTACAGTATTACACTCTTGGAGGACAAACTCTTGCACTAATGAGGGCAGGGTCTTAGGGTCTGGTTGGACACACTTGTGGCCTTCCTTGCCTTTTTTTCTGTAGATGGGTCTGTGACTCTAGAGGCTTAATGAGGCAGTGGGAGGGATAAGTGAAGCAGGGGGAGGGATAAGTCAGGCTGCGGGAGGGGAAAGTCAGGCTACGGGAAAGTATTAGGCTACTGGAGCACTGCAGCATAGAAGTAGGCTGCAGGGGAAGGGGATTTGGGGGCACTGTGGATGACCACTGATACCAAAGAATAATCCAGCACAGAACTGGAACAAAGGGTGGCAGACTATAATTGATGTACCTGTAGTACATACTAGCCATCATATAATACTTCTTGAGATGAATAATTATTATTAGCATGTCAATGCTGTGGAATGAGTAAACTTACCTTACCACCTCCCCCACGAACGGCTTTGATCATCACAGGATACCCGATAGCTCCAGCCTGTTCTTTAAGATGTTGGTCAGATTGTTCTTCCCCATGGTATCCCTCTATGATGGGGACACCGGCAGCAGACATGATGGACTTTGATGTGCTTGGATGAAAAGCAGACATGTAACTGGTATGTAGTTTACTTTCTATTGTAATGTATGCTATATAATTACGCACATACTTTGTCACATTTTTGCCCTTATTCAGATCTGAACGCAGTACAAATTTGTTTGGAAAATGGGCAAGACCATGTGCACTGCAGGTGGGGCAGATGTTACATGTGCAGAGAGAGTTAAATTTGGGTGGGGTGTGTTGAAACTGAAATCTAAATTGCAGTGCAAAAATAATGCAGCCAGTATATACCCTGCACAGAAACAAAATAACTCACCCAAATCTAACTCTCTCTGCACATGTTACATTTGCCCCACCTGCAGTGCACATGCTTTTGCCCATTTTCCAAACAAATGTGTACTGCAGTCAGATCTGAATAAAGGCGTTTGTGAGGAAAGGATTGTATAGATGTATTTGCTGGTCCACATACACATCTCCTATATATTTGGCTACATCTGTCACTCAAAGTGGGTGTCTGTGTCTATAACGCTCTGTTCCTGGACTTTCCTCTTAATGTGTGATTGCCTTCATCTGTGCTGAACACCTTTCTGAGAAATTAACCTGTTTAAAACAGGTGATGGCAATCATACATTAAGGGGAAGTCTAGAAACAGAGCATTGTGTCCCTCCTGGAGAGGGTCATGTTGGGAGGTATGTGACAGAGAACCAGCCCAGTGAGCCCACAGACAGTGCCAGACACCCACTGCCTTCCCATGTTGCCCAGCACTGCTACTCCACAGCCACCAGGTGAGCGCCCCCCTCCCGCGATTTGCGGCAAAACCTCCCCCCCGCCCCCCCCCCCTCCCGCGATTTGCGGCAAAAATACCCGCTCCCCCGCGACCCCCCCTACCGCGATTCGCAGCAAAAACACCCCCGCGACCCCCCCTCCCGCGATTCGCTGCAAAAAGAACCCCCCCACGACCCCTCCCGCAATTCGCGGCATAACCACCACCCCGCGACCCCCCCCTCCCGCGAATCGCTGTAAACCCTCCCCCCTGACCCCCCCCCGATTCGCGGAAAAAACACCCCCCCCCCCGCGACCTCCCTCCCGCGATTCGCGGCAAAAAGGACCCCCCCGTGACCCCCCCTTGCACGATTGGCGGCACCCCCCCCTGCGACCCCCCTCCCGCGATTCGTGGCACCCCCCCGCAATTCGCAGCAGCCCCAGGATTAAATGGCACATGCAAAACACTGACATGGCTATGGTCGACAATGAAAAAGGTTGACATGAGTTTTTGAAGATTTATTTTTAATTTTTTCATATTCATTGTCATGTGTCGACATGGACACCAATAAAGTGGCACACTTATGTCAACATTTACATGTGTTGACCTTTCTGTGTTGATTTTTTCTTGTGGCGATTCGCGTCACACCCCCCGCAACCCCCCCTCCCGCGATTCGCGGCACCCCCCGTGACCCCCCACCTCCCGCAAATCGCGGCAACCCCCCACCGGAACCCCTGTGAACCCCGCCCTCCCGCGATTCGCGGCACCCACCCCCGCGACCCCCCCTCCCGCAATTCGCGGCACCCCCCCGTGATTCGCGGCAGCTCCAGAATTAAATTGCACATGGAAAACACTGGCACGGCTATGGTCGACAATGAAAAAGGTTGACATGAGTTTTTGAAGATTTATTTCATTTTTTGAATGTTTTCATATTCATTGTCATGTGTCAACATGGACACCAATGAAGTGGCACAGTTATGTCAACATTTACATGTGTTGACCTTTCTGTGTTGATTTTTTCTTGTGGCGATTCGCGTCACACCCCCCCCACCCCCCCGCAACCCCCACTCCCGCGATTCACGGCACACACACACCCCCCCGCGATTCTCGGCACCCCACCCCGTGACCCCCCCTCCCGTGATTCACGGCACATCCCCCGCGACCCCCCCTACCATGATTCGCCGCAACCCCCGCCCCCGTAACCCCCCTCCCGCGATTTGCGGCAACCCACCCCGCGACCCCCCTCCCGCGATTCTCTGCAATCCCTCCCCTCCCGCGATTCGCAGCATCCACCCCCCCCAACCCCCCCTCCTGCAATTCGAGGCACCCCCCGCGACCCCCCCTCCTGCAATTCGTGGCACCCTCCGCGACCCCCCCTCCCGCGATTCGCGGACACCTAAGTTGCAATACAGGGCATCTTTCATACAATTCTAACCATATTTCTCATATACAAACGTTCACAAATTAAGGGGGCGCAGCCCCTTACGACGGTGTGAAGAGCGCCCGTAGGGCGCGATGAATCACCTAGTACATGTATATTTACCTTTTGATTCCCATATCTCTGATAGCAGAGGAGGGTGGTCCAATAAAAATGATGTTCTCTTTCTTACACAGCTCTGCAAATTCTGTATTTTCTGACAGGAAACCATAACCTGGATGAACAGCCTGTGATAATAGAAAGGCGTACAATAACAAATCAGAGACAACAAGCAAAATATATTTATTCATTAAGTTAGTAGTTGGTATATTTTAGAATTGTGTCATGCTATTAACTACTTCCCATTATTTTATGCTACTTATATTTGGTTCTGTTTTATCTTCCTGGATATAAAACATTGTTAGTTCTAACAGAAAATAGATGAAAGTGACAATACAGCAGACTCCTTACTAAACAGAAATACATAGTAGCATTCAGGCACGTTCAACCGTGTAAATAAGCCTACTTGAGTATCTCCTGGGGAATTACCATTAAAAACTCCCTCTAGATTGGCTATTATTATTTATTATTACATTTTATTCATAAAGTAATAAGTAGTACATACACAGCGCCGTATATAGGGCACATATTAGAACAATACAAGGTACACAGAACTAAACATATCAGTAACTGAAGAACAAAACCAGAGCACAGGTAACAATTAGCAGCACAATTCTTAGTACACAATACAGCTGAGATGTAGGGAGTGGGAATGGCCGGTGTTCAATTATTCCCAAAGAAACATCGCCATTTTGCACATGTTTTTTTTTTGGGGGGGGGGGGTATTATCCAATTTGGAAGTTTGATAAAAAATGAGCCCCGAAAACCAGTGACACCTGTTAACTTTTTTTTTTTAAAGCGGCAATCATTTACACTGAAACACCAGGTTGATTTTGCACTGCAGATGATTGTTGCTTTAAACAAATGGGAAAACTCTCCCAAAAACTCTCACTTTCTGATTCTCACACCCTATTACATTTGGTTCTTTATGGCTATTACCATGACCTTTCATGTTAAATGTGGTTGGCAAGATAAACCCAGAGACCTCTGTAATGAAGCACTACAGTCAGAATATATTACCTGTGCACCTGAAGTTTTTGCGACTTGTAATATTTTGTGCATTGCTAGATAACTCAGTTGAGAAGCAGCTGGACCAATAAGATACGCTTCATCTGCCTGCAAAAAAATTTAAGACATCTGTTATTGCACATGACAAAAGGTGTACAAAAATATAGCATTGCTTACTGCAGAGACCTATGCATGTCTGACAACATATTATTGCTAATGGCGAGCTATAATTCTAAGGACATCTGTCTACTAGTAAATTACCCCTTCCCACTTAAAGTAATGAAAGGCTCTCACCAATATACCATAAACCGAAAGTCAACCTACAATGAAGCATAGTAACTTTAAAGTAGACAATCCTTTAGCCCTGCTTCACTAGGAGAGATATGGCCAGTGAACAGAAGGTGATAGAAGGGGTGTTCAATCTTGGATTCCGACTGTCGGAATGTTCATACAGTCGGAATTCTGTTCCATTTAGAGACTCGAAGGGCGAAATTCAATGCTCCGCCGTTGAGTGGCGTCAGCTGCCCCCCCCCCGGCAGGCAGCTGCCCACTTGCGTTCGCATGGCAACCCCAAGGGTTTTCCTGGGTGCACCCATGCTCCACCCCCCTGCCTGCCTACATTCAGCACCCCCCTGTGCCAACGCCTTGGCGACTGTGCAGGTCACCTAAAGCGTCCACACAGTGGCCCTGCATATGCGAAAATATGCATGCGCAGAGCCTGAATGCAATGGTTGTAGTGTGGATGATTCACTACATACTCTGTACCCAATACATAACATGCCTAAAAAATATTACACAGTATATGTATGAAGTACTGTACCAGTGAGACGTGCATAGAATTCCTGTCTGCTTCACTATATACAGCCACTGACTGCACGCCCATCTTCTTAGCTGTGCGCATCACCCTGCAAGCAATCTCTCCCCTGTTAGCAATTAGAACCTTCTCAATTTTACTTCTTCCTAGGTAACAGGGACAGAAAACAGCAGTGAAAGCATTGCATAAACTGTAGCGTAAATTGCTAAAGTATAAAGTACTGTATAATGGCATAAATGGCTAAAGGCAAAGGAATTTCAATGTCTATTTTTATGTCAAATGTTAGACAGAGAGAATGTGTACTCAATGAACAAAGTTGACCATGGGCAACAATATGAACAGAAAGGGGAAAGGTGGTCCTTATGTGATGCCTCTATAGGTGGAACTTGGGTCGTCTTGAAATATGTGCAGGCTACACAGTGTAAAAAGGACAGGGAAAAATTTGTGTATAGTCCTTATATGTACCAGAGAAATTCCTCTGCCTTCTTCCCCGAAGCAGGGAGGCATCAGCATCTGTGAGTTTTTAGCTATGAGTACAACAGCTGATAAGACCTCTGGCACATTAGTCTGAATTAAATATAGTCATTTTAACGCTATTATTTTACAAATCAGAACTGTCTGGATAAAGAAGCTATATTAGGGGCCGAATTCATCAAGGCTCACTAAGCAGCGGACGCTCTCTGTTTAGCAAGCCTTGAAATGCCACCCGCAACACGGCCAAATTCCACCCCCCATCCCATCATTGGCAGGCATCAGCATGCCCGTGTTCCTAAGGGGACTCCCAGAGTTTTCATGTGGATGCCCATAAAATGCTTGGCGTGTGAAACTCCCCGAAGCGGTTCGCTCTCGGGGTCTGCACATGCGCAAACTGCCCACCACCAGAAAGGGGCGTAATTCAGCCCCATCTAATCACAGTAGAATCAGGCTCTAAGTTTGTACTTTAAGGCACTTTTTCACTCTTGTAAAGGGCATCTTATGTTGTTGGTTCCATTCTTCTCATACAGTGATTGACAGGATGTAATACTGAGTTTCATGCTTACAGTATGTGGAGAATGTACCCCTGCAGATCCCATTGAAGAGAGTGATCAGGTGGAATCCCTATATCTCAATTGTTTTACCCATGAAGCAGTAAACAGCCTACAGGACATTTCAGTTCACTGTAGTGCGGTGAGATAGGCTGGGGGCAGAGGGGAGAAACGGTTAGGCTGCTGGGGGAGGTTAGAGTTAGACTGTGGGGTGGGAAGGTTATGATTAGGCTGCATGGTGGGAAGGTTAGGGTTAGGCTGCGGGGAAGGAAGGATAGGGTTAAGCCGTGGGGCGGGAAGGTTAGGGTTAGGGCTGCATGGTGGGAAGGTTAGTGTCAGGCTGTGGAGTAGGAAGGATAGGGTTAGGCCATGGGGCGGGAAGGTTAGTGTTAGACTGCGGATAGAAAGATAAGGGTTAGGCTGCAGATGGGAAGGTAAGGGTTAGGCTACAGATGGGAAGGTTAGGGTTAGACTGCAGATGGGAAGGTAAGGGTTAGACTGTGGGGAGGAAGGGATAGGGTTAAGCTGCGGGGCAGGAGGGTTAGGGATAGGGTAAGGATTAGGCTACATTCTTTATGAAGAACTGTAGAAAAAAGGACAGAGAAGAATGTCTTTTTTGTTGGCGCACAAAGATAAGTTGAAAAGAATGAGTATGAAGACAAGCACTCAAATGGTGATATGAAATAACACTTTTCCAGAAAGATAAATAAAATCAATCTCCCCCGTAAACAGGAAACAAGTAAAGACACATAGAGGACACTGACAACCATATAAATATTTTAAGAATTTAAAAATTTAATTAATTATATAAAAAAGATAAAAAAACTTTTTTCACATATCCGGAAATATTTCACTCATAGGACAGTACCTATTTTAAATACTATTGAATAAAAATATTGAAATTTTAAAATATATACAATCTTTTCAACTTATCTTTGTGCGCCATCAAAAAAAGACATTCTTCTCTGTCCTTTTTTCTATTGTAAACCCCATTGTCTTTGGCTGCACCCCCTCCGAGCTTCATACATAAAATTGTCTCGTTTGGGGCACACTAGTGCTATAGCACCTGCCTGTGCGGATACATCCCACCTTCCCTCTCCCCTAAAAATCTATTTATGAAGAACTGTCAGGAGTGTTGCTGTTTGGATACTGCTGTCAGTATTCTGTCTGCTGGCATCCTCATTGCTAGTATCCCGTATCACATATGTTCCATAGGTAGATTAGCCTTAAGCGCTACATACCTGCTTCTGTCACATATCTTACTGACATGGGGCCAAACATCCATTTCCTGAAAAGAGTGAAATACAACAAGCCACAGTTAATCATTCAGTATACAGTATATTGTTGTTTTTTTTTTTATTCAATAGTTTTTTTATTTGATTACCAAACATTCATACAAATAGTGGCACATACTTGGGTACCAGTAATAATTAAACAAATGTATGCATAAACAAACAAAAAGGTTACATATGTACAATAAAAATAAGAATATAGAACACTGGTGTGGTCTCATTCTTTTCATGTTGCATATGTTTTTTTACATAAATTTGTATCATATATGATTTTTGATAGCTGAAAACTATACTATACTATTCTCAATAATGCAATAAGATAAAATGAGTAAAAATAAAGCTGGGTAATACGATCTCGCTCATGAATTCCCTTGAACTTCAGGACAAACATTATAGCATATTTGCTACCAGGGAGGCTCACGAAAATTGGGTCCGCCTCCCGGCACCCCGGTGCAAGTGCCCCGCAATCCCAGCAGCCTCCCGCAATTCCCCGGGGGGGGGGGCGGTGGTGTCCGCAGGGAAACCCAATGCCGCGAATCGCATCATAGTGGCCACACCTCCTGCTGTGAAATGCCATGATGATGCTACCGCAATGGTCATGCCCCCAAACAAGTATCAATAGGTTAGCCCTGCCCCTTTCTTGGAGCGGCCGCTGCCCCCTGCTTTTTCTAGCTGGCTGTGTCCTCTCCCGGAGAGGACAGCCTAAAAGTAGGCAACCCTGACAATATAGTGCACGCACTGAGCGATTTCTAAAAAAGATATTAATTAAGCCATTAATGGCAACATCTAATATATCTGCCATTGACAATATCCCACCCCATATTCTTAAAATTTAAGGCCACTCATAAAAGGTAATTTACCAGTGTGGAAATATGCAAATTATTTCTCATTAAGGAAATCACAATCTGTGAGCCGAGCACATATAGGGGGTAATTTAGGTTCATTCGCAAAGCACTACAGTTGGGGCAGATGTAACATCTGCAGAGAGAATTAGATTTGGGTGGTGTATGTACTTTAAACTGATATTTATATTGCAGTGTAAAAATAAAGCAGCCAGTATTTACTCTGCACAGGAACAAAATATCTCACCCAAATTCAATTAGCTGAAACGTACATAGCCGCACACTTTACAGGTTACTTTCAATTACCATCTCTGGCGAGTAGCACAATTTGCCGAGGAACAGTATGTACAGTGTGTGACCTGGGGGTTGGAGGTGCATGAAAACGTGGGGGAATCAACTGTAATCCAAAACAATGCCCCAAATAAGATAGGATAAGTATATAGAAGGCTATTAGTGGCCATAAGCAAAGTATTTAGTTTCTTAACCCTTTCAAGTCCAATGTCTAGACAGGCTCAACAGCCCTAGCGCTAGTAGCAGATCCAATGGTGAGCCACTTTAAAATAAGACCTCATTCAACCTTCAATGTAGACCATTTGTTAATAAATAAAAAAAATTATAATTGATTTAAAAATTCAAACCAGACTGAATTGCAAAAAACAATTTGGACTGCAAAAGTTTAAAAAGGTGAGAAATGGCCTTTTTTAACCTGTTTTTATTAAATGTGAAAAAATTATAGAAAGGGTGAAATTTAAGTGGGAGATTTGGGTAGAAAATCTCCAGGTTTTTTTTTAAAGCAGCAATCATTTACACTTCAAAATCAAACTGGTTTTCCAGTGTAAATGATTGCCGCTTTTCTCCCTCATGGAGAGGGTCAGGTAGACAAGTATGTGAGAGGCCCTACATTGAAACCCAACATTTTTACTTTAATGAACGATTTTCCCTACTTTCCACCTGCTCAGGGGCTGCAAACAAAAATCCACTTTAGCTCCCATGAGACCTGCGTTAACATTGACTTTTATCTGAATAGGGGAAGGTACGGCAATGCATGTTCTACTTTTGATAACCTGTAACATACCTCCCAACATGACCCTCTCCAGGAGTTACACAATGCTCTGCTTCTGGACTTTCCTCTTAATGTATGATTGCCATCACCTGTGGTGAAGCACCTTTCTTATCAATTAACCTGTTCAACACAGGTGCTGGCAATCATACATTATGACGGATGTCCAGACACAGAGCATTGTGTCCCTCCTAGATAGGATCATGTTCGGAGGTATGCTATAATACAGAACCAGCGGTTAACTGACTGTGAGCATTGGGTGGTATAGTGCAGATCCTGCAGCCAATGTGCAATATGGAAGAATACATATAACCATCCCATAGAAAGTACTGGACAAAGGCTGTGGAATAAAGTAACTACAGCATACCTCTCAATATGACCCTCCCCAGGAGGGACACAATGCTCTGCTCCTGTAATTACCTATTAATGCATGATTGTCATCACCTGTGGTGAAACACCTTTCTTAGAAATTAACCTGTTCAATACAGGTGATGGTAATCATACATTACTAGGGAAGTCCAGGAACAGAGTACTGTGTCCCTCCTGGAATGGGTCATGTTGGGAGATATGCTACTAGTACAGGAGGATGAGAGTTATACACACAGGGAGAACAAATCACCAATAGGAGCTCTCTGTCCTGCCAGCTGTCTCCCAGGTGAGCCTACCCACCGATGCTGCAGCGTGGCTGACAGGCCTGGGCAGCCTCTTCTTCTCACAAACACCAAGGTGGCCGCCATGTTACTGTCTGGCTGACAGCCGAGTGACGCTCCTGCACCTCCCCTTCCGCAGTAATCGGGAGCCGCAGGGAACAAGCCGCTCTATCTCCACGCTGATGTAAGGAATTATTACATGTAATCCCTTATATTATTCATATACACAGTCATTGTGACATTGAAACAGTTTTGACTACGCTCTGTACCCGTAGAAGCGGAATACAGCCAATCAGCCCGTGAAGGCGTTTTTCGCGCTAACCAATCACATTGGAGGCGTGGTCAAGCTATCACGTGAGAGACGCTGATACATAAACAGTGCGCGCAGGTGTCGACAGCAGGCCTGTTGTGGTGGTGCGAGTCATTGGTGTGGAAGCGGCGGGCGGTGATGCTCCTGGCGGCCTAGTTGCACGTGTGCTGGTACCTTAGCCGTTGCTATCATGAGAGCGAAGGTAAGACGAGGCCGGTGACCCGGTACCGTGATACAGCAGCTTAACCTGTGTACATACATGAGGTGCCACAGCACTGGGCCTCTCCTGCTGCAACGCGGATGCATACCGGCGGCCGTAGTAGCTGCTGCGTTAGGTATGGCACGTCGGTCTAGGTGTAGAGTACAGTATGTAGAGGCCCCACAGATGGTGCGCCTGTATTGTTAAAGCTTTAGCGGCATGGCTACCAATACCGGTATGCTGCAGCGGCCCTCTACATCGTTCTCTTTAATTTACATTCCATCACGATATGGGTATTCAGTATAGTGCTCTTTTTAGTGCAATGAGGTTACTGGCTTGGGAGGCACTGCCAGGGGTATGGCTATTAGGTCGCCATGCATTGGGTTGACCACTGAAGTTCCACATGGCTAAGGTTGATACATGAAATAGGTTGTAAGGAAGCATTATGTTGACAGTTAAAAGGTGGGGGTTTTCACTCCCAGAATGTTGACATGGACCCAGTCAAGGGGGTAGATCCGATTAACACTGGTGTGTGAATATGATTTGCCGAGTGCTAATCATCATAACACTGGGACCACTTTATGGCAGGTTGCACTGGCTGAAAAGTGCTCACCCCTCCATAGGGGGGTGAGCAGATTTCACCCAATTCGGCCCTGTGAAGGGTGTAAGTTCGGGTTAATTTGGGTACCATTTTCTGTGAAAATTGCACCAGAATGGCAACTTGCACCCTTCAGGGTTAATAGGATTGACCCCCAAAGTGTATGTTGGCTTGCTGTACTTGCCATCTTTTGACCACTATTTTATTCTCCCACTATGCAGTAGTGGATGCAGGGCATGAAATCTGCCTTTTTGGCACAATCTATATAGTTATTAATAATAAAATTAGACTACAATGATATTGTAAGCTATAAATTATTAGACTCTTATCTGTAGTCTAATTTTTATAGTGAAAATGCTGAGGTGTGCTGCAGAGGCGCTGGTAACTCTTGTCTTAACCTGATTGCACATAACTGGTACTGTTTTTACACTGCCATAAATATCCTTGGTTATTGCAAGCAGCAGCCTTTGATATTGTGCAGTAGAAATGCACTCAATTGAAATTACTTTGGTTTAGTGACCTGGCATTTCAACCTGGGTAGAAAGCATGATTGGACACTGATTCAACTCTGCTTTTGGTGTAGTGGAAATGGGTAACTTGGGTCGATGGGACCTGTTCACAGGAATGAAATGATCTCATCTCTGGACCTGCCTCTAGTGAGGTCATTAATATGCAAGTATGTCAGGTGCATGCACTGTTGGGGGTACTTGAGGACCAGGGTTGGGAACCACTGCTCTAATCAAACAATCACTGACTATCTTGCCTCCTGTTACTTACTAACTTTGTTAATGTTCCAGGACCCTGCTTAGCGTGTGTGTATCAATTATGTCATGTTTAGTAACCTTACATATATCTTTTTACAGTGGCGTAAGAAGAGAATGCGGAGGTATGTGAGAACTGGCTTATTTTAAGGCTAATTTTGTTTGCATGAGAATTTCTTAGCATATCAGAACTAGGCGTACCTGGTAATCAGGGAGGCCAATCCCAGGCTATAATTTCAATAGCAGGAGCATGGAGACTCTGCTGGGGAGAAGGTGAGGTGACTGTGGTGGGCCTGAGAGGAGGCAGATTAAGGTGCCCATATACAGTGCACTTTTGCTGTGAGATGCGTGCTCCTGCATAGTTCAAAAAGTATGTGCTGCACATACTTTTTGAAATGGCATCGCACTCAAATCGCATGCAATAATTGCAGCATTTATGGGCACCCTTTACTCTGGAGTACGGGCAGATGCAATGGCAAGAAACACCATTGTGTGACCACTTGCCTCACACTGTGCAACCACGCAGCTTTGTTGCCAGACAGCACCTGCACTCAGTGCTGCATGGGAGAAGGGGATCAAATGCGCTTGCATATTTTGAACCTGGGATTGGAGCCTCCAATCCCGGGACTCAAATCCTGTAAAAAAAATACCTTAAATCCCGGGATTGGCATTACTACTGGTAATGATTGCATTTGTGATGGTTAAATAATTTTTAGAACTGAAATTAGTGGGGAGGCTGTGTTCTGATATGGTTAATGATGGGTTGAGGGGGTACATTTCCTGAAGGATTGAACAATTATACTGCAGGATCTAAACATTTTGCTTGGGAGGATGCCTGTCGGCAGCTATTCATTTAAGCTAAGCAGCTGGTATCTACACTGCTGACCACCTCTCCAGGTGGCAAGTAGAAATGTTACTTCACATCACAATCGGTTGTGTTTGTATGGCTAAACCCAGTGTCTGGGTGCAACAGAAGTGGCTCTCAATCAGGAGAGCCATATAATTTCCCTGGTGAGTGCACAATTAAATGATTTACATCCCAGCCCTTCTAGTAATAAACTGTTAATAGCTGTGTTATTGAATGCTGTGCAGAAATGAGTGGTTCCAGATCGCTCACTCATAACTCCTGCAGCTACCATTCCTATCAACCCTAAACAGAAGTTGGTGAAGCTTATATGTAGCTGTAATTAGGCTTTTAACACTACTTCCCTGAATGTGGTGCAGTATTATGCTGGCCACACATCAGACCAACTTTCCTCCAACCATCCAACTAGTTGGTTGGACTGAATCTGGTACTGTATGGGGGCAAATGCCAATAAGGAATTTGCTTACAAACTCAGGAGAATGGATAAAAACATTCAGTGAAATTGTTTAAATGAAATAGGTCCAACTACAGTACATTGTCTGAGTGACAGTTGTTGTCCATTTTCTGATTTGGGAAACGACTTAATTACAAATTAAATTTTCTCCTATCCAGTACCAGATTTTTCTTCCATCCAACTAGTTGGAGGAAAGTTGGTCTGATGTGTGGTCAGCATATCTTATTAATTGCTAACCTGAAGAAATGGTGGGGACTCCTGAAGAGATTAAGTCCCAACCTGTTATCTTTCTAATAGCACAGCCTGTAAAATGCCAGCTGATTGGTTTGTACTCTCTCCAAGATCTTGAGTGCAATGATAATTTGTCATCTAAATCATGTCCAGTAATGGTCCATGTAGCATTAGGACCTTTATCTGCATACTTCTTTCCCACATATAATTGAAATTATAAGAATGCAATGAGCCTTATTTTCTTATGTATTAAACTCTTTCCAAGTACCTATAGAGAAGCTGCACTAAGCTGGCAATTGATCAAAGGTCTCTACTTCTGTATTAGCTGTAAATCAGTACATACTATGTATGCTTTTATCGTCTGACTTTGTTCTTAGACTGAAGCGTAAGCGAAGAAAGATGAGGCAGAGGTCCAAATGAAGTCCCAGGCGAAGCTGCTGTTTGTGAACACGTTACGAGCTACATTCAACTCTTCTGACGTTAATGGAGGCCTCCTAAAACTCTGAACCCATCTACAAGCTGCTTTTCCTAGAACTATCTTGAAGATCTATGTAAACAGGATAGTTTCTGCTTTATTGTTCCCATCTAAACTTGTAACTGGCATTTTATAAATAAAGCTGTTTTGAAATGTTAACTTACAACTTGTGTGACAAAATTCTCATGGTTTTCCGCAAAAGTTCATTAGTTGCCGCCCCAGCAAAAAACAAACTGGTTTGTAACAATTTCATTTAGCCATTACAAATGATGAAACCTAGGTCTGACATAAATGTCATGCAGAGTGAGATATCTGGCATGAATGAGCGGTGAGGTCCCATGCAAGTCAAATATTTTTATGTTTTTCTTAATTTGGTGTTTCCCTGAGACTGCATCTTGTGATCTGATTAGGATAAATGAGAATACCGATTTGTTGTTTCATGATGCTTATAGATCGGCTTCTGACTGAGTTTCTGCACAGGACCTAATGGCTGGCTTGCACAAAGTATATCCCACTGCATGGCTTGAGTCTAGACCAGGGCTGGGCAATTGTGGCCCTCCAGATGTTGATGAACTACACATCCCAGGATGATTTGCATTAGTTTTGCTGTGTTCATGCTGAAACTGATGCAAGGCATGCTGGTATGTGTAGTTTATCAACATCTGGAGGGCTGCAATTGCCCAGCCCTGGTCTAGACTGTAGACATATGTACTAACCTATACAGGCATAATCTTCATTCCAAACCCCATGATCTATTGAGGTGTTGTACAGGTTTAGTATCCCTTATCCAAAATGCTCTGGATCAGAAACATTTTGGATAATGGATTGTTCCATATTTTTTCAATTATATCTTTAAGTATATTGCTTTCGTGTGTTCATACCAGTGGTTCCAAACTTTTTTTAATCGTGGCACCCCGTATTTTTTTTTTTTTTTACAGCACCCCTATGCCAAAGGTTTGTTAGAGAAAATCAGAAAAAAATATTACAGTAAATAAGTAGTGTTTAATTATTTGAGGGACAGGATTTAATTTCATAATCCTATGATTAGAAGCCACAAGCCCTGGTTTTGCCTATTCCATTGACCATAAATTTTAATTTGTCTTGAACAATCAACCCTGGGTACCACTAAGTGCACTTAGGCATCCCAGGGTGCCATGGCACACAGTTTGGGAACCACTGGCTTAGAAATTTTATTTTCATGAATTAAGGTTGTTCAAGATTTTGTACTATACTAGGCACTGAATTTGATGCCAACCAATGTTCTTGAACATATTTAGTTCCAGTTACATACGTCACCAGTAAGGTTTGTGTGACCGTTTTGACAATCGAAAATGTAAGGAAGGTTTTGGTGGTCGGAGGAGCTCTACAGGAGATGAGGTATGGGTTGGGAATTAGAGGTAGGTATTGGGAGGATAGGGGAGATGTGAGTAGGATAAATGGTTTTAGTAGGTAAGCTAGCGATGGTAAGCCTAGGTGGGTTAGGGATAGTGGCTAAGAGGGATGAGGTAGGAGTAGAATACTGCGGAGGTAAGGATACACCTTTAGGGGAGTAGAAAAGAGGTGTGTGTGTGTTTACATATACTATACCACCTAGATGGCAGAGGATATAGAAAGGCGCTTGGAGAGATGAGTATCTGTTTGCTGAGCTGCTCACACCTGGTGGTGGTTAGACCTCCTATATATGCTAAAACTAGGAGAGAAAATTGGGTGGTGGAGTGCTGGAATTTAAAAAAATATTTCTGACCAATTGGGTATTACAAATGATAAACCATTTTAATATATCATTAGCACTGTATTTCCATGCTAATGATATATAGTTTATCATTTGTAAAACCCAAATGGTCAGAAATATTATTTTTTAAATTCCAGTGCTCCACCACCCCAATTTTCTTTCTCCTACCTTTAGGGGAGTGGATGTTGGGCTGCGAGGTACTAGGTAATCGTAACATAGGGATGGTAGCTATTAAAGGTAAGGTAATGCTTGTATGGTTAGATTTGAGGTAGGGATGGGTGGTTAAAAGAGGCAAGGTAGTAATGAAGAGGCAATTTGTGTGACATCTGGAAACTGTTTCCATTATCTAAACTACTCAACTTGATTATTTAATCATGGAATGCCAATCATGTAATAAGGCATTTGGCTGCAATAAAGTGCCCCCTGTCTTGGTATTTGACAGCAGGTCACAGGAGTTAAGGGATGTTATCCTCACCCAAAATGGTGGTGATCATACAATGGTTTCCTAAGATTGTCACGTTATTGACACATGATCATGCACTGTTCTGATGGGGATGATCTTCAGTTAGAGCTGCTATAAGAAAATGCATTAAATAGATTCCTGGATATTTTTTTTTTTTTTTTTTTTCCCTCCGCTTTCGTCCATCCCGGTGCCACAGCTAACCTTGGGATGTAAGAGTCTGCTTGAGCCAAGGCTCCTATGCAGACGCAGGCTCCTCCCTTCTGCATCCCATCATGCTTCAGTTTGTTTTAGGTGCCCACAGGAGTGGGTACTATGCTGAAATAGCTAGGTTTTTCTTAACTTAGTGTTTAGTGCAAGTTTTTCACCAGTGTGCTGCTTCTGATAAAAGCGCTGCACAGCAGAGGCTGACAGAAGCGTGTCCTGTCAGCGCTCTGTGTGCAGCGGTACATTGTCTGCGCCCTCTGCACAGCACTTAACCTCTGTTCTGATAGGTTGCCCTGGGAGAGTCTGGAACCAGCACCTTGTTTAGAAGGGGATTGTGGGTGAAGGACCTCCCTCGATGGCGGGCACCATCTTGGAAGGGCTTATAGACAGACTTCACCTCCCTAGTGGGATTTCAATTACAGGTGTCCAGCGCAGAGATCCCAGAGAGAAGGGGAGGCACTAGAGGTGAGGAGAAACATTTGTGGGGAAGGTGCCAATCTGGCTTCCTACCCTGCTAGAGCAGAGACGTGGTCTCTTCCTACTCTGTGTACTGGCTCCATTTCTCTCCATACTGCGGAGCTGAAGCCTGGCTTTTTTTTTCTTCAAAGTACAGAGGGTTCAGTTTCTCCTGGAAAGCGCTATCCCCGCTGACACTGGTCACAGACAGCAAGCAGACAGATAAGTACACTGTATACATTACTCTGTGCTTTGCCTGACATTGTGCACCGTGAGTTAAATATGACTGATTGTTGTGATGCTGCTGCTGTTGGGGGGGGGGGGGGGGGGTGGAACGCGGGGTATGTTATTGGACTGCAGATTTTGCGGGGTTAAATGAACATGTGAACAGATGGATCAAGGGGATTTGTGCCCTGCTTGGGACTCTGTGCCCAGTGGTGCGCAGGTCCTGAGGTCTGAGCAACAAGAACCTGCGTGGGCTGCTGCATTGGGGAGGTCTATGAGTGCTTTGGCTGAGGCTCTTTAATAGGCAAAAGGATAACTTAATAAAGTCTCCTGGCCCTAGTTCCTCCTCTCAGACTTCTATGGGATCCATTTCTCCTTCACAAGGGGACCCTATGTTATTGCAGGTCATACAGGACACTGCACAGGGGATTCATAGGATGAATTCTCTTATGTAAAAATTAGCAAAACCTTCTGAAGTCCTTCCTCCAGGCGGCCTTCAGCTACACCTCCTTTGTTAACTTAGAATTCTGATGGTTTGTGTGGAGATGATTTAAGTTGGGAGCAAAGGGAAGAGGCTGACTCTTCTGTCCCCAGGCATTGAGGATTTAATCCTTGCTGTGAAACAGACATTAGACTTGTCTGAGGAGGACAAGGTGCAGGCGCATTGTTTAAAAGGATGCATAGAGATTGTTACATTCCCTTCGGACGAAGGTATGGTTTCCTTGTTGGGGGAAGCTTGAAAAGTTCCAAATAGAAAAGTGACTGTCAAAGAGGTCTGCAAATATGTACCCCATGCCTGAAGAGCATGTAAAGTTGTGGGAGAAAGTCCCGTTAGTGGATGCACCTGTGGCTAGATTGTCAAAAGCCACAGCCTTGCTGGTCCAGGGTGGGGCAGCTTTCACGGACCCCGTAGACAAAAAAGTGAAAGGATGCATTAAGGCAGTGTTTGAAGGAGTGGGCCCCATTATTGCTTCAGCTTGGGTAGCCAAAGCAATGATTCCAAGGCCTTTCTCTTAGCAGAAAAGCTCAGATATGCAGCAGAGTACATTTCTGAGGCTGGGGAAGAAGGCGCAGAGATGGCGTCTAAGGTATCTACCACATCTGTGTCTGCAAGGCGGGCCCTCTGGCTTAAGGCCTGGGAAGCAGATCGTGATTTAAAGAAATCCCTAGTCTTTGGCCTTTAAAGGGGAGCTGCTTTTTGGTTCTGAACTGGCGTCCATTATAAAGCAAGCCACAGGGGGAAAGAATGAATTTCTCCCTACTACGGCAAAAGCTTCATATTTAAAGTATTGAGTTTTTAAACCTGCTTTTCGCTCATTCTTTCGGGGTGGAGCATCCAGCAAAGGTCAGGCAGGAAGAGGTAGATTCCCAGCCAGTAAAAGGAAATCTTCCAAATCTAGATTTGGAGCCTTTGGTAAGAAGCAGGTGTCTAAAGGAGAGGATAAGTCCTCTGCATGACGCGGTGGAGGCTCCCCATTCTGGCCTCAGAGTGGGGAGTCGCCTCCTGCAGTTTCAGGACAAGTGGAATATTCCAACCTCAGACCCTTGGGTTCTTTGGATTGTCTCAAAGGGCTACCGGATAAATCTCAGGGGTGGTCCTCCACGGAGATTTCTCCCAACCCCTTTGCCAAGCGAAGCCAGTTCACGTACTGCCCTATTGGGGGTGGCGTTGGCTCTCAGGGAAAAGGGGGTTGTGGTCCCAGATCCTCAGGAGGAATGCCAGAGGTTTTTACTCAATTATTTTCTTGGGTTTCCAAACCAAACGGGTCGATCAGACCTATACTAAATTTAAAGTCTTTAATTCTGCATCTTTGGGTGGATCATTTCCGCATTTCCACTCAATGGTTGGCAGCATAGAGCTTAGACCAGTGGCTCCCAAACTGTGTGCCTAGGCTCCCTGGGGTGCCTCAGGACACTTGCAGGAGTGCCTTGGGTTGGTGGACCAGAATCAATTCATATTATTCATGGTCAATTTACCAGGCAGAACCAGTGCTGGTGGCTGCCAATCATAATATATGTGGACAAACCGAAGCAAATCCTGTCCCTCACCAGATAACTTTTCTGAATTTCTCGATAAGAAGCATTTGGCCTAGGGGTGCCATGAAAATATTTTGATGCTCTAGGGCGCCATGATTCAAAAAAGTTTGGGAACCCCTGGCTTAGACGATCTGCTGTTCAAAGCACAATCAGAGGAAAAACTCCAGGAACACCTAACAGTGGCGTCACAGTTCTTGCGTGACATGGGATGGGTGTTAAATCTCCCCAAGTCCCATTTGATCCCCACAGAGAGACTGCTGTTTCTTGGGGTTATTCTGGGGTAAATACCTGTCTGGTCTGGGGCCCACTGCCTAATACTGTCATATCTACCTGTCTGGTGCCTAGTACTGCCGTATCTACCGCTGCAGTGCCACTCTTACATGAGCCATGTGTTTGTGCCGCACACTTGTGTGGCTTAGCATAGTTATCCAGCTACCTCGGTGCAACCTTTTGCCCTAAAAACAATATTGTGAGGTGTTCAGAATAGAGTGGAAATGAATGTTATTGAGGTTAATGTAGCGTAGGAGCAAAAAAAAAAAAAAATTGCCAAACAAAACCCATTAGAACCCAAAACCTCAAGGTAATCAGAACCCGAAAAGTGGCCGGTGCACATCCCTAGTACACACCCACGCTTCTAGGTGCCACGTTCACAAAATCTTTTAACAATCTCTCCCTATATGGAACTAGACACGCCCTTCGGGTGGAGCATGACACGCCCCCTGTGTGCTGTGAAAAATTCTACTACCAAATATATTCTCCCTGAAATTAGTTTTCAAAGTAGGCAAGTATGATATATAAATATAATTAATCCCCCTCCCCACTTCAGTTACCCATTGACCGAGTTTATGCTGCCTTTACTCTGTGTTTCACAAGTGTAATATTCTCCTGGGCAGTTTGCGGGCAGTAATGAAAAGTGCAAGGAGGCCCCTCTGTCTAAAGTGACCCGGGCCCGCCGAAGGCTTAATCCGGCCCTGAATAGGGATCATACCCAGTGTACCCAAATACTGGGGAAAATCTTATTCTGTAGATAATGGCAGTTTACCCACCAGATAAAATCAAAATGTGGATACTAATTAGAGAGTAATAATGTGGGCATTCTGGTTAGGATTTATTTCAGTGAGATAACATTACCAAAGGTAGTATTTTACTATTCATTGGGGCGGATGTATTCAGCCTTAACAAGAGATAAATGTAAGGGTGATAAAGAGAGATAAATGTCCAGCCAATCAGCTCCTTACTGACTTTTCAAACACAGCTTGTAACATGGCAGTTGGGATGTGATTGGCTGGACGTTTATCTCTCTTTATCACCCTTGCATTTATCTATTGTTAAGGCTTAATACATCTGCCCCATTATGTGAGGAACTGGCAAAATTAAAACTATAAACTTTTAAAGGGAAAGGGGAAGGGATGGTGACCGGTGCACAAGTTAGTATCATACAGAGAAAAGTTTTAAGGAAATATAGGAATCCACAATAACGAGTAATTTTAAGGAGATAGTATACTCCCTTGTTTGCAAACAATTTTTAAAGTGGAGGTGCACCCAGGAGAGTAAAAAGGGTTACTGGAGAACAGAGAAAAAAGACTCTCTCTTTTTTGGGGCACTCTTTAACTCAGATTACTCATGGTAATCTGTATATTTTGATTATGTAGTAATATCACATAAGTAAGTAGTGAGTGAACCACACTCTTCACTTGCCACTATACTGCCAACGTGGCATATAGCTGCTCCTCATGTATGAGGACAATTGTATATATGCGCTGTTAGATGAATGCTAGGTAACAATGTATTCAGGAAAAAAGATGGGGGAACCTTAAAAGGGGCTCCCTCTTTTTCCTGTTTAGGGAAAAGTTAAATTATTAAAATATAGCTTTTATTAGGTACTTATAAAAAATTGGCTAGACAAACGTGTAGGCAAGACATAGACATACGTACATATAGACAAACATATAAATGACTGTATACGTGTATATCTCCGTATATATGGCAAAGTAGAACATGGAAACAGTTTAAGTGGGGAAAGAAATTGTATCCCCTTAATTGGCTGCTCACACTCAGTCTGTTCAAGCAGCTACTCTGTCCCAAAGGTCTGGTATGCTTCGGGACCTGTTTCAAGTGGAAAGTGTATCTATTGGTTTTAACACATTCAACAAATGTTGCTAAAGTCTTGCAACAATAATTCTGACACAATTAGTCCTAGATACGGAGAGAATGTGTTAGTCATATGTATATGCTAAAAATCTTCATTTTCCGGCCCTGAATAGGGATCATACCCAGTGTACCCAAATACTGGGGAAAATCTTATTCTGTAGATAATGGCAGTTTACCCACCAGATAAAATCAAAATGTGGATACTAATTAGAGAGTAATAATGTGGGCATTCTGGTTAGGATTTATTTCAGTGAGATAACATTACCAAAGGTAGTATTTTACTATTCATTGGGGCGGATGTATTCAGCCTTAACAAGAGATAAATGTAAGGGTGATAAAGAGAGATAAATGTCCAGCCAATCAGCTCCTTACTGACTTTTTTCAAACACAGCTTGTAACATGGCAGTTGGGATGTGATTGGCTGGACGTTTATCTCTCTTTATCACCCTTGCATTTATCTATTGTTAAGGCTTAATACATCTGCCCCATTATGTGAGGAACTGGCAAAATTAAAACTATATCATTTGACCTGCAGATGGTAGCAAAGATCTCTCAACCATTACCAAATATACTGTATATGTAAGTTACTGACATAATTAAGTTAATAACATCTGACCAGCAGAGGGCAGCAAATATCTGGCAAATAAATAAACATCCAAATACAAATATATATCTACCTACCTGCTGACTATACCTAATGATATAATACTGGGGTAGCCAACCCTAGTCCTCGAGAGCTACCAACAGTGCATGTTTTGCAGGTCTCCTCACAGAATCACAAGTGAGCTAATTAGCTCCATCTGTGTATCTTTTAAAATGTGTCAGTGATTAATGAGTGCAGCTGTGCAGCAGCTAGGTTGTCTGGAAAATGTGAACTGTTGGTAGCTCTCGAGGGCTAGGGTTGGCTACCACTGATATAATACATCTGGTATTTTACCTGATCCACTTGGAATAACAAATTAATATCTGACAATTCCGAATGCCCATCCCCCAATAGGAACTGTATTACAGGGTGGTGAGGGGATGATATAGTGCCGGTAATAATACCTATATATCATTTAGTACTTTATAAGA
This sequence comes from Crinia signifera, assembly GCF_055691185.1. Lineage (NCBI taxonomy): Eukaryota > Metazoa > Chordata > Amphibia > Anura > Myobatrachidae > Crinia > Crinia signifera. Next base: position 233,369,612 of record NC_139219.1, on the reverse strand, counting down.
TGATATCCTGACATAAATTAAATTGACACTGAATGAATTTAATCATTAGAGCAAATATCCATCCAGAATCCCATGAACCTACACCATTAAAATGATAATACTGAAACTGCCTATCTACAGTAATTTGTGCTAAATAAACAGTACATCTTTAAGTTTACTTTAAGTGGGTGAATCCAGAGGCAATGTCCTCTGTGAAGTATCAGTCATTTGACGAGGCTTTGGGTTTAGTCAGGGCAGCAGGCCAACATGCACTGATGGGCAAAGTTGATGTGGAGTCAGCCTTTTGTCTTTTGCCACTGCACCCTGATTCGTTTTGTTTCATGGGCTTTTGGCTGGATGATGGGTTTTACATCGACAAATGCTTGCCCAGGGGTTGCTCGGTCTCCTGCGCCTTTTTCAAGGTTTTCGGTTCGTCTCTATATTTGTGCGTTTGCGCCGGGACAGGGCAACCAGGAGTGTCCCATAATTTGGATGACTTCCTTTGCGTGGGTCCTTCTAACTGACAGGTGTTCGCACTTTCTTTACTCCCTGAAAGCACTTTTCTCTGAGTTCGGAGTCCCGGTTGCTCCAGATTAGTGGAGGGCCCTTGTACTTGCTTCTCTTTTCTGGGCATTGAACTAGATACAGATGTGGGCTGCTACCATTTACCCTCAGACAAGGTTGCTAGGCTCCATGGGGAGATTCAGAGGGTGCTGGCAGGCAGCAAGGTTACCTTGTGCCAGTCCTTTCGGGGCCTTTTCAACTTTGCTTGGAATTGGAACGGGCATCAGCCGGTGTGCGCTGCCCATATCACTTCATTACGGATCTGTGGGTCAGGGATCCCTTTTTAAGTGGTTTCAATGAGGTGTTCATATGGTAGTTGAAGTCTGGACCTCCAACTGTTTCGGATGCTGAGGGATATAGAGCATACCTTGATGGTGCCTGGTCTGCTACTCCTTGTCCCATTTCTTGGTTCCAGCTGGGCTTGACCCGAAACCTTTTGTTGCTGGAGCTTTTTTCCATTGTAGTGGCGTTGGAGCTTTGGGGAGAACGCATCATGGACCAACAAGTGTTTTGGTGCGACAATCTAGGAGTTGTCCAGGCGATCAATGGACAGCAGTCGTCTTTGCTCCCGATTCTTCACCTGTTGGCTCACCTGGTGCTCCATTGTTTGCGCCTTAATGTGCACTTCGTTGCGGGAAATGTCCCAGGGGTTGACAATGGCATTGCCGGCGCCCTCTCCAGTCAACAGTGGGAAAAATTTCAGGAGTTGTCTCGTACTGCAACGCTTCAGGGTGAAGTCTGCCCCTCTCATTGTTGGGTTTTATGGCAGGGTTAACTGCCTAGGCTAGATGATCCGTGGCTCCCGCCACACTGCCAAAATATCAGGTGGCGTTTGACCATTGGGAAACCTTTGTAGCATGTAAGCAGAATGAAGGCAAGTCTTCCTTTTTTTTACTGTTGGATTGGATATGGCGTTTATACATATATCTGGGAGGTCGTGCGCTGTTGTCTGCAGATGCTTGTTGGCATCTCCTTTTTTTTGTGTTTGCACGGTAGGCACGACTTCAATAAGATTTTATTGAGTCATTTTCTACAGGGTTGCGAGCATGCTGTCCCTGTAGCCGGGGACCGCAGGCGTCCTATTTCGGTGTCAATGCTAAATAATCTAATGGACGTTCTGCCATCCATTTGTTCTTGTCACCATGAGGTATTGCTATTCCAGCACGCCTTTGCAATGGCTTTTCACAGAGCCTTTTAGATAGGTGAGCTGGTGGCATCCTCTAGGTCCGCGGTTTCGCCTTTGCTTAAATCTCAGGTGCTGCTGTCCAACCCCGTCGTCTGCAAACTAAGCCAGTCTAAGACGGATCAGCTGGGCCACGGGCATTGGGTAACCTTACTCGCTTGCCCTAACACCAATATCTGTCCGGTGCAGTTGGCCCATGCGCATAGTCTGTCAAGGCCTCAGGGTGGTGGAGTGTGGCTCATGCTCGGGGCCACAACAACAGCTTCATCATTGGGTTTCTCTGTGGCTGAGATTAATTCCCTTGGTCGCTGAAAATCCAATTCCTAACCAGGTACGTGCGATAGCTTGTTTCCTGTCAGCCGGCCTCTTTTTGGTTTGGTTAAATTTTATATAGGGTATTTTTCTTGTTTTTGTTTTTAACTTTTACACTTTTTCAGTTCACTCGTGAGAAGGTGGGAGGGTGGGCCGGCGATTCGGTGTTGAGGTGCCTTCGCTTTGGCCGCATGGAATCTTCTGTGTGGCTGGCGTGGGCATGTTGGCTCTGTGTTTCCCCATCTTCTCATTTTCCTCGGCTGAACTCGACCTGAAGCTTTTTTTT